>NW_022681466.1:42172108-42772108 GCF_009764315.1 Trachypithecus francoisi | reverse complement strand
AGGATGAAGGGTATAAACTGAAGCCCAGGAGCACCACTGTCCTACCCCCTCAGTTATGAACTTTCACTGGATTCTTTAAATGTGGGCTGAAGATAATGGCACATAATTTGAAGGGATGTGGTGCGGATGGCTTTGCAGCCTTAAGACTGGGCAGTGATCCAAACCAGTTAAGTGAACGCTGCCATTGCCAGGTGAGGACCCCGGTGCTCCATACTCACTTGTGCCCCTATCTGAACAGGATTCAGTAGAAATGACTTAGATGCTTATCTAGTATTTGACATGAGATATTTATTTTGTGAAACAATGCAAGCGATTTTAAATCCCCACATACTATTTGATTAAGTGCAACATGGTACAGTCATGTGTAATCTCTTTACACAATAGTGCATCTAGTCCTTAGCCTTTAGTTATTGCACAACAATTATAAAGACCAGTGACCAGGACACACAGACTGTGACAGGCAGATTGGCCTACACAATGAAAAATCAACAGTACACCAACTGGAATGGTCAAACAATTTAAGTCAAATGTTTTAATGGTGCAATTAAAATAATCAAGGATTCAAACATGTTTTCAATATATTAATTTCTTTAAAGTCATGTTCAGGCAAGGTGCTGTTTAAAAAACCACTATTAGCTTTGTCCACAGATGTAAGTTATCAAAAGTTACCCTAGGTAATTTTGACGTTGAATGCAACTTTAAACAAAAAATGGTATTAGGTTTACTTCTTGAAGCAAATTATACAATAAGAGAGCCCCCAACCTTGTAAACTAAGCATTCTGACACAAATGCACAAAATTAAGTTGGCAACATTAATTGTGAGATGTAGTGTGATGCTGAGCAAACTTTTGGTCTTGACTCTTGAAATAATTTAAGAGAGCAGTTCTCCGTTTTGGCCTTCAGGAAGGGAAATCTGCCCGTGGAACTCTCCCAATCAGATTAACAAACTTTCGATTCCCATATAAAACCTGGAGGATACAGGAAACGCCAGATGGAAAAGTTGTGGTTCTGGCTTTCTGGCCCCACCCATCTGTATGAGAGGACCCATCCTGTCATTCTGTGCAGTGTCTGATGTTTTCACATACGCTCCTGTCTCAGGAAAACATTCAAGATTAGCTAGCAGCCAGGTGGTTGTACCTCATTGGTAAAAGGCTTGGGATGGTTTGATCTCATGGCTTTTTTTGCCTGATGTTCCACATAAGTTCCACTGTCCTTACCCAAGCTGATAGCGTGTTATTGTGTGTGTATGTTCTATGGCTACTTGCTTCCCAAATGCACAATTTAATGTGAAAAAAAAGTAAGTTGCTCTGCCCATCTTTTCTGTCACCGAAATGAAAAGGCTCACAGAATTCCTCTCCCCACCCTCCAGACACATTGCACACTGACATTCTCTGGAAGCGTGGAAGGCTGCATACAAAGTGTAGAAGTGAAAAAGTCCCACTGTGCACCGGCTGCCTGAAGAAAAGCTTTGGAGGAGTAGAGGAGGCAAGTTGTTCAGCTTTGCTCTTACTGTGCTCATTTGCTGCCACAAAACTGGGTAGACTTAAAAGCCATGGTGTGGGTCACCTGTAACTTCTGGATCCACCATGATTCTTCCATGGTCTCCTTTGCCAAATCAAAGCTTTGCAGCAGGCAATCCAGACAATTGTCACTGGATGCGGGGAATGACACCTCACAGTGGAATGGGCACTGGCAGGCAGAGGGCAGAAGCAGTCCTTTAAGAAAGAGTAGCTGTGGCACAGAGGCCAGTGCTACAGTACAGATGACGGCCAAGAACCCCACACGTCCAGCTGGATGTCACAATACGGGGAACATCTGACATCACCCATCATGGCTGATCAGCAGCCTCCACAGGTGGGTCTTTCAGGAGGCAGGAAGTGGAGCGAGGGTCCATGGCTGAGTGCATTATAGTGATATAAACATCATCCATGTTTGGCATAACAAAAACTTTCTGTAGGAAGATATTAAAGAAGAGCTATGTGGAAGAATGCCTTGCCAGGCTGTCACCCTCCTTTGTTCTGATAAGTTTAGGCCTTAGACAAATTTTTAAAAATACATATAAAAACTTCCTACGCATTCCAAACTAATTCTCCCACCATACATACTTCAGAAAGAGTTGAGGAATCATACCAGTGCATGGCTACGAGAATCCTCTAATCTATCAGCTTGGAGGCAGAAGTGGCCTTTGATTTGGTGTACATTTAATGAGATTCCCCATATACACTGATACATATCCAACAATTTAAAAGAATTGGCTTAAGCTGTTCACAGCAGTTCCCAGCTACTATGTCTAGAACACATATTCCATGTAAATTATCCTTTTATTAATAAATCCTAGCAATAAAATGTAAGCTAATGGCCGGGCGCAATGGCTCACGCCTGTAATCCCAGTACTTTGGGAGGCCAAGGCAGGCGGATCACCTGAGGTCCAGAGTTCAAGACAAGCCTGGCCAACATGGTGAAACCCTGTCTCAACTAAAAATACAAAAAAATTAGGCCGGGCACAGTGGATCACGCCTGTAATCCCAGCACTTTGGGAGGCTGAAGTGGGCAGATCACAAGGTTAGGAGATGGAGACCATCCTGGCTAACACGATGAAACCCCATCTTTACTAAAAATACAAAAAATTAGCCGGGTGTGGTGGCGGGCACCTGTAGTCCCAGCTACTCGGGAGGCTGAGGCAGGAGAATGGTGTGAATCCAGTGGGGCAGAGTTTGCAGTGAGCTGAGATGGCGCCACTGCACTCCAGCCTGGGTGACACAGCAAGACTCTGTCTCAAAAAAAAAAAAAAAAAAAAAAAAAAAAAAAAGGAAGGGAGGGAGGGAGGGAGGAAGGAAGGAAGGAAAAGAAAAAGGGGAAACTATAAGGCATGATATTCTTTCCCCTCACTAGGTTCAAAGTACTTTTCTATTTGGTGATGACATTAAGCTTTTTCAGAAATTGGTTATCAGTTATGTTTAATCTCTAGTTTTTAAATAAGAGGATTTTTTTTTTAAGGCAGTAACTCAAAATACACCACTGCAAAAAGAACGTAGGTCTTCTTCAAAAGGTGAATTTCATTAAATAGTTTGCTAATCCATAAAACCCTGACAGACAACTGTGCTTCAAATATCTGATAAAAGTTTGATGGAAATAGCTCATCCCAGGGCCTCAGCTATACTGATATTACCTTTGGTGGCCAAATGCACAAAAACAAGCTGACAGAGTAAGCTCTGGCTTAAACTCCCAGACTACACTAGAAGCTACCCAGGGGAGGGAGAGGCCTGATTCATCTTTGGACTCCCAGGGCAGGCGGTACCTGGCACACAGAAGGGTTTCCAGGAAAGTTTGTTGAACTGATCAAAATGAGCAAGGTGAACAGCACACAAGAACAGGGGGGCAGCCTCCCTGCCCACAGGTGGGGTGCTAAAAGTTGGGCAAGGCCAGGCCTTGCGTAAGAGAAAACAAAGCCTGAGAGTCCCAGCAGGCTTGCTGGGAAAAGACGTCATCATTTTGCTCTGACCCATATCTTTTGGGTTTCCTCTGAAGATGACTTAGTAATGTTCTGTGGATAAGTTTCAGGGCTTTGACACTGTACCTAAAACTTTATTCCCATATTTGCTCAAATGTAATACTCTTCCAGGATGAAGGTCATCATCAGATTTTCAAAAGAGGATTCTGACCCAGCTGAAGTTCAGAACCTCGGTCCTACCCAGAGCTTCTGTACTTGGTGTGAAATACTAGATAACACCAGAGGTTTACCTGAAACTCTTGTTCCAGTTTCTTCTCTATCCAGTCTGTCACATGAACTAAAGTCACTTCTCTCTCTCCAAGTTTTGGCCGAGCTTTTAGCTCCACATGTGGTGGCTTTCGGAAACCATACCTTTTTGAAGATAATAACCACATTTAGAAGCAAAGCAAGGAATGAGGCACTGACAACACACGTTCCTCATTTACACGGGGCTTTATCACTACTTAAAATGTTATTTTCTTCTGAAAATGCCCTCTAAAAATATTCCACACACAAAGTTTGAATTGTGAACCCCCTGTGTTCCCTAGATGGTGTTAGGGCTGTGGTGGATTTAGAACAGTTCTGACAAACGGAAAGCCAGGAAGCACAATGGAAAAAGCCACGACCTGGGCACTGGTTTTTGTGTTTTTCTAAAATGGCAATAACCTTTCTTCTTTCAATTTTTACAAAAGTAGTATATGTACATTACAAAAACAAAACATACATTCAAGCAGATAAAGCAGAGAGTGAAAGATACACTGCCTCTCTCTGAATGTCACCCCCAAGAGAGGACCACAGACAGAAGTGGGGTCAACTCCCCTTACATTCTACTGTGCATATGTCGATCGGTAAGGTTCTAAACCTGTTTTTTCACCCTACACCCCAACAATATGCTCTTTATGACTTCCCGAGGGAGCAGACTGGCAATCAGAACTGTTGGCAAAGTATCCAGACAAGACCATGTGTGCTATCAACTAAAACCTTACATCTGTCATGGACCAGTGCTTTTGGAAATACAGCAAAAATGTCAAGTTGCCATAAATATTTCTAAACACTCAATATCTATACTTACCTTTATAGATCAATAACACATAGGTCAGCATTTGAGCATGCCTTGGGTAGCACTATCCTAGAGCCCTTTTATTTTGAGCAGAGCCATTTAAAACTGATAAATCTAAAGAACTGGCAGGAAGGAGAAGAAATGTATCAACTTTTACTATTAAATTTTTTTTTAAGGTTTGAAAGACCATACAATATATTAACAGTGGTTATTTCTGGATGGTGAGATTATGGGTATTTATTTATTTATTTATTTTTCACCTTCTCCCAATCTCTCTCTCTCTCTCTTTTTTTTTTTTTTTTAACAATGAAAATATTACTTTAAAAAAAGGTATGAAAAGGCATTTTAAAGTTTTATTGGGAAATACCAGCATTATCGTTAAATGGTTAGTCAATTCAAAAACCCTCGTCTGATCATTCCTGGAAATCCTTCTGAATACCAATGATATGTACTAGCACGTTAGTTTCATTCTATGATAGAACAGAGCTATATTTTTGTTATGAGTGTAGTTTATGGTACAATGAGATCTCTTATGCAATCACATTTACACTTATGCCCATTTTTTAGGACTTAGCATGTCAATTTTAAATTGAGACTCACAGACAGTGATGCTGAACTTATCAGTAATTTATTTCAGTGACTCTCAACCCTGGCTTCATCACCCCCCACCCCTGAAATCCCGGAGAATATGCCAGGCATATCTATATTTTTAGCAAGTCCCCAGGTGATTTTAACATGCAGCTGGTGCTGATAATCAAGTCCTCAGACACCAGAGGCACACGCTCCTGACTCCTCAGCATCGAGGCCTAACTCAGGAAGTCTCCCTAACTTCCCAGACTCTGTTGGATGTGTGATCCCCATCTTTATTTATTTATTTATTTTTTTTGAGACGGAGTCTTGCTCTGTCGCCGGGACTGGAGTGCAGTGGCCGGATCTCAGCTCACTGCAAGCTCCACCTCCCGGGTTCACGCCATTCTCCTGCCTCAGCCTCCCGAGTAGCTGGGACTACAGACGCCCGCCACCTCGCCCGGCTAGTTTTTTGTATTTTTTAGTAGAGACGGGGTTTCACAGTGTTCGCCAGGATGGTCTCGATCTCCTGACCTCGTGATCCGCCCGTCTCGGCCTCCCAAAGTGCTGGGATTACAGGCTTGAGCCACCGCGCCCGGCTCCCATCTTTAAAGTAGGGATAACAATGGCATCGACCTCAACAGGATGCTATGAGGACTAATCAGGTAATGCAATTACAACCAGGGCCAGGCAGAGAATAAAGGTGCTATCTACAAATGACAGCTGTTATTACTGGCAGAACAGTTGGCTTTCCAGAGGAGGAAGACCAAGAATAGAAACAGCTTATCTCATAAACTTCATGTATTAACTTTTCCTACCATGTGAAGATGAATTCTTGAACGTGAATTCACCACTCACAGAAGAAAGTACCATCAGATTTGCAACTAATATTAAGGTCCCATGAAAAATGTTTGGAAGTGCTTCTGCCCGGGAGACGGTACTTTCCATAACCTCAAGGTTAAGCAGTCTGGGATTTTTGTGGCCTTGCAATAAGAGGAATCACTTGTTGTCCCTGAGGGCCCTCTACGTACCATACTCGGTCAGTCGGGGGTGGTGGAATGTTGACCGCCAAGGTTCCTCTACATTCTTGTACTTCAACAGTGAGCAGCAGGGGTGTGTTGGAGACTTCTTCGATCTTCTTTTTAATAAACTCTGTCTCTGTTGCTTTTTGGAAATATTTTGACTTGGTAATTTTATCAACAAACCTCATAATCTTACTTGTTCGATGACCTCCAACGTACCTTCAAATGTGGAACACAAAGGGCGGTTAGCATGGACTTCACTCTTTCACAGACAAAAACCTGTGGCTCTTCGTTCCCCTTACTCGATGTTTTGGATAGGGTGATTCTGTGTTGGGGTGGGCGGCATCCTGTGCATTGCAGGGTGTTCAGCAGCCTCCCTGGTCTCTACCTAGCAGATGCCAGTAGCACTCCCCCTAGTTATGACAATAAAAAATGTCGCCAGACATCAGCAAATGTCCTCTGGGGGCCCAAATCACCCCCAGTTGAGAACTACTACTTTAGAGAAGGTGTAAATGTCTGAAACAGCCCAAATGTTGACAATGGAGAGCTGGACAAAGTCCTCATGCAGAGGTTTCTCACCTGTCCTCTTTTACACTACTCCAATACCAGACAGAAATCCAATGACATATCAATCTCATAATCTCCATGCAGCAAGTAATAAATCATGCTGCATCAATAGGAAACAAATCTGTAATTAACAGACTGTCTTTAGGTGGTGTCACGTGGCTACCCTGAGTGGCAATTACTTTTCAAAGGGCTTGGAACTTCTTAAAGAAAAATGCAGCCTGGGCAACACAGTGAGACCCCCATCTCTACAAAAAACAAACAGAAAATTAGCCAGGAGTGCTGGTGTGCACCTGTAGTCCCAGTTCCTCGGGAGGCTAAAGTGGGAGGATCACCTGAGCCAAGAAGGTTGAGGCTGCAGTAAGCTATGATCGTGCCACTGCACTCCAGGCCTGGGTGACAAAGCAAGACGCCATCTCAAGAAAACAAAATGCTACACCCAGCTGACGTGCTCACAGGCCAAGAAAATAAGCTGTGGTATCAGGTTACATGTACCATGAGGCTGCCCTCAGAAGAAAGGATATTTGCTTTTTAAAATCCCCCACAGTTCCAGAATATGAGGAATAGTATGTGTTCAGGGAACAGCAATCATTCTTAAGTAGGTCAAGCAGCTCGACGAAATAATACACACAAACGTTGGCACCAACTCCTCAAACATCTGAATTCTCATCTCCTGTAGGATTTCAAAAGTGAATAGGTTGGTTTTTTCTTATAAAAGTTTCTGAATTATTTGGTTCCTTATACTCTTAGTTTCTTCAAGTCACTTTATGTAATTAAAAGATCCTTGTGGATAGGCTGTTTAAGCACTTTGATCATTTCACAGCCCAAATAACAGGCAAAGAGTGCCCCTCTCCAAAGGAAGTTCATGATCCAAAAGATCAGCTTAGTTATCAGTGCTTTCAAAATTCGCCAAAGAAAATCATCTGAACGTTTCTGCTTTGCAGGAACTTGCAGCTCAACAGAGGCAAATGCACTCCAGCTGAAGCTGAGGGGAGGGAGGCTCTCCGCTGGCTCCAGGGGGAGGGGGCATGTGCTCCGCTCCTTCTAAAGGCTCAGGGCGATGCTTTTCATCATCAGCACGCCCTTCAACTTCTCTATTATTTAATCAAACAGCAACAGAAAGCCATTTTAGTAAGGAAAGCTATATGGGTCTTTTCACTTGGGGGCCTAGAATTTAAACAGACCACTGACCTGGGATGTTAATACAAAAACCATCTACTCAACATGAAAGAGGAAGGAAGATCACAGAGGAAGGAAGGGAAACAAGGCTCACTCCTAACTTGCTGTCCTGATCCATGGAGACTTAGAGACACAGAAGCACTGATCCACTCACCCTTCGGTCCCTGGGAGGAGCTGTTTGTCTCCCCCGCTGGGCTCTGGGGCATCGTCTTCCTCAGAGGAGCCAGCGCTGGAGGATTCCTCATCGCTGTCTGCCAGACAGAATGCCCGGGGCCTGCAACTGGACAGAGAGAGAGTCACCACCACTGCCTGCCGTCACCCAAGCTCTGCTTAGAAAGAGAATACACATACCCATGCACACACACTCAACCACAACAGGGTTGGGATGTAACTTACTATAGCTTGTCATTCTCTCCAACCCACCCAAAACAGAAGAGGCCCAATCCAAGAATCCTTGGATCAGTGCAGATGCTCAGGACACTCTTCAATGCCAACGCCTCTGACAGGACCACAGAGGACTTGGGCCCAGAAGAGGTTGCTTTTGAGCATGCGTCAGAGGACAGGTGGTGGGAGTGTGATGCACACATAAAATGCAGTGATTTCAATCCGTAGTGCAGCGGGAGCCACGTGGGAGGATGAACAGAAAGAGCAGATGGTTGCAAGGGTGAGGTGACAGCTTATACTGGTGACATGGCCACTTCTCACCGATGATGGGATGTTGAGGCAAGTCCCTTGGCTCTGGCTTAGTTCAGCAACTCTGATGCTTTCTGGCTTAGTTACCCTCCAAGTTAGTTTTGACTCATGCATCCTTTCCAGTGAAATTACATATTTCACTCCACACCTGCCCTATCTCCTGAAGGTCACAGAAAAAGCCAACAACCACACACACACACAAGTCTCAGGAGACTCTAGGAAGCAACTGACATGAGAACCCAGGAAATTTTCTGGAAAAGTACACAACTAAAGACCATTCCTTTGACTGAAGTAAGGGAAAGCCTCATGGGAGAGCAGTGTCCCTCACTCAACTCTCCAGGGCAGATGCTCAGTTCCAGAGTTGTGGGGTTGCTGGACTACCTGCAGAGGTGAGGGGTCCAGTTCCCCTTGGAGGGGACCTGGGGGCTTCTGGGCTGAGCCTTGGGCCTACAGAAAGCAGCTTCCTCCCTGGACTGTGGCTTTGCTTCAGAAAGTACTGGCAGGGCTGTGTCTGAGTCCAGAGACTTAAATGGGACAAAATGAACTAGGGACAGAGTAGTCTCTGAACACTATTACACAACCAAATGGTCACCAAGCAAAGGCTGCTCATTGGATTTTTGACGACACAATTACATGGACAAGGGAAGGCAGTGGGGCTTAGGGCCTATCTCCCTGCAGCTGCAGTCCTTTGGTTTTCCTGATGCTGTCCTTGGGCCACCAGAGGCCCACTGGGACAGTTATCTCCTGACCAACAGGAGCCAAAGGCACCCAAGGGCACAGCACACATGCCAGTGAAGAACTGAAGGCCCAGCAATGGCCCCAGCACTGTGTACTGGGAGGGCAGGACTGAAACCTCCACCCTGGAAACAGGAGCCGGCTGTAAGAGGACCCGGACTGTGTCCTCCCTGGTAGGACACACAGCTCCTCCTCAACACCACTCTGAAACATTAGAACCAGCGCTCCAGCCAACAGGCTGAATTTCCACATTAAAGGGAAACTACCTCTGCAGAAACAAAAGCCTCTTGTCCCTGGCCACAGGACAGCACCTAACTGGCTCTTCCTCCTTCCACCAAAGGCCTGGCTGGTCCAGGAAATGCTTATGTGTATCTGCTGGTTGCAGAGTCATATCAGAGTGTGCTGTGGTTAGGCAGCCCTCACAGGAATCTTATATTTAAAATGTATACAGCAAAATTTGATTCCCATGAAAGCCTAAACTGGGTCTTGGGTGAGGAAAGCCAGAGATGTAAATCCCCAAAGATCACACACCCCTCTCAGAAGAGCATCGGAGTTCTCCATCAGTAGGATGGCAGTGCCTGAGGCTCTCTGATCTCGTGCTGCCAGGCGTGGAATCTCCCCACAGCACAAGGAGCCTGCTCCTCACCCACAAAGCACAAAAGCCTGCCTGCAAGCTCTGGGACCCCAGTGAGATCTGCTGAGCCACCGCTCCTTGTGTCCCCACCGGGGCATATCATCTGGCAGCTCCAACCCTGGGCAGAAGATGCCAGAGGCTGAGCGCTGTGGCAAACTCTCAGGTTACCAAGTTAATCCTCTGCAGGTCACAGAACAGGACAAATTTTGTGGCTTGAAGTGAACACTTTAGGTAACGCTGTACACTTCAAGCAGATCAGATGATGTGAAATCTGATTTTGACCGAGTGGTACCTCTGCTCTCCACACTGGGGGCGGTATTATGCGGCACCCAATACTTAGGTAAGTGTAGCCCAGTGTTTGCCTGATATTCACTTTTATAATTGAACATGCATTTTATGATCTCAGCATGAACTTCAGAGAGATACACCGCACTTCCTTGTAGAAGACGTGCTGGAATGTAATCAGCCTACTTGTTTTAAACACACCTCAGAATTCCAGATGAGTGTGATATCCTTTCAAAGAGACACCTTAAAAGGCTTATTCCAGTTATGTTCCTTCTGCCAAAAATCTTTTGGAAATGTCAGATATATAAGAAAAAGTGAATTATTTTATCACTGATACTCTTAGACCAAATATTTTATTTCTTGGTCTCATAATCACCATCACCTCTGAGGACTTCTAGCAATTTCTCAAAGGTCCAAACCATCTACAAAGCAGGACAATTGGCTGTCACTCAGGTTAGCTAAAAGAACGTCACGGACTCTGGAGGCAGTTCTAAAAAGAAGCCCCCAAAATGCTTTAAATGAAGGATGCATAATTAAATTAAGAAGGCCTGTAAGATGTTTGCTTTGAGGGGGACCACACTCAAGAATGTACTAATTTTCTTTTGAGAAAATCAGTTCCATACACCTGCCACAGGCACACATGTGCATACACACCCACAAACTAGACAGAGTCACAGTGTAAACTGCAGGCACTCAGTGTGCAGAACACCAGGGGCCTGGGGGCAGAAGGGTGGTTTGGGGTAGATGTGGACTAGTGACCCAAAAGAGGTCAGATGGGGCCAACTTCTGACTTGGGGACTTGTACAAAGGGCCCAGACTGCGGTGGTGGAGCAGTAAGAGGCCAAGTGCCTCAGAGGAAACACTTCACTCCCATGCCACTTTTCATTTCAAGGCCACCCAAGAGGCAGAGCGCCCCCTTTCCTAACTCATTCTGGCCCTCTGCAGGGCAGTTCCTAAAGTAGATGCTGCTCAGCTCACTATCTCAATGCCATCTGAATGCCGTACTGCCCAAAAGTTATGTTACCTGCAGTGTGCGACAAAAGGACTATTTGGGAAATGAAAAGATTAAAGGAAAAATGCCCACGAAAATACAGCAGACACACATTTCAAAGGGAAGATACTTTGCTAGGGCAAAGCTACACAGGTTTCAATCTTAGTCTCACCCTCAGGGTGCTAACTAAAGGTGAACAAACTTCCTACCAGTAAGGAGGACATCTCACAGGTTGAGCAGCATCTCCTCAGAGACTCCGCAAGAGCACAATCATTTGCACACTTGAACAGGGACTGAAAAAAGCAGTGAGACGAAGCCGAGGCCCTGCCAGGCAGGACACCAGGAAGCAGAGCCTGATGCGCAGTGAGGCCCTGGACAGGCGGCCACAGGCTGAAGGGAGGGCCTGGAGGAAAGGGCTGCTGCTGGCCAATTCTTCAGACGTTCTGTGCTTTGGAGGTTTAATATTAAGGAAGATGTCAGTTCCAAAGATCACGCGCTTCAAACACCTACTACGTATGCTGACTCCTGTCCCTTCTCTGCTACTAAGCCCCATGGTGATTCCATAAACCTCACGACTGAGGAAGTGAAGTGGATTCTGGAATCACTTCTGGGACTAGGTTCTTAACCACAGATGGGCTTTCCGAGATTCACAATGCTCCTAGAAACTGTGAGCCAAATGGTGTATGTGGAAGCATTTTCAGAAAGAAGGACCCAGTGCTCTCAGGTTCCCGAAGGGATCCTTTCTGAAAAAAAGGGTAAGGGTCCATTTTTCCACCCTTTTTCTCCCAAATGAAGTGCTTTTGGCTTGTATTCCTCCTTACTTTTAAAACTAAATGACAGCCAATTACACATCAACATATAATTTAACACCCTCACAGGAAGAAGCAAAACATTTTATAACAGACTCTCACAGAAAAAAAAAAAGTACTTTAGAAATATAAGTGAAATATAATACCATCACATTCCTAAAGCAGAGGATTTTTTTTTTTTCACTCAGTCTAGAGAAGCACAGCTTTCCAGAAACACGTCCATCCTCTGATCGGCCAGAGTTTATGAACTTGAAACTAGGCCATGAGGGCTGCAGGAATAGCAGTGAATGTGGACGCCTATGTGGCAAGCACATCAGGGACCGGCCTGGTTGCCACCCCTGGTGCCCAAGACCCCCTTTGCAATGGAGTCCCTGCACCTCTGTGCCTACATGGGGCTGTTTCTAGAAAGGGCTCCTTGCACAAACACATCTGCCCGAGGTTGCTCTGCTACACTCCCTTTTTATTAGAACTCATTTTCAAGACTGCTTCTGCCTCAGGTGCTTCATGTTCTAGGCAGCTGGTACTGCAACTCTGTCGTCATGAGCTGGATTTACTGTGCTCAGCTATGCGTGGGGGTGGGGTGGGGACAGCAGGACCAGGAATTGAGTCTGACTAGATCAGGACTCCAGCAATTCAAATTGGGGAAGTCTGTAAGACTTTCCCTGTCAGGAAAGCCTCTTAACTATTCCTGGTCTGGGGTCTCTCAGGCTCACGAACTGTGCCTTTATGTCCAAGAATGTGATGAAAAGACAGGTTTCCTCATGGTTTCACATGGGATCAAACAAGACTCAGAAGTTACAGGGTATGAAATGCTATGTGGAGAGTTGACAAATACCACACTCACCAGAAAATATAAATCCACAGATTGCCGAATCCAAACATATTTTAACAAATAGAAAAATGAAAGGAAAATAGCACAGACACAGGTTAGATTGCATATAGCTGGTAAAATTCTCCAATTATTAAAATAGAAACATTTCATTAAGTAACTTGCATAAATCAGAATAATCGAAGTAAAAGAATATTCTCAAATGTATAACCCAGCTTTCCAATCTGCTATTACCACAAGCATGAATATAAGCATTAGGTCAGTACCAGAACCAAGCAAAAATCTAAGAGCCAGTATCTTATATTTAGACCCTGTGGAGGTAGCTCCTTGTGACATTTCGTGTCATCACACTGTTGATTCTATGCAAAGGGCTAAAGATGTGAGAAGTAGCCTCTAGTCAACATTTTTAATATGGTAAAAACAATAATATAATTTAAATTTATAGTCAGAGCAGTCATTTTTAAGTAGAGTAGGATGTAAAAGTTCCAGCTTATCTAGTCTACGCATTTAAGAGGGAAAAAAATTAAGCTTCATGAATTCCCTCACAATTTTGGAATATTTACCAAATCAGACAAACCCTAGGCAGCAGATACGCTATCTACAAAGAGAGGGATTTACTAGGCAAGTCAACTTTGTATTATTTAGGGAAAATGCTTCTCAAAACACTTTAGGAGCACCCTCTGTGCTACAAAATCAATCATCTAATTATAAGTAATTCTGACTTTGTGATTAAAGCAGGTAGATTCAGCCTGCTCCACATATTGCTGTTTATGACCGGAAGGATCTTAATGATGCCATTCGAGGATCATTTTATTGCTCCGATGAGTCTGCCCTGCTTGTCTGAGTCAGTGATGCTTTCTGGGTAATCAATTCCATGTGTACCACCACCAGCACTGAGGTCAAAGACACTGTCACAGCTGAGCTGGGTTGAGAACTCACAGGCCGCTGGGGATGAGACTAGGAAACCATTCCCTGAAACGCTTTGGTCCAGGAGCACTTACACAGAAGCTCACTCAACATCCAGGGGCCACTACACATCAAACCTGCTTCTCAAAGGCTGGAGGGAGAGGCTGGTGCCCCAGGATTGATTTAGTAAATTCATATATAGCCCCTTACCCTTCTTTGCCAATTTCTCCAACCTTCAGGGCTTCAACAAGAGGCTCTTTACCTAGTTTGGTCAAATTCATTTTGGTCTCGAGAGTCATCAGAAAGGACCCATTGTAGGACATTTCCAAATCAATCCAGAGTCCTGGAGAAATGGTGAAAAAACAGAAGGTTTTTTTCCCCCAAAAAAACACATGACTATAAATGACAGTATAAAAACTTGCATTTAAAAATATCTAAGTAGGCACCATATTGAACATCCATGTATCGTCTGTCTACTAATCTAGGTGAGAAGAGGACTGAGCGCACGCTATGCCATCGACACACACGAGTAAAGGTCATGGAATAGATCGAGCCCCTGGTAAACAGCCAGTATCTCAGGACCCATTAACACGGTCCTGGGGAATTCAGTGCACAAGTCAGCACTGGAAGGGTCCCATGCTCTGGCTTCTAAAATCTCCTTGTATTTAATAAGATATATGCCCAGCAGAAGAAAATGGCTTGACCCAGGGCAAAGCCAGGACAAGGCATGCTGATGCCCAGCCAGTTATGAGGCAGAAGGGAAGTGCTAAGACTTCACTGTAAGCTGGGTTATTCTTTAAAAACACATATAAGAACCACTCTTTCTTAAAATTCTCCAGTATTGGGAGTGGGACATAGAAATTGGCTCAGATTTAACAGGAAGAGTGACAAACGGGAACCAAAGAATTAACTTTCAATTCCCAGGATTATCCAGATACAATTGGTAATCACTTTGTACCTTAAGCTAAAAATCAGCTCCTTAGGAAAGATACTACGCCAATGAGATCATATCTAAAAGGCTTGTAGCTTCATGGAATTTTACTGGGATGGCCGCTGATCAATGGTTTAAAATGCAAACAGGGTTTATCTCATGACCCTCTTCTACTTGAGGATTCTATGATTTGTCAAGTATTTTTCTGTGATTTTTCAGACTCAGGGCTCCAGAAGACCTCATGGACTTTCTATCAAAATGTGATCCTTTAAGTGGGTGTTTAAATGTTAATAAACTTTTATAGATCCTCACATGACAAAAGACAACATCTAAAAGGAAATTAATCTAAAACCACTGTTCACATACAGTGTTGTTTTCAAGCTATTACAGTAAACAGCCCATCCCCTACACAGCCACCACTTCAGATAAAAGCACTGCTTAACCCCAACCAGCACTAATGGCATCATTCCTCACTAAAGGCAGGACGATTTCCATTTTGTGTTCAACAAATTCTTTTTACCATAATTGAAGGTAATTATTTTCCATGAATGACCTGGTTTAATTAAGTGATATGGAGATCAACTGTGATTATCTTCTTTGCAGCAACACTCACAAAACTGCTGTATTTCTTGTTTACATTAAGCAGTTAAAAAGAATTAATTAGCTTGCTCTTCAAAGGTACTATTACTGGAAATAAAGGGTATATCTGCTTTAATAAAGAAATTTAGTTTTTAAGCACTTCAGGAGAAAGGGGATTACAGCAAAAGGCTAATATTAACAGATTTAAACTCAATGTAAAAAAACAAGATATTTATTGTTGTACAGTATTTCCAGCTTTGAGAATTAATAGATTCAAACTACCTAGTTACTATATACATCCAAACATAATAGTTTCTTTTGAAAATTCTAGTCAAGTTTCCAATAAATATTAATAGTATGCGTTGCCTTTGCAAACTGACATATTAAAGACAACAGAATTATACTTCTTACAAAATGGAAAGTTTTGCTAGTCTGTTTTTTAAATGAAGAGATATGGATTTAGGCTTAGTAAACTGCTGGCTCATGCCTCAGTCACAGGGACATTCCACCCAATGATGTGTGGTCCAGTGTCCCTGCCACGAGCTGGGGGGCTAGAGGAAGGCCCAGGGAAGAGCAAGGAGCCCAGTCACATAGATTGGGGCTTACGTTTCACTGGAAGTTTCTTCACTTCTGTGGCATCAGTCCCCTCGTCTGCACCAAGGAGACCTATACTGACAGGGCACCTGCTGCTTGGGAGTAGTTAAGGGAACCAAAACCCTGCACACTTGAGCTTGGTCCTCACATTATTTTCTCCTCCATTTCCTTCTACCTGTAACTATAAATAGCTGATTTCACTATGAAAGTCAATATTTGGCATCCAAAGAACAAAACTTCTTAAAATGGAACATTTGATAACATATTATCAAGAACAGATGTTGGAGTTATTCAGCTCTGGGAAGAACACACCAGTGACTGTTGTGCTCCTGGCAAAGAGACTAGTGCCATATCGCTCATTTAGATACTACAGAAAATTAGCAGTTCCTTGTGTGTGGATGTGTCTTTGATGACAGACATCATTTTTAGCTTTATCTATCTGTAACTGTCCTCTGAAATAGAGCTCTACCCCTTCAAGGGCTGTGTACACCCTGGCACCTGGCACAGTCTGACCAGGTAGCCTCCCTTTTTCTGCCTTCACCAGCCCACCCTTACTTCTTGCTCCTGTCTCCTTTGCTGCTGTTGCCAGGGAAGAGACTGTACTGGGCAGCCACAGAGCCTGATATTTGAGGATGAGACTTGGGCATCTGACTGAGCCTCTGCCTGGGGGAGTGGTCTGTTTTAAACACTGAATATGCCTCATGAGACCCACCCACAGGGCCCTGCTCAGCACTGGCACTCATAAAAATATGAGTCAAGAATGCTTTAAGAACTTTTTTCTTCCCCCAGATGGGGTCTCACTCTCACCCAGGCTGGGTGCGTACCACCTGGTAAGATCTTGGCTCACTGCAACCTCTGCCTCCCAGGCTCAAGTGATCCTCCCACCACAGCCTCCTGAGTAGCTGGGACCACAGGGATGCGCCACCATGCCTGGCTAATATATATATACATATATTTTATTTTTGGTAGAGATGGCGTTTTGCCACATTGCCCAGGCTGATTTCAAACTCCTAAGCTCAAGTGATCCGCCTGCCTTGGCCTCCCAAAGTGCTGGGATTACTTTGGGAGGTGTGAGCCACTGCACCTGGCCTGGGAATGGTTTAAGAACTTTTAAAAGCAGACATGAATGGTAAATAAATATTCCAACAAATGACTCTAATATGAGGTGCTTGCATTCCGATGAGGGTAAGAAGACTATGTTAGCATTAAGTGTAAGAAAAATTTGCTTTTGTAACAGTGATTCAGCAGGCAGAACTTGACCTGAAAACCTGGAGACACGGGCAACTCCCAAAACTTGGAGCAAAGACCAACTGGTTATGTGACGGGTGAGTCAGGAGGCCCCTGCCTTGCAAGACTGAAAGATGAAATTAACAGTTACTAGAAAGGTTGTCTCCCCCTGGGGACTAACATAGCAACAATGAGCACATGGGGACACACTCGACCCCATGAGCAGCATCTCCCACTGTAACCCAGCTAAATGCTACTTAATCTAGAGCAATGCAGTTACACAGCCCTTTCTTTTGTACTCTTGACAAATGGTAAGACTTAGCTATAGGCATTTCACTGAAAATACTTTCTATAACCATGTGCCCTGGCTGGTGCTCAAGAACAAAACTAGAAATTGAGGAGCGGGACAATTTTTGATGCCTTTAAATAGGAGTAAGGCAGGCAGTCCTGAGAGGTTCTCTGGGAAAGGGGGCGGGAGGCACGCATACGAAGGGTCTCTTCCACATCATGTTGAGAGGTTGTCCAGTGGTAACCAGTGGCACCCAATTATTAACGGGCCCTATAAAACTGGCACTTCAGGCTGGGTACAATGGCTCCCGCCTGTAATCCCAGCACTTTGGGAAGCTGAGACAGGCGCATCACCTGAGGCCAGGAGTTCAAGACCAGCCTGGCCATCATGGTGAAACCTGTCTCTACTAAAACTACACAAATTAGCTAGGCATGGTGGTGCACACCTATAGTCCCAGCTGCTAGGGACGCTGAGGCACGAGAATGGCTTGAGCCTGGGAGGTGGAGGTGCAGTGAGCCACAATCGCTGTACTGCACTCTAGCCTCTGTCCCATAAGAAGAAAAACAAAACAAAACAAGAAAAACCCTGGCACTTCATGCAGCAACACGAGTGACAATGAAATAAGACTTAGTCTGTGTACAAGGACCTGGAAGGAGCTCAGGTGCTGCTTTTCCA
Source organism: Trachypithecus francoisi (assembly GCF_009764315.1). Taxonomy (NCBI): domain Eukaryota; kingdom Metazoa; phylum Chordata; class Mammalia; order Primates; family Cercopithecidae; genus Trachypithecus; species Trachypithecus francoisi. The sequence continues at coordinate 42,754,049 of NW_022681466.1, read as the reverse complement.
CTCCTCAGTTTCATGAGGGCAGGATCAATTACCACCACCACCGCTACGCAGAGACACTGTGGCAAAAATTACTGCTTATTCCACCAAAAAGCGTGTATGCATTCTTAATGTACGATATCAGAGCCAAAAGCACTGAGATGAACCCCTGCCCTCAGGAAGTGTATGTCTGAAGGAAAATCAAAGTGGCCTAGGCCAGCTGGTGCAGCTCAGACCATGATGCCAGATGATATCATAAAATGCCTTTGCATTCGTCCCCACAGGCAAGCAGTGGCCACAACTACAAGATGCTCTTCTGCCCTCGGCCTGGTTTTCTAGTTAACAGACCCCATGGCCTCAGTCCTCCTATGGCCAGGTGAATCTAATAATCTCACACAGCTGTTCATTGTTTTATTACTATTTAGGCATCTGTCTCACTGGAGTAGGCTTGACAGGGCACCTGCTGCTTGGGAGTAGTTAAGGGAACCAAAACCCTGCACACTTGAGCTTGGTCCTCACATTATTTTCTCCTCCATTTCCTTCTACCTGTAACTATAAATAGCTGATTTCACTATGAAAGCCAATATTTGGCATCCAAAGAACAAAGCTTCTTAAAATGGAACATTTGATAACATATTATCAAGAACAGATGTTGGAGTTATTCGGCTCTGGGAAGAACACACCAGTGACTGTTGTGCTCCTGGCAAAGAGACTAGTGCCATATCACTCATTCAGATACTACAGAAAATTAGCAGTTCCTTGTGTGTGGATGTGTCTTTGATGACAGACATCATTTTTAGCTTTATCTATCTGTAACTGTCCTCTGAAATAGAGCTCCACCCCTTCAAGGTTGACAAGCTGCAAATCAGGGTCCCCTGTCCCCTACCCGACCCATGTTCCACAAGAGGTATGATTTCCCCTTCCCACACTAAGCCCTTCCCACACTAAGTGTTTTTCTTCCCACAGCACGAGCTGGTCGGAGCCACTCCTATCAGCCCCATGCACTAGAGTATAGCCCTGCCTTGGTGCTCAGGCCCAGGCAGCCCCAGTGGCTGTAGCTGCCCTCTAATGTCGCTCTTGAAGCAGGTGTGGCAGGAGGAGTGGGCACGTCATGACTGGCTCTGGCTCCAGTTTTCTGTTATTACTCAGGTGGCAAAGTAGCATCAATCCCAACACTGGATGTGAAGGCACCGGGCACAGAGGTTAAGGTCTGGAACATCAGTCCAGATGACTAAGGGCAACTCTGGAGACAGATACGGTTTCTATTTCTGTGGGACATGGTAATATTTCCATAGAATCTGAGATATTCAGTCTAAATTTGGGCTGTTATTTGGGTATCCTGAAACAAGGCAAAACCCAATAGGGTCCTCTGTCTATGTGGACACTCAGTGGCTATTTTCAGTTTTAGATTCATGCTGCAAACATCCCGAAGACTAAATGAATTCATCTAAGCCTGAGGGGTTGTGGTCTGCATCCTTGGCTCATTCTGACCCTGCTGACACACCTGTGGGCACCTGTTCTGAAACCGCTGGTCTCAGGCACAGAAGATAAAAACCTACTGACAGAAGCAGCTCCCACCCACCCAGCCTCTTCAGGATGATTTTATTAATACTAACAAAGTGGCCGGAGGGCAGCAGCTAATGCTGATGCTTACTATGTGCCACGTGCTCCAAGTGCTTTACATGTAACATTGCATCTCTACCACACCCCAACGAGGCAGGCAGCACTGCCACCAGCACTTGAAAGATGAGGAAACTGAGGTATAGAGTGGTTAGTGGCTTCCCCACAGTTGTACCGCTGAATGGTGTATAAGCAGGACCCAAAACACAGGTGACCTGGCTGTAGAGCCAGTGCTCATGGGCAGCCTTTGACCGGGCCTAGACTCCATGGAACAGGCTGGAAGTGTGAGGCTGCTGCTGAACTGGGCAAGTCACACCTCTCTGGGCTTTGGCTCATACAAACATGGCAGGGTGGAGTGAGGCAAAGCTGACTGCCCTTTCAAGTCTGCCCAGTTCTTCAAGGGTTTTGAAAATGAGCCATGTTTTCTAAATTTTTAGCCGTAAAAAAAAGATTCGGAGAGCATACACCAAACATGTACTGAAAAGGCAACCCTGGTTCTCTCTGAATGGCGGGATGACGGGTAATATTTTCCTTTGACCTTTCCTGAATATTTCCATTTTTCCCACAATGAGTATTTGTTGAATGAATGAACAAACATTACCCTAAGGGAGTTAATAAAATAACTGGAAAGAGTTTGGCTCAGTGGCAGGCCCTGGAGGCGGCAGCCCAGGGTAGGGATGAAGGCTGGGTAGGAGGCGGCCAGTCTGGTGGGGGAAGGGTAACATACACAGGTTTCTGGTCTTTGCTGTGTGGCCTAAAGGAAAGAAAGGAAATCCATATATATCCCAAAGGTAGAGGGGCTAGTTCCAGGGTGTGTGTGGAGTGAGGAGGCGTCAGAGCTGAGGCAGGAGGAGCACAGTCAGTTTCTAAGGGACAGAGCTTGTCTATCGTCCAGCCATCTGCCTTTAGTGGGAAGTGAGGCTGCTCTGGAAAAGGTGGTCATTTAAACTCATTCACTTCACTTGAGACAGGTTGTGTGTGTTGAAACAGGGACAAGCCAACATGGCCATCGTGTGCTATTTCATTCAGAAGAACCACAGACTTTACTTCTCACAGCAGCAAGGCCATGAAAGCTAAGAATGCTGTTTTTTTATGTGTTTTGTTTTGTTTTGTTTTTCCTGTTTATCCTAGTAGGATCTGCCAGCTTTGATCTGTAGGATGGTCAACTGGACACCATGGCCACCTCCATGCTAAATGCCCTAATAGCAGCATCCAGGCAGCCATGATAATAACAATTCTTAGTTGGCACTCATAGAGCTCCTCCTTGCTCCAGATGCTGTTCTAGTGCCTTTTTTGTATTGACTCATTTAATCCTCACGACAAGGTTATGGAGTAGGTGCTGTAAGAATCCCTATTTGAGCCCGACGCAGTGGCTCATGCCTGTAATCCCAGCACTTTGAAAGGCTGAGGTGGGTGGATCAGCTGAGGTCAGGAGTTCAAGACCAGCCTAGCCAACCAGGAGAAACCCCCTCTCTACTAAAAATATAAAAATTAGCCAGTCATGGTGGTAGGTGCCTGTAATCCCAGCTACTTGGGAGGCTGAGACAGGAGAATCGCTTGAACCCAGGAGACGGAGGTTGCAGTGAGTCGAGATCGTGCCATTGCACTCCAGCCTGGACGACAAGAGTGAAATCCCATCTCAAAAAGAAAAAAAAAAAAGAATCCCTGTTTGAGAGATGAGGAAGTGAAGAGGTTCAGGGGCTTGCTTGAGGCCATGGTGCTGTGGACCAGGCAGTCAGGGGTCCAGAGCTGGTGCTCAAAACCAGTGCCGCCTCTTGCCTCAAGAAGAGCATCCCTAGGACGGGATAATCCAACCAGCTGTGGCCAAAATACCCCTTCTGAGCATGTGCCTCCAACAAACAAGCACAAGCCAGGAAATATTTTTAAAAAGAACATGAGGGGATCCCATAGGAGGTGGCGCTCCTTAGAGCTGTGAAGGCCTCCTTCACCTGGGTCGCATTTCCCTGGAAGGTGAGCTCTGCTTTTCAGAGTCAGTTTGCTTGTCACCCAGATTCAAATTTCACTAAAAGGAAAGATTTCCCCTTAGAGCACTGGAATCCAAAATGCTGATTTCTTTCATGGTCATTTCTATTTTATTATCATACATGCATCATTTGTGGACTTGGAAAAACCTGATTTGACCAAACTTTGAAAACGCTACTGGCTTTATGTCTTTATTGTTTCTCTAATACCATTTTCTCCCTTGTTACACAAGCAGGCAAATCTCTAAAAACATACCCTGAAAGGAGTTAAATAGCCTCAAATGGATTAAAAACTGGCAAAGCTTTGACCTATATAGTGAAATGTCTCACCATAGCTCCTGCTCTAGAAGAACAGTTAAGAAGCTTGACACTTAGGTGTTTGGTGAATTTTACTCAAAGCCTGACCAAGCTGCCCTGAGGGGCTGCAGAGTTCAAAGCCACAGGGGCCCGGTTGTGGCCTTGCTCCCCTCTCCTTGGAACTTTCTACAAATTCAGCAAAGGATAGTCCTGAGGTAAGAGGCTGCTAACACGTTAGAAAAAAGAGCATGCACACTTATTATTCACTTTCTTTAAGCCTCTCATGAGGTTTGTGTTAGCTGATCATTCACCAGCTTGTTATACATTTCTAAAGAGGCAAAGAGCAAAAAGGAATAGAGAGGCCACCTGAGTTAGAGGAAGAAAGGCAGTAGTTGTACACTGATGGAGTGAAGATGCTAGCTAGCTATGCAGTGAACACATCCATGATTTTTTTTTTTTTTTTGAGACAGAGTCTCGCTCTGGTGCCCAGGCCTCAGACTCCCGAGTAGCTGGGATTACTGGCCAGGGTGACGCTAGGGCCCGAGGTTACATCTTCATCTTATTTCTAAAGCTCTGTTATTCTTTCTTTTTTTTAAGACAGAGTCTCGCTCTGTTACTCAGGCTGGAGTGCAGGGGCACAATCTCGGCTCATTGCAACCTCTGCCTCCTGGGTTCAAGCTATTCTTGTGCCTTAGCCTCCTAAGTCGCTGGGATTACAGGCACGTACCACCATGCCCGGCTGACTTTTGTATTTTCAGTAGAGATGGGGTTTCACCATGTTGGCCAGGCTGGTCTCGAACTCCTGGCCTCAAGTGATCCACCTGCCTCGGCCTTTCAAAGTGCTAGGATTGCAGGCGTGAGCCACCGCACTCAGCCAATGCATCTTTTACAATTTTGCATGGGGTTAAAAACACTCTAGTTAGGCCATTTGCCAAGAATTGAAATGTTTTCTACTTTTACTTTCAGTGAACCAGAAATTACCAAACCTAGACACACCCAGATTCATCAAGATGTAGACATAATTGAGGCGTTACAGGTGAGCTCAACATGCAAGAATTAGGTGGACTTCTCTGGATGTGCAAATACTACCCTGGTCTATCTTTCTGAAATTGACATAATGCTAAAAACCTGGATGGGTTGTCAGCTGAAATATTGCTGGAGAGATATGCTAGAGTTGCTAACTACAGTGCTAGAAAAATCTCTTCATATTTACATCAAATACAACAGCAGAAAAACTGATTTCACTAAACACAATTCAAGAACCATCTGATACAGCCAGAGAGAAAAGTAGCTTCCATACTCTACAAATTTTATAAAATATTTATTTCAAAACAACTATCACTCTCTTGAAAAGCTATAATTATTTTTTCTCCTACCTTGTTCCTAAGCCATTTTAGGAAAAATGTAAATATGGTTGAAGTGGAAAGAGGCTTACTTGCCAAGGGAGGCTACAGTAAAAACGTCAGTGAGAATTCTCTCTGCATGCTAATGGGCTGTTCTGGCCTACCTGGCTCATTTCTTTTTCACCAAACTCCTGTGTACTACATTTTCCCTGTCAAGATCCTTTTAAAACCATATTTATGGTTTATGTGACATAAGAGATACAAATCTTCACATCATCATCATCATTTTACGCAAACTCTCTACAACCTGATCAGCTCTTTAACCCCCGACTCACAAAAGCAGACATAAATAATGTGTTAGTGACATGTTTAAAAACTCAAATCTGAGACCTTTCCTCCAGCAGGGAGCCCTACTCTCAAAATATTGCCTTTGATATACTGTATGTCTTCATTTCTCAAACATGTACTGAGCACCTACTAGAAGTAACAAGGAACGTAAAGACAGAAGACAAGAAACTCAAAAAATCTGGAAACTGCAAGTCAGGGGAGGTAAGAATGTGAACACAAGTGAGGAGAGGCAGCTCCTGGCAAGGGGCTGGGGCTGGGGCAGCTGCACCTGTGAGGGCCATGAGAGGTGAGTGGAACTGAAATCCAGCCACTGCCTCAAGCCCTGGCAAGGGCTGCATCCCCCACAAAAGCACAGGCCCCATCAGCTGGCATGTGGGCATCACTGGGCTGGAGGAGACCCTATAATAACCAAGAGACTAGAAGACTTAGGATGGGAGCTTAGATCTATTCCAAATCTTTTTTTTTTTTTTTGAGAGAGAGTCTCACTTTTGTCACCCAGGCTGGAGTCCAGTGGCACGATCTCGGCTCACTGCAACCTCCATCTCCTGGGTTCAAGCGATTCTCCTGCCTCAGCCTCCTGGGTAGCTGGGATTACAGGCACCTGCCACCACGCCTGGCTAATTTTTGTACTTTTTTAGTAGAAATGTTGTTTCACCATGTTGGCCAGGCTGGCCTCGAATTCCTGACCTCAGGTGATCATCCTGCCTTGGCCTCCCAAAATGCTGGGATTACAGGCATGAGCCACCATGCCCGGCCCCAAATCAGTTTTAAGGCCATGACTGGTAAGAACAAAAAGACACTCAACGTGAAACAGATGATTTAAAAAGTCCTAAACACCCTCCAAACACAAAGCCATCATGGTACTGAATCTGCAGCAAAGGATATATTTTAACACTCATAGAATGGTCAGTTCGGAGTTACCTTGGTGATCAACGTAAGGCTTGAAGGCCTGGAGGATTTTTGGCACAGCCACGCCCATGTCAAGTTCGGTCAGAGTGAGTTCATTCATAAAGTAGGGGAGCTAGAGGAAACAAGCAAACAACGAGTGAGACGCATAAGCAACCTACAAAACATGCTGTTGGAAGTCAACGTGCTTCCGGAGAGGATGGTGGCCAAGGTTTTGGGATATATCATTTATGTAACAAAAACGTAACGTGCACACATCATATACTAGGCTTCATAGTCCAGACAGAGCCATGAAGAGGTCAGGCCAGGGCCTGGCTCTCACGGGTTTATAACAGAAAGGCAGAAACAGGTAAATATGTAGACAGTATACTTCCAGAGTGATTAGTGCTGCAAAGAACATCAAGCAGGTAATGGGCAGAGGGAACACTGGGGTGGCTGTTTTGGCTGAGGAGGTCAGGGACAGGTTCCCTGAGGAGTGGCATTTGAGCAGAGACCACCTATGCAGAAGAAGCCAGTCATGCTCGTTAACAATACCCTACATTTGCTGACGTATGGGAAAATAGACCTCTCTCTGACTCTTGGTGGGGAGTAAGAAACTGCTACCACAAGACCAGGTACAGTGGCTCATGTCTGTAATCCCAGCACTTTGGAAGGCCAAGGTGGACAGATCACTTGAGGTCAGGAGTTCAAGACCAGCCTGGCCAACACGGTGAAACCCCGTCTCTATCAAAAAATACAAAAATCAGCCAGGCGTGGTGACATGCACTTGTAGTCCCAGCTACTCAGAGAGGCTGAGGTGGGAGGATCACTTGAACCTGAGGGCGGAGGTTGCACCACTGCACTCTAGCCTGGACAACAGAGCGAGACTCTGTGTCAAAAAAAAGAAAAGAAAGAAAGAAAAGAAATTGCTACATTTCCGATAGGCAAACTTACACGTGTATGAAAATCCTTGAAAAACAGCACATCCTGGCCGAGCGTGGTGGCTCACGCCTGTAATCCCAGCACTTTGGGAGGCCGAGGCGGGTGGATCATGAGGTCAGGAGATTGAGACCATCCTGGCTAACATGATGAAACCCCATCTCTACTAAAAATACAAAAAATTAGCAGGGTATGGTGGCACACACCTGTAGTCCCAGCTACTCAGGAGGCCAAGGCAGGAGAATTGCTTGAACCTGAGAGGCGGAGGTTGCAGCAAGCTGAGATCGTGCCACTGTACTCCAGCCTGGGTGACAGAGCGAGACTCCGTCTCAAAAAAAAAAAAAAAAGAAAAATAGCACATCCTTTGACCTCATGCTGGACATTTTCTGTTTGCCCTGCCAGATCTACACTCTACCCCCCCTCAGTGGTTGGTCAGTGTGAACTTTGCCAATGGTCTCCCTTACCCTCCAGCTTCTGGTTGGGCATGGCCAATGGGATACACCAATGGGCAGCGGATGGGGAGGCACGTGGAAAAGAGTGTTGTTGGGCATTTGTCCCCCCGATCTACTGAAGGCCACAGCTCCTGTAACACAGGCAGCCTCTCCACACAGCTGCCCTGCCCAAGTTCTGGAAACTGCTCCTTGCCTTTGCCACTCCAGGGAGAGTAATAGCTCCCACTTCTGCTAGCTTGGAGTGTAGCACTCTCCCTATGGGTTTTTCTCCATCTGCCCACACCTTTATAAATATTTCCTTCAGCAAACTCGCCCCAGAGTTACTTATCTGAGTGTGCCATCTGCTTCCTGCTGGGACCCTGACTAATACGCCCAAATCTATCCATAGGAATTTATCCTACAGGAAATAACGTAAGAATACTGGCATCATGCTTAAAAATTCCTACTTTATCTCAAGATTATAGAATTAATTCATCTATATTTTCTCTGCTTGCATTTGTGGATGTATATGTATTTCTTAAAAATATTTATTCCATTCATAATTTTAGTGTAAGATGTAAATTAGGGATCTAGCTTAATTTTTCCCCCAAACGGTTGGTCAGCAATCTCAACCTATTTATTCAGCAACGAACACTTGCCCTACTAATCTGTTCTGCCACCTTGAAGTACTAAATTCCCACTGCACTGGAGTCTGTACCAAATTTCCACCAGTATCAAACTGCTTGACTACTTTAGCTTTCTAATACACTTTAGCTTTACAATATACTTTTAAATCTGGCAAGTCCCTCTCCTTTTTTTTTCTCCCAGAATTCTCTTAGTTATTTTCATAAGTATTTTTCCAGTTGAATGTTACAACAGTTTTATAAAATGTAGAGTAAAATTAAGAGGTTTTTAAAAATTAAATGTAAACTAAATATTCCACATAAAACGAGGTAGCATCTTGTCAGGCATGGATTTAATACGTAACTTGGCTGGACCTCTTCAGCTGTTTCTCTGCCGAGAAACATAAACTTTCACGATTCACCAATCAGAGAATGTAATTTCTGAAAGAATGTAATCTGTGATTTTTTGTTGGGGCAATGGGTTACGTTAAAGAGGTTATAATGTCTATGATGAACAAAATGTGAGTAGAGACAGTGTTCAAAGGTGTAGTTTTGAACTGGTGTTTGCTATATTTGGAAAACCTTTTTCCAAAGCATTAATGTTGTAAGTGGTGTTGGCCTCTCTATCAACCTACAAAATGCTACTTGGCCAAGAATGTAACCAAAGTGTTGCACACTTGCCCTGTCCTTTTTGTCCACTGTTGTCATTCAAATGCCGTGCTTCAGGGAGCATGCCAAGTTAGAGAGACTCCCCAGGGAGAGCCAGGGAATACTGTCACCTCCAACAGCGTTTCTTTCCTTTTTTTTGAAACAGGATTTTGCTCTGTCACTCGGGCTGGAGTGCAGTGGTGCAATCATGGCTCACTGCAGTCACAACCTCTTAGGGTGAAGCAATCCTCCCACCTCAGCCTTCTGAGTAGCTGAGACTATAGGCATGTGCCACTATCATGCCTGGATAATTTTTTACTTTTTTGTAGAGACAGGGTCTCACTATGTTGCCTAGTCTAGTCTCATATTGTGCTCAAGATTTCCTCCACTTCGGCCTCCTGAAGTGCTGGATTACAGGCATAAGCCACCATGCCTGGACATCCAACGGTGTTTCTATGGGAATGTCAGTCTGACACTGATCCACAGGAGTGAGGGCAAGGCCAACAAAGAGTTCTCCATATGTCAGGCCTTCCAGGGAAACCAGGGGATCAGGGCGATCTGTGTCACAGGGGAAAGCTCAGGCTCCTCTAGACACCACTTTCCTATCCCCATTTTGGCTCTTGACGGGCTATTAACCAATACCCACTCACTACTAGGCTTAAGGCTTAGCTCCTCCCAGGGGTACTTGGATATTCGGCAGCAATCAGTTCTTCTGGTAGGGGTGGTGACAGCTTCAGAATTTGGTAATGTCCTTCTGCTTTCCTGTTTCTTCTGTTACCAGGGGCTCCTCTGGTCTGGAGGCACTTCACAGTGCAGCAGATCAGGAGGGGGTGCAGGGCATGGATGGACACACTGCCCACCTCTAGCCTCTGGCACTGCTGCATCTAGGCCACACTTTTCCACTCTAACCTTTTAGTACTTCTGACCTCAAAAAACAAAAGGAAGTTTAAGTCTGTGAACTACAAACGCCTCCATGATAATCAACAGGAGAAAATGAAAACAGTCTTTCCCTCAACTTTCTCCAGGATGAGGGGGGCACCTTCACAAACAGGGCAGAGGCTCTGGGGACTTCCAGCTCGAGAGAGAAGGGTGGGACCTCTCAAACCAGTTTGGTTTTGTTGTTGCTGCTGTTGTTGTTTTTACAGATGGGAGTCTTGCTCTGTCACCCAGGCTGGAGTTTGGTGGTGCGATCATAGCTCAGAACTCCTGGGTTCAAGTCATCCTCTTGCCTCAGCAACCCAAGTTTCTGGGACCATAGGTGTGCACCAGCACTCCTGGCTCAAGTCGGTTTTGGAATGCTTGTAGCAGGGGAGCAGCATCCCATCTGGAGTTCAAGTATGTCCTGCTTTCTTTTTGCACACTGCCAGGAACTGCAGCCCTCCTGCTCAGGGAAGGGCCCCTCTTGCTTAGGGAAGGGCTCGAGATAGACTCTGGGAAAAGAGCAGGGCCAGCCCTACCCATATGCCTTGACCTGGGAACTCAAGCCCTCCATCATTTCCAAAAACACGGAGAGGCTGAGTGAGCTCTAGACTGGCTACTAACACTGCATCTCCCAACACAGAGGGTAACTGCTACCTGTTGTCTCCTGCTATGGAACTGGCTAGCAGAAGCACATTCAACCCTCAAACTACCTCAGGAACACAAACAGGCTGACACTTGTCAACAGAGCCCTTGCCCAAAATCTGCCTTGAAATCCACCCTTCTGGCTCAGAAGGCAGCCCCTTCTTCCTCTTTCTCAGGAGCTGGGGAAGAAGGGACATTGGCCCACAGACAGCAGCCAGAGCTTGATGAGGCAGGAAAAGCTCTGTTCTTTACCCAAAGGAACAATAGAAATCAACCTGAAGCTCCTCTATGCCCATATTTTCCTTCTAATCTAGTTTATCGTAGTTCACAGTTTCTTAGTCTAGCGTCCTTGAACTTTCTGAGATAATGGGCAAAATTTTGTGTCAACGTGTTTTTCTAGTAAAAGGATCTCATAGGTTTCTGCTTCTCAAAAATATCTCTGATCCATACAACTTCAGAGCCACTGACTTAAGCTATTGACAGTGTTCGGTGAGGATTTGGGATCCAAAGTGACTCTTCCTTGGCTGGGTCTTCATTGGGTCAAAAACTTAATTTAAAAGAACCTCAAGATCCTCAATAAGGTCTCCTGATTGGCAAATGAGCCATTTAATGACAGCCATACTTACACAGTTCAATCTCACTTCCAACCGGGCCTGGATTAGCACCAGAGTGTTTCTTCAGCAAAGAGAGCCCAAAATAAAGTACCATCTGGCCAAAAAGTAAAGGTCAAACACAGACACACTTAAAGTGCAGTGCCAACTTTCCCAGCTTGAGAGGGAGCACAGCCTGGGAAAGAGCGCTTAAGTAGTCTGGTATTTTCCTCAGTCAGTTTACTAAGAGGCCTTAAGTAGTCTAGTGTTTTCTTCAGTGAGTATACTAAGAGGCCTTAAGTAATCTGTATTTTCCTCAGAGGATATACCATGTGGCCTAGACTGCTGTGGGGCTGGGTGGGCTCTGGATGTACAATTTAAGTTCTTTTCCAACATAAAAATAACAATTATATAAGACAAATTGGTTACAAGAGCTCACATTTTCCCAAACCAAATTCTGTTTATCACCTAGAGTGGATAACAACGAGGGCAACACAAGAAAACGAGTAAACATTAATGTTCACTAAGTCCCCAGTTAATCATAAGGTCAGTGTGTGGTCAAGGTCAGATGTGCTGTTTGAGAACTTACTACCCTCATATGTTATATGCTTAAACCAAGTTATTTTTCACTTAGGACATAAGGGTACAAAACTTGCAGAAATGAAGAAGTATAGGGGATTAGAAGCCTCTTGTGTGGAAAGTCATACCTTTATTTTGCTGAGTTTCATTTGGATCTTCTTAGACACCAGATCAGACCAGTATTTCTCTCCTAAGAAGTCCCAAAATATTCTTCCAAGCAAGGCATTCACCCAGGCTTCCTGTTCTTCCTCCTCAGAGGGTGGAGCCTCTGGCAACTGGCAAAAGAAAAGGGACCAAAATTAGCTAGAAAGCAACTGCAAAGTAAGACAGGTGCTTATTTTTATAAAGTCACTGAAGGTCCCTCCTTATAGAAACAGGAGATCACAGGAGTCATATTCCTTCCCTATAAATTACAAGTCACACATTATATTCGTGACTAGAAAAGGGGAGAAACGAAAGCTGCCATCACAGCTAAAACTTTCTCTGTCTGTTTTCTTTTTCTACCAGTCTTCCTGTACACCAGTTAATATTTCATACAATTAGCTTAGCCAAACCGCTCTGCCTCCAAATTAGCTTGGTATCAACATTATGCATCAGCGACACATCTGATAAAATGCCTGTCCATCTTTCTTCAAGCTAAGGCTTGGACATGTAATTGTCAAGCTGGTGCTCATTCAGGCAGACACCACAGTTTCCCAATGGTCAGGACTCAAGTTCAGCCTGAACCCTGTGAGGTCAAAATACTCCCAGGATGCTTAAAAATACTGATGCCTGGATCCTACCCCCAGAGTCACTGATTTCAGTGAGCATCAGGAGTTTCAGACACTCCCTTGTAATGTAATCAACAGGCAAGACAAAGAATCACAGATCTGGATCAGAGAGAGCTGCTCTCAGGGCTTCCATGAAACATCTATAGCTGTTCTCAGCAATCTAGGCCCAGTGAAATACCCCGATCCTTACTTCCATTTGATACAATCCATCTGAAGCATCTGCTGTGGCCCATGTGTGAGGTGGGGGAGAGAGCAAATCTGAGTCTCTGATTTCCTCGGCTAATCATTAGACTATGCACTCTGGCCTGGAGAGGGTCAGGGATGGAGATAAAGAAGGGGTAAACAGCCGCACCCACAGACGGTGTTGTAAGGTTTATGTGGTTGGCGCAGGCACGGGCTGAGAACTCAGTAACATAGCAGTTGTCCACTGACCACATGCCAGCCCTATGGGCACACTCCTGTCTCAGGTCCACTCATGTCTCACAATACCCTGGAAAGACAGGAACTTTACTTCCATTTTAGAAATGAGTGCAGCGCCTGACACAGAGTCCTGTTCTCCCGTCTATCTGCTCTGTCCTGTGTGTGGTGGTGGGGGTGGGGGAAGGGTAGCTGGCCCCCTGATATAGCAGACATTTTCCTGTGCTGAGGTCTCCAATTAGAGTGTTCCAGAAACAATGAGCTCTGGAAAGCAAAGATTAAGATTTAGAAATGCAGACTCTGTGAATTATTCCCCCTTTCCCCTTCCTCTATGGCGTCTATAAGTGCATCTGTTCTGCCCTCACGGGCTGGCTGCAGCTATAACACACACTAGACACTCTCATCACCTCCACGCTTTGTGTTTGTGTATTCATGCCAGTGCTATCCATTCTGGGCAGCTGTGACTGTGCCCACATTGCAGCTGTGTGCCTGGGTCAGTGGTATGGTGCACATGTTGTTGCTTGGTGTGCGTGGATTTGAATCTGCAGATCCAATTGTTTGTGAGTACTCCCAAGGCCTACAGCACACAGCTCCATGCAATCATTCTCAAGCTTGGTGCTCACCAGTCACTGAGCTGTGCCTGAGTCAGCACACTGCTCATCCCAGCTCTCCGCTAGTCTTGCTGAGAGGTGAGGCCAGCTGGACTTCCTGGGTTGAGTGGGGACCTAGAGAAATTTTCTTAGAAGAGGGTTGTAAAAACGCACCAATCAGCACTCTGTAGCTAGCAAGAGGATTGCAAAATGCACCAATGAGCGCTCTGTAAAAACGCACCAATCAGTGCTCTGTAAAATGCACCAATCAGCACTCTGGTGTAAAACACACCAATCAGCAGGATCCTAAAAGTAGCCAATTGCAGGGAGGATTGAAAAAAGGGCATTCTGATAGGACAAAAACGGAACATAGGTGGGGACAAAAAGGGAATAAAAGCTGGCCACCCCAGCCAGCAGCCATGGCAACCCACTTGTGCCCCGTTCCAGGCTGTGGAAGCTTTGTCCTTTTGTTCTTCACAATAAACCTTGCTACTGCTCACTCTTTGGGTCTGTGCCACCTTTAAGAGCTGCAACACTCACCACTAAGGTCCATGGCTTCATTCTTCAAGTCAGGGAGACCACGAACCCACTGGCAGGAAACAGCTCCGGACACACTTCCACAGCCTGTGCCCTCTCTTTCTGGGGGCCTAGGGTTCGCTTACATTTTTCAATCACATGTCACTGCATGACTTTATATTCTACAGGAGTCCTTCAAATTTGAGTTTTCAAAGGTCTCCCTTATGAACATTGGTGAGTCTCATTTAAAAAAAAAAAAAAAGATTTAAAAAAGAAGGCAGCCCATTTCAGAAGACATGGATCTGCCTCACTCTTCTTAATGGACACGGATTCTATCTGGGCTTTTCTAGTACTGTGACATTTTCTGTCTTTAACCAAGACATTTTCCATCACTAGGTCCTGGATGGAAGGGCAAGAGTCTGCAGCAGTGAAGGCTTGGCCATGCCACAACTTGTACATGTTTTTTTGAATCCCTTTTCTCTCTAACTGAATAGTCCCTTCCCAGCCTCCAGGGTAACTCGTTCAGCTTTTCTGAGGTTACTGTCTTTGAATCCCATCCGATTATTTATACAGATTTCTGCATAAACATTCATCCAAGGGCAATGCCCACCTGGCCCCTCAGACAGTACTAAGTTGCCACCCACGTAAGACACCACATGTCTTACTTTAGATTTGTAGGTTACACAAGAGAATAAGTTACTTTTTCCCTTCCCTAGAGGGACCATCTACCCTTTATTAGCCTTTCTTTACAACCCTAGTTACTCACAGGGAAACAGTTTTAGCACAAAATAGCAAGAAACAAAGGCTATTTCACAATGTATGTCCAAGCCAATGGCATATGATGTGGTAAACAAATTGCTGAAATAACCGACAAGCAAGTTTTTTTTCCAACAGTTCCTTTTTCCAATGCAAGCTTCTCTCCACAGACTCACTGGGAACAAAGAAAAATTCCAGAGCAGAACCTCAATAATGCATCAAAGAAGCTTCATGAGGGAAACCTGGATTCAACAGCCTGCTAGGAAGGCTCAACGAATGTCATAAAAATTTAAGAGCTTAAAGAATCAATGTGCATACATTTCCTAATATCACCATTTGGCTATAGGATGAAACGTGTGGAGGATATTCATTTCGCCATCTCAACTGTATACACACACTAGGAAATGGTAACTTTCCAAAAATGGCTTCCAAATAAGTGTAGAGAAAATTCAATGGTTTGAAGCTGAAGCAAGCCCAACAAAACTGCGTAGCTCTTGGGATATACGTTATTTAAAACTAACCTCTAAAACTAAAGTAGGACAGATTTACTGAAGTCTGTGGTGTAACATTTCCTATTAAAAATGGCCAGGAGGCCAGCCCAGTTTTTCTGTTACAAAGAGTGTGTAGTGCCCCTAGTCCTCTTTGGCCACACCCAGTGTACTGCGGGGGGGGGAGGGGGGTTGCATAAGGGACAGTGTGGTCCAGGAGATGACACGGCGGAGGACCCTACCCCTGTGTTTGTTTCCCTTGATTAAAAAAAAATGCATATGTACTATAGAAAACACCCATAATCCCGCTACTCAGATTTAAAACATTTTAAACATTATTTAAAACATTTTTACTATATTTTCTTTCAGTCTCTTTTCAGTGTATATAAACATTTAAGAATATAGAACTTTTAAAAAGCAAAATCAGGCCAGGCGTGGTGGCTCATGCCTGTAATCTCAGCACTTTGGGAGGCCGAGGCGGGCAAACCATGGAGTCAAGAGATTGAGACCATCCTGGCCAACATGGTGAAATCCCGTCTCTACCAAAAATACAAAAATTAGCTGGGCATGGTGGTGTGTGCCTATAGTCCCAGCTACTCAGTAGGCTGAGACAGGAGAATCGCTTGAGCCCAGGAGGTAGAGGTTGCAGTGAGCTGAGACCACGCCACTGCACTCCACCCTGGCAACAAAGCAAGACTCTGTCTCCAAAAAAAAAAAAAGGCAAAATTAGATCTAGCTACATGGTTTTGTATTCTTTTTTTTTTTTTTTTTTTTTGAGAAGGAGTCCTGCTCTGTCGCCCAGGCTGGAGTGCAGTGGTGCGATCTTGGCTCACTGCAAGCTCCGCCTCCGGGTTCAAGGATTCTGCTCCCTCAGCCTCCCAAGTAGCTGGTATTACAGGCATTCACCACCATGCCTGGCTAATTTTTCGTATTTTTAGTAGAGACAGGGTTTCTCCATGGTAGTCAGGCTGGTCTCAAACTCCCAAACTCAGGTGATCCGCCTGCCTTGGCCTTCCAAAGTGCTGGGATTACAGGCGTGAGCCACCACGCCTGGCTGGTTTTTTCTTTTTCTTTTTTCAGTTTTACTTAGATGTAATTCACAGATTATACAATTCGTCCATCTAAAGAGCACCCTTCCATAGCTTCTGTGGAAAACAGTATTACGGTTCCTTAAACAATTGAAACAGAATTACCCTTAAGATGCACTAATTTCACTTCTGGCTATATACCCCAACAAACTGAAAGCAGGGTCTCAAAATGAGATATGTGTACACTGATGTTCAGAGCAGCATCATTCAAAATAGCTAAAATGTGGAAGCAAGCCAAACACTCACCGATGGAGGAATGGATAAGCAAAATGGGGCACACACACAATGGAGCATGATTCAGTCTCAAAAAGGAAGGTGATTCTGACTTATGCTACCACGTGGGTGAATCTTGAGGGCATTAGGCTAAGTGAAATAAGTCAGTCACAAAAAGACAAATACTGTATAATTCTACTTATATGAGGTACTTAGGATAATCAAAATCCGAGAGACAGGGAGGGAATGGTTGTTGCCAGGGGCTGGGAGGAGGGGAACATGGGGAGTTACTGTTTAATGAGTACAGAGTTTCAGTGATACAAGTTGAAGAGAATGGTGGTGGTCAATGCATAACATTATGAATGTATTTAATTCTACTGAACTATACATTTTAAAATGATTAAGATGGCAAACTTTATGTATTTTACCACAAAAACAATTTTTAAAAATAGAATACAATTCAGCAGTTTTCAGTATATTGAGAGTTGTATAGCTATCACCACAGTCAATTTTAGAACATTTTCATCACCCCCCAAGGAAGTCCTGTACCCATTAGCAGTCACTCCCTATTCCTCCCCAATGCCTCCCCATCCCCCTGCCCACCAGTCTAGGAAACAACTAGTTTGTCTATATGAATTTGCCTATTCTAGACATTTCCTATAAATGAAGTCATACAATGTGTTCTTTTGTGACTGACTCCCTTCACTAACATTTTCAAGGTGTATCCATGTTGTAGCAGTGCCTCCTTTTTATTGCATAATAAACTTATTTTTATTGCATAAAATATTATCATCTATGCTATACCATACTTTATCCACTCACCCGTTAATGGAAATGTGGGTTGTTTACCACTTTTGTTTTGTTTTTCTAAACAGAGTCTTGCTGTGTCATCCAGGCTGGAGTGCAGTGGCATGATCTCGGCTCACTGCAATCTATGCCTCCTGAGTTCAAGCCATTCTTGTGCCTCAGTCTCCCGAGTAGCTGGGACTACAGGCGTGCACTACTATGCCTGGTCAATTTTTGTATTTTTAGCAGAGATGGGGTTTTGCCATATTGGCCAGGCTGGTCTCAAACTCCTGGCCTCAAGGGATCCACCCACCGCAGCCTTCCAAAGTGCTGGGATTACAGGTGTGAGCCACTGTGCCCCACCATTTTTCATTTTTGGCTATTGTGAATAATGCTACTATAAATATTTGTGTACAAGTGTTTGTGTAAACATGTATTTTCATTTCTCCCGGATATATATTTAGGAGTGGAACTGCTGGCTTATATGGTGACTCTGTTTAACTTTTTGAGGAAATACCAAACTATTTCCCACAGCGGCCAGACCATTTTACATTCCTGACAGCAACGTATGAGGACTCCAATTCCTTCCTTCCTTCCCTCCCTCCCTCCCTTCCTTCCCTTCCTTCCCTTCCTTCCCTTTTTCTTTTTCTTTTCTCTCTCGTTTTTTTTTGTTTGTTTGTTTATTTGTTTTGAGGCAGAGTCTCACTCTGTCGCCCAGGCTGGAGTGAAGTGGTGTGATTTCGGCTCCCTGCAACCTCTGCCTCCCAAGTTCAAGTGATTCTTGTGCCTCAGCCTCCCCAGTAGTTGGGATTACAGGCATGCGCCACCACGCCTGGCTAATTTTTTGTATTTTTAGTAGAGATGGGATTTTGCCATGTTGCCCAGGCTGGTCTCGAACTCCTGAGCTCAGGCAATCCACATACCTCGGCTTCCCAAAGTGCAAGGATTATAGGCGTGAGCCACCGTGCACAGCCGAGGACTGCGATTTCTCTACATCCTCACTAATACTTGTTATCTATCTTTTCAAAAATTTTTATTATTTATTTATTTATTTATTTGGTAGAGATGAAGTTTTGTCATCTTACCCAGGCTAGTCTCAAACTCCTGACTTCAAGTGGTCCATTCACCTCAGCCTCCCAAAGTGTTGGGATTACAAGTGTGAGCCACCACCATGCCTGGTCATCATGTCTTTTTCATTGTGGCCATCTGGGTGGGTGTGAAGTGACATCTGACTGTGGTTTTGATTCACATTTCCTTGATGACTAATGATACTGAGCATCTTTTCATGTGCCTGCTTATTTGGCCGTTAGTGTATTTTCTTTTTTTTTTTTTTTTTTTGAGACGGAGTCTTGCTCTGTCGCCCGGGCTGGAGTGCAGTGGCCAGATCTCAGCTCACTGCAAGCTCCGCCTCCCGGGTTTACGCCATTCTCCTGCCTCAGCCTCCGGAGTAGCTGGGACTACAGGCGCCCGCCACCTCGCCCGGCTAGTTTTTTTTTGTATTTTTAGTAGAGACGGGGTTTCACCGTGTTAGCCAGGATGGTCTCGATCTCCTGACCTCGTGATCCGCCCGTCTCAGCCTCCCAAAGTGCTGGGATTACAGGCTTGAGCCACCGCGCCCGGCCCTGTTAGTGTATTTTCTTTGGAGAAATGTCTATTCAGATCCTTTGCCCTTTTTTGTTGAGACAGGGTCTTGCTCTGTTGCTCAGGTTGGAGTGCAGTGGTGCAATCACTAATGACTGCCACTCTGACCTCCCTGACTCAAGCAATTCTCCTGATTCAGCCTTCTGAGTAGTTGGGACTGCAGGCACATGCCATTATGTCTGGCTAATTTTTTTTCTTCTTTTTTGTAAAGATGCAGTCTCAATATGTTGCCCAGACTGGTCTTGAACTCCTGAGCTCAAGTGATCCTCCTGCCTTGGCCTCCCAAAGTGCTCAGATTACAGGCGCGAGCCACTGCACCCAGCCCCGTTTCTTAATCTGGTTATTTATCTCTTTGTTATTTAGTTTTAAGAGTCCTTTATATTTCTAGGTACCAGACCCTTATCAGATAAATGACTTGTAAACATTTTCTCCCATCCTGTGGGTTATCTTTTCACTTTCTTGATGGTATTGTTGGCAGCACAAAAGTTTTTAATTTTGATGAAGTCCAATTTACCTATCTTTTCTTTGGTTGCTTATGCTTTTAGTATCTTAGCTAAGATAAGAAAGTTTACTGAACCGAAAGTCACAAAGATTCACTTCTGTTTTGAGAGTTTTATAGTTTCAGCTCTTATATTGAGGTCTAGGATCCATTCTGAGTTAATTTTTGTGTATGGTGTGAGGTAGAGGGCCAACTCCATTCTCTTGCCCGTAGATATCCAGTTGTTCCCGCACCATTTGTTGAAGAGACTATTCTTTCTTTCCACTGATTTGTTTTAGCACTCTTGTCTGTATTCTTTTTAAAGTTTATTTTTAAATTGGATATATAGCTTCATATTTTTACTTAGTGCAACATAAACATTTTCCTATTCTACTTCTAGGTGTTTAAAAAGCCTACTGGCCGGGCGCGGTGGCTCAAGCTGTAATCCCAGCACTTTGGGAGCCGAGACGGGTGAATCACGAGGTCAGGAGATCGAGACCATCCTGGCTGACACGGTGAAACCTCGTCTCTACTAAAAAAAATACAAAAACTAGCCAGGCGAGGTGGCGGGCGCCTATAGTCCCAGCTACTCGGGAGGCTGAGGCAGGAGAATGGCGTAAATCCGAGAGGCGGAGCTTGCAGTGAGCTGAGATCCGGCCACTGCACTCCAGCCGGGTGACAGAGCGAGACTCCGCCTCAAAAAAAAAAAAAAAAAAAAAAAAAAAAGCCTACTTTGTGGGGGCAGCAAGGGAAGTCCTGCAAAACAATTCTGCCAGTTACAGACTTCCTGGTTTCTATTGACTCCTATTTGCTTTGTAACATTTTCATCTCCTGATAACACGAAACAGGTAATAATATCTTGTAATCCAGTTTATAGACATGAGATGATGAGCACAGCTAGTAATAAAGAGGACAGGACTCTCCATACTGGGTGGCATATGTTAATATTATCTCTAACATTTTTTAAAGCTGTCTGTTGAAATGGAGAGTGGAAGTGCCTTATGCAACCCGAACACCAGAGCCTCACTACTGGAGGACAGGCACCATGGCCTCTCTCCCAGGCAGGCAATACAGGGCACACAGAACCAGCAGCTTCCTTGGACTCACACCCCTGAGCAAATCTGCAGCCGGCCTATGGGGTCTCTCTTCCTGATGTACCCATGCTGGAAGTAGTACTATTGTACTTGTAGACGTTTTTAAAAAGAGAGTTTCCTTGTTTCCTGAATTAAATCCCTCCCAAACCAGGCACTAAACATTTAGAAAACTAGGCCCTTGCCCCCTAAAATAGTGATATTTTCTAATTCAAATTTTGAGCTTAATAGCTCCAAAGCTATTATTTCAATATGAAGAATCCCCTAAACATTTTTAATTATCATAGGTAAGAATGACTGCCAAAAGGCCGGGTGCAATGGCTCATGCCTGTAATCCTAGCACTTTAGGAGGCTGAGGCAGGTTTGAGCTCAAGAGTTCGAGACCAGCCTGAGCAACATGGCGAAACTTCATCTCTACAAAAAATACAAAAATTAGCCAAGGGTAGTGGCGCACACCTGCAGCCCCAGGTACTTGGGGCGCTGAGGTGGGAAAATCGCTTGAGCGTGGGAAGTCAAGACTGCAGTGAGCTGTGATTGTGCCACTGCACTCCAGCCTGGGTGACAGAGTGAAATCCTGTCTCAAAAAAAAGGAGTAATTGCCAATAACGTTTAGCATCGTTTAATACAAATCTAGTCTATATTTACTAATTTTATCACTGCGTATGTTTAACATTGGTTTGGATCCTGAGTACCAGTGATCTAACAATGCTCCATTCACTTCCTGAACAGTGGTCGAACTCGTTTAGCCTTGAGCAACACGAGAAAAAGGAGACCAAGTATGTACAAGTGGCCAACAGGCCGTAGAGCTCTCAGGGTAAGAGATGCTTTAGCCATGACCTGTAAGAGGCAGAAGTAGGGTGAGTGTGGGGGTTAGAAAGAGGTTGGGGCAAAGGCTAGAGCTACATTCTAAGCCCCACCTCTGAAAGAGAAGGGATTAGGCCACTCAGGCAAGAGTCTCGGGAGTGGTGAGTGGCTGACATTGAAGATGTGACAGTACAACTTGAAGAGATGCCAAAGGCTCCTGTGTATCCCTCACCCCTCTGAGTCCTTCCTGGACTCATGATATCAGAGTCTATATGGACCCTAAAAAATAACTTGGCTTTGGCAAGGGAGATGAGTGCTAATGACTTCCAAATGGTCTGCATTTGGCAACACTGTGGGGAAATGGGCACTGCCATACCTTCCTGCTGGGAATAAACATTGGTGTCACCCTTATAGAATGGAATTTAGAAATATCTGACAAAATTATGTGTGCACTCACCATCTGACCTAGCAATCCTACTTCTAAGGTTTCACACTGAAGACACACCCCAAACAGCACAAAAATACAGTCACCAAGGTATTCTGCAGCATTGTTTATAATTGCAAAATATTGTAAACTTATATGCCCATAAAGGAGAGAGGCTGAATAAACTATGGAACATCCTCACAGTGAAGCACTTTGCAGCTGTTTAAAAAGAAAGGGGGTAGGGGTGGGGGCCTATGAGCCGATGGGGAGTGATTTCCAGAATGTATTGGTAAGTGAAAAAAACAACATACAAAAGAATATCCATAGCATGCTAGCCTCTTAGTAAGACAGAAGGGGAAATAAGAAATATAGAAAAGATAAGCCAGAGACTAAGGAGGCTGGTTCATTACAGGGGGTGAGTCAGAATGGCCTGGAGAGACAGAAGGAATAAGGCCGGGGAAATAAGTTGTACAGCTCTGATTTTTGGAACCATGCTGTTTCACATGCACAGAAAAGAAAATCAACAGGGATTGGGGAGAGGGCCTTCATTAGCTCAAATCACAAAATAAAGAAACGCAAAGAATAATCTCCACTGACTTGTAAAGGAAGGAATAAAAGTAGTATAAGAACACTGGAGCAGACCCCACTTTCCCAAAATGGTGCAATAACATTTCCCATCCCACAGGCTCTTCCGGGAATCTGCTACTCCCATGGTAAGAAGTAAAATCTATGCCCCTGTCCTTGAACCTGGGAGGGCTCTGTGGCTGCCTTGACTAATGGAGCGTGATGGAAGTGGCACCTTACTTATGAGAGTAGGTCACTGAGAGTAGGTAACACAGTTTCAGCCCAGCTCCTTCTTGGGATGCTTGCCCTGGGAACCCAGTTTCTGTGCTGAAGAAGGCCAGGCTACATGGAGAACTGAGGCCTCCCTAGCACTCAGCCCCAGAGGACTCCAGTCAACAACCAGCATCTACATATCCTCCATGTGGGTGAGCCATGCCAGAAGCAGATCCTCCAGCCCCCAGCCCAGCCTCCCCAAGTGAGTCTGTATGCAGCAGACAGAAGCCGTCCGCTAGGCCTTGTCTGAATCACAAATTCAGGAGGAAAATAATAGTTGTTATTGTTTGAAGCCACCACTTTGGGGGTTGCTTGTTCTGCACCAATAGGTAACTGGAACAAAAGTCAAGACCATCTCCACTGCCAGACCATCCCGGAGAGCCAGGACACAGCTCACGCACGCTCCAGGAAGGCTAAGGGGTTGTGGGAGGCCAGCACTAGAGCTCATGTACTTTCTTTCTTCAAAGAATTCACACAATTCTGGCTCTCAGTTTCCTAGCCCATGGCAGCTATCAGTCATTAAATTAACATTAGGGTTGAGGGTAGAAGATGGGGACAAGGGCTCAAGGAAAAGCTAACACAGCAACACCAGCCAACTGACAACTGGGAGAAAGTATCAAAAAGTCTCAGACTGGGGGTGACAGACAGGCCTTTTGACCTCTATACTCCCTGTATGACGACAGGCCTAAGTTTCTGTTTGTTGTATTGAGTCTTTAAAGTATCAAGAAAAGATGAAATTATTCCTTCCTACTCTGCCACAGGGGGCCAGGAAGTGCAATGTGGTTTTAAAAAATGTTCGGCCAGGCATAGCGGCTCAAGCCTGTAATCCCAGCACTTTGGGAGGCCGAGGCAGCGGATCACGAGGTCAGGAGATCGAGACCATCCTGGCTAACACGGTGAAACTCCGTCTCTACTAAAAAAAAAAAAAAAAAAAAAAAATTAGCCGGGCGTGGTGGCGGGCGCCTGTGGTCCCAGCTACTCCTGAGGCTGAGGCAGGAGAATGGTGTGAACCCAAGAGACAAAGCTCGCAGTGAGCCGAGATCGCGCCACTGCACTCCAGTCTGGGGCACAGAGCAAGACTCCGTCTAAAAAAAACAAAAACTTCAGCAGAGGCCAGGCGCAGTGGCTCACGCTGTAATCCCACCACTTTGGGAGGCCGAGGAGAGTGGATCACCCACAGGTCACGAGTTCAAGACCAGCCTGGCTAACACTGTGAAACTCCGTCTCTACTAAAAATACAAAATTAGCCAGGCATGGTAGCGTGTGACTGTAGTCTTGGCTACTCAGGAGGCTGAGGCATATGGTCTTTTATTGCCCTGACAAATTCAAACAGATCACGTGAGTGACCTCTTCCACACTGAAGAGGATCAATGGATAAAGAGCAATGGCTTGCTTCTCATTAAGAACAGAAATACACATGGTCATTGTAAGAGGTCAAACACAGCCAAGGGTGGTGGCTCACACCTGTAATCTCAGCACTTTGGGAGGCTGAGGCAGGTGGATCTCTTGAGCTCAGGAGTTCAAGACCAGACTGGGCAAAAAAAAAAAAAAAAAGAGGTCAAACACCTGGATGTGAAAGAGAGGCTAAGTGTCCTCCAGGCAGAGACTGTGCCTCTGAATAGCATGCAAAGT
The DNA here is from genome assembly GCF_009764315.1 of Trachypithecus francoisi. NCBI lineage: Eukaryota > Metazoa > Chordata > Mammalia > Primates > Cercopithecidae > Trachypithecus > Trachypithecus francoisi. Next base: position 42,729,694 of record NW_022681466.1, on the reverse strand, counting down.
AGAGGCAGGAGGCCTCAGGCCAAGCAGGCTTTCAGAATAACCCAGCAAAATAGTCTCAGTGAGCCAAGGGGCCCTGGGGTCTCTGGTCAGGTTTTGCACACTCCATCACTCAGCAACTGTGTGACTAAGCTACCTAACTTCATCAAGCCTCACTTACAAAATGGAGACAATCTTGTCTAGTTTGCAGGACTGTTCAAGAGAGCAGAGTAATTCTATTAAAGTGTCTAACAGGGCCTGCCATCTGGCAGCTTACAGGAGTTATCTTATCACAGATGATCCTAAGTTTATGTCCCATTACACTTTGTAAAGTTCATGGTAAATCTTCAAAAGCACTGGGCATAGCCAAGGAGACTGAGAATTTGAAAATGCAATGGTTATGGAGGAATGAAACCTGAATCACCAGTGATTCTGTAACAACCCCTAATGATCATCCAGTTGCTTAGGTCAAAGTGCAAATCTTGGCCTCCGCATTCTCTACTGACAGCAAATCCAGCCAGCATCTCCTGACACGCACACCCCAGCCCAGCCTCTCCTCACCACCTACCGTCACCACCTTCACGTTGGTCCAGGCTTCACTATGACAGTCACCTCCCACTCCTTCTTTCCCTCTACAGCCAGTTCTCCACCAAGAGCCACTTATCTTTTTATATGTAGATCAGTCAACACCACACCCTGCTCAAAACCCTCCCATGGCCTCCCATCACTCCCCCACCTCAGAACAAAGCCAACATCCCTGTTGATCCTGCAGCCTCCCTACCTCCCCCTTTCCCTTGTTCACTGTCAGGCCAGGCCTCCTTGCTGTTCCTCGAATATTCCAAGCACATGCCTGCCATGGACCCTTGGGTTACTGCTTTTCCCACTGGGAGTGCTCCTCCCACACCCATCACCACAGCTCACTCCCCTGTGACCAACAGGTCTGTGCCCAAAAGTCACCTCCTCAAAGAGGCCCTTCCTGACCACCCATCCAAAATAGCAGAGAAAAACAGTATAAACTTTTTAAAATTAGGCCAGGCGCGGTGGCTCAAGCCTGTAATCCCAGCACTTTGGGAGGCCGAGACGGGTGGATCACGAGGTCAGGAGATCGAGACCATCCTGGCTAACACGGTGAAACCCCGTCTCTACTAAAAAAAATACAAAAAACAAAAACTAGCCAGGCGCGGTGGCGGGCACCTGTAGTCCCAGCTACTTGGGAGGCTGAGGCAGGAGAATGGTGTAAACCCGGGAGGTGGAGCTTGCAGTGAGCTGAGATCCGGCCACTGCACTCCAGCCTGGGCGACAGAGCAAGACTCTGTCTCAAAAAAAAAAAAAAAACTTTTTACAATTAAAAATAAATACATAAATAAATAAAATAGCAGTTCCGGCCACTTTCCCTCCTCCCTTGTCTGACTTTATTTTCATTCTTCCCACCACCTGGTGCTTGTTTCTCACTGTCTTCCTGAGTAGATTACAAGTTCCCCAAAGGCAGGGTCCTTCTGTCTTGTGTACCACTGTTATCCCAGTGCGCAGAACAGGGCTTCAGAGCATGAAGAAATGTGTCTAAGTCAAAAAGTGAAAAAGGCCCGGCCCAGCAGCCAGCTTTACCTTCTTCCCAGCTGTGGGGCTGCTCTCTGCACTCTGCAGGGGGCTCCTCTGGGGGCTTCGGCTTTCCTGGGGGACACACCTGCCCATGTACACGCTGTAGTCGAGAAGCATCTTCTGCCGCACGCTGCCCACCAGCTCCTTCTGCTTTGGCTGCGACATGATCTCCTCCACACTGCCTTTGCTGCTGCTGCGGCTGTGGGTCAGGTGCCCGGAGGGACTGTTGTGTCTGCTGTGTGCAGGCAAAAGCCCTGAAGCCAAGAAGAGGGGGCTATTCACACAATGAAGAAAACCACTGCAAAGTAAGCGGACTCCTGAGAAAACAGCTGCAATGCTATCAAATGACTGTTTAAAAATACTTATAAGGGGCCGGAGCAGTGGCTCACGCCTGTAATGCCTATAATCCCAGCACTTTGGGAGTCCAAAGTGGGTGGATCGCAAGGTCAGGAGATCAAAACCATTCTGGCTAACACGGTGAAACTCCGTCTCTACTAAAAATACAAAACAATTAGCCGGCCAGGGTGGCGGGCACCTGTAGTCTCAGCTGCTCGGGAGGCTGAGGCAGAAGAATGGTGCGAACCCGGGAGGCGGAGCTTGCAGTGAGCCGAGATCACACCACTGCACTCCAGCCTGGGCAACAGAGTGAGATTCTACCTCAAAAAAAAAAAAAAAAAAAAAACCGTTTATAAAGTTATTTCCCACCCTGAAAAGTACCTTTTTCCTCTAAGGTAATTTTTAAGAACAGTTTTTATTCCTCTCCAAGATAATTAGAGTAAAGAGAGTAAAGATACACAGTTGGTAGGTACTATTCTCTTTTCTCCTGATGATCCTTTGGGAAAATATCAAATATAGGATTAACACATCCCAAGGAGTGGTGAACTTGTCAGTGCTATCAGGGGTAAATGGAAAGTGGGCAGAGACCTAATTAATTGTTTATCCACAAGCTCACAGCAATTCCAAAGATGTCACCTTTCATTTGACCAATTATGCATCAAGCACTTTCAAGAAAACCATGCTAAAAAGAAGAAGACATAATCCCTGCCCTTGAACTCACGCACCTAAGCAGATAAATCACAATCTTCTGTAACAAGGGTCATAATTGCAGCATGACTAAGGGACTCCCTAGGCGAAAAGAAGGGGGTGACTACCTCTGCCCAAGAGAGTGGGGTGGTGCTTACCCTAGCTGACTTTCATAGCAGTGACATCTACGCTGTATCTTGAGGGAATAGTTGCCATTTTCCTGGCCCAGGTGGGGAAGAGCATTCCAGGTAGAGGAAACAGCATATGCAAAAAGCAGTGGCAGGGCACAGTATGTTTAGAGGCCAGTGAGAGATTCAGTGAAGTTCTAAGCATAGTACAGAGGGCAGAGGACAGGAAATAAGGATGGAGAGATTAGCCAGGAACAGACTGCAAAGTGCCTCAAAAGCCAGCCTTGGATTTAACATTGACCTTGTTGCACCAGAGACGTTTTAAGCATGGGATGTGCCTGACGCTAACAATTTCATTTAGATTTACTCTGATGGCCAGGTGAAATGTAGAGTGGTTAAAATCAAACCAGGCTGGGCATGGTGGCTCAAGCCTATAATCTCAGCACGTTGGGAGGCCAAGACAGGTGAATCACTTGAGGTCAGGAGTTTGAGACCAGCCTGGCCAACATGGTGAAACCCCATCTCTACTAAAAATACAAAACATTAGCCTGGCATGGTGGCCCATACCTGTAGTCCCAGCTACTGGGGAGGCTGACGCAGCAGAATCGCTTGAACCTGGGAGGTGGAGGTTGCAGTGAGCTAAGATTGTACCACTGCACTCCAGCTTGGGCAACAGAGCAAGACTCTATCTCAAAAAAAAAAGAAAAAAAAAAGAAAATCAAAAAATCAAATCAAACCATTTTCTTCTTGAGAGGCTCCAACCATCGGAACCATAATTCCCCAGAGCCTCACAAAGGGTCATACAAGCCATTTCTTAATTTAAATTTTAGCCAGATAGTTTCCAACACTTCAATATTTAGTATTTTACACTGCATAACTATAAAAATAAATTTTTTGTAACTTCTATTATCCTTATACCATTTTCATGTTTAGCATTATTTTTTTAAATACTAGGATAAAAGTTACTCCAAAAACATTAAAAAATAAATGTAAACTTATATTACATTTAATATCCTGGATTGGATCCTGGAAGAGAAAAGGGACATTAGTAGAAAAACTAGTGAAATCCAAATAAAGTTTAGAGTTTAGTTAATAGTAAAAAAGAGAAAAAAGATGAAATAAACAGGGCAGCATGACACCAACACTTCAAACCAAACTGGTCCCATTGTGACTGAGCCACACTCCATGTAGAGGAAGAAAGGAGACCCCTAGGAGGCCAGGCCTGTGCTCACTGCCCACAGAACAGCCTCTTCACATCACCTCACCCTTCCCTTGAGTGGGACAAAGCACAGAAGTCGTCACTGCACTGTGGGTCTCATGGACAACAGCCCCTGATAAAGTCAAGGATCTTCCTGTGCAGAGACCATACTGGAATTCTGCCAAGTGACCATGTGGCTTTCCTGCTGTCTCCAGACTCTTGTTTCTCCTGGAGGCCTTTCCTGACCTGCAGCCTGGGCACTGCTGGCTGGAGATGCAGACTCTCAGCCCCACCCATGACCTCGAGTCAGAACCTGCATCTTAAGATCCCCTCAAACATTCAAGTCTGAGAAGCACAATCCGTGTTGCTAGAGAAATCTAGGATTTTGGTGACAGCATCCCTGAGGGAGAGGACAGGGGCAGGTCGTCGAGCAGGAAGACTTCTAACTTCTTGGTACTGACAGATGTACCTGGCCTCAGAGAATCAGACCAGTCATACCTTCATGGCTGACCACCTGTGCAGTCACTGATTCAGAGATGGTTTTGAAGAACAGCACAGTCCTCACCAATTTACCTTGCTAATTAGTTTAATCACACTTTTGGTGGGTTAAACTTACCATAAAAATCTCAATTCATAGCTTTCAAAGGCAACCCAGACTTACAGATGTACAAAAAGACATTAGTGGTGTGTAAGCCTTACTTGATTTTAGTACAAGTGAGTGCACTGAAGGTTTTCCCACATCTCTGACTCTTATCATTATGTTTGTTGTGTGGTGAGTGGAACTTTTGGCAGGATTTCCAAAAATGTGAACTCATTAAAAATAATCAAATGCTTTATTTAAGTCCAAGAATAACATGCCTCTTTTGAAGGTGCTCTGGGGGGCCCCTGAGTACCTAAAGTGGTGTTTCCTGGTGGCCCCATAAACCCCCGTGGGTTACCTGATTCTGAGCTTCAGTACCTAGACCAGTAGACCTTTATATTTCCAGTAGGAATATAATCTGAGCCACACAAACAATTTAAAATGTTCTAGTAGTCACATTTAAAAAGGTAAAAAGAAGCTGGGCCCAGTGGCTCACGCCTGTAATCCCAGCACTTTGGGAGGCTGAGGCGGGCAGATCACTTCAGGTTGGGAGTTTGAGATCAGCCTGACCAAAGTGAAACCCCATCTCTACCAAAAACACAAAAATTAGCTGGGCGTGGTGGCAGGCACCTGTCATCTCAGCTACTCAGGAGGCTGAGGTGGAGAATTGCTTGAACCTGGGAGGTGGAGGTTGCAGTGAGCCAAGATCATGCCACCACACTCCAGCCTGGGTGACAAAGCTAGGCTCCATCTCGGGGGGGGGGGGGAAGAAATAACAAAATTAATTTGAATACATTTTTGAATATATTTTTAACCTAATATATCTAAAATATTATTTCAACATGTAACCAATATAAGAAGTTATTAATGAGATATTTTACGTTCTTTTATTGGACTAAGACTTTGAAATCCAATGTGCATCTTACACTTAGAGCACATCTCCATCTGGACTGGCCACACTTCGAGTGTTCAAAAGCCACATGGGGCAGGAGGCTACCATAAGCAGCAACATAGGTCTAGACCTACCAGGAGAGCTAGGCAGTGCCTGGTGCTGAGGAGTTCTCACCCACTTGAATTTTCTTTTACTCAGTGTTATGGGTTGAACTGCGTCCTCCAAAAAATATGTTAAAGTCCTAACCCCAGCATCTCAGAATGTGACCTTATTTGGAAATAGAGTCATTGTAGATGCCATTCATTAAACAGGGTAGGCTCTTAATCCCATATGACTGGTGTCCTTCCAAGAAGACACAGAGCCACTGAGAGACAATGCCATGTGATGATAGGCCAGTGTGGAGGGATGCAGCTGTGGGCCAAGGATTGATGGTCACTACCAGAAGCTGCAAACACGCAAGGAAGGATTCTACGCAGAGTCTCACAAGGAGCATGGCCCTGCTAACACCTTGACTTCAGACTTCCAGCCTCCAGTACTGGGAGAGAATACATTTCTGTTGTAAATCACCCAGCTTGTGGTATTTTGTCCCAGCAGCCCTAGGAAATAAATATATCTAGTAATCTCCCCATTCACCTTGATTCTTAAAAGGGACTTCTTGGATCTCAGTGCTGGGACTGGGATGGAATCTGGTGTTGAAGCTGACAGAATGGAAGGTTAGCAAGGGTGTTAGGGCAAAGGCTCAGATTAAGTTCCAGGGGAAGGAACCAAAGCACTTTGAAGCAAATGTGTGACACTCATGTGACCAGCATAACTCCCGGATCAACACAAACGCCTTGTTAGAGAAAGCCCCAGAGTGGCTCCATCCTAGTCTTTGTTCCAGATCCATGTAAGAAAGCTTTCCCTAATAACACCCACACTGGTCTTCTCCCAATTATTGGTTACACCATGCTCATTATAGCACGCCAATTTGTGAACACCTGACTCATACATGCCAGTTTTGCAAAACAGGCATAACACCTGAAGGACAGGGGAGCTGCTGCTTTTTACTGGTTTTGTGTCTCTGGCAGCTCCAAGCCCAGCCAAAGCTGAGCAAAGAGGTGCTGCATGGTTATCAATCCGAATGACCATGATCTGACCCGAATGCTCAGCAAGTGCAAGGATTCTGCATTCTATGGCAAGCTCAGGCTTGGAGGACATATTGAGGGTCAGGCGTTCGAAAGCACCAGCCTGAATGATCTCCCTGACTCACCTGCCATCTCAGAACTAGGGTTCTTCTGTTGCTACTTCTCTCAGGGGAGTCACATCATATACAAAGAAAACATAACCAGCAAAGGCTAATAAACAGCATCTGCAAATGGATCCACTGTTGGTTAAATGATTTGGGACTGAGTGTTGCAGTGATCAGCCTAGATGGTAAATGAGTCATGAGAATGCACATTAGGTGGCAGACAACCATCAAGTCAGGGTGGGCTTCCTTCCTTCCTTCCTACTGGGCATTCTTACTCTATTCTCCCTAGTGGCCCTTTAAAAATGCAAAAGCATTTAGCACAAACATCATTACCTGGTTTACTTCCAGAGACACCCGATGGCTTCTTGATTTCCGACTTTAGCTTAGATGCCAGAATAAATCTCCTAAACCATTCCTCTTTTTCTCGGCCAGTTCTCCCAAAAAGATAGAGTATCTGATCTCGCTGGGTAGATCTTGTTCCCTCCTGAGGGCGGGGTGGCTTCTTAGGGTCCTCGCTTCCCTCAGCTGGCGGCTTCTCTTCTGAAGTCTCCTTATCAGTCTGAGCTTTAGACATAAAGTCATCTTGTTGACCAAGCTCGATACAAATGGGGTACTTTTTATTCCAGATTCGCTTTCGAGCCAAAGTTTTAGGTACAAGATAAATCTACAGAGAAAGAAAAATGATGATTTATATACTAAAGATTGGCTACACTATGCATTAATATTATGCATAGCACAAGTGCAAACCTTGTAGACTTTTTGACTAAGATGATGAATATGAAATAACTTTTAACACTTGTTCGTAACATGACTACAGAAACTGGAATTTTTACAAGTGTCTTGTTATTCAAAATTATTCCAGAAAATAGACATTTAATAATTTTGCGAGAGTTATAAATATCCGTAATTTTCAGGTGGCAGTAGCTCGATAACAATGTTTAGCTGCTTATCATCAACTACGTTTGGCTATCAACTAAATTTAATGACCTTGGGCCAAACTTAAGTTGGAAGAAAAAAAAGATAGTTAAAATCTAGATGGGCAGCTCAAGTCAACCTTGAGTATCAAACTCAAGTCAAGAATAAACTTACGCCGGGCGCGGTGGCTCAAGCCTGTAATCCCAGCACTTTGGGAGGCCGAGACCGGCGGATCACGAGGTCAGGAGTGCGAGACCATCCTGGCTAACACGGTGAAACCCCGTCTCTACTAAAAAATACAAAAAGCTGGCCGGGCGCGGTGGCTCAAGCCTGTAATCCCAGCACTTTGGGAGGCCGAGACGGGCGGATCACGAGGTCAGGAGATCGAGACCATCCTGGCTAACACGGTGAAACCCCGTCTCTACTAAAAAAATACAAAAAATTAGCCGGGCGAGATGGCGGGCGCCTGTAGTCCCAGCTACTCGGGAGGCTGAGGCGAGAGAATGGCGTAAATCCGGGAGGCGGAGCTTGCAGTGAGCTGAGATCCGGCCACTGCACTCCAGCCTGGGAGACAGAGCGAGACTCCGTCTCAACAAAAAAAAAAAAAAAAATACAAAAAGCTAGCCGGGCGAGGTGGCTGGCGCCTGTAGTCCCAGCTACTCGGGAGGCTGAGGCAGGAGAATGGCGTAAACCCGGGAGGCGGAGCTTGCAGTGAGCTGAGATCCGGCCACTGCACTCCAGTCCGGGTGACAGAGCGAGGCTCCGTCTCAAAAAAAAAAAAAAAAAAAAAAAACTTATATAAAAACTATTTTAAGTACTTCTCTCCCTTTGGAGAAATCTAAAGATCATTCAGATGAACTGTAAGAAGAGAGAAACGACAGCTTTGTGGAAGAAATAATTTACATTTCTCACAAAAATACAAGTATATAATACTTAATCAAAATGTAGCTATTTTGCATATCTATCATTTTCACATGTACAAAGTCTTCAATAGTTAAGTACCCTACAATCACGACACAGAGCCACACAGCTTTTTGTTTGACTGAAATAATTAGCTTTTAAAGTCAGAATTCTGAGTGCACAACACTCTTGTTCCTCAAGTTGTAGTCTGTGGACCAGCAGCCTGAGTATCATCTGGGAGCTCATAACAATGCAGGCCCTTGGCCCTACCCATAGCTACTGAATCAGAATCTGCATTTAACAAGATGCCCAGGTGACGCGCATAAACATTAAAGTGTGAGAGGTACTGTCCTAAGGTATACTGATACTTCAACGACAACTAACCTTTTTAGGGAATAAAAAAATGCAGCTAAACATCCAAGATGCCATATGCTTTTCATTCATCTAAGCTATCCTTCCAAAATTGCTCAGGCTCACCTTGCTGTCTGAGAGGTCATAGATTTTCTGGCTGACGTAGGTGACCTCTGGCTTGGTTTCATTGTAGCTGGCCCTCCTGGATATATTTTTATTGGGCTTTGAAAGTCTTAAGGTTCCACCCTCAAGTCGAACAAAGACTGAATGTGTCAAAGTCGCATGGTAGGTTTCTGGATCATAGTTGTAAATCTCATTCATCCATCCCTGATGAAGAAAAACTTCCATTAGTAAAATCAGAATAAAAGCAAATCTGATTTAGTGTGAAATGATGAACACTGTGGTATTTGGGACACCGAAACCAAACTTGACCATGACGCAGATATCAGCTCACCAATGACTACAGGTTGCAAAGAGAAGTGCTTAGCTGGGAGGATAATTGGGACTGAGGAGGTTCTTGATAACCAAAAATCTGGATTTGGAGGAAAAATGGCAATGTTCATTATCCTAAATAAAAGGTTCTTTCTTTTTTTAAAGCTTATAAGCACATCAGGAAACTCAAAAGATTTGTTCATGTCACATGAACAATCTTCTCTGCCTGACCTCCTTTGGGGTGATTAACCCCCCCAGTCTGGCCTTCTTAATTAGTCAAACACATGCTCTTCCCAGCCCAGCTGCAATCTTTGAAATTTCAGGCATTAATTCATGTTACCACAGGACTCAGAGAACAACTACCTCTCTACTTCTATCGCACTGCAACATGTACCTCATTGAAACCATACAGTAAAGCAGATGATTTGAGAATTAGGCATTAAATAAATCGTAAATATAATCAATAATATATCAAAATTCAAAGATACATAGTAACTTACATGGGCAAAATTGTGCCCCAGGTCCTCCTGCCAAATTGGACATAAATGATTTTTTGTTACACATGTTGATTTTTTAAAAGAGCAAACATTGAAATGTACAGACAAAAAATACATACACAAAAGCCTGATCCACTATGCACTGTGTTAAAGCTAATCTCACAGCTGTCCTCATCATTCATCACTGAACACTTCTCCTGCCTCAAATACTTTTTCAGGTTATCAGTAGCCCAGATCTCACAAAAGAAGTTCTCTGGGGAGTTTTAATTGATATCTTCCTACTCTCCCCAACTTTTAAAAACTACATGTCTTTGTAATGAGCAGAGAGATGCTAAAGATCACTACATGGGAGTTGAGACTGTCATTCTTTTCAAGCAATAGCCATTTCCATGCTAAGTATTTGAGTCTCACACTAAAGTCTTGAACTGAAAGCCTGTGAAAATGAGGACTCCTTAGAATTCTTTTACTCATTCATCCTTTTATTAAAACACGCATTGAATCTATGTGCAAAGTAACAGGTTAGGAGCTGGGACAAAGATTTTTTAAAAGGACAGGATTCTTGATCCAAAGGTGCCTCCAAAAGAGTAGAAAATTAGGTCTTCATTTACCTATCCTGTGACCCCACTGGAGTAAACATAATAGAGAAAAGTTGTCACAAAAAGAGTACCTAAGTGTGAAGTGCAAGGAAAAATGGACAAACGTCTCTCTTTGTCATGGGGGGAAAGAGTGTGAAACTTGTGAGCCAATTATATGGATGCATAGACCTCAGTAGATGTTTTGGCCTGAGCTGGGAGGATCTCTCCCTCCTCCCAGTGAATCACTGAGCAGGAGCAGCATCAATTCAACAATATTGAGTGAGCAAGCAGTGGCCATGGGAAGAGGGGTTTGTGAGGAAACAGCACCAATTAGAACAATGAAGAGGAAAAGATGACAATTACAGATCACAGTGGGCCCTGAAGCGGACTGTATTGTCAGAGCATCCGTTTGGGTGGGTGTACTTTTGCTAAATGTAGAACTAAGTACTTTCTTTGGCTCACAGTTTGTCTTTTTCTTTAGGCTGTTCTTATGGCAAATTACCTTCATTGACTTTCAAATGTTGAACCAGTCTTGCATTCTCAGGATTAAGGATGTATGAGTCATGAGGTGCTGAAATTGGGCTGTATCAGCTCACAGGAACATATTCTACACATCCCTTCCCAACTCCATGTTCAGTGACTTTACGTTGGTAGCTTGCAACTGGCAATGGTGGGAGTTTCTACATCACAGGAATCAGGGAAGGGTATAAATCAAGATTTTTTTTTTTTTTTTTTTTTTCTGGAGAGCCAGTTTACCAGCATAACACTTTGCTGATATTTTGTTCATTTGTCCCTCTAAGTTCATGAGGGAAAATAGGCTACAGTTTTCTTGCAGTGTTTTTTGGTATTAATGAGCCTCAGAAAATGCAGGTAAGTGCATTTGGGAAGTGTTCCCTCTTCTCTATTTTCTGGAAGTTTGTGTAGAATGAATATTTCTTCCTTAAAGGTTTGATAACATTTGCCCATGAAACCGTCTGGGCCTAGAGTTTTCCTTGCAGAAAGGTTCCAAACTATGTATTCAACATCTTTACTTGCTATTGGACTATTTAGGTTATCTATTTCTTCTTGAGTGAGCTTTGGTTTGTGTCTTTCAAAGAGTTTATCTATTTTATCTGTGTTGTCCAATTTCTGGGCATAATGTTGTTTGCAATATTTCCCTATAATCCTGTGAATATCTGTAGTGTCTATGGTGATGCCCCTCTTTCAGTCCTGACACTGGTAATTTGTCCTTCTCTCAAATCTTTCTTTTCGTATGTATGTACGTATGTATGTATGTATATATGTAGGTATGTATCTATCTATCATCTATGTATTTGAGACAGGGTCTTTCTCTGTCATCCTGGCTGGAGTGCAGTGGCACAATCATAACTTACTGTAACCTCGAACTTCTGGGCTCAATTAATCCTTCCACCTCAGCCTCCCAAGCAGCAAGGGCTACAGGTATGTGCCACTACACCAAGCTAATTTTTAAAAAAAATTCTTTGTAGAAATGGAGTCTTGCTATGTTGCCCAGGCTGGTCTTTGAACTCTTGGTCTCAAGCAATTCTCCCAGCTTGGCCTCTCAAAGTGCTGGGATTACAGGCACGAACTACCACACCCATCCTCTAACAAGCTTTTAATACTATTAATCTCCCTCTAGGTACTGCATTACCTGCAATTTCTGACAGGTTGTATTTTCAGTTTCCTTCAGTTAAAAATATTTTCTATTTTCCCTTATGACTTTATCTTTGGGTCCACAGGCTGTTTAGAAGTATTTTGCTTAATTTCCAAATATTTGAGAAATTTTCAGATATCTTTCTTACTGTTTTTTAGTGTAATTTCGTAAAAAAGAATCGGCTTTGTGTAATTTCAATTCTTTTAAGCTTGTTATATGGTCTATCCTGGTTCCAAGTGCAGTCAAAAAAAATGCATTCTGCTGTTGAGTGGGGTTTTCTATAAATACATTTGTCTTTTTAAGCACAACCATTTTCACTAAAGATCTCCTGACACAGAATACACAGCTTTCTTCTTATCCAATTTGGTTGCAGAAAATACTGTCTTACATATATAACAGGTTTACTAGGGCTAAAGTTCTAAAGGTAACTAGATTAATAAAGAACTTGAAGCAGATATAATCATTTTTCTAAGATACTTCAGAGGTTGTTTGTGCTTGCAGAGCTATTAAAACTAAGAAGAATCCATGAAGCGGGGGAAGTCGGAGCTGATGAGAACTCTGTTAGATTAAAACGGCTACTTGCTATCAGTGTCATTTATGAGCCATTTGGCCATACAGTCCCTGCATGCAATTGCTCTTCTTGAATCATTTCACTCTGAGGATGTGTCTCCTGTCTAGAGTAGAGGCTACTTGAGAATACAGATTATGTGTGATACTTTCGTCCATCTTAATACCTAAGCTGAGATGCTCAACATTTATTTAATGACTGTTTTTGAATTGTGATAATCACAATTTGATATGATAGACATTACTGCAGCAAATCTCCATATAAAATATTTTTCATTATTTCCAGGTACATAAAATTACAGATACATGCAAAAAAAGCCAGTAGAGGCCGGGCGCGGTGGCTCAAGCCTGTAATCCCAGCACTTTGGGAGGCCGAGACGGGCGGATCACAAGGTCAGGAGATCGAGACCATCCTGGCTAATACGGTGAAACCCCGTCTCTACTAAAAGAATACAAAAAACTAGCCGGGCGACGAGGCGGGTGCCTGTAGTCCCAGCTACTTGGGAGGCGGAGGCAGGAGAATGGCGTGAACCTGGGAGGCGGAGCTTGCAGTGAGCTGAGATCCGGCCACCGCACTCCAGCCTGGGCGACAGAGCCAGACTCCGTCTCAAAAAAAAAAAAAAAAAAAAAAGCCAGTAGAATTAACATGATACTGGCACCAAAAGAGAAAAAAAGGACTAACATGATACTGGAATTTTGGACAAAAATCCCTGCATTATGTTTATCAACCACTCACCACCAGACTAAAAGGGCTAAAGGAGAAAAAAAAGACAAGTATTATATTATATGTAACTGTTCTCCAAGAAAAGGACAGTCTCTGAGAAATAGAGTAATATAAGCTGTGGGGATTTTTCCTATTTGAAACTCCTGGGATTGTACAGATAAATTATCTGATTTATGAATAAGAGAAAATTAGGGATAAAAGGTTGTTTCTCTCCAATTGCTTTCATTTTGTCTTTCCTAAGTCAGAAAATGCAGAATTGTCCAGGGAGGTGCTGTACAATGGAAATATTAATACAATGTGAGCTATAAATGTGAGTCATGAAAATATGTGATTTTATTTTTATTTTTTTGAGATGGAGTCTTGCTCTGTTGCCCAGGCTGGAGTGCAGTGGCATGATCTCAGCTCACTGCAACCTGCACCTCCTGGGTTCAAGTGATTCTCCTGCCTCAGCCTCCTGAATAGCTGGGATTACAGGCGTAAGCCACCGTGCCTTGCCAAAAATGTGTAATTTTAAATGGTCTAGGAGCCACATTAAAAAAGAAAAAGCAGGTAAAATTAATTTAAACAATGTATTTTATTTAAATTCATATCAAAATTATGATTTCAACATGTAATCAATATTAAAAATTATTACTGGAATTTTACATTCTGTCTCATACTAAGTCTTCAGAATCCAGTGTGTACTTTACACTTAGAACACATCTCGGTTCCAACTACCTACAGTTTTCAAGGGATTAACAGCTACACAGGGCTTAGGACTAGTGTATCAGAGACAGTACAGGGCCAGTTCTTGGGTTCAAGCTTTTTAGCCCTAGACCTTTGGCTCGACTATGAATAGAAATGGGCAAAGCCTTCCTTTCTCTTCTTGTGCATGCTTTCAACATACGCAGTCTTAGTGATAAGAGACAGTCATTCAGTACACGGCAGTTTTCTGCCATTTTATTAGATGCTTTCCACAATTAAATGAGAGAAGATAATCTAAGTAATCACCTAATGAAATCATCTATTGTAGAAATTCAAAATCTCTTTTAAAAGCTAACCTGCAGTATTAAAAACTCAGAAATATTCATAAGAGTATTCTACGTAAAGGCTTTTGAAAAACTCATAGTTCTATATGAAAATTAAGATAATTAATAAATAAACGTATCAATTTTTTTAGCTTACTCCTTTGATTTTTAGATTTAGAAAACAAAACGACATACAGGCACGTATGAGATACAAATACATCTGCTCATCTGTTCACAGGTCAGACAGTTTCAGGTGCTGAGCCATTACTCTGCCTCAGTCTAACCAACTGCTGCTTAATTATTATTCCTAGGAAAATTCCTGTCCCTGGATAACAACAGCAACCATTTCCGCAGTGCTTCAGGGATTTGGTTTTTAGCCACAAAGCCAGGCATTCAACCCAGGAGCCTGAGCTACCACCCTAGCTGAAGAACAGCCACTGTGGAGTTCTTGCTGGCTGCAGCCTGTGTGCTCACACATGGGCACAGTTCTGAGTTGAGCATGCAATTACCTTCTTTGCTGACAGCTCTGACAGATAAAGGTCATCCTCTACCACTTGCCAAATTCAGGAATCCCAGAACAACCTGATTCAGAGGAATGTGAGAGAGAGAAGGGAGTTTCAAGTCCTACCTACACAGTTCAAAAGCACAAAACCTTACCTGCTGTACTACAGGAGGTAAAGGTGAGAGGCAAGAAGTACGTAGGCATAGAAACAGAATCTAGGAGATGCTTTCCTTCTCTTGGGAAAGCCTGGAGGGGGCCCAGATTCCTTTACTCTGCTTGGACTTGGCTTGGCCCTTCTTCTCCCTACCCCCTTCTTTTCAGAATCACCAGCTGCTGTGGTTTCTCCTTCCCTTTTATCTTCAAATTTCCTCCTTCCTGAACTACCATGTTCCTGCCTTTGTGTTAAAGATTCATCAGATGCTAAAATCCACAGCTACTAAAAAACAAACACAGCACACAAATCAGGATTTGAATTACACGTTTACTGTGAACAATCATTTGTCAGCCTAAATGAGACCCTACACTGATCATATCCAATTACACAAAAGACTGCTGGTCAAAACACATGCACTGAAACCAACTCACCCACCTTAGAAGTACTGAGAATCTGACAGACCTGGGTTCCAAGCATGCCTGCACCACTTACCTCCTGCCAGGGTAGGTGATGCTTATCCCTCAGACACTTGCTTTGCTCACCTGTAAAAGGGTCCAGGTGGCTTACTGCCCAGTTTCATGCCTCCCTGGCCCCTACACCTCACCCTCTGCTCAAGCCATAATGATTTTTCCCCTACTGACAGTTTATTAAGGTACAATTTGTTTAGAGTTTATAAAGAAATCATAAGCATATGGTTTTTTAAAACACTAATATTACTATTCATAACAATGGCTGATATTTAAGCTCATCTTATGGCCCAGGTACCCCAGGTGCATTATCTCCTGTTATTTCTGTCAATTGCCTACGATTTTACAAGTAAGAAAAGTGGTGAGAGAGGGGATGTGATTTGCCTTCCAACATCTAGAGAGTGGCAAATCTGGGACTCAGACTCTAGGTGTGGGATGCTATCTCAGCTCCACAGCACGGCCCCACCTGCAGTCTGGCTTGTGCCTAGTCACCCCTCAGGTTATAGCAAAGATGACACTTCTTCTAGGAAGCCTCCCTCCTCACCTAGGCTCAGTTCTCTGGTACTCTCCCATCACTGTATCTGTTAACTGCCTGGTTTACTAAACTGAGTTACAAACTCCACAAGAGCAGGGATCATCATGTTTGCCAACCACAACTGTAACAAATGTTTGTTGACTGAATACATGAAGGAAGCCTAATTCAGAGATGGCTGTGAGGATTAAATGAAATCTATGGAAAGCAGGAGCAAGCTGGAAGGCTGGCGAGCCCCTCAGAGCCTGTAAGTACCATGCTAACTACGTGAGACGAACAAGCAAAGGAAGAAGCTGACACCCTATTAAGTGCAAGGAGCTGTAGAGATTACTTAGAAGACTTGGTCATTCTTCTCAAAAAGAAAAACCGAGGTAAAAATGCACAAAATAGCACAGAACAAGAAAATAACCCCAGAAACCAAAGATTTTCAGGACAGAAATGGGATGAGCTAAGTCTTATCTAGAGCAGAGACGGGTATTGTGACTGGAGCCCATGTTTCCTGCCCCCTGTCTAAGGCTCTTTCCAGAACATTACAGGCTTTGATAGGAAATCTTGAGAGGATCACAGGAGTTGCTACTTGACCCCATTGTCAGAAACCAGGTTGCACACTGGCCTTAGGGAGGTTCAGGACAAGAGGCTGAGGCACAACTTTCCTCCAAGCCTCCCTAATTCTGCCCCCCTCACTCACCTATGGACCTGAAACCAGGTAGCTCTTGAAGAAGGCAATTTCCCAGTGCAAACCTAATCACCTTTTGATACCATTAATCAGCCATTTTCCCCCACCCAGGATCTGACCAAGCCCCCGGATTAAGCTGCAAATGAAATTTCCAGATTTCAGCAATTGTCAAATCTTGAGAGCAGCACAGCAACTCCAAGGTCTTCACCCTGTTCTCCACATAGTGCCCAACTCTCCACTGCTCAGCTGTTCTAAAATTCTTAACCCTGAATTTCTTACCAAGTAAAGTATTTATCCCACCTCGTTACGAGACATGGGAATGGGTATAGAGAGATATAGCATACAGTTAGCAACATTCCCTTTCAACAGCTCAACCAAAAACACTCAGAGATGCTCTCAACCCACACCAAAGCGACTCAGACAAGCTTTGTTTCTTTCTGAAGCTGGAGCTGTTAAAATGGACACAGTGCACCCCGCTGGGGACAATGACCCAGTCAGCCAGGCTGCAGCTGTCTGGCCCACAGACTGGTCCTGTGATGGCATTTGTAAAAGGTCAGGGGTTTCTCTCCATTCTCTGCTGGATTTAGAAGCCATGTATGGCTGCAAGTACAAAACCACAATCTACAAAGGGGCCCATTTAATATTTTAAAAGATTAAAAGCTACAATTAACCTTTTGCAAATAATAAAGTCTGGAAGAACTACTACCGTGGTTTCAGTTACAGTGCCAATCAGAAGTTCAAGGCCAGCACTCTACTGCTCAGCTTGATGCTGAGCTGACCAGAGAAAAGTGCCAGCCCTATAGCCCGAGGAAGTGATGAGAATTCAGGCGCTGCATGCCTGGCTGACAGCAGTAACAATGCAGCATGTTTTCACCCCTGCTGACATGTGGCTGTGCTGGCATTTCAGTCCACCTGTCATTCAGATCCCTGTATCATTCCTTCATCAAGTGTATCAGGGAAGGAGCAAATCCTATACACAAGAACAGAGCCAGGGCCTGAGGACACTCCTGTTGAAAATCATCTCTGAAGCACATAAAAAGGTAATTACTTTCTGTCTCCAAAACTAAAACATAAGCAGGATTTTGTCTTTACCAGGCCTAAACCTTTTTTGATATATTAATGGTTTAGAACTGGCATCATCAGTATTATAAACACAGTATCATAGATCATGGAGTTTGAGAATATGGCAGGGGCAGCACAGTCTAATAAACTTTATAGGTCTTGAGATACAAATTTGATTTTACCCATGAAAGACAAGCAGACCCACAGACATCCAGAATGTATACTATAAATGATAGCCTTAAGCAGAGAGCCAGCACTGAAAATAAATGCTGCTCAAAGACACTATAAAGAACATCGAAAAGAGGGAAGGAAGGAAGGAAAGAAGGAAGGAAGGAAGGAAGGAAGGAGGGAGGAGGGAGGGAGGGAGGGAAGGAAGGAAGGAAGGAAGGAAGGAAGGAAGGCCGGCCATGAGGGGAGGGAAGTGCCATCAATACAGTCCACATCCTCCAACTGCCTGCTTCAAGGTCACCTTCCCAGCAGTGACACTAGAAGCACTGGAGTCAGGGCTAATACCACAGCTTTATCCTGCTCTCCTATCCTCCAGTGCAGACTCTCCCAAACTGAGGTGGCCACAGAACATTTGTGAAATTATAATGCACTGGCAGACAGTAACAGAACAGGAGATAAGGTGGACTCAAATTAGAAAGGTAAAATGATCTCAGATGAACCACTGAAATGACCAAGGTCTGAGTTATGTTAATCCATGATAAACATTAAATCATATTAACAAGGGTTAAAATTGTAAGATAAATAGATCAGCAAGCAAATAAATTAGTAGCCTCTGCCACTTTTCAGATCACACATTCTATCAAACAACTTTTTGGGTATGTACAAATACATACCTTTACTTATAAGTTATACACATGTTCCAATACATATAGCTTTTATAAAAAGTATACAGAATAGAAATAAAGAGCAAAAGATGAAATAATTATCCTTTTGATAATTTTTAGTTTTTCCAGTATGACAGCTATGTACTACCTTCAGCTGACACCTTAAGGCACAACACATACACTCAAGGTGAGGATCACTGTTGATGATCCTGAGTGTAAATCCGTATTTCAGAGTCTTACTAATAATTTCCAAGGTTTTTGGCCAAAAGTCAATATGTGGTCATCTGTATGTTAAATATCAGCAAGGCTTATTTACTTTCTTAGCTAGAAAGAGCAAAGACTGATACAGATAGAAACTTTACTATTTTCTTTTTTTTTTTTTTTTTTTTTTTTTTTTGAGGCAGAGTCTCGCTCTGTTGCCCGGACTGGAGTGCAGTGGCCAGATCTCAGCTCACTGCAAGCTCCGCCTCCCGGGTTTACGCCATTCTCCTGGCTCAGCCTCCCGAGTAGCTGGGACTACAGGCGCCCACCACCTCACCCAGCTAGTTTTTGTATTTTTAGTAGAGACGGGGTTTCACCGTGTTAGCCAGGATGGTCTCGAACTTCTGACCTCGTGATCCGCCCGTCTCGGCCTCCCTAAGTGCTGGGATTACAGGCTTGAGCCACCGCGCCCGGCCTACTATTTTCTTAATTAATGTCTTCTGCAACCCATTTGAATGCCACTGAAAGAAGCGATGGAATGAGAACAGTGAGTCAACAACTATGGCCTGGGCACCCACACAAAAACATGCTCATGCCCTAGAATCATCTTGCTGGCAAACTCATCTGTGGAGTACAGCAAACCTCTTCTTAACAGTTGATTATTCAACAATAATTACAATAAGAGTCTTCGATGTTTTTGGTACTTTTCTTACAGAGTTCAGAGGCATTTTCAGGATGCTAGAAACTGTACTTATACATAGGTAACCAGAATTACAATTTAGCTATGCTTACATAAGTTAATGAATTGAGTGAAAAACTGGCAAAATGTTGACAATAGTTGAAATTGGGTGTCAGGCACATGGGGAGTTCATTTTACTATTGCCTCTATTTTTGTCTGTATCTAATATTTTCTACAATAAAAAGTTTAAAAATGAAAGTTCAAAAAAGTAATTTTGGGACTACCTGACATCCTTAACCATATTGTTCCTATGGGATTCAGGAAGCATGTTCCACACAGCTGCCTCTCCAACTTCAACACAAGGAGTACCTTCTAGTAAGTGACGGCTGCCTGCATCAAAACATCTCGCCTGACTAGCCAGGCGTGGTGGTGCGCACATGTAATCCCAGCTACTCTGGAGGCTGAGGCAGGAGAACCGCTTGAACCCGGGAGGCAGAGGTTGCAGTGAGCCAAGATCGTGCCACTGCATTCCAGCCTGAGTGACAGAGCAAGGCAAAACAAACAAACATACAAACAAACATCTCACCTGAAAACGATTCTACAACAAGGGGCACTGGGAAATAGCCATATTTATAAAAACCATACATAAAAACTCAGGTAACTCATTATAAGGGCGGGATATTTTCAGTAAAGTATAATGTAGAAAGAAATGCACTCACATTTCTTGTCCTTATTCTACCGAGGGTTATGAGAGACCAACACAAAAAGCAATCCAAGCCTCTTTGGGCTGTATGTACTGGCCGTTTTCTCCTAAAGACTTGCTTACTCTAATTTCTTGAAAGAATTTCATGAAATTGAGATTAAATTTACAAACTGGAATTTCTTTGCAAAATTGATCATGTCCTCCCCCCAAAGTTATTCTTTTATATATCAAAACCAAAGCCTACATTCAGGGAACCTAATTATTTTTAAAAACTATCCCTCTTATTAAATATCTACATGTGACACAACCTAAAGAAAAAAATGTTCTCCAAAATTCATTTCTATTAGTTTCTGCAACGGCCTAAATATAATTTTAGTCAAACTTGCAGTCCGTATCTTTAAAAAAGAGACGGATTATCACTCTGGAAACCAATATGCTGCTGCTGGTTTATAAATCTGAGATAAAGAATTTGCTCAAGAATATAATTCAAAATTGCATCTGAGCCATATACTCAAACATAAATCCAAGACCTTTATGAAATCTTCAGGAAGCTTTTCGTTATAAACATGTACAAAGTTAGTGTGCAGCAGGAATGGCTCTGAATTAAAAATAATCCTGGGCAAGGGACCATCCGATTTGGCTAAGCAAACATGCCAAGTGTAGTATGCTGACTCTAAATGCCTCATTTTCCCCATGCTCAAACCCACCCCTTCCCAAGGTCCCCAGCTTAGGGCACCTAGCCAGTCACCTAACATAAGAATTCCAGAAGGCTACCACACAGGGGGTGTCACTACAGGGATGCTCTTGGTCTGTGGCACACATGAGCCTCTCTACCTTGAGTTAACTTGCCCAGCCCACCATGCTCTAAGTCCTGTGAGCTTCTTCTCACATTTTGGTATTGGCCTTTGGTTTCACGCATTCACATGCCACTTCCTGTCGAATGCCTGTGGCAACCTTTCTCCTATTTGCTGCTTCTCATCATCTCATCAGCTATGAACTCCAACATATTAAGAACAGCTTTGGAGGAGGTCCTAAGAGTTCTTCTGTGGACTTTGTGACAGCTCTTTGGCCACATAGAGGTCTTACTTTTTTTTTTTTTTCAGATGGAGTTTCGCTCTTGTTGCCCAGGCAATAAGAGTGTAGTGGTGCGATCTCAGCTCACTGCAACCTCCACCTTCCAGGTTCAAGCAATTCTCCTGCCTCAGCCTCCCAAGTAGCTAGGATTACAGGCACCCGCCACCACGCTCAGCTAATTTTGTATTTTTAGTACAGATGGGGGGTTCCACCATGTTGGCCAGGCTGGTCTTGAACTCCTGGCCTCAGGTGATCCACCCACCTCGGCCTCCTAAAGTGCTGGGATTACAGGTGTGAGCCACTACACCCAGCCTCTTTTTAACTTATATTCCAGACAGTACAGCTGCTGATCAGCTGGGTTCAGAGGGGGAGACGGTGGAGTACCATAGGGCCTAGACAACAATACAACAGTCTTTGAGATTAGCTACTACTTGGCTGCAAATTGGTCTTTTTGGTTTATCATCCCATAAATGCATCACTGCTGCAGCATCATATATAAATACATATGTCTGCAGTGAGGATAGAATAAAAAATTGCCCTGAAAAAGTACACAAAAGCTTTCCTTTTCTCCAGTCTTTCCTCATCATGTGAAGTTACACAGAAGAAAAACTGCAATGCTCCTTGAACTGTTCATGGAACCAGTAAAGCAGCAAGACTCTCAGTCCAGTCTGGCTGCAAGCAGTTCCTGGACCCATCAGTGAGAACTTACATGGCTCAGAGGTTCAACACCACATGGTCTCCTAAAACAGTCCCTGAGCACCCAGTTCCCGGCCTGACTGGTTCATGGCTCATACATGGAGTCCACTTAGGGCATAAAGTATATGGGATCTCGGTCCTGGGCTGGGCCTGTCTTAGAGATCTTGATCGCAGGAAGGTATTATAGTCTCCCATATTGGTGAGCCTTTTCTTCTGTTGTTTTTTTTTTCCTGTTTTTTGTTTTTGTTTTTGAGACGGAGTCTCGCTCTGTTGCCCAGGCTGGAGTGCAGTGGCACGATCTCGGCTCACTGCAAGTTCCGCCTCCCGGGATCACGCCACTCTCCTGCCTCAGCCTCCCGAGTAGCTGGGACTACAGGCGCCCGCCACCACGCCCGGCTAATTTTTTGTATTTTCAGTAGAGACAGGGTTTCACCGTGTTAGCCAGGATGCTCTCGATCTCCTGATCTCGTGATCCGCCCATCTCGGCCTCCCAAAGTGCTGGGATTACAGGCGTGAGCCACTGCACCCGGCCTTAGTGAGCTTTTTAAAAAGGCTTCCATACCTTCCCTCAAGAACTGCATCATCCTCTGTAAATACCAACTAAATTGGATCAGATGTACACAAAATAATTCAAACCAGCTCACTTATCCCCTGAAATCAAACTATTTTAAAGAAGTGGCTCTTTTGGCTTGCCCTAGAAACAGGTTCACAGGCCTGTTTCATAAAGAAGCCAAGGCCTATTTCCTGCATCACTTTAAAGCCATCAACCTGGAGGCAGAGTGGAAATCTAGAACTCATCACTGCCCATTTCTCCAATCCTCCACTTAGTGTTTGCCTTTTTTTTTTTTGGAGACGGAATCTCACTCTATAGCCCAGGCTGGAGGGCAGTGGCGCGATCACAGCTCACTGCAAGCTCTGCCTCCTGAGTTCATGCCATTCTCCTGTCTCAGCGAGTAGCTGGGACTACAGGCACCCGCCACCATGCCCGGCTAAATTTTTGTATTTTTAGTGGAGACAGGGTTTCACTGTGTTAGCCAGGATGGTCTCGATCTCTTGACCTCGTAATCCGCCCGCCTCAGCCTCCCAAAGTGCAGGGATTACAGGTGTGAGCCACCGCGCCTGGCCAGTATTTGCCTTTCTACTACTCCCTTTGCATTCAGGTGGGCAGCACTGTGTGAGCACTGGTGACAGGAGAGCAGACTTGTCACCAGTCGATTTCTAAGCAACAAATGTCAAGCTTCAAATCCTGTTAAAGATGGACTGTCTTGGCTTGTCCATTTTCAGGAAAAAAGCCTAGGAAAAGCTTTACTGGCTTTTTTTTTTTTTTTTTGAGACAGGGTCACACTCTATTGCCCAGGCTGGGGTATAGTGGCGTGATCACATCTCAATGCAGCCTTGAGCCCCTGAGATCAAGCGATCTTCCTGCCTCAGCCTCTCAAGTGGCTGGGACTGCAGGCTGCACCACTACACCTGGCTTTTTAAACAAAACTTTTATAGAGATGGTAGTCCCACTACGTTGCCCAGGCTGGTCTTGAACTCCTGGCTTCAAGCAATCCGCCTGCCTTGGCCTTCCGAAGTGCTGGGATTATAGGGATGAGCCACCATGCCCAGTCAAAAGCTTTACTTTTTAGTGATTATTTTCATTTTCTTAAAAGATCACAACTCCTCTCAAACCCTAACTTTTTTTTAAAGCAAGTATCAAGGATTTATTTTATTTTTTTAGAGACAGAGTCTCATTCTGTCACCCAGGCTGGAGTACAGTGGTGATATCATGGCTCACTGCAACTTCAAACTCCTGGACTCAAGTGATCCTCCCACCTCAGCCTCCTGAGTAGCTGGGACCACATGCATGCACCACCATACCTGACTAATTATTTTAAATTTTTTGTAGAGATGGGATCTTGCTATATTGCCCAGGCTGGTCTCAAACCCCTGGTTTCCGGTGATCCTTCTGCCTCAGCCTCCCAAAGCTCTGGGATTACAGGTGTGGGCCATCGTGCCCAGCCAGGAATTTATTTTAAAAAGCAATGTCACCAGGAGATGACAGGGTCAAAACCAACTCACTGCTTAAATTTTCTGATAAAGTCTCACTCCTTCATTCATCTACCCATTCATTCAGCCAACAATTACCTATCACATACCTAATACATGGCAGATGCTGAGGATACAAGATGAACAAGATAGACACGGCCTATGCATTCATGAAGCTTATAGCATACTAGGGAAGACAGGTAACAATAAACTTGGGTCCTAAAGTTAATGTCAATGCTGCTAAATATTTTAAAGTGCCATAGTTTAAAAATGGTTCCCAAGAGTATATTCTCCCATTCAGTAAAATTAACTAAGTCCGAAGAACATTTGCATTTGAAATTAGCTTGTAACAGACAGCATACCCTTCTAATTCAGAGTAGTGTCCCTTTTCTAAATAGAGAACGCATTCAGCCCAGTTTCTAAAAACAACACTGCATATCCAACAAGACTTCAGGCTAAAATATACTTTCCCTCTTTAGTAATGAAACCATTCTAAACAAGTTAAGGCTAAGAATGAAAAAAGAATTCCCAAAGAGATCAGAGTTGTCCAAACAGCAATCAGGAAGAATAAATGCTCAGTCTACGACAATTTGCTTGCATTAGGGGTGTCAGTCTATGAAAGCATTAAAGTACTTGTTCTCTACAAGGAAAATGCAAATACATTTACCCCAGCCACTGTGGGCAAAACACCTTCCTTAAAAGAAAACACTATCCTACATGGCTCCACCACTCACTAGCTGTGTGACCTTGGGCAGTAACTTAACTTCCGTGGGCCTCCATCTGCATGAGCACATATACATACGCTAACTGAATAGGGCTGTGATGAGGATTGGATAAGATAATACACCCAACACTTAGCCCATTGCAGTCCTCAGTATCACAGTGTTGCCTTTATTCTTCCAGTGATTGGATCAAAGCAACCAGGCCGTGCCGTAACATTAAAATCCCATTCCATCAGCACCCTGTGTAGTTAGTAAACTCTTGATATATTGCAGTGATTGGACTGACACTAAAGAATTTACATGTGAGAGGAGGGTAGGAAAAAAACACTAAAGATTGACTGGATTAAAATTAAAGTCTTCCTAAGACAAGTCAGTGCTCAAACCAGTTTAAACTGAATGCCACAGTCAGTCATTAGGTACTGGAGTTAGTATAAGTGCAATTTTTCCTTACTAAAGTTAGCACTAACTTACTCAGAGAGCATGTACTTCAGGTAGTCACAGCACCACCCTATCAAAAAAAGCTTAGTAACCACGCATGAGTCATTTTTGCTCCACTTCATTTATTAATGCTAAGCTTAAGGGTGTCACATCCACAAGACTCAACATCAGCTTCTCTCAAAGAAGAAAGTGTCATAACATATTGCCATGTGAAAGAAAGAAAAAAGGTCAGACTGCAAAATATATGATCCTATTAAATCAAAACAAAAAGAGTGGGTGAGTATGCATGTATGTGGTGTATATCTTCATATACGCAGAAATTTTTAAAACCCAAAAAACTAGGATATATACCAAATCATTAACTGTAATTCCCTTCCACTAGTGTGATCAAAACTATCTATTTTTTTCTTTGGGTTTCCTGTGTTTTTAAAACATTAACCGTGTATTTCCTTTGAACAAGGAAAAAAGTCAATGAAATTTAAAAACAAATATTATTTTGGATCCTAAAAGAGTTCTCCCCAACCCCTGGCTTTTTTTTTTCCCCAATAAAGAGAGATCATGCTGCCATTTTTAGAGCATTCTCACTTAAATAGATGGGAGAATAATACCTTTAATTTAACCAAGAAGCCAAACAAGCTTTGAACTTGAAAAGCTAAAGATTAAAACCAATAATTAAGGTTCAAAATTGCTCCGGGGAAACCAAGTTCTCCTTTTCATACATCTCCTATAACCCAAGGGATTCTCTAGGCAGGTCTAGGCATGAACTTTCCGCAGAGGTGTCGTGGGAAAAGCAGGAAGAGCACACACGAAGTCTCTAAATCCTCCCTCTATTACTTTTATTATTATTGTTATTATTATTATTATTTTTGAGACAGAGTCTCACTCTGTCACCCAGGCTGGAGTGCAGTGGCGAAATCTCAGCTCACTGCAGCCTCAGCCCCAGGCTCAAGCAATTCTTCTGCCTCAGCCTCCTAAGTAGTTGGGATTACAGGTGCAAGCCACCAAGCCCAGCTAATTTTTGTATTTTTAGTAGAGACATGGCTTCACCATGATGGCCAGGCTGGTCTTGACTTCCTGACCTCAAGTGATCCGCCTGCCTCAGCCTCCAAAAGTGCTGGAATTATAGGCGTGAGCTGCCGCGCCCGGCCTCTATTACTTATTAAGTACCAAGAAACCTTGGACAATGACCACCTCTCTCAGAGCCTGAATCTCCTCATGTGTAAAATTGGAAGCATCAAACCCCTAGATGGTTGTGAAGTTGAATTAGATAACTGTTATAAAGCAGTGATCTCTAAATTTTTCTGGCTCTCTACCTTATCTCTAAAAACATATACAGTCAGCCCTCTGTATCCATGGATTCAATCAACCTTGGATTGAAAATGAAACAAAAAAATAAAATAAAATAAAATAAAATAAAATAATCCAACAGTAAAAAAGATACAAATTTAAAAATACAGTATAATAACCATTCACATTATATTAGGTATTATAAGTAATCCAGAGATGATTTAAAAGTATACAGGAGAATGAACATAGGTTATATATTAATATAAATACTATGCCATTTTATATAAGGGACTTATACATTCATGGAGTTTGGTATCCTTGGAGGGTCCTGAAACCAATGCCCCCTTGGATACTGTACATAAATGTGTGCGTGCATATAACTTACAAACTATATAAGCTCTAATTGTGTACTTTTACAGTGTGTATACACATAACCAGAAATTTTGATATGCAAAATAATAATAATAAATAGAAGTTCTAGGCTGGACGCAGTGGCTCATACCTGTAATCCCAGCACTTTGGAGGGCTGAAGCAGGAGGATCACTTGAGCTCAGAAGTTTGAGACCAGCCTGGGCAACATAGTGAGACTCCATCTCAATTGATAAGATTAGACAACTAGATGAACGTTTTCACACTTTCTTCCTGCTTTCCAATGAATTGTCCCAGGTACCCCTTAGGAGGTCCAAAAGCCTGACATCTGATATGCAGTGAAAGGAGACATCTCTTTCTCCATCCCATTCCCCACTGTGCAGAGGAAGGAGCGCTAGCAAGGGCCGACAGCTGACATTAAATTGCCTTCTCTTCTTCCTTCTCTCCTCTTGCAATTCAGAGAGTATTTAACCCTTCTTCAAGGTCTCAAGAATAGTGAACCCTAACAGATTCAGCCATTACAAATGCTCAGCAAGTAGCACATTCCAAGCAAGTTTAGAGACAGACCAGAACAGGAACTGATGTAAACACTACTCTCCAGAGTCATAGAGATCTTTCAGCAACTACTCTGTGAATCTGCAAAGCTTGGGTTAGAATGAGGTTTACCAGATCAGTCGGCTGGGTGCCTGGAGACTGAAGTGGCCCCCAGGTCTTAAAAAGCATGGCTTGGGCCGGGCACGGTGGCTCAAGCCTGTAATCCCAGCACTTTGGGAGGCCGAGAGGGGTGTATCACGAGGTCAGGAGATCGAGACTATCCTGGCTAACACGGTGAAACCCCGTCTCTACTAAAAAATACAAAAAAACTAGCCGGGCGAGGTGGCGGGCGCCTGTAGTCCCAGCTACTCGGGAGGCTGAGGCAGAAGAATGGCGTGAACCCGGGAGGCGGAGCTTGCAGTGAGCTGAGATCCGGCCACTGCACTCCAACCTGGGCAACAGAGTGAGACTCCGTCTCAAAAAAAAAAAAAAAAAGCATGGCTTGTACAAAAATTTTTAACAGCTAACCAAAAAACAAGTCAGATCTAAAATACAGCTGTATGTGAGAAGTGTGTGTACTAGCCAGCTCCCGGGGAGGGGCTTACCTTCAGTATTTCAGGTTCTTTGATATCCAGAGATCTTGTGTTCCAGTGTCGCAGATTTTTATGTAACTTGTGATATTTATGAGCACTTGGTGGTGTAAAAAACCAAATCACGCAAACTGCAGTCATGAATCCAAGGCCAATTCCCAGAAAGAGTCCACTCACATAGTCGGGGAGAGGGAGGATGAGGTACACATAGACACACATTATAAAGAAGCCCAACGTCTTCACTGGCAATTCCGGGTGCTGCACAGCCGAGTCCGCCTCGTCCTCACTGTCAAGGACCACACCATCTTCCGCGAGCACCTCTGGCTTGAGAGGAACATCTGGGGGCTTATCAACTTTACTCTCCCCCTCTATTTCCAAATCGAAGTCCTCAGTGTACAGTTCACAAAACTCTTCATCTTCTTTGCTCACTAAGGCAGACAAAGAACATTTCTCCAGAACTAGAGAACTTGTCTTCAGGCCTAAATCCTTCAGACTGCTCCCCTGGGAACTTTTCAGTTCCATCTCTCTTGCGGGCTCATCAGTGGACTTTGGGTGGTCACTTTTGGGGATGTTGGAATCACTTCCGTAGCCATCCCCCTCAGAATCACACTCCTCCTCCTTGATGCTGTAGTTGTTATTGCTTTCCAAGTGCCCGTTCAAGCTGGACAGATTGGAGAGTTCTGAAGCACTTGAAGATAAGGCTTTGGGCCTATGGCTGCCACTTTCTTCCCCTATAATTTTACTAAGGAGCTGAAAAGGCTCATAGATGACTTCTGAAAGGCGTCGTTTAGTATCTTCAATTTTAGCCTCCATTTCGGGCACTTTAAAAAAGGAACGAGTATCAGAGGGAGAAGTCAGTGGGGAAGAAGGTGCAGTTTTGGAATCTCCACCTGTGTTTCGGGGCTGTGTGAACTGCTTGAACAGGTGTAAGTTTAGTTTGGAATCAGGTGGCTTATAGGACACTGTATCCGACTCCTGCCGGGAGGTGTCCGTGGACAGAGACTTGACTAATGTCTTCATCAAGTGCCTGTGCCTTGGGGGGTGTGGGGATTCTTTTGGCTCCACCTCGGTCGACAGGGACTTCACAAGGCTCATGAAGGGTTTTGCACTGGAAAGGGTGGAGGTTGAGGCACTGGATGAGAGGATGGGAGACTTAGAAGGAGAGGACAATGGGGAGGAGGAACTGGTTTTCTGCTCAGAAAGGGATGACACACTGGGAGAGCTAGCTAAGGGTCCCAACAAAGACGACCCTGGGGACAGAGCCAATGGCACTGTACTTAATACTTGTGCTGCTGGAAGAGGGGACTCCAACAGCTTTACAGTGTTCTTGGAGACGGGCAAAATGGCAGGGGCCTGGGACACAGACAGTCCATCTGCCAGAACAGGCGAGGCAGCCGGGCCGGCGGGGTCATGGCCAACCTGGGGTTCAAGATAGAGGTCTTCCTTGGCTTCCAGCCCTGTTACAATGCTTTGGTCATCCAGCCCCTCCTCAAACCACTCCCTGAACTCCTCCTCCTCTTCCTCCTCCTCCTCGCCGGATGCCGAGAAGTGAATGGCGATGGTATCTCGGGACACGGACCTCTGCACGTGCACTTTAGGGGCTGATGGTTTTGGCATGTCAGTGGTTTTCTCGGCATGGCGACCATTCAGACTTGTCATTGCCGGCTTCACAAGGGCTCAGGCTCTGTGAAAAGAGTGAGAAAGCCAGAAGTCAGAGAGCAGTTTCTCCACAGGAGACACTGTCATGTGTAGATAGGAGCCCAGATGAAGCTGTTTAAGTGGTGATTATGCTTTTACTTGGCAGATGTCCATCGGTTTTCACTTCAATGGGTTTAATGGTTTAATTTTCACTAAATTCCAGTTAGGCACTCTTTTACGAGCAAACTACATAACCAATGTTATAAATGCCATACAATCTGTCTTACTTCACAATACCTGAATAATCGTTTCCTCCCTTTTAACTGGTTAATTTTTACCAACAATTCTCTATCTTAAGCCTTGAAATACCTGAACAATATGATGTTACCAGCATTGCTTCAGAAGTCCAATAGGATAAAATGTAGCATCCTGTTGAGTTTGAGGATCTTGGAAGAAAAATTTCACTAGGGGTCTTCTAGCAGTAACAAGCTAACCCAGGAGGGGTATTGCTTTCACTGCAATTTTCACAGCAATCCTAACAATTATTTGGCTTGCATCTCCCAACTTCCTGCTATGGCAAATAAGTAGCAAAGTATCCAAATGTGGAAATCTGTAAACTAATTGCCATGACCTGTTGGCCTCCTCAAATGGTAGGGACCATTAAGACCAGAGTATTTAGGCAGCCATGAAGACATGGCCACATTCTGAGGCTTCAGGATAAAGCAAACATATTTTAAACTGAATGCAAGATTCCTGTGTCAGGAAAATGAAGTATCACTGCTGTAACCCACCACCAACCAAGAACTCTACCAAGGACCCTGGTGAGAGACATGGAAGCTATGCTTTCTGCCCTTCTGGAGCTTAATAGCTGATTGCTCCTTTCTGGAGCTTAGCTGGAACAAAGTCAGACACCTGAAAAGCTGGGCAGCAAAACGAGATGCCATGCCCACCTTGTGACATGGTACATTCCAACTCTCTTTATTCATGTATGGCCCATTTACTGGGCACGAGCCCTAATTACGTAAAAATTAAGACCACACCTGGACAGAGACACGTAAAAAGAGCCAAGACACAGGGCACACTTCAGGAGTTCTGAGGAGGATGACACCTGTGTGGGAGGTGGGACACCCAACAGGTCTTTGGAACTGATGGGTGAGTTGTAGTGGGATGAGCATGATTAGGCAGAGGGAAGGGACAAGGGCATGAGGATGGCAAAGGGCATGATGGGTGCAGCCACCTGGCTCTATCCTGTTTCCAGGACACAGGGTGGATGTGGGCAGCAGTGGGAGGCCACTGAGACAAGCGGGGCATCGTGGGGCAGTGGAAAGAGCACCCAGCTTGGACCCAGGACATAGGATCTCCAGTACTTGTCTTTCTAAGCTGACTCTGTGGGACGTTCAACAAGCCAGGGCCTCTCGATGTCCCAGTACCTTCGTCTGTAAAATGGAGCTAGATCTACAGTCCTTTCCAAATTTAAAACCCTACATGTTTATGTTTACAGGTGACTGTATCCAACCCAACACAACACACTTACAAGTAATCTACCGCAATCAACATTATGTGCCTTATTTCTTTAATTTGAAGAGCTCCTAATTTAAGCCTTCTGCTAAATATTCAGGTTCAAAATGCTGGCAACAGATACTATCAACAAAAGAAATCATAAAACGGGTAGGGGAATAGGGGGGTTTGGGAAACAGTGATCCTGGATCACTAGAAGGAGGAAATATTCCAAGGATGACAAGAATTACATTCGAGGGTCCAGGTGCACCATGGACTCAAGCTGAAACTACACAGTTTCAGTATCAAATATTTGAGAGAAGTTACTCATAGAAACATTCATACATAGTTTTGTCCAGGCTCATTTGTGACCCTCAGGCTTTCCTATCCTGAATCCAGGAAAACGGAATGAACTCTATCCACCAACAAAGCAATTTAAATCCAGGAACTGGCAGCAGCCAGAAAAACACAGTCTTGGGTGCAGGACAATCCTTCCCTGTTATCTTAAGCTAAGGAGTTTGTAGGCTTAGTGAGAAGAAAAATACCAGAAGCAACATATGTTTTTCATTTAACTATCACCTAGTTTTATAAGGGCAATTTAAAAAGAAAATTATAGAGGTAATTTAAAAAGAAAGTTTGGTATTTGATATTTCTCGGTGGGCTGAAAAACAAACTCATTTAAATTGCTTTCATAACATAAAAGGATGGTATATAACGCTCTGCTGTTCTGAGGCTGCTTCACCCGCAGCAGTGGCTGTAAATGAAGGTAACTGTGGGCATAAGCCCAAGTACAAAGTGCATGATTTTGAGGTTGAACAGAGTGAGTTGGTCCTTCAGGAACCAGGGCAAGAGTGGAGAGGCCCGTCTGCAGTTGAGGGTAGGAAGGCCTGGGAATCCAAGGGCAAAGTCAGGCCCAGTCTAGCGCCAAAGGGTGAAAACAGCAGTGTGTTCAGAAGCCTGCGGTCTCAGCAGTCAGGCCAGGTCCCAGGGAACAAAAAGCTGGCACTTGCTCAGGAAGCAGAGTTATTTTTTGTGTGGATGTCACCAGGGCCCTGCTTGCCTAATCCTCCACACATTTGGGCCCTCTGACTGGCCAGGTAAAGCGACCTCTGATCAGACTGGGCCGACAGAGCCAAAGGTGGGCCCCAGGGAGCGCTGGGTGTCAGGTGGCCAGATGGGGGCAGGCTCTGGCTCACTGTTGTTATTATCCTCCAGGGCTCACTCAGACAGTGGCCTCAGAGGTTCATAGTAAATGCTCCTAAACCCACACTGACCAAAGCCTGGCTCTACTTCTCTAGATTTTTACTAAAATAAGCCACACAGGGTCGGAGCATTACTACTGCTCTTTAAATACAATAAAATGTCCAGGCTTCTGTTTGCTCATCTGCAAAATGAGGGGATCAGGCTAGATAAACAAAGGCTGCTTCCAGGCCCCATACTGCTGAGTAATTGAGTGTACTAGAACCAGAGGCCGTGGTTTGGGCACTAGACAACCTATCAAGTGGTCAGTGTCTCTGCCTCCTCCTGGGGACCACTCCAAGCTTCCTTTTCTCTCTGTCCTCCCAATGGCTGGCTGCTAAGGCCAACTGAGCCGACCATCCCACAGCCACAGCCATGCAGGACAGCCGAGGCCAAGAGGAAGGACCTGATTGAGCCCAGGAAGACTACATGGCTTGTCCAAAGGCACAGCACTGACAACTTGGGCTTCCTGACACTGAGGCCTGATGCCCTTCTGCTGCGGCAGGGTGCCTTCTCAAACATGTCATACACGCTCTTTATTCCTGCTTTGTCCCAGCCTTTGTACCTGCCCTCTGTGCTCCGTCATGGACAGCTCGCTTACAAGCTAAGACCTCAGTTCTCAACCAGCAGCATGTGACTGGTCACACTGAGAAATGAAAGGTCTCATTATCCATCTGACAATCTGGTACCATATAAAATGGCTAGCCTCCTGCCCTCTACTCCTGAAACTCAATTATACCCAGGCTCAAAAAAAGAGACAAGCTTCTCTCCAGCCCTCAGGAACTGAAAGGCCAAAAAAGAAAGCTTCCTTCTCAACAGTCTCTTTTTCCCATAGTTCCAGCAGACTACAAGCCCTTGGGTTTTAACACTGACCCCTCATGCCTTGTGATGGGAAGGGGGGCTGTAGCTCATGTTGTCGACAGGCTCCCATAGGTATCATTTCCTGCTGGAGAGGTGTTTAAGCAAAAGTCTGACATGATCAAAGTGGTACGCAAAATTAATCACGTCCCGTCCCAGAATGGATGAGAGCGGCGGAGGCAACATGGAAAAACAGGACTGGAGTCTGGTGTCTGGGAAGGCAGGCTCCATTATCAGGCCCACAATTCTGCTGAACACAACTAACAATGAATACATTGAAAAAAAAATTTCTGAACGGCTGGGCACGGTGGCTCACGCCTGTAATTCCAGCTATTAGGGAGGCTGAGGCACAAGAACTGCTTGAACCCATGAAGCAGAGGTTTCAGTGAGCTGAGACTGTGGCACTGCACCCCAGCTTGGGTGACAGAGTAAAACTCTGTCTCAAGGAAAAAAAAAAATCCTCTGTGAGGCTTTGTAGCTTCAAGAACTGAGCAAGGAGTAACAGTGCAGAAACTAAAGAAAACAGGAACCCCAGGGATGAGCTCTAGAGAAGCCACCTTGCCCTCAAGCACAGCCCAGCCTGGCGAAGGACACTTTCACTTTTTTTTTTTTTTTTTTAAAGACAGACTCTGGCTCTGTCACCCAGGCTGGAGTGCAGTGGCACAATCTCGGCTCATTGCAACCTCCGCCTCACGGGTTCAAGTGATTCTCCTGCCTCTGGCTCCCAAGTAGCTGGGACTACAGGCACCCGCCACCACACCTGGCTAATTTTTGTATTTTTAGTAGAAATGGGGTTTCACCGTATTGGCCAGGCTGGTCTTGAACTCCTGACCTTGTGATCCACCCATCTTGGCCTCCCAAAGTGCTGGGATTACAGGCATGAGCCACCACACCTGGCGGCCTTTCACTTTAACAGCCTCCTGAGCAGAAGTCAACACCCAGGGCTGGCCAGCGTGGAACACCAACTGGAGACTCTTCCTCAAGGAGCCAGGACACCAAAGGACTACAACTACCTGGTAACAGCTGAACCAGAAGCAAACCAGGCCTCACTTAGACTGGAGGCCTAGGTTTGCTTCCTCTGAAAGAACCAGGGAATCTCAAACCATGAGCTTTCGAGGTGGTCTTGGACCAGAAATATCTCCAGGGACCTGGCAGAAGAAATTATCTCCCCACAAAAGCAAAGCACTTTCTTTTTTTTTTTTTTTTTTTTTGAGACGGAGTCTTGCTCTGCCGCCCAGGCTGGAGTGCAGTGGCCGGATCTCAGCTTACTGCAAGCTCCGCCTCCTGGGCTTACGCATTCTCCTGCCTCAGCCTCCCAAGCAGCTGGGACTACAGGCGCCCGCCTCGTCGCCCGGCTAGTTTTTTGTATTTTTAGTAGAGACGGGTTTCATCATGTTAGCCAGGATGGTCTCGATTTCCTGACCTCGTGATCCGCCCGTCTCGGCCTCCCAAAGTGCTGGGATTACAGGCTTGAGCCACCGCGCCCGGGCAAAAGCAAAGCACTTTCATCTGAAGCCTCAAGTTATTCCTAGAAATATTTTCTCCAATACAAGGAATGGTAAGAACATAACCAAAGGTAACCAAGCAGGTGAGGAAACAAGAATAAGGACCAGCAGAAATAGAACATGACAGAAAAATAAGGACTTCGGATAATGGAATTATCAGGCATAGACTTGTTTTTACAAGTATGCATCAAGATGAGTTTAAAATATCTACAGGGAGGCCAGGCATGGTGGCTCACGCCTGTAATCCCAGCATTTGGGAGGCTGAGGTGGGTGGATCTCTTGAGGTCAGGAGTTCGAGACCAGCCTGGCCAACATGGCAAAACCTCATCTCTACTAAAAATACAAAAATTAGCTTGGCGTGGTGGCACATGCCTGTAATTCAAGCTACTCAGGAGGCTGAGGCACAAGAATCACTTGAAACCGGGAAAAGGAGGTTGCGGTAAACTGAGATTGGGCCACTGCACTGCAGCCTGGGCAATAGAGTGAGACTCTGTCTCTAACATAACATAACATAACATAACATAACATAAAATATCTATAGGGAGAATCACAGGCAAGCAGACCAGTTTTAAGGCTATTCTGGCAGCCTGAGCATGAGGTAAGAAATGCCTAACCTAGAGGAGTGGATGTGGAGCTGGCAAGAAAAGGCAGATGGAAAGAGAAGGAAAAGAATGAAACAATAGGACCAGATGGAAGGTTGGAAAGGAAAAGAAAACATGAGCAACAGTCTAAATTGACTGAAGTCACTAAAGAGATAAGTCTAGTTCCCGTGAAGGCAGGCAGGGGAGATAAGGGACATGGTATGCAGGTAATGCTCCTCCCCTCCCCCACTCAGAGATGTCCACATCCTAGTCCCTAAAACCTGTGAATCTGATACTTTCCATGGCAACAGAGATTTTACAGATATGATTGAGATGGAAAGATTATCCTGGATTGCCTGGGTGGGCCCAATGTAGTCACAAGTGCCCTTAAAAGATAAGAGGAAGGTAGAAACTCAGAGAAGGCGATGTGAAGCAGAAGCAGACATCAAAATAATGAGAGGAAGGAGCATGAGCCAAGGAATGCGGGTGGCCTATGGAGGGGAAGAAAATATCTGCAAATCATTTATCTGATAAGGGGTTAATATCCAAAAACTATAAAGAACTTGAATAACAACTTGACACCTTATACGAAAATTAACTCAAGACGGATTAAAGACTTAAATGAAAAACCCCCAAACTATAAAAACCCTAGAAGAAAAACTAGGCAATACCATTCATGACATAGGCACAGACAAAGATTTCATGATGAAAACATCAAAAGCAATTGCAACAAAAGCAAAAACTGACAAATGGAATCTAATTAAACTAAAGAGCTTCTGCACAGCAAAAGAAACTATCATCAGAGTGAACAGGCAACCTACAGAATGGGAGAAAATTTTTGTGATCTATCCATCTGACAAAGGTCTAATATCCAGAATCTACAAGGAACTTAGACAAATGTACAAGAAAAAAAACCCATTAAAAAATGGGCAAAGGACATGAATAGACACTTCTCAAAGGACATTTATGCAGCCAAAAAACATATGAAAAAAGCTAAACACCATTGATCATTAGAGAAATGCAAATCAAAACCACAATGAGATACCATCTCACACCAGTCAGATGGCAATTACTAAAAAGTCGAGAGAAAACAGATGCTGGTGAGACTGTGGAGAACTAGGAACACTTATACCCTGTTGGTGGGAATATAAATTAGTTCAACCACTGTGGAAGATAGTGTGGCAATTTCTCAAAGACCTAGAACCAGAAATACCAGTTGACCCAGCAATGCCATTACTAGGTATATACCCAAAGGAATATAAATCATTCTCTTATAAAGATACATGCACACAAATGTTCACTGCAGCATTATTCACAATAGCAAAGACATAGAATCAACCCAAATGCCCATCAATGATAGACTGGACTAAAAAAAAATGCGGCACACGTACACCATGGAATACTATGCAGCCATCAAAGGAAATGAGATCATGTCCTTTGCAGGGACATGGATGGAGCTGGAAGCCACTATCCTCAGCAAACACAGGAACAGAAAACAAAACACCGCATGCTCTTACTTATAAGTAGGACCTGAACAATGAGAACACATGGACACAGAAAGGAATAACACACATTGGGGCCTGTCAGGGGGCAGGGGGCAGGGGACGGGGGTGGGAAGAGGGAGAGCATCAGGATAAATAGCTAATGCATGTGGGGGTTAACACCTAGGTTGATAGGTGCAGCAAACCAGCATGGCACACATTTATCTATGTTTGTTAACATAGGTACGTCCTGCACACGTATCCTGGAACTTAAAATTAAATTACATTTTTTTAAAAATGGGCAAAGGACTTGAAGAGACAATTCTCCAAAAAGACATACAAATGGCCAACAAGCACATGCACAGATGCTCCACATCACTAGTTATTAGGAAAATGCAATTAAAACCACAATGAGATATCACTCCACATCCAATAGGATGGCTACAATTAAAAAAGAAGAAGAGGCCGGGCGCGGTGGCTCAAGCCTGTAATCCCAGCACTTTGGGAGGCCGAGACGGGCGGATCACGAGGTCAGGAGATCGAGACCATCCTGGCTAACACGGTGAAACCCCGTCTCTACTAAAATACAAAAAACTAGCTGGCGAGGTGGCGGGCGCCTGTAGTCCCAGCTGCTCGGGAGGCTGAGGCAGGAGAATGGCGTGAACCCGGGAGGCGGAGCTTGCAGTGAGCTGAGATCCGGCCACTGCACTCCATCCGGGCGACAGAGCGAGACACCGCCTCAAAAAAAAAAAAAAAAGAAGAAGAAGAAAAGAAGTGTTGGCAAGGTTGTACAGAAATTAGAGCATTTGTGCACTATTGACAAGACTGTAAAATGGTACAACTGGTATGGAAGTTTCTCAAAAAGTTAAAAATAGAACTACCATATAATCCTCCAATCCCACTTCTGGGTATATTTAAAGGTGTCAAGTTGTTTGTTATATATCCAAAAGAATTGAAAGCAGTGTCTCAAAAAGATATTTGCACACCCATGTTCACGTGGCATTTTGGACAATAGCCAAGAGGTAGATGCCACCCAAGTGTCCACTAACAGATGAATGGACAAACACAAGGGAGTATTATTTGCCTTAAAAGGAAGGAAATCCTGTCACATGCTACTACATGGATGAACCTTGAGGACATTAGGCTAAGTGAAATAAGCTGACTAGTCACATAAAGACAAATACTGTATGATTCCACTTACAAGAGGTATCTGAAGTAGCCAAATTCATAGAAACAGAAACTGGAATGAAGATTACCACGGGCTGGCGGAGGAGGAAATGGGGAGATGTTGTTTAATGGATACAGAATTTCAGTTTTGTAAGATGAAGAAGTTCTGGAGATTGGTTGTACAACAATGTGAATATACTTAACACTACTGAACTTAAAAATGGTTAAAATGGTAAAATTTTGCTATATGCATTTTACCATAATTAAAACTAAAATTTGAAGGCCAGTATATGTGCAGGTTAGTTACATTTAAAAAAGCAAAAACTGGCCAGGTGCAGCGGCTCACGCCTGTAATCCCAGCACTTTGGGAGGCTGAGGTGGGCAGATCACGAGGTCAAGAGATTGAGACCATCCTGGCCAACCTGGGGAAACCCATCTCTACTAAAAATACAAAAATTAGCTGGGCGTGGTGGTGGGGGCCTGTAATCCCAGCTACTCGGGAGGCTGAGGCAGGAGAATCGCTTGAACCTGGGAGTCATAGGTTGCAGTAAGCTGAGATCGCGCCACTGCACTCCAGTCTGGCAACAGAGCGAGACTCCAACTCAAAAAAAAAAAAGGCAAAAATTGAGGTCAAGATGGGAGGACTGCTTAAGGCTAGGAGTTTGAGACCAGCCTGGTCACACAGGAGACCCATCACTATTTTTTTTTTTTTTTTTTTTTTTTTTTTTGAGGCGGAGTCTCGCTCTGTCGCCCGGACTGGAGTGCAGTGGCCGGATCTCAGCTCACTGCAAGCTCCGCCTCCCGGGTTTACGCCATTCTCCATTCTCCTGCCTCAGCCTCCCGAGTAGCTGGGACTACAGGCGCCCGCCACCTCGCCCGGCTAGTTTTTGTATTTTTAGTAGAGACGGGGTTTCACTGTGTTAGCCAGGATGGTCTCGATCTCCTGACCTCGTGATCCGCCCGTCTCGGCCTCCCAAAGTGCTGGGATTACAGGCTTGAGCCACCGCGCCCGGCCACTATTTTTTTTTAATAAATAATATAAAATTTTAAAAGATTTCGTTCTTCAAAACTATAAAGAAATAATACTCTGAACTACTTATGCCAACTAAAACAATTCTATTCAAAAACCTCACATTGTTCTTTAGAGTTTACACTACAGTGTGGTTAAGTTCTAAGATAATAGATGTAAATGTATTTATGCTCACATACATTTGGTGGGGAGGAGGGGGCTGGTGTGGGGGAGGCTATTTAGAGCCAAATGCTCTCTAAACCTTAGCCTTGCTCAGGTATGTTTCCAGAAAGCAGGATGTCTCAAACTCTTCTGCTGATGGGTCCTTCCTAAGGACACTGCCAGAATCCTCCCTTAAGGTTGCTAACCCTATGAAGAAGGTCATCTCTCCCACTAAGACTGAGAAAGCCTCTAACAAGGGCTTCTCTCTCCAGAATTTATGTAGGATTCTGTTCTGCCTAGTTTACAAATGAGTAGCTGCCTTCTAACTTGAACTCATACAAAACAAAGGCCTCAAATGGGAGCCAACTGCGCTCTCTATCAGTGGAGTCAGAGTGAGCATACAAAACATCAATGAAGTTGATTTGCTTTCTAGTCACCCAAAAAGGTCATCATCATTAATTAGGCCATGAAAAACCAATCGACAATAAATCAGACTGTATAATAAAAAAATGAAGAGCCATTTCAAGACACAATATTAGCATTGATTACTTCCAAGATAATAACCTCACCAAATCTGGCTTTTTTTTTTTTTTTTTGTTAACTTTTTTTCTTTGGTCTCATTTTCTACTAATAACTGCCCTTCCTAGCTCTATCTGTCCTTGAAACAATTCAATCCTGGGGTCCTAGAATCAGAGCCATAAAAAGAGAAGATGGTTCCTTCCAGGCCACTCAATTATCAACAACACCTGTTTGTTCATAGCAAACACACTAGGCCAAATAGTAGTGTGGCCATTAACATTATTTACTTCTAATTCATATACTAGATTAGAGGAAGTACTGGAGGAAGGAATGAGAGACAGAGTAAGGCAAGGAGGGAAGAAAGCAAATTTCATTAAAAATGGAACTAGCCTCCAGATACAGTAAGCATGGTAACACAGCATCTTTTTTTTTTTTTTTTTTTTTTTTTTTTTTTTTTTTTGAGATGGAGTTTCACTCTTATTGCCCAGGCTGGAGGGCAATGGCGCGATCTCAGCTCACTGCAACCTCCAGTTCCCAGGTTGAAGCAATTCTCCTGCCTCAGCCTCCAGAGGAGCTGGGATTACAAGCGCCTGCCACAACACCTGGCTAATGTTTTCTATTTTTAGTAGAGATGGGGTTTCACCATGTTGGCCAGGAGGCCAAGGCAGGTAACACAGCATCTGAAGGGGCAAGCCTGGTGTGGAGTGTGCTTCCTTTCTCGAGACCATTCCTAATCCTTCAAGGTCATTATTAACACTCTTTGTCTTTGTAAAATTCAGCCTGTTAGGCATTTGCTGCCTCTGAACAAGCTTGCATTTGGACATCTGATGTATGAGTACCATCTGCTAGCTTGGGCTATGTCAGTCAACAGTTTCAATCCAAAAGCTCCTGGCAGAGGAAAAAGGGCAAGCTGCATTCTATTGCAGAGGATGTCTTAATACCTCTTACCTGTGCATTTTTTAATAGGAGTTGGTTTTGTAAAAAGGAGGGAAAAGGCTACAAGATTCTGTATTTTTCTGCCTTGATGCCACAGAGCAAACAGTGAATCTGGTCAAAACCAACCAGGGCAGGAAGGTCTGATTTAGCTTACAAATCTCAAGTACATCTTAATAGCTATCCCTTGATTCATTTAAATTCAATGAAGCAGCTGGGAATTGCCAGCAGCCATTCTAATCTGTTAATACTCCACCTCACAAACAAAAATCAATAATACATTGTAGATAATGAACTAGCTCTAGCCTTAGTTTCATTTAAAGAAAAAAGACAAGACTCTATCTTCAGTACCGGCAAGAAACTTCGAAATCCTTTGCAATTAGTGTTTAGGTTCCCAGGCTCCTACTCACCATCTCTTCCAACCCAGCAGGGTCCTGCACCACCACCAACAGCACAGGGTTTAGACTAAGAAACTAGCATGTCCACTCTCTTCCACCACGGCACAGACCTTTTACCTGCCATGAAGAAAGCCCACTTTAGGAAGGGTGCCACATCCCAGAGGAAAAGGGGGTTTGAAAGCACCAACACAAGTAGAATTTTGCTTTATAGATTGCTAGACGGTTCAAATATCAAAATCAAATTCAATTCACATATAACTCATTGAAAACCAGGTTCAGCAAAACCATACAAGGCCTGTGGAGGTCTATAAAACATAATAATGGGCCGGGTGCGGTGACTAACATCTGTCATCTCAGTACTTTGGAAGGCTGAGGCGGACAGATCAGGAGGTCAAGAGATCGAGACCATCCTGGCTAACACGGTGAAACCCCGGCTCTACTAAAAATACAAAAAGTTGGCCGGGTGCGGTGGCTCAAGCCTGTAATCCCAGCACTTTGGGAGGCCGAGACGGGCGGATCACGAGGTCAGGAGATCGAGACCATCCTGGCTAACACGGTGAAACCCCGTCTCTACTGAAAAATACAAAAAACTAGCCGGGCGAGGTGGCGGCGCCTGTATTCCCAGCTACTCCGGAGGCTGAGGCAGGAGAATGGCGTAAACCAGGAGGCAGAGCTTGCAGTGAGCTGAGATCGGCCACTGCACTCCAGCCCGGGCGAGAGCGAGACTCCGTCTCAAAAAAAAAAAAAAAATACAAAAAGTTGGCTGGGCATGGTGGTGGGCACCTGTAGTCAAGAATGAATGACCAGTCTTGACCTCTGGTCAAGAATGAATATTATTAGGCCGGGCGCGGTGGCTCAAGCCTGTAATCCTAGCACTTTGGGAGGCCGAGACGGGCGGATCACGAAGTCAGGAGATCGAGACCATCCTGACTAACACGGTGAAACCCCGTCTCTACTAAAAACTACAAAAAACTAGCCGGGCGAGGTGGCGGCGCCTGTAGTCCCAGCTACTCGGGAGGCTGAGGCAGGAGAATGGCGTGAACCCGGGAGGCGGAGCTTGCAGTGAGCTGAGATCCGGCCACAGCACTCCAGCCTGGGTGACAGCGCGAGACTCCGTCTCAAAAAAAAAAAAAAAAAAAAAAATGAATATTATTTTAAATTTCTGCCCATTCAATGGGCAGAGAAAAGGTATCTCAATGCTTTGATAGTCACTTCATACTTTTCCTTCATTTGCTTCTCTTCTTCTGTTAACTGGTCATTCATATTTCTTGCCCAAGGACTTTTATTATTCACTTCTTTATCAAGGATAGTTAATACTTTGTCCATTGTGTGTGTTCCAGATATTTCCTTCCATCTCTGACTTGCCTTTTAATAGTATGGGTTTTTGCTTTTTCTAAATATACGAAGTTTTACATTTTGAGATGTTGAAGCTCTCTATCTTTTTCTTTATGGATTCTGGGTTTTATAGCTTCCTGAGGAAGCCTTCCCATTCCATCAGCATAAAAACATTTGTCTTTGAAATCTTTTTAGAAAACACTGACCAAAGGTATATAACAGACATATTGCTCTGTTTCCCATACAAGGATCTAAATTTTAACTTTGGAAAAACTGACTGATATGGACAATCATTTCTCTGTATTTTCTAGCTATAATAAACTGTAAAGCAATTGAATTTATTCCTTTCAAATCATATTAGTAAATTAGACAACCTAGCTTCCATCGAGGTTGATCACTGGCCATTCAGCTTCTCCATGTGAGGAAGGTATTTCAGATTAATTCTTCAAAAACTGAGAAAACTCTTTGCGAACTCAAAAAAATTAGCCATTTCCCCCAGCCAAAAACACTACTTTTCACACAGGCATCAGCAGACTTAACCTTGATATAGGGCAGTAAATTTGCCAAGTGTAATCTTACATCAGAATTTTATTTATAGGTAAGGCATCTGAGGCCCAAAGAAGATAATTTTTTAAAAACCAGGTTTAAGATGTGTGCATGCATGTGTGCACGTGTATATGTGCATGTACGTGTGCCACGTGTGTGTAGGGGAAAGAACGGGACTGAGGAAAATAGGAATTGATGGGAGAAATAAGAGAAGGCATGGTGGAAGGTTTCCCAGGGGCCCTGTGTGAGCTGGCCCATGGAGACCTGACAAAGTGCCCTGCCAAGACAAAGTAGAGAGTACCTTCTAAGTGGAAGACAGAGCAGAAGAAAAGGAACAGAGGCAAGAAAACCCAGAGCCATGTTTAAAACTGGCAAGGTTAAGAGATACCGGTTCCTTGGCACAGGCATGGTCCTGACCTGGCCGGCTGGGCTGGCCACCCCATGGTTCCCTGAGGAGAACCACTTGCCTATAGGCCCTGAGGGGGAACATTCCCCACTCAACTCTACCTCTGTTGTGGATCATGCCAAGAAAGGATTGCACAGTGATGAGATGATTGGGATTCAGACAATTGCTCAATTAGTAATCAGTCATTGAAAATACAGACCAAACGAGGCCATGAGGCAGCAGAGGGAGGAGCTCCACGGAGGACCACAGCCCTCAAATGGCCCTCAAATGACAGTGACGGAGCTCCCTACTTCACCTCCCTGAGCCTGGGGTTCTGCTGTAAACTGAGGGAATCTTTCTCTATTGTCTTCAAGGAATTTCCCAGAAGGCTCTAAATTCTATGAGTCTATGATTCAGTTTCCATGGAACAGAACATACTTAGAGTCCTACTTTTCTCTTTTGTAACAAGAGAAATTCTTGGCAACTGTTAAAGTCAAGCAAAGGAAACCAGAGTGCATGTCAGCTGACTACTGTGCCTAACGCAATTAAGTCAAAATATTTTTCAAATAGCATTAAAACAGCTCATCTCCCATTAACAAATACTTCTAGACTTTCCCGACTTGTCTGGCTTAGCCCAGCTGTAGAAACATCCCTTATGTTTGCTGGCCATTAGGTGGAGAGTTTCCAACCTACGAGAATGAGCTGCAGATCAGCCGCACCTGCCTGTGCTCGGGCAACAGAGGACAGGCG
Source organism: Trachypithecus francoisi (assembly GCF_009764315.1). Taxonomy (NCBI): domain Eukaryota; kingdom Metazoa; phylum Chordata; class Mammalia; order Primates; family Cercopithecidae; genus Trachypithecus; species Trachypithecus francoisi. The sequence goes on along the minus strand of NW_022681466.1, from coordinate 42,685,895 downwards.
TCAACCCGTCCTCCTCAGCAGCCCCTATCCTTCCACCACCTACTGCCAAGCAGTACAGAAGGTGACTCCGAGGCTGCTCCTGCTCTGGCTGTGAGGGGGCTGAACTCCATGGGGCTCTCTATCCCAGGGCTTCATTAGTTCTCACTCTGCACAAACATCACTCCAAGCACCACCTCTCAGCCTCACTGAGAATCTTGAGTCTCCCACCAAGTACCATATATGTGCTTCAGGCAACCCTGTGTGGTCACTGTTGTGCCCATTCAAGTCTGAAGAACTTCGAGGATGACTAAAAGACAGAACCAAAGAAGAGATGAATGCAGGCTGGCCCTTCACACCACTCTGCCCTAGGAAAACTAACAAAGCCCCATGTGGACAGGACCGTCTCTGGGGCTCCTGTTCGCCAGCAGCATCCACTCTATCTTGTTTCAGTATTAAGCTTCTGTCACTTTAATGCATATTAATAGATGTATTTGTCATTATTAAGGTGGAAGGCGGTTAGATCTCTGAAGGGAGGTGACAACTGAATAGGTCCTGGGGTGCAACACAATTGCATAGAAAACCTGGTTAAGAAATCAAACTCTGAAATTAAACAGACCCAGCTTTGGATTCCAGTTCCACCTCTTATCAGTGTGTCACCCCGGACAAGTTATGGCAAAAGGCCTCTTTTTCCTCACATATAATGCAGATAATAGTGCCTATCTCATAGGGGCTGCTGGGAGAATTAAGACATAACACTTAACATATGTAAGTTACTATTATCGGCATCCACAGCAGGTGTGAGTACATCTTTTTATCCATGCCGACTCGGCCTGTGGACTCACCGGCATGTTATCTGGGATCAAACAGACAGCTTGTTTCCAGCCTTCTCTAATCACCAGCACCAGACTGTTCCTGACTGTCTGACTTTAGGTTTAGTTCAGGCAGCTGTTACCATTAAGAATGACAAACACAATGACAATGTAAAAATATGTATTGTACATATACATCGTAATATAAAATGAAAAGGCAGAATTTAGGATGATGTACATCACCTAGGTAAATGAACACAACAGGATCCTAGGAGGCTTAGAAAGACTAAGTATTAATAGTTGGTGTTTCGTGGTGAAAGAGTTGTTGTTGTTTGATTTCAGTGAAAAGCTGATTAAAAGGATCGTTTTTAAATGAGAGCTGTGGATAAGATCTGTAGTTTCATCAACCTCCTTTTTTTCTGTCCCCTCCCCATGTTGGCCACATGTTTTTGAACATTCTTATACTGTTTACCAGTAAACTGATTAATTCTGTGTATTATTCTTCCATTTCATTGCTGATCCAAATTTTAATCAACAATCCATATTTATAAGGGGTTCATAATGACATTATAAAAATCAAGTCACTGCCGCAGGTGTGATAATAAGCATAGCTGACAAGCAAGAAACAAACAGTGGCTTAATTTCGATAGTCAAGGGCACTCACATTCAAGATCAACCTCATTCTAAAGGTAGTGGAAAGTGAGACTGGTACCAGCTCTAGTAACAGTGTCTACAGTTAGACCAATCCTGTGTCAGAAACTCCTATTATGTCACCCACAGCCAATCAGAACATTGAGTCAGCATAAAACCTTCCATACAGAATTGCAATTCCAAACAAAAGCAAGGAAACTTGATGGTTTGGGTGGCTTTTGTATTCTCTTCCTGGGTAAATGCATAGTTTCTCTATTAAGCCTTTTCAAATGCTGAAAATGGCCCCTGGCTCCCATGGGTTCCTTTGCAGATGACAGGAGCCCAGGTCGGCTCCACCTAGCAGACTGCTGGTGAGACAAGTGATCATCCCTAATCATTACCTTCTTAATCACAGTTCTAAAAGGGCAGAGGCATTTGGGATTGAGGGAAGGGTTAGTGTACCAGAAAATCCTAGGAAACATCTTCAACACACAAATGACCCAGCCCACTCCTATCCATCTCCAGGTTTATCATGATTGAGGAGTTTCACAACTGATGGATTGGAAGACATTTTTTTTAATTCCCTAGTCATCATAAACCTATATGCGCACAACCACACCCACAGCTCCCCCACCCCCAAACACACACAGACACCATGCCCCAGGGCCCACCCTGGAACTGAGATTCACTGGTGTAAAACAACTTGGACCATTAAGAATGCATTACACTTCCTTTAAAAACACACATGCGGCTGGACGCGGTGGCTCACGCCTGTAATCCCAGCATTTTGGGAGGCCGAGGCAGGGGGATCACAAGGTCAGGAGTTCAAGACCAGCCTGGCCAAGATGGTAAAACCCCATCTCTACTAAAAAATACAAAAATTAGCCGGGTGTGGTGGCAGGTGCCTATAATCCCAGCCACTTGGGAGGCTGAGGCAGAAGAATCGCTTGAACTCGGAGGGTGGAGGTTGCAGTGAGCAGAGATCGCACCACTGCACTCCAGCCTGGGTGACAGAGTGAGACTCTATCTCAAAACAACAACAACAAAAAAAGACACACACGTGCATATGCAGAAAGAGACAATGGAATCACGAGGAACTCAGGTGGAGATATAGTATCAGTTATTCCCTGGCACCAATAACTAGTTAATATAGTCTACACCTACCTTACAAGGCACCATGTTAGACGCAAGTGCTTTCTAACAGGCTATTGCTATGTAACTACATCAAAGAAGGGCAAGTCTCCATCAAGGTCAATCAACTACTTCAGATATTTTAAATGAGGAATCAGAAATGGGCAGCTGCTTCCACAGACACAGGGCACAATCAGACCGTGTCCTGCTCCCGATCTTCATTACATGTGCCTGCACTGTTTGCCCTTTAGTTGTGGCCTTACCTCCTGGGACCTGGTCTTAACCCCCCAACTCAGATCCTAGGTACAGAGCTGGCCCCTGCCAGGGCCTCCATGGACGCCCATTCCTGAAGGTCTGTTCCACTGCTGTCTAAAGGCCAAAAGCAGAGCACAAGGCAGAAATGAGGGGTAAAGAAGAAAGGCAAGTGGAATAAAAAAGAAACGTGAATGCATAAAGGAACAAGAAAAAAGTGTTTCTCGGCAGATTGGGGAAAATAAGCACAAGGAGCATTTCATAACCAGAAATACAAGTACACAGCATGAAACCAAATTGCCTAATCTAATTCTGGAGGTGCTATAAACCTGATGGCTGTATTGGGGTTCCATTTCACATTTCAAAGAAACAAACGTTGTAAAATTGTGGTCTTGATGTTTTTCTGTTCACAGGTCTAATACCTGCCTAACAGCAGTATCCTGCCCTTTCCAGATATTAGTGTTGAGTTTGTTGTTGGGTTTTTTTTCTTTCAGCTTATGGGAGTCTCAGAGAGCACTGTCTGCCAAAGCAAAACACCAAAACAGGAGCAGAACTTTCTGGCCATCCATGTGCAATTAGGAGCCCATTAAATACCACTCAGATAACTCAACATCCGAAATCATCCTCCATGGTGCAGCTGACAGCTGAGGCTAACGGGAAAAAACACCAGCTCAGGAGCAGCCTCACTGGGTCTGCATCTGTCGAATGAGGACCATGATGTTTTGTAAAACTCCACCCCTCAGCTTGTTGGGAGAAAGAATAAATGGGATGGCACTTCATACACTGTCAATTTAGGCAGTGACAACACAGGAACATCATAATTAACCACACTGCTCTCTCCCCATGGATCTTTATGATGGAGTAAATTACACCAAGAAATATTACTACTTGTTCTCAAAAGATTCTATTGATTTCGCAGTTACTTGATTTAAATACAAAGATATAATGGTCATTTATTTCTTCAGAAAATACAGGTATTCTTTTTTCTCCAAAAACATTATGATTGCCATTTTAATTCCTGTGGTAAAGAACACCTTTAGGTACTGGGCAGCACATGACCCAGTTCAGTAAAGCGGCAGGAATTCTTCTTGGAAAAAAGGGCCATGGAGATCCAAGTCAAACGCAGTCCTGATCTGTGAAGATGTATCAGAGGGACCCTGAACCAACGAGAACAACCATCAATGTTTCTGACTGTCAGCCCTCTAGCTAAGCACTTTACCAACATCATAACACTATCCCATCTAAGCCTCACAATTCTGCCAGGTAGGTACTATCATCATTTCCACATTTAATACACAAAAAGAAAGTGGTTTAGGCAACTCACCAAGGTAACAAAGCTACTAACTAGCAAAGCTAGGACTCAGGCTCCAAGGCCATCCTCTTAACCACTGGGCAGCACTGCCTCATGTGGATATTTCCATTGCCAAACCAATCTGGAGGCAACAGAAGCTTTCTGCAGGTGCTCTGTGTTCTAAGAAAGTGTTCCATCTACTCAGTATTTACTGAGCACATCACTGGAAAGACAAAGACCTTCACCCTATTTACCCGGGGGGAACTCGATTCTGGGGGACCTTGAGTCTAAAGACAACTCAGGCAAGCACTGAGAGGTGCTTTTAAAAAGTCACGGTAATTCACAGACCAGGCTATAAAGCACTTTTGTCTATTGTGATAGGCCCCTCAAAACTTGTTTGGGGTAAAAAGCTGCCTATTAGTGAAGGGGTGGCCTGCCCCTCCACACCTATGGGCATTTCTCGTTAGGTGGAATGAGAGACTTGACAAAAGAAATGAGATACAGAGACAAAGTATAGAGAAAGAAAAAAGTGGGCCCAGGGGACCGGTGCTAGTATTTATTGATAATTATCTTTACCATCTTAAAGATAAGGGAGTGGCAGGACAATAGGATCATTGTAGGGAGAAAATTAGCAGTAAGACATATGGATAAAGATCTCTGTGACATGAATAAGTTCAAAGGAAAATGCTGTGTCTTGATGTGCATATGCAAACATCTCCATAAACCCCCCCCCTTTTTTTTTTTGAGACAGAGTCTTGCTCTGTCGCCCAGGCTGGAGTGCAGTGCACGATCTCGGCTCACTGCAAGCTCCGCCTCCCGGGTTTATGCCATTCTCCTGCCTCAGCCTCCCGAGTAGCTAGGACTACAGGCGCCCGCCACCTCGCCCAGCTAGTTTTTTGTATTTTTTTAGTAGAGATGGGGTTTCACCGTGTTCACCAGGATGGTCTCCTGACCTCGTGATCCGCCCGTCTCCGCCTCCCAAAGTGCTGGGATTACAGGCTTGAGCCACCGCGCCCAGCCTCCATAAACCTTTTAGCAGCATTGTTCCAGCAAGTCCCACCTTTTGCCGTAAGGCGGTTTTCCCCTATCTCAGTAAACAGAGCATACAATCGGGTTTTACACGGAGATGTTCCATTGCCCAGAAGGAGATGTTCCATTGCCCAGGAACGGGCAGGAGACAGATGCTTTTTTCTCTATCTTAACTGCCAACATCCGCCAAAAGCCTTCTTTCCTCTTGTACTAGTTCCTCCTCAGCACAGACCCTTCACGGGTGTCGGCTGGGGGACCATCAGGTCCTTCTCTTCCCACGGGCCCTATTTAGACTATCACTGGGAAGTAACCTTTGACAACACCTCTGCGACCTTGACCGTGTACTTGATGACCTTTAACCAGCAAGCTGCCTTCAGGCACTTGTTTAACAAAGCACATCCGGGGGGCGGAGCAGATGGCCGAATAGGAACAGCTCCAGTCTCCAACTCCCAGCGCGAGTAACACAGAAGACCGGTGATTTCTGCATTTTCAACTGAGGTACTGGGGTCATCTCTCTAGGGAGTGCCGGACAATCGGTTTGGTCAGCTGCTGCAGCCTGACCAGCGTGAGCTGAAGCAGGGCGAGGCATCGCCTCACCTGGAAGCGCAAGGGGAAGGAAATCCGTTTCCTAGCCAGGGGAACTGAGACACATAACACCTGGAAAATCGCGTAACTCCCACCCCAATACTGCGCTTTAAGGAAACAGGCACCCAGGAGAATATATCCCACACCTGGCCGGGAGGGTCCCACGCCCACGGAGCCTCCCTCACTGCTAACACAGCCGTCTGCGGCGATCTATCCGCAAGGCAGCAGCGAGGCTGGGGAGGGGCGCCCGCCATTGCTGAGGCTTAAGTAGGTAAACAAAGCCGCTGGGAAGCTCGAACTGGGTGGAGCTCACAGCAGCTCAAGGAAACCTGCCTGTCTCTGTAGACTCCACCTCTGGGGACAGCCCACAGCTGAGGTCCAATAGGGAAAGCAGCGGGGCGGTGCAGAGGCGAACGACTCTGTCTGACAGCTTTGGGGAGAGCTGTGGATCTCCCAACGCGGAGGTTGAGATCCGAGAACGGACAGACTGCCTGCTCAGGTGGGTCCCTGACCCCTGAGTAGCCTAGCTGGGAGACATCCCCCACTAGGGGCAGTCTGACACCCCACACCTCACAGGGTGGAGTCATCCCTGAGAGGAAACTTCCAAAGGAAGAATCAGACAGGTACACTCGCTGCTCAGCAATATTCTATCTTTGCAACCTCTGCTGCTGATACCCAGGCAAACAGGGTCTGGAGTGGACCTCAAGCAATCTCCAACAGACCAACAGACAGTCCTTCTGACTGTCAGACGGAAAACTATCAAACAGAAGGACACCTATACCAAAACCCCATCAGTACGTCACCATCATCAAAGACCAGAGACAGATAAAACCCAAAAGATGGGGAAAAAGCAGGGCAGAAAAGCTGGAAATTCAAAAATAAGAGCGCATCTCCCCCTGCAAAGGAGCGCAGCCCATCGCCAGCAACGGATCAAAGCTGGTCAGAGAATGACTTTGACGAGATGAGAGAAGAAGGCTTCAGTCCATCAAACTTCTCAGAGCTAAAGGAGGATTACGTACCCAGCGCAAAGAAACTAAAAATCTTGAAAAAAAAGTGGAAGAATTGACAGCTAGACTAATTAATGCAGAGAAGATCATAAACGAAATGACAGAGATGAAAACCATGACACGAGAAAACGTGACAAATGCACAAGCTTCAGTAACCGACTCGATCAACTGGAAGAAAGAGTATCAGCGATTGAGGATCAAATGAATGAAATGAAGCGAGAAGAGAAAACCAAAAGAAAAAGAAGAAAAAGAAATGAACAAAGCCTGCAAGAAGTATGGGATTATGTAAAAAGACCAAATCTACGTCTGATTGGGGTGCCTGAAAGTGAGGGGAAAATGGAACCAAGTTGGAAAACACTCTTCAGGATATCATCCAGGAGAACTTCCCCAACCTAGTAGGGCAGGCCAACATTCAAATTCAGGAAATACAGAGAATGCCACAAAGATACTCCTCAGAAGAGCAACTCCAAGACACATAATTGCCAGATTCACCAAAGTTGAAATGAAGGAAAAAATCTTAAGGGCAGCCAGAGAGAAGGTCGGGTTACCCACAAAGGGAAGCCCATCAGACTAACAGCAGATCTCTCGGCAGAAACTCTACAAGCCAGAAGAGAGTGGGGGCAATATTCAACGTTCTTAAAGAAAAGAATTTTAAACCCAGAATTTCATATCCAGCCAAACTAAGTTTCATCAGTGAAGGAGAAATAAAATCCTTTACAGATAAGCAAATGCTTAGAGATTTTGTCACCACCAGGCCTGCCTTACAAGAGACCCTGAAGGAAGCCCTAAACATGGAAAGGAACACCGGTACCAGCCATTGCAAAAACATGCCAAATGTAAAGACCATCGAGGCTAGGAAGAAACTGCATCAACTAATGAGCAAAATAACCAGTTAATATCATAATGACAGGATCAAGTTCACACATAACAATATTAACCTTAAATGTAAATGGACTAAATGCTCCAATTAAAAGACACAGACTGGCAAACTGGATAAAGAGTCAAGACCCATCAGTCTGCTGTATTCAGGAGACCCATCTCACATGCAGAGACATACATAGGCTCAAAATAAAGGGATGGAGAAAGATCTACCAAGCAATGGAGAACAAAAAAAGCAGGGGTGCAATCCTAGTCTCTGATAAAACAGACTTTAAACCATCAAAGATCAAAAGAGACAGAGAGGCCATTACATAATGGTAAAGGGATCAATTCAACAGGAAGAGCTAACTCTCCTAATATATATGCACCCAATACAGGAGCACCCAGATTCATAAAGCAAGTCCTTAGAGACCTACAAAGAGACTTAGACTCCCATACAATAATAATGGGAGATTTCAACACTCCACTGTCAACATTAGACAGATCAACGAGACAGAAAGTTAACAAGGATATCCAGGAATTGAACTCATCTCTGCACCAAGCGGACCTAATAGACATCTATAGAACTCTCCACCCCAAATCAACAGAATATACATTCTTCTCAGCACCACATCGCACTTATTCCAAAATTGACCACATAATTGGAAGTAAAGCACTCCTCAGCAAATGTACAAGAAAGAAATTATAACAAACTGTCTCTCAGACCAGTGCAATCAAACTAGAACTCAGGACTAAGAAACTCAATCAAAACCGCTCAACTACATGGAAACTGAATAACCTGCTCCTGAATGACTACTGGGTACATAACAAATGAAAGCAGAAATAAAGATGTTCTTTGAAACCAATGAGAACAAAGATACAACATACCAGAATCTCTGGGACACATTTAAAGCAGTGTGTAGAGGGAAATTTATAGCACTAAATGCCCACAGAGAAAGCAGGAAAGATCTAAAATTGACACTTTAACATCACAATTAAAAGAACTAGAGAGGCAAGAGCAACACATTCAAAAGCTAGCAGAAGGCAAGAAAACTAAGATCAGAGCAGAACTGAAGGAGATAGAGTCACAAAAACCCTCCAAAAAATCAATGAATCCAGGAGTTGGTTTTTGAAAAGATCAACAAAATTGACAGACCGCTAGCAAGACTAATAAAGAAGAAAAGAGAGAGGAATCAAATAGACGCAATAAAAAATGATAAAGGGGATATCACCACCGACCCCACAGAAATACAAACAACCATCAGAGAATACTATAAATGCCTCTACGCAAATCGACTAGAAAATCTAGAAGAAATGGATAATTTCCTCGAGACTTACACTCTCCCAAGACTGAACCAGAAGAAGTTGAATCCCTGAATAGACCAATAACAGGCTCTGAAATTGAGGCAACAATTAATAGCCTACCCACGAAAAAAAGTCCAGGACCAGATGGATTCACAGCTGAATTCTACCAGAGGTACAAGGAGGAGCTGGTACCATTCCTTCTGAAACTATTCCAATCAATAGAAAAAGAGGGAATCCTCCCTAACTCATTTTATGAGGCCAACATCATCCTGATACCAAAGCCTGGCAGAGACACAACAAAAAAAGAGAATTTTAGACCAATATCCCTGATGAACATCGATGCAAAAATTCTCAATAAAATACTGGCAAACCGATTCAGCAGCACATCAAAAAGCTTATCCACCACGATCAAGTGGGCTTCATCCCTGGGATGCAAGGCTGGTTCAACATTCGCAAATCAATAAATGTAATCCAGCATATAAACAGAACCAAAGACAAGACCACATGATTATCTCAATAGATGCAGAAAAGGCTTTTGACAAAATTCAACAGCCCTTTATGCTAAAAACGCTCAATAAATTCGGTATTGATGGAACGTACCTCAAAATAATAAGAGCTATTTACGACAAACCCACAGCTAATATCATACTGAATGGGCAAAAACTGGAAAAATTCCCTTTGAAAACTGGCACAAGACAGGGATGCCCTCTCTCACCACTCCTATTCAATAGTGTTGGAAGTTCTGGCTAGGGCAATCAGGCAAGAGAAAGAATCAAGGGTATCCAGTTAGGAAAAGAAGAAGTCAAATTGTCCCTGTTTGCAGATGACATGATTGTATATTTAGAAAAACCCATCGTCTCAGCCCAAAATCTCCTTAAGCTGATAAGCAACTTCAGCAAAGTCTCAGGATACAAAATTAATGTGCAAAAATCACAAGCATTCTTATACACCAGTAACAGACAAGCAGAGAGCCAAGTCAGGAATGAACTTCCATTCACAATTGCTTCAAAGAGAATAAAATACCTAGGAATCCAGCTTACAAGGGATGTAAAGGACCTCTTCAAGGAGAACTACAAACCACTGCTCAGTGAAATCAAAGAGGACACAAACAAATGGAAGAACATACCATGCTCATGGATAGGAAGAATCAATATCGTGAAAATGGCCATACTGCCCAAGGTTATTTATAGATTCAATGCCATCCCCATCAAGCTACCAATGAGTTTCTTCACAGAATTGGAAAAAACTGCTTTAAAGTTCATATGGAACCAAAAAAGAGCCCGCATTGCCAAGACAATCCTAGGTCAAAAGGACAAAGCTGGAGGCGTCACGCTACCTGACTTCAAACTATACTACAAGGCTACAGTAACCAAAACAGCATGGTACTGGTACCACAACAGAGAAATAGACCAGTGGAACAGAACAGAGTCCTCAGAAATAATACCACACATCTACAGCCATCTGATCTTTGACAAACCTGACAAAAACAAGAAATGGGGAAAGGATTCCCTATTTAATAAATGGTGCTGGGAAAATTGGCTAGCCACAAGTAGAAAGCTGAAACTGGATCCTTTCCTTACCCCTTATACGAAAATTAATTCAAGATGGATTAGAGACTTAAATGTTAGACCTAATACCATAAAAACCCTAGAAGAAAATCTAGGTAGTACCATTCAGGACATAGGCATGGGCAAGGACTTCATGTCTAAAACACCAAAAGCAACGGCAGCAAAAGCCAAAATTGACAAATGGGATCTAATTAAACTAAGAGCTTCTGCACAGCAAAAGAAACTACCATCAGAGTGAACAGGCAACCTACAGAATGGGAGAAAATTTTTGCAACCTACTCATCTGACAAAGGGCTAATATCCAGAATCTACAAAGAACTCAAACAAATATACAAGAAAAAAAACAACCCCATCAAAAAGTGGGAAAGGATATGAACAGACATTTCTCAAAAGAAGACATCCATACAGCCAACAGACACATGAAAAAATGCTCGTCATCACTCGCCATCAGAGAAATGCAAATCAAAACCACAATGAGATACCATCTCACACCAGTTAGAATGGCAATCATTAAGAGTCAGGAAACAATAGATGTTGGAGAGGATGTGGAGAAATAGGAACACTTTTACACTGTTGTGGGATTGTAAACTAGTTCAACCATTATGGAAAACAGTATGGCGATTCCTCAAGGATCTAGAACTAGATGTACCATATGACCCAGCCATCCCACTACTGGGTATACCCAAAGGATTATAAATTACTCTACTACAAAGACACATGCACACGCATGTTTATTGCGGCACTATTCACAATAGCAAAGACTTGGAATCAACCAAATGTCCATCTGTGACAGACTGGATTAAGAAAATGTGGCACATATACACCATGGAATACTATGCAGCCATCAAAAAGGATGAGTTTGCGTCCTTTGTAGGGACATGGATGCAGCTGGAAACCATCATTCTTAGCAAACTATCACAAGAAGAGAAAACCAAACACCGCATGTTCTCACTCATAGGTGGGAACTGAACAATGAGATCACTTGGACTCGGGAAGGGGAACATCACACACTGGGGCCTATCATGGGGGGGGGAGGAGGGAGGGATTGCACTGGGAGTTATACATGATATAACGTTATGCACATGTACCCTAGAACTTAAAGTATAATAAAAAATAAAAAACATAAAAAAAAAAATAAAGAAAAAAAAAAAAAAAACAAAAACAAAAAAACAAAGCACATCCTGCACAGCCAAAATCCATAAGCCTTGAGTCACCACAGCACAAGTCTCTTGCAAGGACAAGGTTGGGGGTGGGTCACAGATTAACGGCATCTCAAATACAGAACAAAATGGAGTCTCTTATGTCTACTTCTTTCTATATAGACACAGTAACAGGCTGATCTCTCTTTCTTTTCCCCACATTTTAGGGATATACATGTTCCATAGTGTGAATACTTTCTTACAAGATAGTAAACCACAGTTTACAGCAAAAAAAAAACCCAGCAGGCCTAAATCATCCCTGAGTACGACCCATTCTATTCTGCTCCTCTAATTCATTGCTATATGTAAGTAAATGTTCTACTACAAGTAATAAAATCGTAACTCCCAAATTCTGCACATCCCTTTTTGAGTGCTATGGGAACATATTTCCATCTTTAGGGAAGTTCGTTACATTAGCCTAGGACTTTACCGAGACACAAACAAGCTATATCAGATGAACTTTCTTATGAAATTCCATCTGTAGCAAATGTTCATCCACATTACTGTTATCTGGGGACTTTGTTGATGACTCTGTCTTCCCCTTTACACTGGCCACCTCAGGCAGCTGCTACACAGATTTTTCCCTATGTAAACTCCTCCTTGAAATAGCAATCTAAACGGCTCAAGGTGCAGCTGGCCCTCCATACCCACAGGTTCCACATCCACAGATTCAACTAACTACAGATCGAAAATATTCAGAAAAAAAAACTAAAAAAAAATACAAATTTAAAAAACAATACACAGTATAACAGCTATTTACACAGTATTTACATCCTGTTAGATATTACACGTAATCTAGAGATTATTTAAAGTATATATGAGGGCTGGGCCCAGTGTAATCCCAGCACTTTGGGAGGCTGAGGCAGGAGGATCGCTTAAACTCCAGGAGTTTGAGACCAGCCTGAGCAACACGGTAAGACCCCGTCTCTACAAAAAGTTTTAAAAATTAGCTGGGTGTGGTGGCTCATGCCTGTAGTCCCAGCTACCTGGAGGCTGAATGGGAAGGATCACCTGAGCCCAAGTTGGCACTGCACTCCAGGCTGAGCGACAGAGCAAGACCCTGTCTCAAAAAATTAATTAACTTAAAAATAAAGTATCTGGGAGGATGTGCGTAGGTTATATGCAAATACAACACCATTTTATACAAGAGACTTGAGCATTCTCCGATTTTGGTATACATGGGGGATCCTAGAACTAATCTATGGATACCAAAGAACAATTACACTACAATACAGGAATTAATTTTAAAATAACACCTAAAGATAAACTCTTATTTTTCCCTCAATTTATTATGCACACAAACATTTGGAGTTAGCTACAGATCTATGGCTCTCTTAATTTGACAATTTATTCACTGTTAAAGCTCTGTTTGCACAAACATTTTAATGTAAGCCAAATCTTGATAGTTGGACACATGGAATTTGAGCTCTGAGAGTGGAGGCAATGATTGAATATTCCGGACTTGTTTCCTGTCTTATAATTTGCAAAGTGGTGCAGTACTCAGATTGACCTCAGGGAGCTTAGAGAGGGGTGAGGAGCAAGAAAATCACATAATCAATGCAAGAACTAGGAAGTGATGTGAAGGGCATCAAGAGATCACAGCCAGCAGGGAAACCTGATCCGTTTTCGTATTAATCACAGAAGGGACCCCTGAGCAAGTGGGCATTGGGCTGACATCTCCAGGATGAGTCGAGCTGGCTAAGTAATGGCAGCGTGGGCATTCCAGAAAAGAGAAAGGAAGAAAAGAGAAAGGTAAGAGCAAGGGCCTGAGGCAGGCGCAGAGCCTCATGGGGGAATCTGAAACAGCTTCTGGGAGTGAGTATGACATACACAGTATGAGAGAGGAGTGGGGCAAGGGCCAGGTTGTGCAGGGCCTTGAAGGCCACATTGAAGATCTAGTCTTTATCCTAAGGGCAAGGAGGAACGAGTGAAGGCTTATTGTATGTGGTCTGCAGACAGGTATGAAGGTGACCAGATGCGTATTTTGAAAAGCTTATTCTGGCTGTAGTGTGGAAAATAAACTGGAAAGAGGCAAGAAGGGGTTCAGGAAGGTCAGTTAGACTCTAACAACATTTTAAGTGAGAAACAATGGTAGCAAGGACTAGGGGTGTAGCTGTGGAGATGGATGAAGGGATTTGAGATTAGGAGATGAAATGCATGGAACTTGATAGGCTGCACATGAGAGTAAGGAAGGTGTTCTTTTTTTTTTTTTTTTTGAGACGGAGTCTCGCTCAGTCGCCCAGGCTAGAGTGCAGTGGCACGATCCCAGCTCACTGCAAGCTCCGCCTCCTGGGTTCACACCATTCTCCTGCCTCAGCCTCCCAAGCAGCTGGGACTACAAGCGCTCGCCGCCACGCCCAGCTAATTTTTTTGCATTTTTATTAGAGACGGGGTTTCACCGTGTTAGCCAGGATGGTCTCGATCTCCTGACCTTGTGATCCGCCCGTCTCGGCCTCCCAAAGTGCTGGGATTACAGGCTTGAGCCACAGCGCCCGGCCTAGGAAGGTGTTCTTAAACCCTAGGCTTTGGGCTACAAGACTGCAAGGACAGGCTCCCATTCACCAAGTCTGGGAATTTGAGAAGGGCTGGGTTTCAGAGAACATGGTAGGTTCAGTTTGGGACATTTTATTCTGAGATACTTGGTGACCTCCCAGTGTATCAGAAAGGTGTTTAAAGTTCTAGTTCAGTAACTGAAACTACTACATGTCCACCCAGATAGGAGACTAACAGTTCCTTACAAATAACCTACAACCAGCAGAAAAAGAACTTGTTGAACGATGAAGTATTTTCATCATTGTTGAAAGTCATGAATTTCTAATAAAACTGCATAAGCAACATCTATAATAAAACAATTTCGGCTAGGCGCGGTGGTTCATGCCTGTAATCCTAACACTTTGGGAGGCCGAGGTGGGAGAAACATGACGTCAGGAGTTCGAGACCAGCCTGGTCAACATGGTGAAACCCTGTCTCTTCTAAAAACACAAAAATTAGCTGGGCATGGTAGCGGGTGCCTGTAATCCCAGCTACTCAAGAGGCTGAGGCAGGAAAATCGCTTGACCCTGGAGGTGGAGGGTGCAGTGAGCCATGATTGTGCCACTGCACTCCAGCCTGGGTGACAGTGCGAGACTCTGTCTCAAAATAAATAAATAAATAAATAAATATAAAATAAAAGAAGACCATTTCAAAACTATCTGTGTAAGTTCAACTTTTTAAAATATATCTTTCAAGAGAAAGTTAATTCCATCTACTATTCAAGATAAAAATTCTTTAAATTTTGGCATTCTAATTTAAACCAGTGTATTAGTCCGTTCTCATGCTGCTATGAAGGAATACGCAAGACTTGGTAATTTATAGAGAAGAGGTTTAATTGACTCACAGTTTCACATGGCTAGGGAGGCCTCAGGAAACTTACAATCACGGCAGGAGGCACCTCTTCACAGGGCAGCAGGAGAGAGAATGAGTGCCAAGCAAAGGGGGAAGCCCCTTATAAAACCATCAGCTCTTGTGAGAACTCACTATCACAAGAACAGCATGAGGGTAACCACCCCTATGATTCAATTACCTCCCACCAGGTCCCTCCCATGACATGTGGCGATTATGGGAACTACAATTCAAAATGAGATTTGGGTGGGGACAGAGCCAAATCATATCAACTAGGCAGCAAACAAGAAACTTCAAAATGGAGAAAGAAAAATAACTGTTCCTTAAAATGAGCAAAGCAGGGTCTTTGCATCACCTAAAAAGCATCACCTAAAAAGTGCACCAATTCACTAAAAGGTTTGAGTTAACTGTAAAAAAAAAAAAGGAATTAGATTTTATTGAAGATTTATGTCCTAGACACTTCAAGACACCCCTCATTTAATCTTCATGGCCCTATGAGGCAAGAATTACGCCTCCATTTTCTGAATAAGGAAACTGAGTCAGAGAAATTGAATAATTTGCCTAAGGCATAACTACTAATAAGGGCTGAAATGGAAATCAAACAGATCTAGGTAACTCCTTTTACCAATGCCCAAGACAGGAAAGGAACGAAGCTGCCATTTCCTTGGTGCCAGTCTTCTGCCTTGGAGGTCAAATTATGGGATGTTTATGTCTTGGTTTTTTCTGTTATTACCTGCAATTAAGCAATTATGTTCTTAGTCTCAAAATAACCTTAATTTTTAAAGAACTGTCTTTGTCAATTCAATCCTCTCTGCTTCATCTTCTTAAAAGAGTTTTACCTAGACATATAATCATACCCCAAAAAGCTTTGTAAGTCTGGTTATAACTATTCGCAGAATTTAGATCAAAACGTAAACTGAAACCTGGAAAATACAAATTTTTTTTCTATCAAATGCTCACCGCATGTTTCCAAACCAAATCCACTAAAACAATGATAAATAAACTAACCCTAACTTACAAAAAATTTTTCAAAAGCAACTTATTTTCCTAAGGAAATAATGCTGGCCAGTCATGGTGGCTCACACCTGTAATCCCAGCACTTTGGGAGGCAGAGGCAGGCAGATCACCTGAGGTCAGGAGTTCAAGACCAGGCTAGCCAACATGGCAAAACCCCCGTCTCCACTAAAAATACAAAAATTAGCCGGGCGTGGTGGCAGGTGCCGGTAATCCCAGCTACTCAGGAGGCTGAGGCAGGAGAATTGCTTGAACTTGGGAGGTAGAGGTTGCAGTGAGCCAAGATCATGCCACTTTACTCCAGCCTGGGCAACAGTGTAAGACTCTGTCTCAAAAAAAGGGGGGAGGGGAGAGGGGAAAGGGGAGAGGGGAGAGGGAAGAGGGGAGAGGGAGAGGAATGAGATGCTATCTGGTAAGGAACTTACCAGGCCACAAAAGGTTAACAACTTGAATTGTTAAATAAGGACTCTATGTGTGCTAACAGGAAATATTACAAGTCCTTACAGATGGTAAGTATGTGCACTGCCTAGAAATGTGTAAATGAAATCATGATAAATGAGGGGGAAAATGCAAACTAGTAAGTACACTGATTATACAATGTTTAAAAATGTAAATGAATGTCTGCTATGGCAGGGTCATATGAAGCTTAACTTTCCTCTATGATTTTTATATATACAGATGTATGTAAGTATGTGTATATGCAGGTGTGTAGGTGTAGGGGTGTGTGTGTGTGTGTCTGTGTGTGTGTAAAGCTCTTTGTTAAATGTTTAAAAGCCTATTCATTCTCCAGGAACCTAAGATAACAGCACTTGTCACTGCCCACCCACGGCCCAGCCCACGACACCCTGTCCTGGCTCAGACACCGGGCAAGGTAACTGAGGAGACACGGAAGAGGAAGAGGGTGGAGGTGGACTTATGAAGAGGAGGGAGCAAGCGGGGCTGTCCTCAGGCAGGTCAGATAGGTGCCTGGTGCAGCAGAAAGACTATACACTTCCAACTCAGACTGACCCACTGCAAACTCCAGCTCTGCCCCTCACCAGCTGTGTGACCTCAGGCAAGTTACACAATCTTTCTGAGCTTAAAATGAGAAAAATAAAGTCTACCTCCCAGCATCTGCATGGGAAATGAAAGGAATTCTACAAAATTCCTGGCACAGGTGTCTCTGGATGGCTAGTCCCTCTCCTTCCTTGATCGGTTTCGAGTCAGTTGCCTGGTCGGTGAAGGGAAAAGCAAGGCAAGAGTAACAATAGGGTATTGTGGGGATTAAAGGAAGATGTATGGCAATGGATCTGTCAACTGCAGCCCTATACAAATACTGATTATTAATGTACTCTGGGACTCTGGAGTTATTCCTGTTACTCCAGAGAAACAGGGCTGAGCACGTCACATGCAAAAAAATGTTTGAACAGCAGCAGCATCATTGGCAGTATTATACTGCTGCTTAAAAGACTTAGGATTTCGTGATTCAGTGTTTAAAATGACATTCAAAAGAAAAATCGCCTCAGGCCTACAGCTGCAATCCTTCACCCTACGCCCAGGCTCCTGTGTCTGGGATTCAGGGCCAAGCTGAAGCCAGCTGGCCTCCAGATGCAGTGACCACTCCAGGGAAAGCATTTGGGTTTGTCAGAGCTCATGAAGTGACTGCTGAGGGGTCGGTTCGTGCGTCTGGAACAGTTGGGAACTACTGTCTAATGTCTGGCAGCCAGGTTCAGCACTGAGCTCAGAAGCTGCCCAGCGAGCAGGAAGATGCTCAATTCTGCTTTGAACTGCAGCCAAGAGGCCAAGCGGTAACTTCATCGCTCCTCCAGTTCTTGCCGCAGGAAAACTGACAATAAGGAAAAAACAGATATAGTTGGGTCTCTCTCTCCGAGGGACACTGACACCAAAGTCCTCCTAACTCCTCAAGAGGTCCTTCAGACAAATCTATCAAAATCTCTGCAAAGAGGCCTCCTTGAATTCCAAGATCCCAAAGATAATTGTTACTCCTAAAATTTACTGTAGTAAAAATAAAAGCAGGTCTCAGCTCAAGTGTCACATCCTCAGAGAGACCTTCCTGACTACCTCATCCTAAAAGTGGGGCCTCCCCATCCCCTTATTATCTTTTTTAAATTATTATTATTTTTTAAAAGCAGGATCTCACTCTATCACCCAGGCTGGAGTGCAGTGGTGCAATCATAGCTCTTGCAGCCTCAAACTCCTGGGCTCAAGCGATCCTCCTACTCAGCCTGCTGAGTAACTAGGACTACAGGCACACGCCACTACGCCCAGTTAGTTTTTAAATTTTTTAAATAGAGACAGGGTCTCACTGTTGCCCAAACTGGTCTCAAACTCCTCAGCTCATGCAATCTTCCTGCCTCAGCCTCCCAAAGAGCTGGGATTACAGGTGTAAGCCACTGAACCTGGCCCTCTCTTTATTTTTGAGAATAGTACTGCCTGACATTGCCTACCTGTTACTTGTTGCCTCATAAGAAAATATGCTGTACGTGCAGAAAGTTAGGTTTATTCACTGCTGTGTCCCAATGCTGGCACTGAAATATTTATTAGTTTAATGAATGAATGAATGAACACTGCACATAATACCTAAGTAACCTGTTTGTGTCCTTTTTAGAAAATTCTATAGCTGGGCGTGGTGGCTCATGCCTGTAATCCCAGCACTGTGGGAGGCCGAGGCGGGCGGATCACCTGAGGTCGGGAGTTCAAGACCAGCCTGACCAACATGGAGAAACCCTGTCTCCACTAAAAAAATACAAAATTAGCTGGGCATGGTGGTGCATGCCTGTAATCCCAGCTACTTGGGAGGCTGAGGCAGGAGAATCGCTTGAGCTGAGGAAGCGGAGGTTGCTGTGAGCTGAGATCGCGCCATTGCACTCCAGCCTGGGCAACAAGAGTGAAACTCCGTTTCAAAAAAAAAGAAAAAAGAAAAAAAAGAAAATTCTATATAGTTCAGAAGAGGAATATTTATAGTTGAGTATATTTTACAAGTTGAGCATCAGGTTTTAGCTTCCATAATGTAACATTACATCACTGTTGCTATGAGAAAGTGAAATCTAACTTAAAACTCAGATGTCACTAATCAATGGTATCCTTTCCAGGAACAAAAGCCTTTCTAACTGAGGACTATAACATGGTAACTCTCTCTTCCATAGAACCACTTTGTACAACGTTGTTTCTGCTGGAAATATACCTTTCTTTTAGGAAACGGAAAATCCAATCCAGTTGCTGTATCAAAGAAAAGGATCCTTCCAGAAAAGGGAGGAATACTACTTCTGGGGGGTGGTCACTTCTCATATCTTGATCATACAAATAAAGGCTCCTCTGCAGGATGCAATCTACCAGGGGTTTGGAAGTAAAAATCAAAGGGCTGTTGCCACCAAGAGGACTGCAGTTTCAGACCTGTGGTGCCAGGACCTGCCTCTGAACCAGAATCATCCTCCTTCCAGCCTGTGGGAAAGTACAGCAAAGGACTTAAAAGCAGGACACATCAAACATATGCAGTTTTCATAAGGTACTTTGTTAAAAACATGTATTCTCAAAACATGTATTCTCAAATTGTATGACACATAATACAAGTATGCAATGCCTCCTTCATAACTAATATAAAAAACAATTTGGCCAGGTGCGGTGGCTCATACCTATAATCCCAACATGTTGGGAAGCCAAGGTGGGAGGATCACTTGAGGCCAGGAGTTTGAGACTAGCCTGGGCAACATAGCAAGATCCCATCTCTAAATTTTTTTTTTTTTGAGACAGAGTCTTGCTCTGTCACCCAGGCTGGAGTGCAGTGGCACGATCTCAGCTCACTGCAACCTCTGCCCTCTGGGTTCAAGGGATTCTTCTGCCTCAGCCTCCTGAGTAGCTGGGACTACAGGCACACGCCACCACGCCCTGCTAATTTTTGTATTTTTAGTAGAGACGGGATTTCACTACATTGGCCAGGCTGGTCTCGAACTCCTGACCTCATGATCTGCCTGCCTCGGCCTCCCAAAGTGCTGGATTACAGGTGTGAGTCACCGCGCCCGGCCAAAAATTTTTTTAAATATAAAGCAATTTCTCTAAAAAATTAATTTCAAGCTATAAAAACCCACAAGGTCAAAGGTTAAACCAGTCTTTTGACTCTCAGGGGGAAAAAGCATATGAATAACCAGGGAAATGAATACAGAGTTGGTACTGCTTTTTCAATAATAAAAACAATAAAACTGCTATTAAACAAAAATGTCTTCTTCAAAAAGACCCTTGGGGGAAACACTGGGCCTCAGTTCCTGATGTGAGTGGGAAGGTGCATCTTTTGGAAGCACTGCTGTCAGGCTGTACGAGTTTCAAAATGAGGCCTGGCTGGCAGGTTCCAGTTCTGCTAATCTTACTGAGGAACAACCAACAAAGGACATTCCCAGCCGAACGCTTTAACACTCAAGGGAAAATGGTGTCTGTAATAGCAGCAAGCTTTCTCTTCAAAACGTTGCATCTTACTTTAACTGAAGGGTTCTTAACATATGCATGCATGCAAGTTTTGGTCTGTGTGTACATGTGTGGATTTCTGCGGAGAGAGTTCATAGTGTTCAGAGTCCTAATGGCGACTATGTCCCAAAAGAAGTTAAAACACCACCTTTTTTTTTTTTGAGATGGAATCTCACTCTGTTGCCCAGGCTGGAGTGCAGTGGTGGGATCTTGGCTCACCACAACCTCCATCTCCCGGGTTCAAGCGATTCTCCTGCCTCAGCCTCCCAAGTAGCTGGGACTACAGGCATGCGCCACCATGCTCGGCTAATTTTTGTATTTTTAATAGAGACGGGGTTTCAATATGTTGGACAGGCTGGTCTCAAACTCCTGAACCTCGTGATCCGTCCATCTCGGCTTCCCAAAATGCTGGGATTACAAGCATGAGCTACTGTACCCAGCCAAAACACTACTCTTTTAAAGGGTGGCAGAACTTTAGCCTCTGGATTATTTTCGGAAACCAAAGTTTTTCTGAGCTGCCTCTAAAGAATTCTGTCAAGCTGGGAGCTACTTGGGGTTAAAAACCTTTTCCCAAGAAAAATCCTCGGAAGCCTGAGAACTAACACACAATCGTGTGGGTGTGGACCTCTCATATCCCTGGAATGCCTAAGAAAGGCCCTGCTGGACCTCATGGCTCAAACAGCCCCTGACATCCAGACAGCAAGTCAGTAAGGTCTTCACTTAGGGTTTGGATTCTTGAATTTGCCTCTCACTCATGGATGTTGACATTGTCCAGAGCAGGCTTTGATATTTCAGAAGTTACTATTTTTTTCTCAGAAATGCATTATTTTCTCCAGTTTCCCAAGAAAGATCAAAATTAATGCCGAGTCTTTGATGCTTCAGTACATCACTCAAAATGCAGGGCACATCTCCACAGAAACTCTCCTCCCAAGCAAGCTTTTTTCTTCAACTGGGCATTTCTGCATCAAAACGTAACCCTTTAGTCACTGTTCCCACTGTCCCCTGCCCCCTCAACAAACTGTATCGCAGCTATTTAAACATTTTTCAACATCTCGTAAGAATAACACGCACATTTCCCCCTCCCGTTTAAAAAATATTATTTTTTTTTTCTTTTGACAAAATCCTGTTCTCTGGGTGCTTTTTCAAATATGGAAATTTAAGCATGATCTAAATTATATGAACTCTCTACTCCCCACAACCCTGCCTGCTGGACCTGTTGTGATCACATATCTGTTTCTACAAGCCACAGAAGAAAGTGACCTTGTTACTCTGAAAATCTCACTTTCATTACAACTCTACCCCATTACCAATATTCCTTCAGACATATGGCAATTTTGGGCCTTTCTTAAAAATGTGGCCAAAGGTAAAATAAAATGAAAGGCTGGGCCGGGCGCGGTGGCTCAAGCCTGTAATCCCAGCACTTTGGGAGGCCGAGGCGGGCGGATCACGAGGTCAGGAGATCGAGACCATCCTGGCTAATACGGTGAAACCCCGTCTCTACTAAAAAAATACAAAAAACTAGCCGGGCGAGGTGGCGGGCGCCTGTAGTCCCAGCTACTGGGGAGGCTGGGGCAGGAGAATGGCGTGAACCCGGGAGGCGGAGCTTGCAGTGAGCTGAGATCTGGCCACTGCACTCCAGCCTGGGCGGCAGAGCGAGACTCCGTCTCAAAAAAAAAAAAAGAAAGGCTGAAAAATGACTGCTTTCTGCTTGCTCTCCTAAACTACAATCTTCTTCCATCATTTTTTTCTAAACCAAAAGGTACCAGTCTATTTGGAAAATAATCAGTTTTATAAAAGGTACCCTTACACTATTATTTTTACAATGACTACATGTATGGAAGGAGAAATTACAATCTGCTGAGAAAATTGCAAAATAATTTCTAACTCTATTTGCTATAATCTGACAATTCCATCTTACGAGTCTAGAAAATGTATCATTGCAAAATGTCTCAAACCCATTATCCTAATTGAAATCTACTTAAATGGAATAGTTAGTTCCTTTTCAAGTCACATAAAAGCACATATAGAGCAGAGATCCTTCCTATTAAATCAAGAAATGCTATACCTATAAAGTACATGACATCTAAGCAGTAAAGATTTTAGCCTCAAAATTCCTTAACCATTTATCATCGTGTATGTGCATGCTCATCTAGAGACCTTCACCTGCTGCCATAGATACAAAATCGAGGATTGAACAATGTTCCTTTAAAGATAATAATAATAAAGTCAAGAAAAGCAGACATATTATATTATGGTCATCTAGCTAGATTTCACTGCCCAGTTTTTGTTCTCCACATATTTTATTGCTTTCTTTTTAATACAATGAACCTTTTTCACTTTTCTGATCCTAAACCTTTGACTTTGGAATATACTGCATATTTTGGTGGCGTTCCATTAAAATGGGTCTCTGTCATAGGAATACGAACCAACTGGACAAGAGGGAAGGGAGCCCCCAGGTACAACAGACAGCAAAGGAAAGCCCGCAGACAGCTGAGAGCTAAAGCCATCACCGCCTCTGTATTTAATCCACAGTGCTGACTCTTCATTAATTTTAGATGAAATTCCACAGTAGGTTTTCTGTAATTACCAACAACTTGCATTACTTGCTCATGAGACAGCTCTATCAATAAAGAGATCCGGTTTCTTAAGCAGAGTCTCCCAGATCAAAAGCCCACCTTCATGTGAAGATGTGTGCTGCCAATGGTCTAAGGAGTCCTCAGAAGCAATACGGAAAGGAGGCCTTCCTCCAACACCCTTTAAGAGCCAGATCCCTGACCTCCTCCTGAGCACTAGAGGCTGAAATTCAGAGAAAGGAAGAAGCTTAAATGGCCAAAGGCAGAAGATGACCATTCTTGACTCGAATTTAAATTTCTGCTAACAGGGATCTACTGCAATCATGCATATTTGTCACCAGCGTTGTCCTGTTTTTTTCTGACAGAGTCTTGCTCTGTCACCCAGGCTGGAGTGCAGTGGCATGATCTTGGCTCACTGCAACCTCTGCCTCCCAGGTTCCAGCAATTCTCCTGCCTCAGCCTCCTGAGTAGCTGGGATTACAGGTGTGCGCCACCACGGCTGGCTAATTTTTGCATTTTTTAGTAGAGATGGGGTTTCACCATATTGGCCAGTCAGGTATCGAACTCCTGACCTCGTGATCTGCCCCCTCAGCCTCCCAAAGTGCTGGGATTACAGGTATGAGCCACCACGTCCAGCCTACCAGCATTGTCTTAAATATTAGGCCGCCCCCTGGAAGAATGCTTTCTGAAAGTAGCAACTTCTGTCTTTAAAAAAAGGTATATAAAACAATCATACTTTCACGAGCAGAGCCCACCATCACAGGACACGCATGAGGTTCGTGAGGAAAGGAAGGAGTCAGTAACTGCCAGCAGCAGATGTGTGTTCTCGACCAGCTAGAGGTTGCACGAGGAGAAGGCTGGACTTCTGGGCTAAAATGGGTGAGCTGAGGCCCTAAGGCCTTCCAGGGAAGGGCAGGATCCACCTTCCAGAGTCACAGTACTGGGAGGACCAGCCTCCTGGTGCTCTGTCTACCTCAGAGACCCCCTTTTCTTGCTGCAGATAAGAATCACGAGACCTAACAGAAAAGCCAATGACAGGGAACAGACTATTCAGAATACAGAAAAAGAAAGAAGGCGGCAGCTGGGTGTGGTGGCTCGCGCCTGTAATTCTGTAATCCCAGCACTTTGGGAGGCCGAGGCGGGCAGATCACCTGAGGTCAGGAGTTTGAGACCAGCCTGACCAACATGGTGAAATCCCATCTCTACTAAAATTACAAAAATTAGCTGGGCGTGGTGGCAGGCGCCAGCTACTTGGGAGGCTGAGGCAGGAGAATCGCTTAAACCCAGGAGGTGGAGGTTGCAGTGAGCCGAGATCGGGCCATTGTACTCTAGCCTGGGTGACAGAGTGAGACTCTGTCTCAAAAAAAAAAAGGAAAGAAAAGAAAAGAAAGAAAGAAGAAGGCAGAGGAAGAAGAGGAATAAAAAAGGCAAACCCAAGAAAAATAAAAAGAGACTCCCTGTGAAAACTCAGTAGGGTACTGGTCAGAACAAACTGACTAAGAAAACTGAAGGAGAAAATATCCTGGCACAGGATACCTGGATAGGAGGACATGTATCTCCAATTCTCTCCCACAAAGGTCTTCTAGGATTTGAGGGGAGAGGGACTAGCAGTGAGGAAAGAGAATCTCGGGGCTCCAGGGATGATCTGGTTTGAGCAGTGAGGAGGCAGCCAGACTTGTACACGGACCCCTGCGCGGGGAGCCTGCAGTTCGCTCACCGGTGTTGTCTGTGCTCCCGGTTCTTCTACTGTGAACTGGTCTCTCCGTTCTAAAAAGCTGACTTTAGAGCTTTTTAGATGAGAGGTATGAGAGATTTAGACCTGAAGTTCCTCCTTAACCTTTCTCAGTTGAGGGCTTTTTGAAAGCCTGATGAACATCAAAGATCCTTCCCCACCACACAAATATACATACGCAAATACCCACAAGAGTTTTGCACTCGATTTTCAAGGAGACACAGATATTTCTCTTCCCCCTCCCCAAGATTAAAAAACCCAGACGTACAGAATTCATTACACTGTTTTGAATAGGAGGAGTAGGGTTTTAATCTACACCCCTTTGGATGGTGAGTGTATGGTCCTAGGGCATTTGGGCAAGACAGAGATAGCACATGAAGTCTCACTCCAGGAAGAGGACAGCCTTCTGGTGCCTCCCAAAGCTTTGCCAGCAATTTTACTCCTGGAACCAAGACTGTAGTGGGAAAACAGCTGGTTACTTTCTAGACAATAAATAACCAATCTATTGAAAAACAAATTATAATTGCAAAACATACCTAAGTGCTTTATGTTAGTGAGAGAAAGAATTAGAAATAATCAAAGAACAAGAGAGAAAGAGAGAAAAGAAAAATTGGTACACTAATTTATTGGGAGAAAATAATCTATTTCATAAGAATTTCCCATGCTTAATGCTACTTAAAGAGTTAAAGGCCGGGCGCGGTGGCTCAAGCCTGTAATCCCAGCACTTTGGGAGGCCGAGACGGGCGGATCACGAGGTCAGGAGATCGAGACCATCCTGGCTAACACCGTGAAACCCCATCTCTACTAAAAAATACAAAAAAAAAAACTAGCCGGGCGAGGTGGCAGGCGCCTGTAGTCCCAGCTAGTCGGGAGGCTGAGGCAGGAGAATGGCGTAAACCTGGGAGGCGGAGATTGCAGTGAGCTGAGATCCGGCCACTGCACTCCAGCCTGGGCGACAGAGCCAGACTCCGTCTCAAAAAAAAAAAAGAGTTAAAATACTTGCTTTAAGATTCTTTAAAGACCTTCCCTAAAAGGAAACACAAGATGGGTAAGGACCTCATTTTAAAGATTCACAGGAGGCTGACTCTCACCAGTGTCTGGAACTGCCCACTGACAGTCCCCAAGAATAGCCACTGCCTTCTAAGCAGTGTCATTATCACCGGATAACCAGTCCACATTAACTAAATGCAGGTACAGCCTATTTTATAAGCCCTTTAGCAGGCCTCAAAGAATTTGGCTTGAAATCATCCCAGTGATTAGATGAGGGTTCCCATGCCAAATTCTGGGCTTCCTGCTTGTCTGTCAGGAACCCTCCCTCTCTTAGCAATAGCATCACACTTGAAAAGATGTCCCTGTGTACCCACATTGACAGAAATAAGAACTAAAGGGATGGCCGGGCGGGGCTCAACCCTGTAATCCCAGCACTTTAGGAGGCCAAAGAGGGTGGATTGCTCGAGATCAGGAGTTCGAGATGAGCCTGGCCAACATGACAAAACCCCATCTCTATTAAAAATACAAAAATTAACCGGGCATGGTGGCACATGCCTGTAATCCCAGCTACTTGGGAGGCTGAGGAAGGAGGATTACTTGAACCTGGAAGGTGGAGGTTGCAGTGAGATGACGTCACACCACTGCGCTTGAGACTGGGCAACAGAACAAGACTCTGTCTCAAAGAAAAAAAAAGAAAAGAGAAAAAATCTAAAGGGCTGACCCCAGGCACCTGCCCCTTACCTACTGTTTACTGCTGTAAGAACAGGAAACCAAAACCTCTCATTCCAACTTTAAATACCGACTTAAGCACTGGTATAAACCAGCTCCTAAAACAGAAAAACATCCTTTAAAAAAATTCCTTTTTTCCTTAGCTTGAATAAAGCACCCATCTCACTCAACATTAACCAATCGACAGTACAGCCTGCTCTGTGCTTACTCAGCAGTGTGTAGGGCGAGAGGCTAGGACACTCCACTGGAGCACTGTGGGAAGGAGCTCAGGAGGAGCTGGAAGGCAGTTCTGAGAGGGAAAACGGAGGCTAATGGTTCAGTTCTGTGGCAGAGCCCACAAAATGGCTAAAATTCTTACAGACCATAATAAGCTAGGTTTTAGAAATAGTGAAATTAGAAATTTCTGGAAGGCTTCTTCGGAGCTGTGGGTCAACAAATATATAGATATATTAAAATCGTTTTCAATTTTATTTTTTGAGATTAACACTTTGGCATTAAAAAATCATACAGACTTCTGGAAGGACCTCTTAACCATCCACCCCAGAAAATTCTGGGCCCTGCACTTGCTACATTTGCTGCCAAAACAATTCTATCACCTAACTCGAAAACTAAACTCAAGATGTGTTTTTTCCCTTCCCTAAGATTTTAGTGCCTCCTGAAATAAAATTCACTTCAGGCTATTAGGCCTCCTCTGAACCCACTCTCGATCACAGTCAGCCTTAAGACGAAAGCTAGGCTGACCAAATGAGTTTGGTTTCTGGCTCAGAGCATGATCAATAGCCATTTCTGCTGGGAGTTTTAGCCTTAAAAAAAAAAAAAAAAAAAAATTAATGTTCCTGCTTCACTATTAACCTACTCCATCAGGATCGAATACCACTCGCTGTATCCCCACAGACATTAGCCTACCCTGGGAAATTAAAACAAAAGCAATTCCTTTCCCACAGGTTTTCAGCTACTGACTTATTTTCCATTTCAATCTTGCCCCTGAACTTAGCCGGGCAAAGAGGCTCAATCTCTGAGGGCAGCTCCTGCCAGGCTTCCTACAGCAGTTTCTGCTCCTAACTGTAGGTGAGGTGGATGGGAAACTGGGATGGCCACATCAGATCAGCCACTGTCAGGGACTAACCATCAAGCAGTCACTTCTAACACCCATCCAGGCACTGAGGATACCAAGATGGCTCCTGCTCCAGGTTAAGTGGGAGCACTTCCATCATTTTTATCAAAGGAAACATTAATAGAAGGTAGGAAATGCTCAGCCGTTAGTGAGTAACTTTAGTGAGCAGGTGCCAGCCGGCCTGCCTGAACAAGATCTCTGTGCTTACTTCCCTGCCTCAGTCACAAGGTCCCTTGCCCTCTGGATGGCTTTTCCTCATTTGTCATCATTAAGTCCAACACACACACTTCCCTCTACCTGCTCTCAGATGTAATATTATCAGAAGGTAGGGTTAGAGTTTACCACATAGTCCACTTGTAATAGACTTCCACCTTATATAAACATCTGCACGGTCTACTACACTTGCCGGAGGCCTACTTTAAAATCTGTCTATGGAAAATAACACTGTCGTCTTGGTCTGGCAGGCAACATCCTACAACAACATAACTTGCTCCCCTCTCACTTTTTTTTTTTTTTTTTTTTGACAGGGTCTCGCTCTGTTGCCTGGGCTAGAGTGCAGTGGCACCACCTTGGCTCACTGCAACCTCTGCCTCCCAGGCTCAAGCAATCCTCCCACCTCAGCCTCCTAAGTAGCAGGGACCACAGGTGCACGTCACCATGCCCTGCTAATTTTTGTTTTTGTTTTTTATTTTGTAGAGACAGGGTTTCACCATGTTGCCCAGGCTGGTCTTGAACTCCTGAACTCAAGGGATCCACCTGCCTCAGCCTCCCAAAGTGCTGGGATTACAGACGTGAGCCACCAGGCCCAGCTTTCCCCTTTACATCATAAAAGGAAATGCTTTCCACCAGGTTTCCATGATCAGGGCACATAGAGTAAATCACTTACAGGATTTTCTTTTGGGGCTAGGTGTACCCCATAGTACTTTGCTCTAACTCCAGTCCTAACAACCATCAGATCATATTTGCCTGCCTGTGCTGTTAAGGTTTCCAGCACATGGGGGCATGAGCTGCTCACGTTCAGGCACAAGCTTACAGATACCGGAGCCCCTCCCTTAATGGTGTTCCCAATCAGCTTTGGTGCTAGTTTCCACTCGAGAGCTCCAAGGCACCACTTTGGTACCTAGAATGCTACTAAGTCACACAGGTCTCCTCATTATCCGATTCTGTGATTTTCCTGTAGACTTTTCTCTAATTACTATACATTAATACAAATTTCTAATTAATATAAAGCTTAAAGCCTTCTTAACTTGCAGTCTCCCAGAAAACACATCGCTTTAGCCTTCACAAAACATCTCTCTGGTTACCGGTGGTGCTGGTCTGGGGAACCAGTCCCTTCCTTCCAAAAGAACATTATCCCGGCATCAAGTCCTTCAATTTCCTATTCATAACCTCAAAGTTCCCGGGGAACACCTAGGTTTCTCCTTTTTCCTTATGACATGTCAGGTGGACCTGATGAGCACTGGCAGGCTCCCCCACTCATCTGGAAGCAGCCCTCAGGAAGACAGAGAAGGGGGAAGTCTCCCCATCTGCAGGATCAGGTCTAAACACAGCTGTCCAGCTTCTTTCCAACAGGGAATCTAGCAGCAGCAGGAAGCCTCCCCTGCGCAAGGCACAGCCAGAATTCCCTCTTATTACTGCCTAGAGCCCTTTTTAGTGTCCACCAGGTAGTACCGGGGCCTACTCAGAAACACGTGGCAAACACCCCCCACAGGCAAAGTACTCTAGTTTGCTGATGACAGTGAAGGAGGTCAGAGGGAGGAGAAAGGTGCAAATACGAGCAGGGCAGAACCCCCACCCTCCAGGAAGACAGGAAGACTACTGCACCCCTAGCTGTGGGCTGTATATGGAAGACTCCAACCTTAAGGTCTCAGAATGGAGCCTAATGTCAGCGCTTCCTGAGGCTGGGAGCAGAAAACTCATCCAGACAAGAGGGTCAGCCTCAAATCCCATCCTTGCAACATGATGGGCAAATGCCTTTCAAGTCTGGGACAAGGGCATGGAATATGCTTTCTCAGAACATGTTTTTGTAGGATGCTCTAAACCCTCTGTACCGTTTTGATCCCTGTGGACTCTTTCCCCCTCCATTTCCCTTCCTGAGTTATTCTCGAAAAACTACTTAACCTCTCCAATAAACCCAAGGTGTTTTTGTCTGTTTTTGAGGTGTCACCCAGGCTGGAGTGCAGTGGTGCAATGATGGCTCACTGCAGCCTGGACCTCCCAGATTCAAGCAATCCTCCCACCTCAGCATCCTGAGTAGGACTACAGCTGCACACCACCATGCCTAATTTTTAAATTTTTTGTAAATAATTTAAAGATGGGGAGGTCTCCCTATGTTGCCCAGGCTGGTCTGGAATCCTGGGCTCAAGCGATCCTCCCACCCTAGCCTCCCAAAGTGCTGAGATTACAGGCATGACCCACTGTGCTCAGCCATATAACCCAGTTTTCAAAAGAATTCCTCAGTTGAGTTTCCCCTTGTTTTCTAATGTGGTTTGCACTCTTTCATTCATTCACCCCGAAAATATTTAAGCAGCATGTCTAGTGGGTCAGATACGAAGCTAGGTACTGGGTAGATAATGCGGAGCAAAATCAACAAGGTCCCTGCCTTCCTGGAAGAAGGGGAAAAGCAGGTATCTACCACAGAATATGCAGTAACAAACTGTGATGAGCGCTACAAAGGAAGAGAGAAAATGGGGGTGGGGGTGAGGTGGGGAGTAGAGCTGTTTCCTGCAGAGGGTTCAGCTCCTAAAAAGTCTAGTTCCCTTCCAACTGGGAAGAGAAAAGCGGCCAGTGTGCCTAGAATACAATAAACCGGGAGAGAGAGAGGCCCAGGCTGGAGAAGGCAGGAGGGGCTAGATCACACAGCACCTAAACATGTTCAGAATGTAGATTTTATCCCACAAGTAACAAAGAAACCTTCAGAGAATTTGAGCAAGGATGTGACAGGATCATGTTAGAACTATTTGTTATTTATTTGAGACAGGGTCTCTGTCACCCAGGCTGGATGCAGTGGTGTGATCACAGATCACAGCGGCCTCAACCTCCTGGGTTCGAACAATCCTCCCACCTTAGCCTCCTGAGTAATTGGGACTACAGGCACAGGACACCACACCCAGTTAATTTTTCTTTTTTTTTTTTTTTGTAGACAGGGTCTCACTATGTTGCCCAGGCTGGTGTTGAACTCCTGGGCTCAGGCAATCCTCCCACCTCAGCCTCCCCAAGTGTTGAGATTACAGTTGTGAGCCACCATGCCCAGCCATGTTAGGAATTTTTTAAAGACCACTCAGACTGCCAGGTGGTGACGAGATTAGGAAGGAGTAGAAGTAGATGAGGGCAGGTCAGTGAGGGGCTGCCGGAGTATTCCAAGCAAAAAGATGGTTGTTTAGACCAGACTAGAACAGTGGCAGAGAAGCTTGAGAGAAAAGAACCATCCAAGAGACATTTATAAGATAAAAATCAGCAGTACTTGGTGCAGGACTGGATAAGGGTGAGTGGAGGGAGGTCGAGCTTGCATTTGCAGTGAGGAGAAATGTCAATTACCTCTGGCAGAAAGCACAGGCTGAGCAAACTCTGCAGTTCACTGGCACTGCACTTCCCTTGGCATCTATTTTTCAGAATTTCTAGAAAAAGTTCAAGCCCATCTCTTATTTACTCCTAAATCTATTCCAGAAACTGTCATCCATTTTTAACACATTTATCAAGCATCTACTATGCTCTGGGGATAGAGAGGTGACCAGCAGCTCATGCTCTCTACATCTGTCTTCTTTGAGCCCCTGGGTGTTGCCTAGAGGTGGCCTCTAAACCCTCCCGGCAGCAAACACAACTCCCAAAGCTGAAACTTCATACAAGTTACCTTCTGAAACCTTCATACAAGCTACTTAACAGACGCCTCTCTACCTCTTAGAGACATTCCGCAATGCAACAAGCAGCTTGAGTTCTTTTCACTCAGAGATTCACTCCTCATTTCATAATATTCTGAGCCCCAGGAGACATCACACCATCAAATCAAAACTCCCCAGGTCTTTCAGCCTTGCTCTTGAAGGAAGATCATGAGTCCCACCAGGCAGTTCTTCCTTCTACTACATAATCAAACTCCTTTTCTGTAAAATGTACTGAGTTTGGAACCTACATGCGACTTGTGCCCTTTGATTGGTTGCCCAGATTAGTTTGTGCTGGGTTCTATCTTATCACCGGGAATGGTGGTTTAATAAACCCTGGAGCTATACCGTCCAATATGGGCACATGGAACTATTTAAATTAATATTAAAGTTTTGGTTTCAGCTTAATTAAAATGAAAGCTTCCAGCTCTCAGTTGCACTAACCACCTTTTAAATGTTCAATGGTCTGTTGTACGTACCATGATGCACAGAGGCACTGCTACAGGGTTGTTTGCATGTTTGATATGAATTTCCCCTTTAAAAAATAAAAACAGAATTCAACATATAGA
The DNA here is from genome assembly GCF_009764315.1 of Trachypithecus francoisi. Taxonomy (NCBI): domain Eukaryota; kingdom Metazoa; phylum Chordata; class Mammalia; order Primates; family Cercopithecidae; genus Trachypithecus; species Trachypithecus francoisi. The sequence continues at coordinate 42,653,820 of NW_022681466.1, read as the reverse complement.
AACTTTCAACATATTAACTTGTGTCCTGTTTCATGCTACAAGTGAATACTATAAATTGAACTTAAAGTAACATACGCCACTAAAATACTGCTTCTTAATCAGTTTCACAGTTTGGGCTTTGTGTAAAATTCATTTGCTAAGAATTTTTGAAAATAATCTGTGACTTCATCGTGGGCTCATAATTTTATAAGCCACTGTGGACAAAGACTGTCCTTTTTTGTTTGTTTGATTTCTAGAGACAGGGTCTCACTCTGTCACCAAGACTGTGGTGCAGTGGTGCCATCATGGCTCACAGCAGCCTTGAATTCCCGGGCTCAAGCGATCCTCCTCCCAGCTCAGCCTGCCAAGTACCTAGGACTACAGGTGTGTGCCACTGTGTCTGGTTTTTTTTTTTTTTTTTTTTTTTGTAGAGGCAGGGTCTCACTATGTTGCCTAGGCTGGTCTCAAACTCCTGGCCTCAAGTGATCCTCCACTTCAGTCTACCAAAGTGCTGGGATTACAGGCATAAGCCACAGCACCTGGCCTTTTTTTTCTTTTTTTTAATGTATCTTGCACACTGCCCAATACAGTCACCACTTAGTAAACACATAGACTAACTGGTCATCTTGAAAGCACTCTTAATTTTATATGCCTACTTCTCATAGACAAGTCTATAAGAGGTGTCCACTAAATGTTCATTTCAGATTCTGAATTTCAACTACCTAACACCAGTCCTATGATTATACAGTATGCAGGCATTTTTTTCTCTAGAATATCTACCAAATGATTTTATAGTCCAAAGACACATTTATACTGTGACAGAAAATCCACCAACAATGCTTCATTGTGGAACTATCTTGGAACAAGATTAGCAAAAGTTGATAATTATCAAAATTCAGTAATAGATGCCTGAGATCCATTATATTATTCTTTACTTTTGTGTATTTTTTTAAAAAATGTTTCAGAGTAAAAGATTTTTTTTTTTTTTTTTTTTGAGACGGAGTCTTGCTCTGTGGCCCAGGCTGGAGTGCAGTGGCACCATCTCAGCTGACTGCAAGCTCCGCTTCCCGGGTTCAGGCCATTCTCCTGCCTCAGCCTCCCCAGTAGCTGGGACTACAGGCGCCCGCCAACACGCCCAGCTAATGTTTTTTTTTTTTGTATTTTTAGTAGAGACGGGGTTTCACCATGTTAGCCAGGATGGTCTCGATCTCCTGACCTCGTGATCCACCGGTCTTGGCCTCCCAAAATGCTGGGATTACAGGCGTGAGCCACTGCGCCTGGCCAAGATTTTTTGAAAAACTTAGTCAATTATATACAAATCTGATGAGGCCTCACACATACTTTACAAGATAATTATAACTTTAACATGGCTGGGTTCATAGCACTTTACTGACTATCCCAAGCCAGTGACCTGTTATATGAAGTCCTCTCCTTGTATAGTCCTGAAGTGTGGTTGTTCCTTTGAATGGGGAATCATCATCAAATCTCACTGGAGATGGGGTTCAGGCAGGTTTTGCACACAGCAACTCTGAGTTGTCATGTTTGACCACCTGGCTGTAAGGCCAGTAGTATCTGTCTCCTCTCATCAGGAAAAAAGGCTAAAGATCTCCTGCCCATATCCAAACACTAAAGCAGACAACTGCAGCAGAGGAACAGCTGCTTCCGGTCCATCTTGCTCCACACTGACCACTGCACCCACTGCAGAGATGCCTACAGGTAGGGCCAAGTCTTCCAGGTACGGGTACCGAATGCTTAGCACACCACAGAAAGCCCAACACAAGCTACCTTAGAATGCCTCCATGGATACACCTACTCAGCTGTCTTAGTTTTACCTTCTGCCCTATGGTTACACTACACATGGAATCATGAAAAATGCTGACTAAGAAGAGAAGCTCATCCACTCCAAGTCAAGTTCCCCACAGCCCTGAGAGTCAGCAAACCCTACCGACAGTCCTTTCTGTACATGCCAGGCATGGCTTTCAAGGCTCATTCAACCCTCATAGCTTCTTGGAGGTGGGAAAGTGAGGCAAAAGAGGTTAAGAAACTTCCCAAGGCCCCTTGAGCAGCGTCTGGATCCCAAACTCCTGCTCTCCCTGCTACACTATGCTGCCCTGTGACATATCCTCTGCAGCCTGGCACCTTCTGAGCCTGCCCTTCCTGTATTCCCCTCTCTGCCCCTCTTGACAGCTGCCAGACATCCACGTTGCTCCCTCTCTTGAAATGCTCTGCCCAAAACCCCCAGTTGCTGGTTTCTTCTTTTTCTTTCTTTCTTGGTGCCCTGTTCTTTTCCTTCAGAGGAAGGAGATTTTACACATATTACAATCCAATATATATGATGCATATGTCTACTGACTTGTTTGTTGTCTAGACTAGATAATGTGCTTTGTGCAGGAGGGAACCACATCTGTTTTGCTCCCCAACAGATTTCCAGTGCCATGCACAATGATTGGCCCTGGTAGATGCTCAAATATTTGATGAATGATGATCATTGTTCAGTCAATCCTTTCAGTAAAAAGATTTTTGAACTCTCTATTTTGAGCCTAAAATAATAAATATAACCATCTATAAGGATACAGCCTGAAAGACAGCATTACGTCCAAGAAAGGACTGAAAATTGAATAAGAAAACAAGCCAGCTTATGTCAGCTTTGAACAGCAAGAGAAATGAAACTTATAAAATGCATATTGGGATTCTGAAAGGTTATCTGCAGGAGCAATCCAACGGGTGGGTTTTAATCTCAAATCCTAAATAAGCTTATGACTGAAGCCAGCTCCTCTTGCCCAGTGCCGCTTTCAACTGTTAGAATAAGCTGGGGAGGCACTTAACGCGTTTGTCGCAATAATCTTCTTAGGGAAAAGCCCTTAGAACCGATATTCCAGGCAAATCCAGCAGACAAAGGTTACCTGGTTGTTTCAGAGCCCACCCACATTTCCCATTCTCCCAGCTTCCACACAGAAAGGTTAGATTCTTTTCTCAATAGTCCCATTTATGCTCACAGTGACCTGGCATATGGTTTTTGTTTACCAAAGAAAAGCCTTTCCTTTCAAGGACTTAAGTCTTCTGCAACTCCCGTAAGAGTTAATTCTTTAAATTTAATAAAGTTCTCCCAATACAAGTATTCCCCCACTTATCTGCAGTTTCAGTCACCCATAGCCAACCAAGTTCTGAAAATATCAAATGGAAAATTGCAGAAATCAACAATTCATAAGTTTTAAACTGCATGCCATTCTGGGTGCAGGAACAGCTGTGATGAAATTTCTCACTGTCCAATCCCATCCTGCCCAGGATGCGACTCTTCCCTTTGTCCAGCAGATCCACGCTGTAGGTGCTACCTACTCGTTAGTCACCTTTAGCTGTCTCAGTTATCAGATCAACTGTCACGATATTACAGCTCTTGTGTTCAAGTTACCCTTATTTTACTTAATAGCCCCAAAGCACAAGATTAATGATGCTGGCAATTTGGGTATGCCAAAGTGAAGCTGTCAAGTGCTTCCTTTAAGTGAAAAGGTCAAACTTCAAAACTCAGGAAAGGAAAAAAATCTTGTACTGAGATTGCTAAGATCTATGTTAAGGACGAATCTTCTATCTCCAAAATTGTGACCAATATGTGGTTGTTATAACTGTTCTTTCCTTTTTTTTTTTTTTTTTTTTGAGATGGAGTCTCGCTCTGTCGCCCAGTCTGGAGTGCAATGGCACACTCTTGGCTCACTGCAACCTCCGCCTCCCGGGTTCAAGCGATTCTCCTGCCTCAGCCTCCTGAGTAGCTGGAACTACAGGTGCACGCCGCGACACCTGGCTAATTTTTTGTATGTTGGTAGAGATGGGGTTTCACCATGTTGCCCAGGCTGGTCTGGAACTCCTGAGCTCAGGCAATCCACCCACCTCGGCCTCCCAAAGTGCTGGGATTACAGGTGTGAGCCACCACACCCGGCCCAACTGTTCTATTAGTTATTATTGTTAATCTCTTACTGGGTCTAATTTACAAATTAAACTTTATTATAGGTATATATGCACAGGAAAAAAATACGGCGTATATAGGGTTCAGTACTATCAATGATTTCAGGCATCCACTGGAGAGCAACATAAGTCAGCGTTCTAGGCCCAGCTACCAGTCCTTGACTTTGCTGTGTAATCTTGGCAAGTTATTTAACCTTTCTTTTTTTTTTTTTTTTTTTTGAGACGGAGTCTCGCTCTGTCACCCAGGCTGGAGTGCTGTGGCCAGATCTCAGCTCACTGCAAGCTCCGCCTCCCGGGTTCACGCCATTCTCCTGCCTCAGCCTCCCGAGTAGCTGGGACTACAGGCGCCCGCCACCTCGCCCGGCTAGTTTTTTGTATTTTTAGTAGAGACGGGGTTTCACCGTGTTAGCCAGGATGATCTCGATCTCCTGACCTCGTGATCCGCCCGTCTCGGCCTCCCAAAGTGCTGGGATTACAGGCTTGAGCCACCGCGCCCGGCCTAATTTTTGTATTTTTTTTTTTTTTTTGAGACGGAGTCTTGCTCTTTGCCCGGGCTGGAGTGCGGTGGCTGGATCTCAGCTCACTGCAAGCTCCGCCTCCCGGGTTTACGCCATTCTCCTGGCTCAGCCTCCCGAGTAGCTGGGACTACAGGCGCCCGCCACCTCGCCCGGCTAGTTTTTTGTATTTTTAGTAGAGACGGGGTTTCACCGTGTTAGCCAGGATGGTCTCGATCTCCTGACCTCGTGATCCGCCCGTCTCGGCCTCCCAAAGTGCTGGGATTACAGGCTTGAGCCACCGCGCCCGGCCTAATTTTTGTATTTTTAACAGAGACAAGTTTTCACCATGTTGGCCAGGCTGGTCTTGAACTCCTGACCTCAGGTGATCCGCCCGCCTCGGCCTCCCAAAGTGCTGGGATTACAAGCATGAGCCACTGCGTCCTGTCCTGAAAGAGAGACTTTTAAAAGTCCAAATTAGTGAAGTGATGTGCAGTTGGTATCCTGCCTCACTGCCCAGTGCAATTTTGGGTGATTCACGCAACCACTGGGAAATATGTCTCTGATGGCGAAGTGGGGATGACAGGTGAAACTGTCAGGACTGTAGCCTCCTGACTCCAAGTCTAGTGTTCTCTCCACCCCACCAATGCCAGTCAAGGGCTTCTGAACTTTCGTGACCTCCTAGCATCCCTCTCATTAATGGTGCTTCATGGACATTTCACACAGTGTAATTAAGCATTATAAGGAGTTTGGAAAGGAGCAACACAAAATCTTGTATAACCTATGAGTTGCTTTAAAACTCACATGTAAGAATATTCACAACAGCATGGACTTCCAGTCTTCTTATAACAATATTTACTTTAAACTTGGATCTAAAGTTGACAAAGACCTTAAGGAATAGGAAGACAAAGGGAGCTGTCTGTCTATGGCTTGTTAGCTCCTGAAGTTAATGCTTCTCACAGGGACAAGAGTCAGCCAAAGGATAGTGCTCTAGGCAAACTGGAAAATGTTCCTAAATGTTCCTCCATCCACAAATCACGGATTAATGCCTGGGCATTGAGTGGCAAATCTTACGAGATGCTTCTCTGCTTTTCCCAGTTAACCTTCATCCTGTCAGTGGACAGCATGACCTGTTATTGGGTGCTCACTAGAACCAGGGACATGAGTGATCTCATTTAATTCTTACAACTACCTATACATAATATACTCCCCTAGTTCATCTGAGAACATTGACTATTAGACACACTGTTATTTTATGTGCCAAAAAAGGAAGCCACTGCCGACTACAAGTCTAAGACCCCCATACGTTACAAGATGCTTTTTTTCCCTCAGGAATGTTAAGATTACATAAATTACACTGTCTTAGCATTGTTGAAATGGGAATATTTTCCCACTTTACAGACAAAGAAACTGAGGTACACAGAAAGAGAAAGTAATTTACCCTTAAGGTCACAGAGCTGGTAAGCAGAGCATAAGGATACAGACCCAGTCAGTCCAGTCACCTTTCCATGGCAGTAAAATATTTCCCAACAGCCTTGTGAATTACTCAAAACTGCAGTGGGCAGAGAGACAGACACTGGCATCTAACTCTGGTTCCAGCAGGAGCACAGGAGCTCATTAGTGCAGCAATTCTCGGACTATCTCTGAACCTGACCACTCTGAACATGTCCACTCAAGAGGGCACTGCAAGAGACACCTCTAATAAACTGTAATTTCTCTCCAGGGAAAAACAACGTGGTACAATGGAAAAAGCATGTTTTGTTTGCTTGGACACAGGGTCTTACTCTGTCATCTAGGATGGTCTCAAACTCCTGGCCTCAAGTAATCCTCTTGCCTTGGCCTCCCAAAGTACTGGGATTACAAGATGTGAGCCACTGTGCCTGGCCCAAAAAAGCACATTTTTTGATTCAATGTCCTAGACTGACATTCTTGCTCCACCATCTAACCAGCTTGTCACCTTAGGCAAGTTACTGATTTGCTCTGAGCCTCGGTTTCCTCTTCTGTAAAATGAGGCTATCACACACCTCCCTTAGAGGGCTGCTCTAGGACTGGAGAGGATATATACACAAGGGGCAGAAAACAGTACCTGGCTGAGGAGGAACTCAACAATGCTCTCTTTTCTATACTAGTCTTCTGCCTTGGGACAGAATCAAAGAATAATCATTCCCTGTGACCTCAGTGATTCCCAAGGAGACCTTCAGGAGATAAGGATCAGACAGAAGAAAGCAGACCCTGAGGGATATTCAGGCAAAGAAAATGAACCAGAAACACCTAGAGGACAAGAGAGAGTGTATGTTTAACGAACTTCCTAACTCTGAATGAATGAATTGATAAATGGAAAAAAAGAAAGAACAGGAATTTTCCGTCAAAAGATACCAGTCAACAGACGTGAGGATTAATATAATTTAATATTGAACCTGACACAGAAAACTGGTCTTTGAAGATTCAGTTTGATACTGAAAGTAATCTACAGTGAGGAGAATTTCCCCATTGCTCTGTTCTCATACTAAGTAATAAACTGTGCAGTTCTCCCCTCTCTTTCCTCAAGGGATTCAGAAAACCTTCCAGAAAACAGTAGCTTTTGACTTGAAGGAAAGGCAACTAATATGGCATACAGAAACAAACTCTTCCTCCTTTAAAAACAAACAAAAAAAACCCTCCATCATATCTATAATGCTAGCAGTTTCTGGCATACAGCAAAATTATTAATAAATAATTTCTTTTCTGACTCCAGGCAACTGCTTTTTGTCCAAAACATGCTATATATTTATTCTATCTAAAAGTCTAATCTTTCCTGCTTCTTCTCCAGAAGTACTCTAACATAATCTCTAGTAATGAACATTATATTTGGTATATGCTGTGTCTAATCTTCTCACACGATGACAACTCGCTCTTCAAAACTCCAACACTCAGCCCAAACCAAACTCGTGAATTTTTCCTCCCTCCTCGTCTGTCCCAGCCTCTGGGTTGCTTGTCAGTGGACTCAATTACCACCATCTTCTGATGTGAATCAATTTGTTAATCTCCTTCCTCTCAGGCACAGTGCCTTTTACTGGAGATAAACATGCAAGCAAGTTCAGTTCACCCAGACCCCTCCACATCCTCTCCCTCCAAGCCTTCACACTCCCAAAGGGGCCCAGAAAAAAAAGGAAGAAATGTTATGGCAAAATCCCACTCTATCCACATCACCTCAGGAGGCTGGTTTTCCATAACTTTAGACCAACTACCATGTTTGGGGAGACTCTGAAAGAATACTGTTTATGCTCTGGGTAAGAGCTAACAGAAATGGCAGTTTCATTCTTCCAATATGAGACAAGCGTCTCTGTGTGACCGAGCTCTAAAACTCACAAACCTAGACTCCTCAAACTCCCCATACTCCAGAGTTCAAGGATAACCTGCCCTCCATTTTTCCTTATTGTTTTCCATATAAAAGTCACTCGTTGTTTCCTCTCCAGCTTATACCTGGCTCCTGAAATGACTCCTCTGAATCCTCAAAACATGTAAAAGACTCATTCCTTTTAATGCATGTGCAGAGTGGTGATGGTGTGAAGACGCTGGCACTTTAAACGTGAATACGGCACGAGCCCTGCCCTCAAAGAGCCCACAATTTTCCCTCAGCTCTAAAAAAGGCTGTGCTCCCTGGGCAGTGTCTGTAAAACACAGTGACAAAGTACTTCATAGCTCTGGAGACAGAGCGAGGGTGGAAACAGACTTTGTCCTTACATTTGATGCCCTGTAACCATAACAACCGATGGTTTAAGTAACTATCAACCCACTGAGGGGTTAAGTTTTCCAAAAATCGTTTTCAAAAGGGGAAGACTCCCCTGCACCAACTCCCATGGCAGCCGTGCGCTCTGGGCAGCGTGTGGTGCAATGTGGCTAGCCGTTCCCCGCCTTCCCCGGTCCCATCGTATGGTTTCCGTGCTCAGCAGCCAGCAGCTACGGCGTCCACGGCCACACCGCCTCCCCGCAGGGCACCTGGCGCTAGGCCTCAGCCCAATGTCACTTGTTAACCTTCCGATCCCCCGGATTTCGGCACGCCGACGCCTCCCTGCTAAAGCACACAAACCACCCCACCGCCACCCGTGTTCTCCAGGAGTTGGAGAAAAACAACCCGGGCGCAGACAACCGTTGACAGATTCGAGTAAAAGTGACTGCGGTTCTCGACTTCCAAGCATTTCGCGTCGCAGGTGAGGGGGGCGGCAGGAACCCGGGGCCCCATTCATAAAATTGCAAGCCGTTTTCCTCTAGTTTGCGCGTGACGGTGCCTTCCTGCCCGGCGCCGGGGACCGCAGACTGAGGGGACGGGGCCGGCAGCTCCTCCGGCCGGAGTCGAGCCCGAGCCATCCGGCAGGGCCCTGAAGGAAGGGATCACCCAGGAGCGTCGCGGGTGGGCGTCCCTGTCAATACCCGGACCGTGACAGCGGGGTGGGGGGCCAAGCCCCGCCACGCCAAGGGCCGCCGGACCCGGCCGGTACTCTGAAGCCCGCGAGGTCGATCCGCGCCCAACCCGGGCCTTCTCCACGGGGCGCTCCCTCCACCGCCCCCGCCTGGCCCCAAGACTGCTCACCCCAGATCCGCTGGCTGCCTCATTGTACTGCGCCGGCGCCCGTGCTCCCGGCCGCCGCGACTCCGGCTTCGGCTGGGGCACCTGCCGCGGTCCTGCCGCCCTGCAGCCCGCCCGCCCCCGGGCGCACGCCGCCCCGCCCCGCCGGCGGACCCGCCCCGCGCTCGCGGCCGCCGCCGCCAACCAGAGGGCGCGGGGGCGGAGCAAACGGCACGCCAGGCCCAACCAATCCAGTTCTACCGCGCTCTGAGGTGAGGCCGCGGAAATGGGCGAGCGATGTGTCAGGTCTGTTAAAGGGGCCACCGCCCTTGGAGCGAGGGAGAGGAGGTGGGGAGGGTTACCTGGAAGAGCCCCAGGTGAGAGGGACAAGAGCTTCACTCTCCCCACACGGGGCTGCACGCTCTCCCCAGCTCTTTACACTTCTTAATTTCCTCTTCGTGCAGTCCAGCAGCAACAAGTGCCCTTGAGACGAGGGCTGGGGGGGTGAGGTGGGGTGACTGAGGCTCGGAGAACCAGGGGTATCCCCCTGGGCAGATTCACTCGATTTGCATTTTAGAGGGCCATCAGACACATCCATCCCCGTCCAACTGCAGAAGTTGATTTAAAAAGGCAAATTCCCAGTTTTCCCCAGTGTGTACTTCCCCCACCTAACTACCGCACTACCACATCCTATCCTGAACTAACTGTTACTAGTTTTTTGTTTGTTCGTTGTCTCGCTATGTCGCCCAGGCTGGAGTGCAGTGCCGTCATCTGGGCTCACTGCAACCTCCGCCTCCCGTGTTAAAGCGATTCTCCTGCCTCAGCCTGCCGAGTAGCTGGGACTACAGGCGCACGCCACCACGCCTGTCTAATTTTTGTATTTTTAGTAGAGACGGGGTTTCACCATTTTGGCCAGGATGGTCTCGATCTCTTGACCTCGTGATACGCCGCCCGGGCCTCCCAAAGTACTGGGATTACAGGCGTGAGCCACCGCGCCCGGCCACGAGTTCTTAGAGCTTAGAACTTACCTGGTATTAACTACTCTTTTTTACAGAGGCAATATCTGAGGCTTAGAGAGGTAAATTCTCACTTAGAATGAGCTTCCTGGGATGGCAGTGCCCATTGTGCATTTATCTTCTGTGAACCTGGGTTGGCTGGCAGAAGCACTGGCATATAGGGAGAGTTCCCTCTGCATATCCACATTGCCTGTCGGTGTGTCTCCTGCCTTAGTGGGTCCCAAACTTCAACGTCAGATCATCCTGGAGGGTTTAAACATGAAGATCTCTAAGTCCCACCCCAGAGCCTGTAATTCACTAAGTCTGGGATGGCCTTCAACACCCCTCCCTCCAGGTGATTCTAATGCAGGTGGTACAAGGACCACACTCAGGTGCATATTTTGAGTCTATCATAGTCATGAAATTCAAATTCAACTGGCAAAATGAAAGCCAAACTCCTTTCATCCTCAGAATTAGTAATATGGTTGCGAGACTTGCTAGTAAGGGTGGAGGTGACCTACTAAGACACTCAGAACAGAATAAGTCATGCCAAGAACTGAGTGTAGAAGGGCACTGGACCCAGATAAACAAAAGGTGAAAGTTTGAAATCCTCAAGCAGGAAGAAGATTTGGTGTCTCAAGCAAGGGGAAGCCAGGCTAGTTCTCTGACCCATGAGACAGTGCATAAATATCTTAATGGCAGACACACTCCTGCTCACCACCAGGCCCAGTCATAATTCCAGAAGAATGCCCTGCTACTCTGGTGCCTCATTCCAATGCCATCAAGCCCTGCTCACCATTCTGGCAACATTCCTCTCCCTAGTATCCCAGACACCTGTCTGACCCAGAAGTCACTGCCCTCAGACTTGGAGGTCAGATCTTGCAGGTCTAGACAACTGCCTGACCCAGAAGTCATTGTCCTCAGACTTGGAGGTCAGCCCCCGCCCACTAGATCTTGCGGGTCAGCCGTCTGCCACACAGATCTCGGGCTCTTGGAATGGCCTCCACACAATAACCCTGTTTGTGCTGTGATTTCTGATGGGTGTTGTGTTGCCAGGGGCGACTCTGCACAAGGATTGATCAGCCTCGTCAGAGTACAGTCTCTGGGCTGCAGGCATTACTGCCTGGGATCACCACTTGCTTCTATTGCTCTTCCCAAAGAAAAAGGAATTCATGTCCCAACAGGAGAGGTTTCCAGTTGTGGTTATCTGGAAATGTGCAACAAAGGCAGTTATCAATGGAGACACAGCCTGAAACTCTCCTTGGCCACAGCTTCAGCCCCCTAACAGGGAGAGAGAGAGAAAGGGTAGGGGCCCTGGAGCTGCCCCCTGCAAAGGTCCAAAGGCAATGTGCCTCTCAGAGTGCCCACCAACCTCCTTTCCCTACCAAGCTCCACGGAAGTGTTAAATTAATTAATACATTCCAACCAGATCTCAAGCTAGAAGCCAGTAAGATCCAGCATGAACACTTAGAAGAATTCCTTCTTTTTGAAATGTGAGGAATTTAGATGCATTGAAAAATAAGTGAACATATCATCACACAATAATGTTTTCTACCTTTTTTTTTTTTTTTTTTTTTTTTGAGATAGAGTCAGCCTCTGTCATGTCACCCAGGCGGAGTGCAGTGGCATGATCTTGGCTCACTTGTAACCTCTGCCTCCTGAGTTCAAGTAATTCTCCTGCCTCAGCCTCCCCGAGTAGCTGGGACTACAGGCACGTGCTACCACACCCAGCTAATTTTGTTTTTGTATTTTTAGTATAGACGAGGTTTCACCATGTTGGCCTGGCTGGTCTCGAACTCTTGACCTCAGGTGATCTGCCCGCCTCGGCCTCCCAAAGTGCTGGGATTACAGGCATGAGTCGCTGCGTCTGGTCTGTTTCCTAACTTAAGAGGTTACTATGTGCCAGGTACTATGCCAAGTCCCTTGCACATAGTAATTCACTGAAACCTTACAGTAACTCTTTAGGGTAGATATGACCATTATTTTCTCCATTTTATGGATGCAGAAACTGAAGTTCACAGATTAGTGAGGTGTCCGAGATAGCAGGGCTAGTTGAAGAAATAGCCAGCATTCATGACCCTAACCATCAGGCTTCTCCAGTGCCTGCCAAGATGCCCTGTCTTGCTACCAGAAACAGGATGGATAACTTCAAAAGGCAAAAGAGAAACAAATATCACTCGTCTTCATCAAAAGGAAGTATAATATAGGAGCACTGACTTGGAGTTCAAGTCCCATTGCTCTAACTTACCATCTGTTTGACCTTGAACAAGTTGAATAATTAAATCTCTGAGTCTTAGATCACTCATCTATAAAATGGGAACAATAACATATTCTGCCCGCTTGGACTGACAGGAAAATAAAATCAAATGAAGAATATGTATGAATACATATGAACTTTGAACTTATAAATCACATTTTGTTTTGCTTTGTTTTGTTCTGTTTGAGATGGAGTCTCGCCATGTTGCCCAGACTGGTCTCAAACTCCTGGGCTGAAGCAATATTCCTGCCTTAACCTCCCAAAGTACTGAGATTACAGGCATGAGCCACTGTGCCTGGCCCAAATCATGCTTAAAAGAGTGATTTTAGAGCGTGGCATCTGTGACTCAATGTAGTGACCTCTGAGAAAGGTTAGGGATTGTGATGCTAAATTCAGATATCAAGCAAGATTCCTTACTTTGTCCCCCAAATAACTACTCTATATGTATAGCATGTACAAAGTGATCTAAATTTTTTCACCTAGAGTAGGATCTTAAGTCACAGGAATGTGAGCCCAAGCTAATACTCTGCCCTCTTTCTCTACCCCAACCCCCTCAACCCTCATGCCAGGCACCTATCAGGTTAAGCCCACACAGGTTCTGATATACTTGAAAGATTCCCAATTATTGCATTTCAGGAGAATCCTTATTTTCTCACCAATCTCTAAACAAACCAAAAAATGCTCTAAGATTTTTGTTGTTGTTGTTTTGAAACAGGGTCTTTCTCTGTCGCCCAGGCTGGAGTGCAGTGGCACACTCATGGCTCATGCAGCCTTGACCTCCTGGGTTCCAGTGATCTTCCCACCTCAGCCTCCTGATTAGCTGGGACTACAGGCATGTGCCACTACACCTGGCTAATTTTTTTCTACTTTTTGTAGAGATGAGGTCTTGCTGTCTTCTTCCAAGCTGGTCATGAACCCCTGAGCTCAAATGATCCTCCTGCCTCGGTATCCCAAGTGCTGGATTAGGCATGAGCCACTATGCCCAGCCTAAGATTTTTTTTTTTTTTTTTTTTTTTTTTTTTGAGGCGGAGTCTCGCTCTGTCGCCGGGACTGGAGTGCAGTGGCCAGATCTCAGCTCACTGCAGCTCCGCCTCCCGGTTTACGCCATTCTCCTGCCTCAGCCTCCCGAGTAGCTGGACTACAGGCGCCGCCATCTCGCCCGGCTAGTTTTTGTATTTTTAGTAGAGACGGGGTTTCACCGTGTTAGCCAGGATGGTCTCGATCTCCTGACCTCGTGATCCGCCCGTCTCGGCCTCCCAAAGTGCTGGGATTACAGGCTTGAGCCACCGCGCCCGGCCCAGCCTAAGATTTTTAATTCTGTTTTTGACATTGCACACTTGGAGATAGAAATGGTTAAGAAGTACAGAAAAGCAAAACGTTGATCCACATGTACATCTAACAAAGATTAGGGATCATTATGCCACAAGCCACACCATTAATGAGCAATCACTGTGCACTCAGTACCAGGTGGTGGGCTCAGTACTGGGGATAGAGATCAAGGCACTTGTAGATGCTAGATCTAGTAGAGAAACTGACACGTTGATAGACCATTACAGGCTTCCTTAGAGGAAGCCCAGGACCTGTGGGGACACAGAATAGGCGCTTAGAACCCCTGGGGAACCGAATAATGTTTTTAGGGGTGACCAGATGAAGGTCATTATGAAGAGAAGCCAGGGCCGGGCACGGTGGCTCAAGCCTGTAATCCCAGCACTTTGGGAGGCGGAGGCGGGCGGATCACGAGGTCAGGAGATCGAGACCCTCCTGGCTAACACGGTGAAACCCCGTCTCTACTAAAAATACAAAAAACTAGCCGGGCGCGGTGGCGGGCGCCTGTAGTCCCAGCTACTCAGAGGCTGAGGCGGGAGAATGGCTGGAACCCAGGAGGCGGAGCTTGCAGTGAGCCGAGATCGTGCCACTGCACTCCAGCCTGGGTGACAGTGAGACTCTGTCTCAAAAAAAAAAAAAAAAAAAAAAAAAAGAAGAGAAGCCAGAAAGTTTACAAAAACCCAAGTAAGAGTCACCAAACCCAAGGGAGAAGACATTGAAAGAGAGAGCAACAGATGCCACAGCAACAGCAACAGATGCCACAGAAGGGTCAAATTAGAAGAGGCCTGAAAGGATGCTTTAGGATTTCAAAATTAGAAGAGTAGGGTCATTGACACATGCAGCATAGATGTGGCTGGAAATGTAGAGGCTCCCTAGAGCTGGGCTGAGGAGAAGAGTTAAGGAAAAAGAAGAATTGGCCAGGTGCAGTGGCTCACGCCTTTAATCCCAACACTTTGGGAGGCCAAGGCGGGTGGATCACTTGAGGTCAGGAGTTCAAGACCAGCATGGCCAACATGGTGAAACCCTGTCTCTACTAAAAATACAAAAATTAGCCAGATGTGGTGGTGCACGCCTGTAATCCCAGCTACTCGGGAGGCTGAAGCAGAAGAATCCCTTGAAACTGGGAGGTGGAGATTGCAGTGAGCTGAGATCACACCATTACACTCCAGCCTGGGCAAAAGAGTGAGACTCCATCTCAAAAAAAAAAAAAAAAAAGAAGAATGAAGAGACTGTGCAGTGATAGGGTCCAAGGAGGCCCAAGGGGACAAGAGAGTGGCCCTGGGTCGAGGTAGGAAGCAAAGTCATCTCTTGAGAATGGGTGGGGAGGGGATGACAAAGGGCTTTGAGGGGTACCGTGAGGGTCTGGAAAAGCCACCAAGAGGAATGGAAGTGGGAGCTGCCCGATGGAGAGGGAGGATTCTGGGAAACCCATGCGTTTGTGGTGGCACCAGGTCTGCAGAGTTGGGTAGATGACTCTCTAGGGCTTAGCCACAGAAGCCAGGTATGGAGAATCCCAGGGTTAGGGATGGACAGACAGGAGAAATACTAAACAGTTGAGGACACTGACAACAGGGTGGTTGAAAAGATAGGTCGTGGGTTCCATGCTGGATAGGAAATCCAAAGAGGGGATAGATGGGAGGAAATATGTGGTGGCAGGAAAGATGGGAGGAAACTGACTTTGTTTGTTGGTGAACCATTCCAAGTGATGACAAGGTCAGGTGTGGCCACAGAATCGGAGTTTCTAAAGATGCTCAACTCCTGGGTTTTCTCTTCCCCTGGTTCCTTTATGGGAAATAATCAATCTGAGGACTGGGCAAGGCTCCAGCACTTTCTTTCCACTCTGAACCAGCACTGGGAAGGCTCTGCAAGATCGGGGGCAGGGGGAGAGGCTCATTCATGACTGGTTTTCCTTCTGAAATGAAAACTTGTTTATAATCAGGACTCCCACCACCTTTGAGATACGAACATTTGTGGGAAGGGCTCCTTGAGGGACGTCATCAGGGGCTTTAGAGATGCCTCAAGTGGTGGATGCACTCACAAGAATAATTCCCTGCCATAATGGGGCAGCAGACAGTGGTGATGCCCATTATTTACTTTGCTAGTTAGCATGTGAGGCCTGAGGTTATTAAATATAAATGGCTCAAAGCTCTGTCATTCCAAGGCCTGCTGGGGAATGGTAGCTTCTAACGGATGTGGAGCAGTGCCAGGGTGGAATTTCTAAAGAGAAAGACTGACATTTTCCTCCCTTTCTGCCCTGATTCTGCGTGTTGTCTCTCAGGGCCTTCCCAACACTCTGCATAGAGAAGGAATGTGCCTTTCAGCACATACTCCCTTGCTCTCTTGATGACCTTGACATTGCCTGCCATCTTTGTTGCCTTCCAACCACAAGGTCCCCTGCTCGTGACTACTGTCCTCCTGCCTCCATTCCAGCATGGGAAATCCAATCTTGAGCTTGCCTGGAATCACCCCCGAACACGACTCTAACTCCAGGCACAGAGGGTCAGCAGCACAGCCAATGGATGACAGCCCCAGTCCTGCAGCTGGGACACCTCTCAGCCCCACCAGAACACACCACACCTAAAATAGCAGAAGTGGAAGGGCTCAACTGGCCATTTAATGACATATACATCCACCCAAACACAGAGGAAGGTTGGGTGTTTTTTGGTTCATAACCTTGAAAAGGTGATTTATATACCCAGCTATATATACCCAGGAATAAGCGGGAGATGCCGGCTCCCTCCTGGATTGTTCAACAGAATTGTGAGTGGAAATGGTGGAATTGTTAGCTTTCATCATTTCCATATGGTTACTTAGCACCCATTTTCTGATTCAGAAAACAAAGATATTTGGGTGAGAGTTTAGGCAAGGAAAATGTTTGGATCTGTGAGAGTTGCCCAGAAAGCAGAGCTTGCGACAAAAGCTTATATGTGAATACACTATTGGGGAGTGTGAGCCCAGGGAGCATAATTGAGGCTCCAGGAACTGACACAGGGAGGGAGGCAGAAGCACTTGAGTGTGTGTCACTGGGGTGGCCACATTCCTGGCTGCTTGATTTGGAGAGACTGTCTGAGGACTGTAAGAAGTGTCTCAGGACCCGCCCCTGGAGTAAAGGGGAGGGCACTTACCCACTGGCCTCTTCTCCAAAGGTAAAAGGCTCTGCACACCTGCCTTAGCCGAGTTTCCAGGATGCACTGGCTTGGCACTGAATGGGTTCCAGTGCTTTCTAAGCTGCAGTGTCAAAAGAGATGCCTTGGGCTGGGGCTGAGAGATGGCAGCTGCAGGCCTGAAGCAAGATACTGTCAGTTTACACCTGCCAGAGCTGCTGGGGACATTCACAGGTCTGACTGCCACAGCAGTGGCTGGAAGGATCTCAGAGGGTGTTTAAGAGGTGTGTGGTATAGACTATTTTCAAAAAGAAGGATAAATTTGGAGCCAAAAAAGATATCTTAAGTAAGATGGAAGGATATAAGATATCAAATGTCTTTTAATGTTACAGTATTCTTTTAGGGAGGCAGCATTAGGCTAGTGGCTTTGAGGTCATTTCAACCTGGGCTCAGATTTCAACCTGGGTTCAGTGTCCACCTCTATTGTTTCCGAGTTGTGTGACCTTGGAGAAGTTATTGAACTTCCCTGAGCCCCTCGTCTAGAAATTGCTGATGTCCACATCCTATGTTTTTGTAAAGATTGTGTATGTAAATTGCTTAGTATAGCATCTTTACATAATAGTTGCCCAACTAACGGAAGCTGATGCTTTTTACTATAGAGAAAATTACTGACCATGGAATGTAAGGCATGCAGGAAGATAATGGGGTGATGTGCTAAAGCCTCAAAAATCAAAAATAGAAGTGAAAGAAGATATCATATGGTTGCAGGAAACCAAAAAGACTTTTAAATGTTCTGAACAACCAAGCAGCTTCTATCTACAATGACTACGTATCCTGGTATTTCCAAGATAGCATCTATTTAAAATATTCTCTCTGGTTGTCCCAGTACATAAACTCATATTTGAGAGGCAGTCACCCTGATCTTGAACCAGAAAACAGCATTATAGGTCTACCCCACCCAGGAGGGAAAACATCAGCCTCTAGTTTTCTTTATTCCACCCACTCCTGCAGTGTCAGAAGCATAACCCTTCTTTTCTGAGATTCTTCCTCCAACACCTCGCCTGAAGGGACAGTTTTGTTTGCAGAAGTAAGTTAATTAATAGCCACAGGCCTTTCAGAAGAACCAGATACTTGCCTGGCAATGGATACCACACAGCAGAGGAGGAACCAAAATCCACAGGTGGAGAATCCCCCACCTTTAACCTCTGCGCCGTCCCCGCAGCCCTCTCCTGCTGAGCCTGTGGGATCCACCGCAGCAAGAAAATGGTTTGGGTTTCTCTGTTATGAACATGATAGAAGCTCATTTAGTATGTTTTTAAAATAAAGAAACATAGAAGAAGGAAGAAAAGACTCTTTTTTTTTGAGACAGAGTCTGGCTTTGTCACCCAGGCTGGAGTGCAGTGGCACGATCTCGGCTCACTGCAACTTCTGCCTCCCAGGCTCAAGCAATTCTCCCACCTCAGCCTCCCGAGTAGCTGGGATCACACAGACGCGCACCACCATGCACGACTAATTTTTGTATTTTTAGTAGAAAAGGGGTTTCACCATGTTGGCCAGGTTGGTCTCGAACTCCTGACCTCAAGTGATCCTCCCACCTCAGACTCCCAAAGTGTTGGGATTACAGGCGTGAGCCACTGTGCCCAGCCAATAACTCATTTTCTTACAACCTAATAACAACTGTCAACATTTTGTGTTTCCTTCTGTTCTTTTGTTTGTTTAATTTGTTTTTCGTAGCTGTTTTACACTATATATATATGATTTTATATTCTATATTTAAAATGCAACGTGGTCACACAATAAGCAGCAATATAACATAAGACAGAAAATGGCTTGGCTTGAAGTCAGAGGGTCTGAGTATGAATCCCCGCTATGACACTTACCATAAGACTTTGGACATACAATTTACCTTTTCTTAGACTCAGGTTTCTCATCTATATAATGCAGATTATAGACACATCCATTCTCTGCTGCCAGTTTTCTGTGTGGTCCTCTAGACTGGGAGCTCTGTGGGCAATGAGGGCCTTCTGACTGGTCCTCTGCTACGTCCTGACAGTTGGGCTCTGATTGGCTAAAGATGGCCACTTAGTCGTGACTATTCCTCCATCCACAGCTATAGCTTTTTTCTCCATCCCTTGGAATCTTGGGCTGGCCTTGTGAGGTAGCCAACTTCTAGAATGGCCCCCACAATTCTCACTTCCTGGTCATTCCTGCTCTTTCATAATCTCTCCTTCCACCATGAGTCAGGGGTCATGACAGATAGAGCATGGTGGAAATGACAATGTATGATTTCTCAGGTTAGCTTATAAAGGGCATTTGGGCTGCTGCCTTGGTCTCCTGGATTACTTGCTTGAGGAAAAGTACTCATCAGGTTGTGAAGATACTCAGGCAGCCTGTGGAGAGGCTGATGTGCAGAAAAACTGAGACTACCCGCTAACGACAAGCACCAGTTTGTCAACTATATGAGTAAGCCACCTTGGAAATTGATCCTTCAGCCTCAGTCAAGCCTTCAGATGAGTGCAACCTTGGCCAACATTTTCTCTGCAATCTCAGGGACATTCCCAACCTGAACTGCCCAGAAAAACTGCTCCATAATTCCTGACCCACAGAAACTGTGAGAGATAAATGTTTATCATCATTTTAAACCACATTTTGGGATTGTTATGCAACAATAAATAAAACACCCCATGACTGGCTTTGTCCAATAGAATGCAGTAGCAGTGACATTCTGGGATTTCTAAGCTCAGGCCTTAAGAGAACTGAAGCTTTTACTTCTTGACCTTAGGAATCCAGGCACCATGCTGTAAGAAGCACAGGACACATGGAGAAACCACATAGAAGAGAACTGAGGCACTCCAGGTGAAAGTCCCACTGAACCTCACAGCCAACAGTCAGCACTGGTTGCCATCTCTGTGCATGGACCATCTTGGAGGTTCCAGCCATGTCATGCCCTAGACACCTTAGCTATCACCACAGACAGCAAAACACACAGCTGAGCTCAGTCAACTCACAGAAATGTGACATAATAAAATGGCAATTGTTTTCAGCCCGAGTTTTGGAGTGATGTGTTGTACTGCAATATTTAATCATAAGCTGGCTCAGCTTCTGGCATCTAATTGACTCTTGAAAAATATCTGGTGGGCCGGGCGCAGTGGCTCACACCTGTAATCCTAGCACTTTGGGAGGCCAAGGTGGGCAGATTGCCTGAGCTCAGGAGTTTGAGACCAGCCTGGGCAGCACGATGAAACTCCGTCTTCACTAAAACACAAAAAATTAGCCAGGTGTGGTGGCATGTGCCTGTAATCCCAGCTACTTGGGAGGCTGAGGCAGGAGAATTGCTTGAATCCGGGAGGTAGAGGTTGCAGTGAACCGAGATTATGCCACTCGACTCCAGCCTGAGCAACAGAGTGAGACTCTGTCTCCAAAAAAAAAAAGAAAAGAAAAGAAAGAAAGAAAACAAAAGAAAAGAAGAGAAAAATATCTGGTGAACACATGGGTGACCCTTGTTGAGTCTCAGCTTCCTCTTCTATAACATCACAGAGGTTAGGCTATTCCATGCCTCACATTGTACTAGTCTCCATCTCTCTGTGGTGTTATGTCTCCTAGCCCAGCTGCCTGCTGCGGGGTCACACTTCATTCTTGCAGGAACTCCAGCATCTGTGGCGTCTCTGTCCTCCACCGCATGCTAGTTCCACCTCCCTTCTTTCTGAGGTGCTCACACACCCCAGGCACCCACTTCCTCCTGAAGCTCTCCTGGTATTTCGATCATGGGGCTGTGCGATTTGGCAGGAGGAGAGCAGTACAGGCCCTCTGCCTTTTGGGTTACACCTGCTCAGTTCAGCCAGAGGACACTAGAAACGTTCCCAACAGGGCCCTGTGACACACAGGTGACAAGAGGAACAAATGCGGACCATCTGCCATCTACCCTTCCTCAAGGCCAAGTCCTGGAGTCGTCTTTTTGCTAGAACATGACTGGCCTCTTTCACAGTGTCCAGGGCCCGGGCTACATTTCCTAGAGCAGAGATGAGAACCCGGCTTCTGAGGACGAATGCTCAGCCTTGGCTTTATTAGGTTCCCTTATTTGCCACAGAAACACCAGGATCAGCTGGGCCCGGTGGCTCATGCCTGTAATCCCAGCATTTTGGGAGGCCAGGGCAGGTGGATCGCCTGAGGAGTTCAAGACCAGCCTGGGCAACATGGCAAAACCCTGCCTCTACTAAAAATACAAAAACTAGCCTAGCATGGTGCCAGGCACGTTTAATCCCAGCTACTCAGGAGGCTGAGGCAGGATCACCTGAACCTGGGAGGCAGAGGTTGCAGTAAGCCAAGATAGTGCCACTGCACTCCAGCCTGGGTGACAGAGTGAGACTCCATCTCAAAAAAGGAAAAAAAGGAAAGAAACATCATGATCACTTTTACTAGCGGTGCCTGCGGCCATCTGGGGGCAGGGGGTAGATCCCTATCATTCCCATTAAAACAATAAATAAGTAAAAAGGCAACTGAGGGGCCAGGTGTGGTGGTTCACACCTGCAATCCCAGCACTTTGGGAGGCCGAGGCAGGCATATCACGAGGTCAGGAGTTCGAGACCAGCCTGGCCGACATGGTGAAACCTGTCTCTACTAAAAATATAAAAATGGCCAGGCGCGGTGGCTCAAGCCTCTAATCCCAGCACTTTGGGAGGCCAAGACGGGAGGATCACGAGGTCAGAAGATCGACACCATCCTGGCTAACACGGTGAAACCCCGTCTCTACTAAAAATACAAAAAAAAAACTAGCCGGGCTAGGTGGCGGGCGCCTGTAGTCCCAGCTACTCGGGAGGCTGAGGCAGGAGAATGGCGGGAACCGGGAGGCAGAGCTTGCAGTGAGCTGAGATCACGCCACTGCACTCCAGCCTGGGCGACAGAGCGAGACTCCGTCTCAAAAAAAAAAAAAAAAAAAAAAAAAAAAATATATATATATATATATATATATAAATTAGCCAGACGTGGTGGTGGGCACCTGTAATCCCAGCTACTCGAGAGGCTGAGACAGAAGAATCACTTGAACCTGGGAGGCGGTGGTTGCAGTGAGCTGAGATCATACCATTGTGTACTGGGCAACAGAGTGAGACTCCATCTCAAAAAAAAAAAAAAAAGGAAACTGAGGCCTGGAGAAGCCAAGTCTCTTGCCTAAGGTCACAAAACAAACTCAGTTTACTGGCAGAATTGGAACTGCCTTCTTTGTATATCCAATCACCCACTCCACCCTCCTACACCCACCTGACCTGCTGTGTCACTCTGAGCCATCATGGTGTGACCCACTTAAATCATTATTCAGAAGACCAGTTGGCCCTCCCTGACTATAAGTCATCCCCAAAGCATCATTGTCACCATTATAATTAGTAAGACCTCATTAAACTAAGAAGGTACCTGTCCCAGACTTTAGAAAGCCACCTGGTTTCCAGAGGCTGGGAGGACTATGACATTATTCATCTATCCAGCAGAAAATACTGAATGAGTGCCTGCTGGGTTCTGGGGTGCCCTACAAGGTGCTAGTGAACAAAATCCAGGCCCTTCTCACAAGGAGCTCGCAGTCTAGTGGGAAATTCAGAAGCGCTTCCTCTGCTTGTGTGCACATTATGATGGTGAATGTCACATACCCTGGCCCAGCCCATGGGATGTTTTAATACATTGCAGAGCAGAAGAGAAAACAGCAACCTTCCCCTTACACCCCAGACTTGCCCAACTGCCTGCTGGGTCTCGCCTGTTGGATGCTAATAATCATCTCAAATCATCTCACGTCAAAATGTATCAAACAGAGCTCTTAGGCTCTGCCCACCCTCTCTTCATCAATGGCACCCACCCATTCGTTCAAGCCAAGAACAATGAGTTGTCTCAGTTTCATCCTTGTCCTCGATTTTGTCCTTTCCCAGTCATATCAATCTATGAGCAAGTCCTGGGCTGGGCATGTCCAAATTCTGTCCCAAATCCAGCCCCACAGCCACCATCCTCTCTCACCTCATACCTCTGCTGTTACTCAATGATTCCACTTCAAAACAATCATCACAAATCTCAAATGGGCACTGGGCCCTGGCTGGCAAGCCTATATTACCTGGGTGAGTTCACTCTGCCACTCTCAGACCTCTATGACCGCCCTTTCCACAGAAGGCCTAATTTCTCTAGCTTCCTGAGACTTTACTATTGCAACCATTTCCCCCTTTCTCCTGCAAAATCAGTTTCTTCCTGTCTACCGGATTATTCCCATCAACATCCAAACATGTTCTCCTATCTCCCTTCTGAAAAATTCCCTTCCTTTTGCCCATCACCCCTCTCGCTGCTACTCCATTCCCAGCTGTCCTTTACAGCAAAACTTTTCCAAACAGTTCTCTTCCTCTCCTATCATCCTCTTTCACCTGCTCCAAAGTGGCTTCTGCCTCTTCTGCTCCCCTAAAACTGCTCTTGTCAGACCACTGATGAT
This sequence comes from Trachypithecus francoisi, assembly GCF_009764315.1. Classification (NCBI taxonomy): domain Eukaryota; kingdom Metazoa; phylum Chordata; class Mammalia; order Primates; family Cercopithecidae; genus Trachypithecus; species Trachypithecus francoisi. The sequence goes on along the minus strand of NW_022681466.1, from coordinate 42,630,708 downwards.
CTCCACTCTGCCAAATCCAGAGGTCACGTCTAGGTCTCTGTCTTACTTGGCCCTTTATACAATCCTTTTCAAAACATCTACTGAGACTGGGAGCAGTGGCTCACGCCTGTAATCCCAGCACTTTGGGAAGCCCAGGCAGGTGGATCACCTGAGGTCAGGAGTTCGAGACCAGCCTGGCCAACATGGTGAAACCTTGTCTCTGCTAAAAATACAAAAATTAGCCAGGTGTGTTGGCGCATACCTGCAATCCCAGCTACTGGAGAGACTGAGGCAGGAGAATCACTTGAACCCCGGAGGCAGAGGTTGCAGTGAGCTGAGATCACGCCACTGCACTCCATCTAGGAAAAAAAAAAATTAGAGATCAAAACATCCATTGGCCACCTCTCAGTCTATCTAAGCCTGATTCACTTACAATGAGCTCTTCTGTTCTCTCCAGGCCATGGTGGGATGGAGAGATGTCAAGTCTAAGCACTCAGGTCACACATTTGTGGTGGTCCAGCAGATGGGACTTAAGAAAGGACGTCAATCTGTCCACTGGTGCTGGAAAATGCAAGGGTGGAATGTTGGCCAGGGCAGGCCATGAGATGTCCACTAGGATCACCAGACAATGTCCCTGTGAACTTTTCTCTTTATCTTTTACACAGGGCTGGAAATAGAAAATGTAAAACATTGATACAGTCCAGGCACAGCAGCGCGTGCCTGTAATCCCAGCACTTTGGGAGGCCAAGGCAAGAGGATTGCTTGAACCCAGGAGTTTGAGACCAGCCTGGGCAACATAGTAAGACCTCATTTCTACAAAATAAAAAAACAACAAAATTAGCCAGGCATGGTGGCATGTGCCTGTAATTCTAGCTACTCAGGAGGCTGAGGCAGGGGGATCATTTGACCCTGGAAAGCCAAGGCTGCAATGTGCCATCATTGTGCCACTGCACTCCAGCTTGGGTGACAAACAGAGTAAGATCCTGTCAATCAATCTAAATAAATAAAAATAAAAATGAATAAATAAAACGTTGATACAGGAAGTGACAGGATCACTAGTGTTTCTTTTTCCCTTCTCAATTTCCATGATTGCTCTTAAAATGGTGTTTAGGGGCTGGGCACGGTGGCTTGTGCCTCTAATCCCAGCACTTTGGGAGGCTGAGGTGGGCAGATCACTTGAGTTCAGGAGTTCGAGACTAGCCTGGGCAACATGGTGAGACCCTGTCTCTACCAAAACCACAAAAAAATTAGCTGGGCATGGTGGCACATGCCAGTAGTCCCAGCTACTCGGGAGGCTGAGGCAGGAGGATTGCCTGAGCCCAGGAGACAGAGGTTGTAGTGAGTCAAGATCGTGCCACTGTACTCCAGCCTAGGTGAAAGAGCGAGATTCCTTCTGTCTCAAAACAAACAAACAAAAAATGGTGTTTAGGCAACAGAGAAAAGTTGAGTGCCAAAATGTACAATGCCTGATAAGAAGATTTGGCCCTCATCTGCACAGATCCTGCCTGTGGGCAGTGACCAGGGAAGAATCCCCCCACCACAGGCAGCAATTCATGGAGACCTGCTCACGGCAGCGGCAGCTCGGAAGGATGTGACGGCTGGAGCCTAGCTGGCATCACTCAGGATTCCTGTGCAGCAGGGATTGTGTCTCAGTGACCTTTTCAAGAACTTGGCTATAGAATCCATGTACCTGCTATATACTCTGTTGAACCTTTATGCTGACAAAGAATGCCCCAGGGAACCATTTGAAACTTTGCCTTTTCTCTCTTTCTGGAGATCAATCCATATTCAATCCCAATCTTTTGTATCAATACCGATCTCCTTCTCAGACCTCTTCACCTTTATTGGACTCAGAAGCTTCAGTTCTCCTTCCTCTAAAGATGAAATCAAAGCCTTGTCGTCCTGAAAACACATTTCCTTTGGCCTGGGGTTATAAACAAGAATGGCCTAGGTCCCTCCGGTCCTCTCCTGAGGCCCCTTGCATATCTCCCATGTGACACATCAAAAGAGCCATACACATAATTATTAGCATCTCTGCTCCTAAACTGTGGACTCCAGGAATACAGAAACTGGACCTTGTCCCCTCCCTCCTTTCCTAAGACCAGGCCCTTTAGAGGCCCTCCAGAAACACTTGGTTGCTGAAAGAGTGAAATCCACTAGGGGCCCGTAAAGGGCCGTCTCTGGGCCTGTTGAACTCGAGGAAACACTTCTCAGTTCTTCTCTGTCCTTCTCCCAGCTTTTCTAGACACAACATACTGTATCCAGCTAGCGTTTGGAAAGGTCCTGTCTGACTCTAGCCTCATCTGCCAGAAAGAGAGAGAGAAAAAAGTTACTGCATGCTGAGTTGAGATATTTTTAGGCTAACAGCTGCTGGGATGAACCAGAGTTTCTGTTTTTTTTTTTTTTTTTTTTTTTTTGAGACAGGGTCTGGCTTTGCCGCCCAGGCTGGAGTGCGGTGGCACCATCTCGGCTCACTGTAGCCTTCACCTCCTGGGCTCAAGTGATCCTCCCACCTTAGCCTCCTGAGTTGCTGGGACTACGGGCATGCACCACCACACCCAGTTAATTTTTGCATTTTTTGTAGAGATAGGGTCTCACTATGTTGCCCAGGCTAGTCTCCAACTTCTGGGCTCAAGCGATCCTCCCACCTCAGACCAAAGTGCTGGGATTACATGTGTGAGCCACCTGCCTGGCCCTGAGTTTCTGTTCTTGTTTCGCAAGGTGTGACAGACATTACTTCTTCCTAGGCCCCAGAAGCTTCAAACTGACAAGTCCCATCTAGGGAGCAGGGCAGTACCATGAGGAAATTCCTGTTTCTGTGGCTGAGTCTGGACAAAAAAGAGTGAGTGGGGTATGCTAAATTTTGCTCTCTCTTAAGGACTCCTAAAGACTGAAAAACCAAGATCTATTAAGAGGGGTGCGGTTTTGACTCTAGCCCACTGGGAACCAGCTGCATGAGTGCTGTGTGACAGGCCTAAGCCTGGCTGCTGATTCTGGCAGAGTTGGCCAGGTGAGGTGTGAGTGTCCTGGGAGAATAATGTGGGAGGGTGGACAGGAAGTGCCTGCCCAGACAGAGTAGGGGGAAGGATAGGGATGTGAGTAAAACTAAGGATGTGCACACACGTGCGTGTGTATGTGTATGTGTCTGTGTGTCTACAAACTGACAAGAGGTGTAACTCTCTTTCCTTTTGATGCTGTGACCTCCCCCAAGGGACTTTGTCCAATAACAGTTGGTGAGTTTCCTCACTGTAAAGGGGAACACTAGACGTTTCTAGAAATTTAACAAAGGCTGCATCAAATTACAGTTGGGAAATGTGTGTGTAAAATTGTCATAAGATTATTGATTATGGCTGGGCGCAATGGCTCATACTTGTAATCCCAGCAATTTTGGAGGGCAAGGCAGGTGGATTGCTTGAGCTCAGGAGTTCAAGACCAGCCTGGGCAACATGGTAAAACTCCATCTCTACAAAAAAAGTAAAATAATAATAATGATAATAATAATAGCTGGACTTGGTAGCATGCCAGTAGTCCCAGCTTCTTGAGAGACTAAGGTGAGAAGATCATTTGAACCCAGGGAGGCGCTGCAGTGAGCCGAAGTTGTGCCACTGCACTCCAGCCTAGATGACAGAGCAAGACTCCATTAAAAAAAAAAAAAAGGCCGGGCGCGGTGGCTCACGCCTGTAATCCCAGCACTTTGGGAGGCCGAGACGGGCGGATCACGAGGTCAGGAGATCGAGATCATCCTGGCTAATACGGTGAAACCCCGTCTCTACTAAAAAAAATACAAAAAACGGCCGGGCGCGGTGGCTCAAGCCTGTAATCCCAGCACTTTGGGAGGCCGAGACGGGCGGATCACGAGGTCAGGAGATCGAGACCATCCTGGCTAACACGGTGAAACCCCATCTCTACTAAAAAATATAAAAAATTAGCCGGGCGAGGTGGCGGGCGCCTGTAGTCCCAGCTACTCGGGAGGCTGAGGCAGGAGAATGGCGTGAACCCGGGAGGCGGAGCTTGCAGTGAGCTGAGATCTGGCCACAGCACTCTAGCCTGGGCGACAGAGCGAGACTCCGTCTCAAAAAAAAAAAAAAAAAAAAAAAAAATACAAAAAACTAGCCAGGCGCGGTGGCGGGCGCCTGTAGTCCCAGCTACTCCGGAGGCTGAGGCAGGAGAATGGCGGGAACCCGGGAGGCGGAGCTTGCAGTGAGCTGAGATCTGGCCACTGCACTCAGCCTGGGCGACAGAGCGACACTCCGTCTCAAAAAAAAAAAAAAAAAATCAGAAGTTTAAAAGAATAGGGACCAGACCTTTAAAATTCTGTCCAACTTTATAATCCTATTTTAAAATAAATGCAAGTTTTTGGCTGAGCACAGTGGCTCACACCTGTAATCCCACCACTTTGGAAGGCTGAGGCAGGTGGATCATGTGAGGTCAGGAGTTCGAGGCCAGCCTGGCCAACATGGTGAAACCCCATCTCTACTGAAAATACAAAAATTAGCCAGGTGTGGTGGCGGGTGCCTGTAATCCCAGCTACTTGGGAGGCTGAGGTAAGAGAATCACTTTAACCCAGGAGGCAGAGGTTGCAGTGAGCCAAGATTACACCACTGTACTCCAGCTTGGGCAACAAGAGTGAAACTCGTCTGGAAATAAATAAAATAAAATAAAATAAATACAAGTTTTTGAAAAACAAAATAGAGTGATGTGTTTTGGTTTTAGGGAAACCTTAACTTTTATTTGATGGGAGAGGAGGTTGAACAAAACTATTCTAGAAAGCTACCCCTTTCTTCTGTGTTTCTCACTAATTAGGCAGAAGAGGAATCATGGGGCTGGCTTGTCCTGTACACTGTCGGATCTTTTATTTTATAGCTATATTTTAAGCTTTTTTTTCTTTCATTAGTTTCCTCATCTGTATATTTTAAGCTTTTTAATCATAGAAAATTTCAAACACGGGAGGGTAAGACAGGAGAATTGCTTGAATCTGGGAGGTGGAGGTTGCAGTAACTGAGATCACTTCACTGCACTCTAGCCTGGGCAACAGAGCAAGTTTCTGTCTCAAAACAAAACAAAACAAAAAGACTGGGCGCTCACACCTGTAATCCTAGCACTTTGGGAGGCCGAGGTGGTGGATCACCTGAGGTCAGGAGTTCAAGACCAACCTGGCCAACATGGCAAAACCCTGTCTCTACTTAAAAATACAAAAATTAGCTGGGCATGGTGGTATGCATCTGTAAACCCAACTACTTGGGAGGCTGAGGCACGAGAATCGCTTGAACCCAGCAGGTGGAAATTGCCATGAGCAGAGATCCTGTCACTGCATTCCAGCCTCGGTGAAAGAACGAGACTCTGTCTCAAAAATAAAAAAATTTTAAAAAATTTAAAAAAGAAAGAAAAAGAAAATTTCAAACAGACACAAAAGCAGAGAGGATAGCAGCAGAATCAATGCCTATGTACCCATAACCCAATGAGCAACACATGCCTAATCTTTTTTCATCAACCCCCTACTCCTCTCTCAATTGTATTTTCAAACAAATTCCAAATATATTCTTTCATTTGTAAGTACTTCATGTATCTTTAAAAATACATGACCACAATAACATTAGCATGCCTAGAAAAAGTAACAATAATTCCTTAATATCATAAAATAGCCAGCCAGAGTTAAGTTTTCCTGATTTTTTCCTTCATATTTGGCATTGAATATTTATCAAGAGTCTTCAAAATGTTTAGGCTATCAAGTCCACTTCTGTAAATATTTCCTGAATGCAGAATAAATTTTCTACATAGAGATGTTTTCTGCAGTGCTATTGATAATGAACTGTGGCCAAATTAAATGGGCACACTAGGTAAATTAAGTCACGGTCATACCCAGTGAAATAGCATTGTGGTTAGAGAAAGGCAGTCACGTTAGAAAGACTCACTCCACCATTCATTTACTATTAAGTGACCTGCCTTCTCGAAGCATCATTTTACAGATAAAATATGGGTGATGATAATACCCACCTCATGGGTTAGGCCCTACCATTGTGAGGACTACACAAAAATGCACCTGAGACAGCAAAGTGCATGTTTCCAAGTGAGCCCTCAATATATGGTCACTATAAAATGTGCAGTAACAAATGTTCGTGAAGAACCTGTAGTAACATAAAAAATTATTATAACGTCAAGTTTAAAAATGATAAAACAGGCCAGTCCTGATGGTTCACACCTATAATCCTAGCACTTTGGGGGGCTGAGACTGGAGGATTGCTTGAGCCCGAGAGTTGGAGACCAACCTGGGCAACAAAGGGAGACCTCTACAAAAAAATAAAAACAGGCTGGGCGTGGTGGCTCACGCCTGTAATCCCAGCACTTTGGGAGGCCGAGATAGGTGGATCACTTGAGGTCAGGAGTTCGAGACCAGCTTGGCCAACATGGCGAAACCCTGTCTCTACTAAAAATGCAAAAATTAACCAGGCATGGTGGCATGCAGCTGTAGTCCCAGCTACTCGGGAGGCTGAGGTATGAGAATCGCTTGAACCTGAGAGGCAGAAGTTGCAGTGAGCCAAGATCGTATCACCACAACTCCAGCCTGGGTGACAGAGCAAGACCATCTCAAAACAAACAAAAAATTAAAAACAAAAAAATTACCTGGGCATGGTGGCACTCACCGGTAGTCCCACTGCTTGGGAGGCTGAGATGAGAGGATCACTTGAGCACAGGAGATCGAGGCTGCAGTGAGCTGTGATCATGCCACTGCACTCCAATAAAACAAATACACATATCCTATAACTACAGCCACATAAAGACAGTGTCTAAAGTTAATATGTCAAAATAACAGTTTATCATTGCGTAGTGATTCCCTGTCATCCCCCACCCCTGCCCTTATTCTGCTTCTGTAAAAACAATGCAAACTCATTACAGAAAATTTGGAAAGTGCAGAATGGGGGGAAAAAAATCCAAAGTTTGATTGATTAATAAGGGGGCAATGTTGAGATTTTCCTTTTAAGTCCACAAGGCTTACCACACCCCCCGCCCATTGGCTACCAAGCCCGTTAGCGCTACCTCGTGGTCAAACTAAGCAACTACTCTTAGACAAAAAAAAAAAAAAAAAAAATCCAAGGAAGGATTAAACGAGCAATGGTATATAGCTCCATAAGTAGCAAAAATGTTATGCTGGGTCTTTTATCTCGGGGCTTTCATGGACCCAGTGGGTATCCCAAGGGCCTCATGGAATTGACCTCAGGTGAACAAAAATAAGGCTCAAGTATTTTATATGACTGACTAGTCCGTGATACATTCTCCATGAATCTAGCCCACCCTTAGGGCTATCCTCTGTTCAGCCTAAGCCTTTCTGGAAATCTGTCTCCACTGTGTGCAATGTACAGAGAGGAGCAAGCCCACCCACCAGTGCAGAGAAAACCTGGCCCCTGCCCGCTGGAAGCCCACCTGAAAGAGGGTGGTCCGAGAGGAACCCACACCCGCATCCTCCACCCACATCGAATTCCCCCGGAGCCAACTGTTGTTCTGGAAGGACCCTAAACCAGCTGTGGGGCCATTTGGCTCTGAAGTGTTTGGGGCGCTTTGACATAATTTTGTTGTGTCCGCCCAGAAATCCTGACGCAGGCGGTCGGGGGTGGGGGGCCCTGGGGATCTGTAATTGACAAAGACTCAGTGGGTTTGGGGACCTGGGACTCCCGAGATGATGACATTTCCGGAATTGCCAGTCTCTGTCCTCTTCCGGAGGAGTCTGGAAAACTTCCTCCAGAGTGTGGCATTGTTTCAAGAGTGGCACATGTTATCGAAGCAGGGCTCTGGAGGCAGATGGCAGATTTCCTCCTGGCTCTGCCCGCAACCCTGCTGAGCCACAGCTTCTTCATCTGCGAAAAGAACATGGTACTCTTCATACCCACCTCTCAAGCTTGTTGTGAAGATTATTTAATGTAATAGTTTAATTACATTTATATTTACATTTAGTCATAATTATTTAATACAGGTAAAGCCCAAAGCCCTTATTATTATTTTTGAGACAGAGTCTTGCTCTCTTGCCCAAGCTGGAGTGCAGTGGTGTGATCTCTGCTCACAGCAACCTCTACTTCCCGGTTTCAAGCGATTCTCCTGCCTCAGTCTCCCCGAGTAGCTGGGACTACAGGCACACGTGCCACCACACCCAATTAATTTTTGTATTTTTAATAGAGATGGGGTTTCACCATATTAGCCAGGCTGGTCTTGAACTCCTGACCTCAAGTGATCTGCTCACCTCGGCCTCCCAAAGTACTGGGATTACAGACGTGAGCCACCGTGCCCAGCCCCCCTTATTATTATTACATACATGTGGGTGCCTTTAAATAATGTTTAAAAGGAACAACCCTACTATGGTTTGAATGTGTGTGTCTCTTCGAAATGTGTGTTGAAATTTCATTCCCAATGCATGAGGTGGGGCTTTTCGGAGGTGACTAGGTCAGAGAGTCCTGCCCTCATGAATGGGATTAGGGTTCTTATAAAAGGGCTTACGGGAGTCTGTCCTTTTCATCCCTTTCTCCCTTTCCACCATGTGAGGACACAGCATTCGTCTCTTCTGGAGGATGTAGCAACAAGGCACCGTCTCGAAAGCAGAGACGGAGCCCTCACCAGACACTGGATCTGCCAGTCCCTTGATCTTGTACTTTCCAGCCTCCAGAACTGTGAGGAATAAATTTCTACTATTTATAAATCACCCAGACTAAGGTATTTTGTTATAGCAGCAGGAACAGACTAAGACAAACCCCTAAAGGAATCTTGAAGAATCTCTTGGTGTAGTTAAAATACAGGGTTTGAGCCATTCCCCTAAGTAAATTCAGGTGGAATCCCCATGTCATGGATGATCTGTGTCATTTATAGAAGTGATCTGTCTAGGGAAGGATGAGTAGTGGGTGCCTGAGGGGGATTTAGGGACAGCCAAGGCCGGTTGTCATGACTAGGGCAGTGTCTCAAGGTTTATGACCAGTACGTGATGACATAGAATAGGGTTTTCCAAAGTGGGCACCACTGTGGTACTCAGATGCTTCTAGTAGTCCAGGGACCAAAGCTGGTGTATTAGGCCATTCTTGCATTGCTGTAAAGAAATACCTGAGACTGGGTAATTTACAAAAGAGGTTTAATTGGGTCATGGCTTTGCAGGCTGTCCAAGCGTGGTGCCAGCACCTGCTTGGCTTCTGGGGAGGCATTGGGGAGCTTTTATTCCTGGCTGAAGGTGAAGTGGGAGCAGGCATGTCATGTGGCCAGAGCAGGAGCAAGAGAGAGAGTGGTGGTTGTGAAGGGTGCCACAAACTTAACTAGATCTCTTGAGAACTCACTGTCACGAGGACAGCACCAAGCCATGAGGGATCCGCCCCCCATGACCCAAACATCTCCCACCAGGCCCCACCTCCAACACCGGGGTTTACAATTCAATATGGGATTTGGCCAGGATATATATTCACATTATATCAGTCTGTCATTAGGTCTGCTGCCCACACCTTTCCTGCTGATCCTATCTGTGGTGGGTTAGCTGACTTGAGCCCTCAGTGGTCTGGTCATTCAGTTTCTCACTGAAACCAATTAAACGCAGGTGGATTTGCCAGACTACAGCCCTGCAAGGGTGGGAACTTTGTCTTTTTCACCACTGTATGCCCAGCCCCTAGAATTGTGCCTGGAAAACAGTGTGTGCTCAAAAATGCATATTGAATAAGTGAATAAATGAATGACTGAATGAAATCGGCCTCCTGAATTATTTACCCAACTCCTGACAGCTTGATTAATGAAGTAAGCTGATAAAGAAGTTTCCCTGTAATCCCAGCACTTTGGGAGGCCGAGGCGGGCGGATCACGAGGTCAGGAGATCGAGACCATCCTGGCTAACACGGTGAAACCTCGTCTGTATTAAAAATACATAAAAATTAGCCGGGCACGGTGGCAGGCGCCTGTAGTCCCACCTACTCGGGAGGCTGAGGCAGGAGAATGGCGTGAACCCGGGAGACGGAGCTTGCAGTGAGCCAAGATTGTGCCACTGCACTCCAGCCTGGGCGACAGAGAAAGACTTGTCTCAAAAAAAAAAAAAAGTTCCAGAGGCTGAGGGCCGTGGCTCACGCCGGTAATTTCAGCACTTTGGGAGGCCAAGGTGGGAGAATCACTTGAGGTCAGGAGTTCAACCATCCTGGCCAATATGGTGAAACCCAGTCTCTACTAAAAATACCAACAATTAGCCAGGCGTGGTGGTGCACGCTTGTAGTTCCAGCTACTCGAGAGGCTGAGGCAGGAGAATCACTTGGACCCCTGGGGTGGAGGTTGCAGTGAGCCGAGATTGCGCCATTGCACTCTAGCCTGAGCAACAAGAGCGAAACTCCATCTCAAAACAAACAAACAAAAGAAGTTTTGGGAAACGTAAGGCCTGAACTAAAGCCCCACCTGGAAAGATGCTTTTTTTTTTTTTTTTTGAGATGGAGTCTCGCTCTAGCGCGGGCTGGAGTGCAGTGGCCGGATCTCGGCTCACTGCAAGCTCCGCCTCCCGGGTTCACGCCATTCTCCGGCCTCAGCCTCCGGAGTAGCTGGGACTACAGGCGCCCGCCACCTCGCCCGGCTAGTTTTTTGTATTTTTTAATAGAGACGGGGTTTCACCGTGTTAGCCAGGATGGTCTCGATCTCCTGACCTCGTGATCCGCCCGTCTCGGCCTCCCAAAGTGCTGGGATTACAGGCTTGAGCCACCGCGCCCGGCCGAAAGATGCTTTATTGACTGGCTGATGAATAAGAAAGACCGCTCCCAACCCTGCCCCTTGCTGCATGGAGCAAATTGTCAGGGACCAGACCCCTGGACTTCATGGTGCTGTGCCAGGAGGTCGTAGAGGGCCAGCTGCCCCTGCCTAACTCCTCTATCTCTGCTCCCAGATTATAAATACTCCTCTGGCACATCCAACAGGGCTCCTAGGTTGTTAAGTGGACTCAAGGCCCAGCCAGGCTCAGGCTGCAGAGTGGCTTCTGTCTGAAGTTCCATCAAAGAGAGAAGAGCAATATCTCAGAAACACGATGAAAGGCTCCTGGGAAGCAGGGTCTGACTTTCAAAAGGCCATCTACAGCCCACATCGAGAGTACCTGCTGTTCTCAAAGGACAGGGCTCGAAACAGAGACTGCAGCTATTTCCTTCTCTGACATTCAACACCATGACTAGAACCAGGCAAAGGCACCCAGAGGGCCATGGCAGCCCATCCTGGAGTTGAGAGGGCTGGACGATGCGGCCCTGGGGGAGAGACAGCACCGTCTTGGGCTATTAGAGTCAGGATCTGCCACATGTCCTAACGGGGCTGGAGGAAGGGTCCTGATAGGGTGTGGCTGTGTCCCCACCCAGATCTCATCTTGAACTGTAGCTCCCACAGTTCCCACGTGTTGGGAGTGACCCAATGGGAGGTAATTGAATCATGGGAACGGGTCTTTCCCATGCTATTCATGTGATAGTGAATAAGTCTCATGAGATCTGATGGTTTTTTCAAGGGCAGTTTCCCTGCACAAACTCTCTTCCCTCGTCTGCTGCCACGTGGGACGTGCCTTTCACTTTCTGCCATGATTGTGAGGCCTCCCCAGCCATGTGGAACTGTGAGTCCATTAAATCTCTTTCTTTTGTAAATTTCCTAGTCTCGGGTATGTGGGGTATGTTTTTTATTTTTATTTATTTGTTTATTTATTTTGAGACAGGGTCTCACTCTGTTGCCCGGGCTGGAGTGCAGTGGTGCTATTTTGCATCACTGCAGCCTCTGTCTCCCAGGTTCAAGCAATTTTCCTGCCTCAGCGTTCCAAGTAGCTGGGATTACAGGTGTCCGCCACCACGCCTGGCTAATTTTTGCATTTTTAGTAGAGACGGGGTTGCGCCATGTTGGCCAGGCTGGCCTCGAACTCCTGACCTCAGGTGATCTGCCTGCCTCAACCTCCCAAGATGCTGGGATTACAGGCGTGAGCCACCACGACCGGCCTTGGGTATGCGTTTATCAGCAGTGTGAACATGGATTAATACAAGTACCCTGCCTGTCTTGAGAGACAGTAGAAAGACACTGTCCTGGGAGTCCAAGGCAGGGCCTGTCCCCATAGGGTGAGCAGGAAGGAACCAATCTTCAGGGGGAACATTCCGGAGCCGTGGGTTGTTGGACTGACTGCTCCCCTGACTGAAGGAAGGTTCGAAGAAGGACTTCCAGCCTGAGGTGTGTCCTGAGTCAGGCCCTGGGGATCATAGCAAGAACCAGCAGGCCCTTTCATCAGAGCCCCACTCTTTTTTTTTTTTGAGACGGAGTCTCGCTCTGTCGCCCGGGGCTGGGATGCAGTGGCCAGATCTCAGCTCACTGCAAGCTCCGCCTCCCGGGTTTACGCCATTCTCCTGCCTCAGCCTCCCGAGTACCTGGGACTACAGGCGCCCTTCATCTCGCCCGGCTAGTTTTTTGTATTTTTTAGTAGAGACGGGGTTTCACCATGTTAGCCAGGATGGTCTCGATCTCCTGACCTCATGATCCGCCCGTCTCGGCCTCCCAAAGTGCTGGGATTACAGGCTTGAGCCACCGCGCCCGGCCCAGAGCCCCACTCTTTTGGCGTGTCACAGCTGGGCCCAGGAGGGCTCCCTCTCTCTCCTCCAGCGGGAACACAGCAGGGCAAGTAGGGCCTCCGGACTGGGCCCATCTTCCTCAAGCTCTGAGTTCGTCCATTTCCCCCAGCCCTGACTGAGATCCTTTTTCACACAAAGGAACTATACATAACATCTTTGAAATAACTGGGGAAATTTGGATATGAACTGGGCATTGGATTATCAAAGAAATATGACCTACATTTGGTGTGATAAAGGTATCCTATGTAGGAAATTATCTTTTTTTGTTTTGAGACAGAGTCTCGCTCTTATCCCCCAGGCTAAAGTGCAATGGTGCGATCTTGGCTCACTGCAACCTCCGCCTCCCGGGTTCAAGCGATTCTCCTGCCTCAGCCTCCTGAGTAGCTGGGATTATGGGCGTGTGCCACCATGTCTGGCTAATTTTTGTATTTTTAGTAGAGACTGGGTTTCACCATGTGGGCCAGGCTGGCCTCAAACTCCTGACCTCAGGCGATCTGCCTGCCTCCGCCTCTCAAAAGTGCTGGGATTACAGGCATGAGCCACCATGTCCAGCTATCTTTGTTTTTAAAAGGAGGCCGGGTGTGGAGGCTCACGCCTATAATCCCAGCACTTTGGGAGGCTAAGGCGGGCAGATCACAAAATCAGGAGACTGAGACCATCCTGGCCAACATGGTGAAGCCCGTCTCTACTAAAAATACAAAAATTAGCCTGGCGTGGTGGCACACTCCTGTAATCCTAGATTCTTGGGAGGCTGAGGCAGAAGAATTCCTTGAACTCCGGAGGCGGAGGTTGCAGTGAGCCAAGATTGCGCCACTGCACTCCAGCCTGGTGACAGAGTGAGACTCTGTATCAAAAAAAAAAAAAAAAAGGAACATTGAGGTATTTGGGGGTGAACTGCTGCAACGTCTGAAGTTTACTTTAAAATCCTTCAGAAGGAAGTTAGAAATAAATCTAGCAAGATGCTAATAACTGTTAAGCCTGGGTGGTGAGCGTGTAAAGCTTTCTGTATGTTTGGAAATGTATATAATATAATGTCGGAAGAACAAAGGTCGCCACCTCTGAGGGACGTTCCCTGATTCCCCAGAACTGGGTTGGGTGTCCCTCTCATGGGCGACCCTAGTTGCTGTCCTGGCCCAACATCAGTCACCAGGGCACTTACAATTCTGAATTCAACTGCCTGCATTTTAAATTAGGTTAAGACCCTTGGGGGTACCCCCAGAGAGTCTGACAGAGAGTAGATGCTAATACAGGAATGCTGGAAAGAAGGAAGGAGGAAGAGGGAGCAGGGAGGGAGGCTACAGCCTCCAGCTCCCATCTCAGAACCAGGCACACAGCAAGTCCTCAACTCTTGTTTATTAGGCTGAATTTTCTTTTCTTTTTGAAACGGAGTCTTGCTCTGTTACCCGGGTTGGAGTGCAGTGGTGCAATCTCGGCTCCCTACAACTTCCTCCTCCAGGGTTTAAGTAATTCTTGTGCCTCAGCCTCCTGTGTAGCTGGGATTACAGGCATCCATCACCATGCCTGGCTAATTTTTGTATCTTCTTTTTAGTAGAGACAGGGTTTTGTCATGTTGGCCAGGCTGGTCTTGAACTCCTGACCGCAAGTGATCTGCCTGCCTCAGCCTCCCAAAGTGTTAGGATTACAGGCATGAGCCAGCGCGCCCAGCCTAGGCTGAGTTTTCTTTTTTTTTTTTTTTTTAAGGCAGAGTCTCGCTCTGTCGCCCGGACTGGAGTGCAGTGGCCAGATCTCAGCTCACTGCAAGCTCCGCCTCTCGGGTTCCCGCCATTCTCCTGCCTCAGCCTCCCGAGTAGCTGGGACTACAGGCGCCCGCCACCTCGCCCGGCTAGTTTTTTTGTATTTTTAGTAGAGACGGGGTTTCACCGTGTTAGCCAGGATGGTCTCGATCTCCTGACCTCGTGATCCGCCCGTCTCGGCCTCCCAAAGTGCTGGGATTACAGGCTTGAGCCACCGCGCCTGGCCTAGGCTGAGTTTTCTAGGAGGAAGCCAGCTCTCCTGTCTTCCTTTTCCTTGAGGGCTCTATCAGTGTCAGTCAGAAGACAGGCTGGGTTTTGTGGCCGCCTTCATTTTCTGTGTCCCAAGCCCACCCTCAGCCAAAATGCTGTTGGAAATTGAGGCTAAATATTTATGCCCACCACACAGAAATGTGTACATGAATTTTTGTTTTTGTTTTTTTTTGTACAGAGTCTCGCTTTGTTGCCCAGGCTGGAGTGCAGTGGCGTGATCTTGGCTCACTGCAACCTCTGCCTCCCGGGTTCAAGAAATTCTTCTGCCTCAGCCTCCCGAGTAGCTGGGACTATAGGCATGCGCCACCACGCCTGGCTAATTGATGAATGTTTTTAGCAGCAGTATTCATTATAGCAAAAAAGGTAAAATAATCCAAATGTCCACCAACTGACGAATGGATAAAATGTGGTGTATCCATACAACGAAATATTATTGGCGATAAAAGGGAACAAAGTTCTGATGGATATCACATGTTTGAACCTCAAAAACATTATGCTAAGTGGAAGAAGCCAGTCACGAAGGGTCACATATTATGATTGCATTTATATGAAAGGTCCAGTGGAGGCAAATCCACAGAGGCAGAAGACTGATACATAGTTTCCTAGGACTATGAGAGTCCTGCTCTGTCACCCAGGCTGGAGTGCAGTGGTGTGATCATGGCTCATTGTAGCCTTGACCTCCTGGGCTCCAGCAATCCTCACACATTAGCCTCCTGAATAGCTGGGACTGTAGGTGCACCCTGCTACGCCTGGCTAATTTTTGTATTTTTTATTGAGATGGGTTCTTGCTCTGTTGCCCTGGCTGGTCTTGAACTCCTGGGCTCAAGTGATCCTCCCACCTCCGCCCCCAAAGTGCTGGGATTGTAGGTGTGAGCTACTGTGCCCAGCCAGTAGGGGTTTCTTTTTGGGGATGATGAAAATGTTCTAAAATTGATTGTCATGTTGGTTGCAGGACTCTGGATATACCAAAAACCTCTGAAGCATCACTTTAAAAGCATGAATTTTATGGCATATGAATTATATCTCAATCAAGCTGTTATTAAAAAAAAAATATATATATATATCCATTATCCAACCTGTGCTGCAGGGTGATAAGGCAGAAAGAGATGGACGTGGGGTTGGCTGTCTTCCCAATTTAAAATAGAACAATAAAAGATGAGCTGGGGGTGTGGGGCAAGTATGTAACAGGGCCTATAAATAAGACCTTGGCTTGTAGTTGTCAGATGCAAGGTGCTGATGAGGGCTGCTTATCTGTGACCTTGCAAGGAGCAAAGTTTGATCTCAATCTATTCACTAAAGAGCCAACTGTGATGCTGTGGAGATGGGGAAGAGGAAAACTCCTCCTGTGATGCCAGAAAGATATAATTAAAAATATAAATCACACTTTCCAGGCTTGGAAGACATTTATCATGTAGCTTTCCAGAGGCATTGCACAGACAAGGCAGTTTGAATAATTCCATGAATTACCTTGGAAAAGAGGAGGAGGGGGCACCTCCAGGGTGGTGGGCATGGTGGAGGAGGGGAAGGAAGGAAGGAAAGAGTAGCAATGAGGGGAAGGGGGTATGGTTGTGGATTCCCAGCCTGGTGGTCCAGGCCAGGACATAAGCGGTGAGCACAAACAGCATTAGACATTTTCTTAATCTGTTGCCATAAGAATGCGAGCTCCAGGAGGGCAGAAATTTCTGTTTGTTTTCTCCATTGCTGCATCCCCATGGCTGGTGTGCCACAATTTTTTGTATGTACACGTTGAGTAAATGAATATTTTAAAATTAGACTTGACTTCCACCTCTGGTGAAGATGGAATGACAGGGACCAGCCTGAAACAAGGAAAAAATTGGACAAAAGATTTCAGTGAATCAAAAAAAAAAAAAAGCTGGACAAAATATAAAACAATGGTTTTCAAGACATTTGATGTCAGGCAACGGAATCTCAAGGACAACAATCCTTGAGAGAAAAGAAATAGACCGGGTGCGGTGGCTCACACCTATAATCCCAGCACTTTGGGAGGCTGAGGTGGGAGGATCGATCACCTGAGGTCAAGAGTTCAATATCAGCCTGGCCAACATGGTGAAACCCCATCTCTACTTAAAATGCAAAAATTAGCCAGGCATGGTGGCACATACCTGTAATCCTAGCTACCTGGGAAGCTGAGGCAGGAGAATCACTTGAACCTGGGAGGCAGAGGTTGCAGTGAGCCAAGATTGCGCTACTGCACTCCGAGCTGGGCAACAGAGCAAGACTCCATCTCAAAAATAAACAAACAAATAAAGAATATCCTACGGCTAAGGGAGAAGACCCACAGCTGGAATTCAGACTTTGTGGGGCAAAGTGAAATTACAGACCACTGGATAATGAAGTTGACTGTGTTGTTCCAGGCCACAGCTGGTCCACAGTTGCTGGACAAACAGAAACTCCCATCTGGGGTGCAAGCAGGTGGAGACTGGTGGGCACAGACCCATGGCTAAGACTGGCAAGCAAGAAATCTCCCCACCAGGGTGCAGATGGGCTAAAGCTGGAAAGTGAACTGCCATGGGGCCTGTGGGACTCACTAAGAATCTGCCCATGGGGACTGCTGAAACCTGATGACAAGCTGTCAGTGGGGATACTTCTAAAATTTGGTGAGGGTAAGTACCACTGGATGTCCCTCATACTCCCCTGGCAGCCATGAACTAAGAGCAACAAACCCGTAGAAGTGCACGAAAACAATAAAGAGAAGCAAGCAACTTTTTACCTACAGTGCTCCTCCAGCTCCCTCTACTGACAAAGTTTAGCATCGTGCTCACGGCAAGGGAGAAATTCTTACAGGGTCCAGCTCAGTTATCACAGGGCACGCAAGGAAGGGTAGATTTGAAGCTGAGCGAGAATAGATTGATAGCTGGTACAGACACAGTCCGACTTTCAATAAAAAATGATCAGTCATGCAAAGAAGACAAAATATGACTCATAATGAGGAGAAACATCAATCAATAGAAATAACCTTTAAAGGTACACAGATGAGGCTGGGTACAGTGGTCCATGCCTGTAATCCCAACACTTTGGGAGGCTGAGGTGGGAGGATGGCTTGAGGCAGGAGTTTGAGACCAGCCTGGGCAATTATAAGACATTGTCTCTACTAAAAATTTAAAAATTAGCTGGGCATTGTGGTATGCACCTGTAGTTCCAGCTACTTGGTGCGCTGAGGTGGAGGATAGCTTCAGCTAAGAAGTTCGAGGTTGCAGCGAGCAATGCTGGTGCCACTGTACTCCAGCCTGGGTGATGGAGTGAGACCCTGTCTCTTAAAAAAACAAAACACAGATGATAGAATTAGTAGACAAAACAAAACAGTTCTTATAACAGCTATTACATATCCTGTATTCAAGAAGGTAGAGGGAGGATTGAGCATGTTTGAGATATAGAAAATATTATTTATTTATTTATTTTGAGATGGGGTCTCGCTTTGTTGCCCTGGCTGGAGAGCAGTGGCGTGGTCTCAACTCACTGCAAGCTCTGTCTCCCGGGTTCACACCATTCTCCTGCCTCAGCCTCCTGAGTAGCTGGGACTACAGGCACCCGCCACCATGTCCACCTAATTTTTTTTTGTATTTTTAGTAGAGACGGGGTTTCACCGTGTTAGCCAGGATGGTCTCTATCTCCTGACCTCATGATCCGCCCATCTCGGCCTCCCAAAGTGCTGGGATTACAGGCATGAGCCATCATGCCCGGCTGAAAATATTTTTTAAAAGATCCAAACTGAACTTCTAGAAATGAAAAATATAATGCCTGTGGTGGGAAAATACACTGGATGGGCTAATTCCAGATTAGATATCACAGAAGAAAATGCCAGTAAACTTGAAGACATAACCTTTACAAATATTCAAAATGAAACATGAAGGGAAAAAGACTAAAAAAATGAACTTGGAAATAGTCCCTGGTAGGGGAGGGGGGAAATAAACAGAGCATTATCTTTCTGTTCCCATATTTCTGTAGTGTAGAGATAGGCAAACTTTTACTTAAAGGAACAGATAGTGGGTGTTTTAGGCTTGTGGGCCATATGGTTCCTTTCTTTTTTCTTTTTTTGAGATGGAGTTTCACTCTGTTGCCTGGGCTGGAGTGCAGCGGTGCAATCTTGGCTCACTGCAACCTCTGCTTCCCGGGTTCAAGCAATTCTCCTGCCTCAGCCTCCCGAGTAGCTGGGACTACAGGTGCTCACCACCACAGGGTTTCACCATGTTTTCCAGGGTGGTCTTGAACTCCCAACCTCAGGTGATCTGCCTGCTTTGGCCTCCCAAAGTGCTGGGATTATAGGCGTGAGCCACCGTGCCTGGCCAGGGCCATATGGTTTATATTGCAACTTGTCGACTCAGCCTATTTAACTCTGCTCAGAAGCCATCATAGACAATATATAAGCAAATGGGCATGACTGTCGTCCAGTAAAACTTTATTTATAAAAACAGGCAGCCAACCCGTGGTCTATAGTTTGCCAATCTCTCCCCGAGAGCATCCAGTGAGTACCCTGAGTGCTCATTCAGCATCCCCAAAACCCAGAGGGCCTACCTAAGCCTGGTAGATGAGAGCTCACCCCAGGCCCCAGACCTGTCTTCCTCTTCTTCTCTCCATTTAACTGGCATTCTCCATCCAGATTTCATTCCCCCAGAGCCTTGAAGGTTAGTTAGTAGATAAGTGAATCTATTTAGCACTCGTGGTATGCTAAAATATGGTTCCCCAGAAAGATATTCACATCCTAATCCCTGGAAACTGGACTGGCTTTTGTTTTTTTTTTTTGAGACAGGGTCTCAGTCTCTCATTCAGGTTGGAGTGCAGTGGTGCAATTTCAGCTCACTGCAGCCTCCACCTCCAAGGCTCAAGTGATCCTCCCACCTCAGTCTCCCAAGTAGCTGGGACTACAGGTATGCACCATCACCCCTGGCTAACTTTTTGTATTTTTGTAGGGATGGGGGTTTGCCATGTTGCCTAGGCTGGTCTCGAACTTCTGTGCTCAAGTGATCTACCTCCTTTGGCCTCCCAAAGTGCTGGGATTACAGGCATGAGCTACCATACTTGCTAACTGTTACTTTATATGGAAAAAGGAGCTGAGAGCAGTGGCTCACATCTGTAATCTCAGTACTTTGGGAGGCTGAGGCAGGTGGATTGCTTGAGGCCGGGAGTTTGACACCAGCCTAGGCAACATAGTGAGTTCCTGCTTCTACAAAAATAAAAGATTAGCCAGGCCAACATGGCAAGACCCTGTCAAGAAAGAAAAGAAAGAATAAAGAAAAAGAGAGTGTGAGAGAAAGAGGGAAGAGGAAGAGGAAAGAGAAGGAGGAAAGGAAGGAAGGCAGGGAGGGAGGGAGGAAGGAAAGAAGGAAGGAAAGGAAGGAAAGAAGGAAGGAAAGGAAGGAAAGGAAGGAAAGGAAGGAAAGGAAGGAAAGGAAGGAAGGAAGGAATCTTTGCAGATGTGATTAAGAATGTTGCATTGGCCGGGCGCGGTGGCTCAAGCCTGTAATCCCAGCACTTTGGGAGGCCGAGATGGGCGGATCACGAGGTCAGGAGATCGAGACCATCCTGGCTAACACGGTGAAACCCCATCTCTACTAAAAAATACAAAAAACTAGCCGGGCGAGGTGGCAGATGCCTGTAGTCCCAGCTACTTGGAGGCTGAGGCAGGAGAATGGCATAAACCCGGGAGGCGGAGCTTGCAGTGAGCTGAGAACCGGCCACTGCACTCCAGCCCGGGCGACAGAGCGAGACTCCGTCTCAAAAAAAAAAAAAAAAAAAAAAAAAAAAGAATGTTGCATTGGGCACTTTGGGAGGCCAAGGCGGATGAATCACCTGAGGTCAGGAGCTCGAGACCAGCCTGACCAATATGATGAAACCCCGTCTCTACTAAAAATACAAAAAAAATTAGCCGGGCGTGGTGGCATGCACTTGTAATCCCAGCTACTGGGAGGCTGAGACAGGAGAATCGTTTGAACCTGGGAGGCAGAGGTTGCAGTGAACTGAGATCGTATCATTGCACTCCAGCCTGGGCAACAAGAGCAAAACTCCATCTAAAAAAAAAAAAAAAAAGAGAGAATCTTGCACTGGGGAGAGTATGCTAGATTATCCAGGTAGGCTCACAATGCAATCACAGGTGTTCTTTTAAGGGAGAAGCAGAGAAATGTTTGACACACAGGAGAGGCTATCTGAAGATAGAACAGAGAATGGTTTGAAGATGCTGGCCTTGATGCTTGGAGTGAAGGATGCCAGCAGCCACCAGAAGCTGGAAGAGATAAGGAATCCACTCTCCACTAGAGCCTCTGGAGGGGGCACGTCCCTGACTACACCTTGACTTCAGCGCAGTGATACTGATTTTGGACTGCTGGTCTCTAGAACTGAGAGAAAAAATGTGTATTTCTTTAAGCCACCTATTCTGTGCTAAGTTGTTGCAGTAGCACTAGAAAGCTAATACAGTCATTAATTATTTACAGTAATTATCTGCAATCATCAATAAAGTCAAATGACCTTCCCCCATACTGCTTTCAGAGCTAGTGGTTTTTTTTTTTTTTTTTGAGACCAGGTCTCACTCTGTCACCCAGGCTGGTGTACAGTGGTGCAATCTCGGCTCACTGCAACCTCTACCTCCCAGGTTCAAGTGATTCTTGTGCCTCAGCCTCCCAAGTAATTGGGACTATGGGCACATGCCACCATGCCTGGCTAATTTTTTTGTATTTTTTGGTAGAGATGGGGTTTCACAATGTTTGCCAGGCTGATCGTGAACTCCTGACCTCAAGTGATCCACCCACCTCAGCCTCCCAAAGTATAGGGATTACAGACGTGAGCCACTGCACCTGGTCAGAGCTAGGTTAAAGAGGCTTTCTGTACCTCTGCCTTAACACAAAGCAGGCTTCACGGGAATGGGCGGGCAGCCCAGCCAAGGAATCAATGTGTTGATGTGGGAATCAGGAGATTTGGGTTCAAGTCCCATTCTGCCTTCCTCACTGAGTGATCCTAGGCCTTTGGTTTCCCTGGCTGTGAAACTCCCACATGGGGTAGAAGAGGAGGCTTCCCTCCTGCTGCAAATGCTGTTAAGCTTAAAGGGAATGCTGCACAAACATGGTCTATCCTTGCCTTTGGGGCTGTGGGACCCTTAGATTCAATCCCCTGACAGCCACCCGGCTCTGAGTTTTTGGAATAGCAAGAATGATAACAGGAGTGGCTAACCTTTACTGCGTGCCAGGTGCTGTGTTAAGCAGTTGACTTGTTCTCCAGAGTGTCCATGTTCTCCAGAAATAACATGGAAATAGGCTAGTGGAGTTTGCACTTGGAATCAGTAAGACCTGAGTTGGAGTCTCAGATCTGCCACAATTAGCTGTGTGACCTTGGACAAGTGACTCAATCTCTCTGAGCATCATAAGCCTCACTTACAAAATGGTGCTGTCTTTGCCTGTTTCCTGGGATGTTGTGAGGATCAGGTTTACCTTGAGCGAAATGCCTGGCACAGTTCTCTTGCTACCATTTGTTGTGACTAGGATTCCTGAACATACAAAGGGGGTGTTCACAAAGGCGGGTGAGCTGTTGTCTCTCAGTAGAAAACCATCTAAGCGCTACCACATCCATTCAAAGGGTAACAGTACAGTCCCGGTGCGGTGGCTCACGCCTGTAATCCCAGCACTATGGGAGGCTGAGGTGGGTGAATCACTAGAGGTTAGGAGTTCAAGACCAGCCTGGCCAACATAGTGAAACCCCGTCTCTACTAAATATACAAAAATTAGCCAGGCATGGTGGCAGGTGCCTGTAATCCCAGCTATTCGGGAGACTGAGGCATGAGAATCACTTGAACCCAGGAGGTGGAGGTTGCAGTGAGCCGAGATTGCACCACTGCATTCCAGCCTGGGCAACAGAGTGAGACTCTGTCTCAAAAGAAAAAAAAGAAAAGAAAAAGAAAAAAGAAATGGGCACCGCTACCATCTGTGGAATATTTCTTCTAAGACAGCACCTAGACTCCCGCATCCATGGTAATTTTCATGCTGAGGGCTGAGTGACTAATTTTCCCACCTAAAATTGATTCTTCCTTCTTTTGTTATTATAGTCTGGAGAAAGGACATAATAAAAACCCTGAGTCTGGCAAAGAAAGCAACGTGAAATGCAATTTGACATTGGAAGTATTGTGTCAACAATTCTAAAAAAAAAAGTAAACAAATCAAGGAGTAGCTTTTAGAGCTAGTCTCAAGTCGTGCCAGAAAGATCTGAGTTAGAGAGAGGAGGCTACATGCAACAATTTGTTTCTGTACCTGAAATGCTGCTCAGTCTGGACTTTCTGTGCTGGTTAAAAGCCCCTCCAACTCCCTGATCCACTGGCCCTAGCCCCACAGGTGTCCTCAATATTGATCTCACGCTTGACTCCATCCAGCGTCGCCCTAGCCCCACAGGTGTCCTCAATATTGATCTCACTCTTGACTCCATCCAGCCTCCCAGTCCTGTGGATTTCACGCCTCTCACAGCTGTGGGATATTCCCCTTAGCCTCCCTCCTGGGGTGGTTGCATAGCTGGTTCTCTAGTCTCGCTGTGTCCAGGCCTTACCTGGGCAGAGCAACCCCCCAAGCCAGCTGCCATGAGATCCTTCTGATCATGAGGACGAAAAGATTGTAAAGGTGACTGCCAGTTATGTACCAAGAACATATTGAGTGTCTACCATATTGCTTGGTTCTTTCATTTAATTTCCAAAAGCCTACAGAGTAGCTTCTGCGGGTCCCACTTTACTGATGAGGCAACTTGCCCAAGGTTGGTCGAGGGCACTGAGCTGGTAAACAGTGAAATGCATTTGAACTCAGGACCGTGGGACTCCAAAGTTTATGTTCTTCTCACTTTACTAGTTTCCTTCACTGGCTTCCCATTGCCCAACAGCTGAGTTTCTGAAACTTGTGCCCTGGGGACATCACTGTATAAGATGTTAATAAGTTTTCTTTTTTTTGGAGACAGGGTCTCTGTCACCCACGCTGGAGTCCAGTGTCATGATCACAGCTCACCGCAGCCTCAACCCCCTGGACTCAAACAATCCTCCCACCTCAGCCTCCTGAGTAACTGGGACTACAGGAGTGCACCGCCACACCCAACTAATTTATTTTTCTCTCTGTAGAGATGGAGTTTTGCTTGTTGCCGAGGCTGGTCTCAAACTCTCGGGCTCAAGTGATCCTCCTGCCTGAGCCTCCCAAAGTGCTGAGATTACAGGCATGAGCCACTGTACCTGGCCAGAAATTTTCCCTAAACAACAAAGTGTGTGGGATGGGCATGGGAGGCCTGTGGTTAAATCCATTTGGGACTAGCTCCCTGTGCTGCCCCTTCTTGGAGAATTCCTCTCATATTAGTATAGTAAAGGCTTTGATGCGTCTGCAATTAAAGAACAAAACCAAAACCCTTTAACCCAGAGTTTGCCAAGGGCACTTTGCCATGGAACCCTTTTGCACAGAGCATCTGTCAGTCTGAAGGAGGACTGGTATTCCTCGGCACACAGTCTGGGAACCACTGGGCTTCTGGCTCAAGTTGCAGGCCCTTAGCCCAGTTGGTACACAGGCCCCAGTGCTGCTTCTCTGGTTTCACCTCCTCTTGTGCCCTGGTCAAGCTTCTGTTCTGGCCACAGATCACTGCTCTTAATTCCTCCAGCAAGAGGGGGTGTTCATGCCTCCATGAGAGTCTCCCTCTGCCTGGCATTCTGTTTCCTCCCTGCCTCCTCTATGTGCTTTCAGGAATGTACTAGCTGGAATGTCCCCTGCTCAGAAGCATTTTCCCAAACTTTTTTTTTGAGACAGAGTCTTGCTCTGTTGCCCAGGCTTGAGTGCAGTCACGCAATCTTGGCTCACTGCAACCTCCGCCTCCCAGGTTGAAGTGATTCTCATTCTTCAGCCTCCCAAGTAGCTGGGACTACAGGTGCACTCCACCACACCTGGTTACTTTTTTTTTTTGTTTTGCAATTATAGTAGACGGGGTTTCACCATGTTGGCCAGGCTGGTCTTGAACTCCTGGCCTCAAGTGATACTCCTGCCTTGGCCTCCCAAAAGTGCTGGGATTACAGGCATGAGCCACCGTGCCTGGCCTGCATTTTCCCGAGCATTCTAACCAGAGCTAATCACCTCCCCCATGATTGCATCATCTCTATACCTAGCACTTACTTTTAGTACAGCTTGTCTCTCTGTGTATATTGAATAATATTTATTTTTATGTGGCTGTTTTCTATTGTAGACCATGAACTTCTTTTTTTTTTTTTGAGACAGAGTCTCCCTCTGTTGCCCAGGCTGGAGTGCAAAGGCACAATCTCAGCTCACTGCAACCTCCAGTACCTGGGTTCAAGCAATTCTCCTTGCCTCAGCCTCCCAAGTAGCTGGGATTATAGGCACCTGCCACCATTCCCAGCTAATTTCTTGTATTTTTAATAGAGATGGGGTTTCGCCATATTGGCCAGGCTGGTCTTGAACTCCTCACCTCAGGCAATTCGCCCACCTTGGCCTCCCAAAATACTGGGATTACAGGCATGAGCTACCATGCCAGGCTGACTGTGAACTTCTTAAAACTTCTTCTTTATTTCAGAATCTTCAACACCAAGCACAGCGGCCTGATATGCAACAGGTATTTGCCAGCTCAACTTCCTACTGTATTTCAGTGTATTTTCTTTATATATATATATGTCTATAATTCATGACAGGTGCATTGGCTTATGCCTATAATCCCAGCACTTTGGGAGTCTGAGGCCAGACCATTGCTTGAGGCCAGGAATTTGAGACTAGCCTGGGTAACATAGTGAGACCTCATCTCTATAAAAAAAAAAAAAAAAAAAAAAAAATAAATTAAATTAGCCAGGTGTGGTGGTGCATGTCTATAGTCCCAGTTACTCAGGGGGCTGAGGCAGGAGGATCACTTGCTCAAGAGTTTGAGGCTGCAGTGAGCTATGAGCTCCCAGGCTTGAATGCTATGCCACTGCACTCCAGCCTGGGTGACAGAGTGAGACCCTGTCTCTAAAAAAGAAAGAAAGAAAAAAAAAAAAAAAGCAATTCATGCCCATTGTGGGATGTTAAAAAAAATACACTCAAAGAAGAAAAACGCATAATCCTAGAGGGATCAGGCAAATGATTTTCCACCTGGTGTTAACACAAGAACTGGCCAGGCGCTGTGTTACATGCCTGTAATCCCAGCACTTTGGGAGGCCAAGCCAGGAGGATCACTTGAAGCCAGGAGTTCAAGACCAGCCTGGGCAGCATGGAAAAACCCAGTCTGTACTAAAATATACAAAAATTAGCCAGGTGTGGTGGTGCATGCCTGTAATCCCAGCTACTTGGGAGGCTGAGGCATATGAATCATTTGAACCCAGGAGGCAGAGGTTGTAGTCAGCTAAGATCATGCCACTGCACTCCAGCCTGGGCAACAGAACGAGACCCTGTCTCAAAAAAAAAAAAAAAGAATTACCTGGGTGAGCTTGTTAAAACTAGAGATGCTCACACTGAACCTAGGCCACCCAGCTGCTGTCTCAGAGTGTGTGTGTGTGTGTGTGTATACGTGTATGTATACATGTGTGCATACATGTGTTTAATGAAATTCCAGCTGATTCTAAAACTCATCCATCCCTGTACTTACTTTTAGTACAACATCATCCATCATTAAGGGTCTGGTGATTCAAATATTTTTGTACTATAAACAAAGTTGTGATAAATATCTTTGTATATAATTCTTTGTCTCTGGGTCTATTTATTGCCTTAGAACAGATTCCTACAAGTGGAGTTACTGAGCCAAAGGGCAGGCAGGTTTTTAAGGCTCCCAGGACAGATCATCAATTACTCTGCAGAAAGATTGCACCACTTCCCTCTCCCACCGGAGCCTCCGAGGGTGCTTGTCTCATCAAACCCCCACAATTATGGCCACTTTTGACAAGAAAGAATACGAGAATAGTTGGTATTAAATGTGAAAGAAAAATTGCCTGGCTGGGTGGTTTTTAAAGAGAGGCATTTAGCAAGCTTTTGAAGCCTAATTACTGTTTAATCAGCCTAGGAACACACAGGCTCATTATTTTCTTTTTGCAGAGACTGAGAATTGCAATGCATGGTTGGTAATTTTGCCAACGCTGTAAACACCCATCACTTCATTTTCCTAGAAAAGCTTTGCTCTCTCTATGTGTGAAGGATGAAGCCTGTGTGTTTCGTCTTCCCCAGACACTCAGCTAACGGGCAGGTCCACTCAGCTGACAGCATCTCACCCGAGATACTTACACCTACAGTGTGGGCAGGGGACTGGCCGTCCACCGCGCAGAATGTTGCCCAAAGCTCAGTGTTCTTAGCTGTCATATTTCATGTTTTCACCCTTTCCTCCTCCATCTGTGGCAAGCAAGGGCACCCCGGCAGAGTTTCTTGAAGTTTGCCTAGACAGCTCATTCCTGCCTTAGAATGGAAAAGGCCATTATTCCCTCCCCTGTGCTCCAGGATCTACAATGTATCTGGGAAAGAGAAGTTTCCAGGAGGGAAGAATGCCATGACCAAGTCCAAAGGAGGACAATGTTCATTCAATTGTTCAATATGCTCATATTCTGACCCACAGCTACTGGAAATCGATCCCAGAGAATGCTTACACATGTGCATAACGCTATTTGCAAGGACTTTCCCTGCTGTTAGACAACAAACAAACAAACACCTACTAACAGGCAACTGGTTAAGTAATTGAGGGTCCTTCCATACAGTGGGATACCAGGCAGTTAAAAATAATGAGGCTAAACACACAAAACAATGACAGACCTGTATAGACAGTAAGTAAATATCTGCTGTTAAATGAGAATAGCAAGTGAAGAAAAAATATCCCTGTACAAAACAATCCGGTTTCTGTAAAAGGAAATAATTTATTCAATCAACATTCAGTGAGGATCTACTACATGCCAGGTACTGTGGATAAAAAGGCAAACCACACAGAGCCCCTGCCCTCATGGAACACACATAGCCAGGGTGGATAAATAAATAGCAAAAAGACTGAGGCTGGGCACAGTGGCTCACGCCTGTAATCCCATCATTTTGGGAGGCCAAGGCAGGTGGATCACGTGAGGTCAGGAGTTCGAGACCAGCCTGGCCAACATGGTGAAACCCCCGTCACTACTATAAATTCAAAAAATTAGCCGGGCGTGGTGGTGGGCGCCTGTAATCCCAGCTACTCAGGAGGCTGAGGCAGGAGAACAGCTTGAACCCGGGAGGTGGAGATTGCAGTGAGCTGAGACCATGCTGTTGTACTCCAGCCTGGGCAACAATAGTGAAACTCCATCTAAAAAAAAAAAAAAAAGAAAGAAAGGACACACACATACATACACACATACACATACATACACACACACACACGGAAACTCACTATTCAACGTTCCTTTGATTCCTGAAGAGCTTTGGTATTAAACAGTTTCCCATGAAAGGTCTGGACAGTCTTGGAGCAGCCATGCTTAGTAGTGGTTCTTGGCCCTGGCTAAACATTAGAATCACCTGGGCAGCTTTAAAAACCTCCCAGTGTCCAAATTCACCCCAGACCAATTAAAGAGAATCTTTGGGGGTGGGACCCAGGCATCAGCTTTTTAATGATCTCCAGGTGATTCTAATATGCAGCTGAAATTTGTAAACTTCTGCTCTAAGTGGTTGGATAGTAGGGGGAAGTGGGCTAGTTGTGAAACCTCTGTCAACCAGCTGTGTGATCATGGGCAAGTTGCTTGACCTCTCTGAACTTTATTTTCCCTGCTCTAAAATGGGATCATACCTTCTTCACATGATAGAATGAGGCTTATTGAGAACATTATCTGAAAGAGCTCAGTCAATTGTAAAGCATGATATAAATATAAGATATTTTATTTTCTGACTTGGTTATCAGCTCAGAAAGAAGTAATAGGTGGAGCTGGGGGTCAGGCAGAGCAATGTTGAGTTAATGGTTAACAGAGAGAAAAGAAAAGAAGCTGATTGACTGGAATAGGAAGGGCAGAGAGAAGGTCAAAGGGTCCCCTAAACCATTTGCACTAAGGTGGGATCTACCCCTGCAGGATTCCAGGGTGATGCTAAGGCCCGAAGTTACGTCTTCATCTTATTCCTAAAGCTGTTATTTTCTGTCTTTTTTTTTGAGACAGAATCTCGCTCTGTTGCCCAGGCTGGAGTGTAGTGGTGCAATCTTAGCTTGCTTCAATCTCCGCCTCCTGGGTTCAAGCTATTCTTGTGCCTCAGCCTTCTGAGTCGCTGGAATTAGAGGCGCGCACCACCATGCTCAACTAATTTCTGTAATTTTGGTAGAGACAGGGTTTCACCATGTTGGCCAGGCTGGTCTTGAACTCCTGGCCTCAAGCGATCCACCTGTCTCGGCCTCCCAAAGTGCTGAGATTACAGACATGAGCCATTAAGCCAGGCCAAGCTCTGTTATTTTCTCACTGGGTACTGCCAGTATGAAGAGCCGGGGATGGCAACTGTCTGGGTGAGAGGTCCGATGACCAGATGGGATGGAGCTGAAGGGGTTCTTCAGGCTCTGCTGGGAAGCTTTCAGCCAGACAGGGTCCCTTCCCTGGAGTCACCCTCACCAGCAACTTAAAGAGTGGGAAATTCTCCTGGGCTTGTACACATGGGCCCATCAGACCAGGCTGCTGGCCCTGGAGACTTTGTGAGGGGCTGAGCCTGCCCTGGTCAGGAGGCCAAGGGGTAGGAGGCCAAGGGGGCTGTGAGCCTAGACATTTCCTGCCCTTCCTTGACAAACACCATCGCCCCCCCACCCTTAGAGTAAGGAGGTCAACACACAATTGTGCATCAGTGAGCAGAGTGGAAATGCTTCTGTCTGACTCAGTCTACCTCCAGCTGAGTGCCCTCTTCCACTCAGACTTTCCCTTTCAACCCACCAACCTTCGTCCTTCCATAGTGTGCTCAGTAATGGATGTTGAGTGACTGAGAAAGTCTTAACTTGCAATGAGCTCCATTTGCTGATAGATCTTGATATTTCATGATGACAGGTTTCTTTTTTTTTTGAGACAGAGTCTCACTCTGTCACCCAGGTTGGAGTGCAGTGACATGATCTCAGCTCACTGCAACCCCCACCTCCCAGGCTCAAGTGATCCTCCTACCTCAGCCTCCCAAGTAGCTGGGACCACAGGTGCACACCACCACGCCCAGCTAATTTTTGTATTGTTTGTAGAGACAAAGTTTTGCCATGTTGCCCAGGCTAGTCTCAAACTGCTGAGCTCAAGCAACCCACCCACCTCGGCCTTCCAAAGGGCTGGGATTACAGGTGTAAGCCATCTTTTTTTTTTTCTTAAAAAAAAATTATCTTTTGCTGGGCATGGTGGCTCACGCCTGTAATCCCAGCACTTTGGGCAGCAAAGGCAGGCGAATCACCTGAAGTCGGGAGTTCGAGATCAGCCTGACCAACATGGTCTCTACTAAAAATATAAAAATTAGCCAGGCGTGGTGGCTCACACCTGTAATCCTAGCTACTCGGGAGGCTGAGGCAGGGGAATCATTTGAACCCGGGAGGCGGAGGTTGCAGTGAGATGAAATCACGCCACTGTACTCCAGCCCATGTGACAGTGTGAGACTCCTTCTCAAAAAAAAAAAAAGAAAGAAAAGAAAAGAAAAAAAAAATCTTTTTTTTGAGGCAGGGTCTTGAACTCCTGAGCTCAGTGATTGTCCTCCCTCAGCCTCCCAAGCATCTGGGATTGCAGGCAAATGCCACCACACCTGGCCGTTTCCTTTTTTAAACAGGTGTCTGATTTCCCACCTCCATTCCTTCCATAGCCCAGAGAGGTAGGACGTCATCTCTTCAGTTTTCTATCTACTCACAGGTTTGATCTTTAACCTCTCAAGAACAGTAAGCCAGAGGAACAGAGATAAGCGTTGAGTTGGGATTCAAGTTTACTTCAGCTGTTGCTGCCTGATCCGCACATCCCAGGGCTTCTTCTTAAGTAGTTCCTTGTAACTGAAAGTGTATCCAAAAGTGATACTCCTTTCTTTTTTTTTGAGACTGAGTCTCTCTCTCTGTCACCCAGGCTGGAGTGCAGTGGCGTGATCTCGGCTCACTGCAACCTCCGCCTCCTGGATTCAAGTGATTCTCGTGCCTCAGCCTCTCGAGTAGCTGGGATTACAGGTGCCCACCACCACACTCTGCTAATTTTTGTATTTTTAGTAGAGATGGGGGTTTCACCATGTTGGCCAGGCTGGTCTTCAACTCCTGACCTTAGGTAATCCACCCACCTCAGCCTCCCAAAGTGTTGGAATGACAGGCGTGAGCCACTGTGCCTGCCTCCTTTTTTTAATTTTGAAAATTTCAAGCTTTCAGAAAAGTTACAAGAAATAGGACAATGAACACTTGTATATTCTTCACCTAGATTCATTTGTTGCTAGCATTTTGCCCATTTGCCCGTTTATCTCTCCCCCTCTGTGTCTGTACACACACACACACACACACACACACACATTTAAAAAAATTATTTTAATTTATGGCCGGGTGTGGTGGCTCGTGGTTATAATTCCAACACTTTGGGAGCCCGAGGTAGGCAGGTCACTTGAGGCCAGGAGTTCGAGACCAGCCTGGGCAGCCTGGGCGAAACCTTATCTCTATAAAATATACAAAAATTAGCCGGGCATGGTGGTATGTGCCTGTGGTCCCAGCTACTCAGGAGGCTGAGGTGGGAGGATCACCTGAGCCTGGGAGGTTGAAATTGCAGTAAGCCAAGATCTCACCACTGTGCTCCAGTCTAGGCAACAGAGTGAGATCCTGTCTCAAAGAAATTATTCTGGCCAGCCACAATGGCTCACGCCTATAATCCCAGCACTTTGGGAGGCCGAGGCAGGTGGATCATTTGAGGTCAGGAGTTCAAGATCAGCCTGACCAACACAGTGAAACCCCATCTCTACTAAAAATACAAATTTAGCCAGGTGTGGTGGTGTGCACCTGTAATCCCAGCTACTCAGGAGGCTGAGGCAGGAGAATTGCTTGAACCCAGGAGGCGGAGATTGCAGTGAACCGAGAACACACCACTGCACCCCAGCCTGTGTGGCAGAGTGAGACTCTGTCTCAATAAAAAAAAAAAAGAAAAATTATTTCAATGTTTGCTAAACATTTTGAAAGTTAGTTGCAGGCATCATTGATATTTTATTTCTAATATTACTTCAGCATGTATCCCCTAAGAATGAGGACATTCTATATAACCACAGTATATTGTCATGCTTAAGAAATTTAACATTAGGCTGAACACAGTGGCTCATGCCTGTAATCCCAGCACTTTGGCAGGCTGAGGCAGGTGGATCACTTGAACCCAGGAGTTTGAGACCAGCCTGGGCATATGGCGAAATTTCGTCTCTACAAAAATCACAAAAAATTAGCCAGACATAGTGATGCACCTGTGGTCCCAGCTACACGGAGGCTGAGGTGGAAAGATTGCTTGAGCCAAGGAGGTTGAGGCTGCAGTGAGCCATGATCATGCCACTGCGCTCCAGCCTGGGTGACAGAGCAAAACACTGTTTCCAAAAAAAAAAAAAAAAAGAAAGAAATTTAACATTAATACTATATTGTGATATATATATTCCACATTCAATTTTTCCAATTGGCCCAATTATGTACTTGACTAGCTTTTTTTTGAGATGGAGTCTTGCTCTGTCACCCAGGCTAGAATGCAACGGTGTGATCTTGGCTCACTCCAACCTCTGCCTCCCGGGTTCAAGCAATTCTCCTGCCTCGGCCTCCTGAGTAGCTGGGATTACAGGCACCTGTCACCATGCCCGGCTAATTTTTGTATTTTTAGCAGAGTTGGGGTGTCACTATGTTGGCCAGGCTGGTCTTGAACGCCTGACCTCAGGTAATCCACCCACCTCGGCCGCCCGAAGTGCGGGGATTACAGAGGTGAGCCACAGCGCCTGCCCTTGAATAGCTTTTTGTTGTTAAGGTCCAATCCAGGATCGCAGATTGCATTTAGTGGTTCAGACCCTTTGGCATCCTCTAATCTAGAGCTGTTTTTTCAGACCATTTTGATCTCTTCTGACACGGACATTTTTGAAAAGTCCAAGCCAATTGTGTTAAAATTACAATTACTTTATGCTATTTGAATTCTACACGTGATCTTGGGCCTAAAGATATAAATTTTATCTATGCTGCCACCAGGTGGCGCACTCGGTAGGTCCTGGTCCTTAGAAACCCTTGAGAAAGGGCAATCAATTTAAGGCAAGCAAACTTGTCTCAATCAACTAAAGCTGTTATTTGGTAAAGCATATGATGTTGGCAGTGCCCATGTTTATAAAGGCACGTGGTGTCTTTTCCATGACCTGGGGATCTTGCTAATTAGGATTATAGTTTGGTTAGACCTGTAATGGGTCCCAAGATTCTACCTTTCTTTCTTTTTTTTTTTTTTTGGAGACAGGGTCTCACTCTGCTGCCCAGGCTGAAGTGCTGTGGTATGATCACGGCTGACTGCAGCCTCAAACTCCTGGGTTCAAGCGATCCTCCCACCTCAGCCTCCCAAAGTGCTGGTATTACAGGCATGAGCCATTGTCCTGGCCAAGGTTCTGCATTTCTAACAATGGCCAAGTGATTGTGATGCTGCTGATTTGAAGACCACGCTTTGAGTAGCAGGGGTTTAGAACAAGCCTATGAAGAATTATAATCTATTTACAATTAGCGGCTTCTATTCTTGAGACAAAGTCTCACTCTGTTGCCCAGGCTGGAGTGCAGTGGAGCCATCACAGCTCACTGCAGCCTTGACCCCTGAGGCTCAGGTGATCCTCCTGCTTCAGCCTCCTGAGTAACTGGGACCACAAGCATGCACCACTACACCTGGCTAATTTAAAAAAATATTTTGGAGACAGGGTCTCTGTATCTTCCCCTGGCTGGTCTCAAACTCCTGGGCTCAAGGGATCCTCCCATCTTGCCCTCCCAAAGTGCTAGGAGGATTAAGGCATGAGCCATCATGCCTGGCCACTATATATATATATTTAAACAATGTTGGCCCCCACAATGGTTCATGCTTGTAATCCCAGTGCTTTGGGAGGCCGAGGCAGACAGATCACTTGAGGTCAGGAGTTTGAGGCCAACCTGGCCAACATGGCGAAACCCCATCTGTACTAAAAACACAAAAATTAGCTGGGCATGCTGGTGCATGCCTGTAGTCCCAGCTACCAGGGACGCTGAGGTAGGAGAATTGCTTGAACCCAGGAGGTGGAGGTTGCAGTGAGCCAAAATCACGCCACTGTGGTCCAGCCTGGGCGACAGAGCAAGATTCCATCTCTTAAAAAAAAAAAAACAATTTGATAACTTTATTTGGGATTTTCGATGATTAGTGGTTAGTTCTCATTCACACCGACTGTAGATTTTTTTTAAAGCGGTAACAGGTGCATAGGCAACCGAAGTATAGAGCTTGTTTGGTAAATCTTTATCTTCATTACATTTTCTGGACAAGCGATCATGGATACAGTATGAGACATTCCTTATTCCTTTGGCCCAGACAGCTTTGTTGAGCCTGGTATCAAAGTGCGCATCTGGAGTTCCCATCTCTTTCGTGGCAAGTTTCCAGAGCTCTTTGAGTGCCTGAGGAGCACAAGCTTCTTGAAGCCCACTCCATGAATGCACTTGTGAATGTGGTGGGGTATTCTCGGGGCACCATCTCATTGATGGCAGAATGGCCCTTCTTCTTCTCATCACCCTTCTTTGCAGGAGCCATTCTGCTGGGCCCACGTTGGAAAGGAAACTGGCTGCTATTCTTATATCATAATTAGCAGTAAAGCTAGTCTCATCTTCCACTACTTCCCCTCTTCCTCCCTCTACTCCAGCCCCTTGGCCTTGCTTCTTTCCCAGAGGGCCTCCACCCTAGCTTTCCCCTCTGCCTCGCATGCAATTCCCCCAGATATCCTCCTGCTTGACTAATTTCCTTGTCTCCTGCAAGTTCTTAGCTCAAACCTTTCTCTCTCTTTTTGTGTTTTTGAGACAGGGTCTTGCTCTGTCGCCCAGGCTGCCATGCAGTGGCATGATCATGGCTCACTGTAGCCTCGACCTCCTGGGTTCAATTGATCCTCCCAAGTCTCCACAGTAGCTGGGACTACAGGCATGCATCACCACGCCCGGCTAATTTTTGTATTTTTTGTAGAGACGGGGTTTCGCCATGTTGCTGAGGCTGGTTTCGAACTCCTGAGCTTAAGCGATCCGCCCACCTTGGCCTCCCAAAGTGAAACTTCACTTTCTTGATGAGGCTCACCCAGACCTCCTTATTAAACACTGCTGCCTCCCCCATCCCCTCACACCCTCCCTTAACTTGCTTGATTCTTTGTTTCCTCCAGCCTTCTCCACCTTCTCACATACCATATAATCTACCTCCCGTGTTTATTGTTTATTTCTGTCTCCCCCTTCTAGAATCTAAGTTCCACGAGGGAAGGGATCTTTGTCTGTCTGTTGTCTTCACTGATATATTCTGAGCACCTAAACAGTGTCTGCACATAGTAGGTGCACAAGAACTATTTGCTGAATGAATGAAGCTTAATAGGACCTTCAAGATAACAGAGTCCAATCCCCTCATTTAATTGATGAAGAAAGGAGCCCTGGGTCTTTGGGCAAGACGAAGGTTTGCCCAGGGTCACATAGACTGTGGGAATATTCTTATTCTTCTAAATGAATATAATCTAAAAGCCGGACTTGTTTCTATCAGTTAATTTTCTAAGCTCTAATTTTGTTTTATTTTTTAATTTGTGTTAGGTATTTTCCCCAAGGGATCTGAAGCAGTGGACAAGATGAGAGGCAATATAGAATGGAACAGTTAGGAGTCCAAATGGAGGAGATATCATCTAAAGGAAGAGGGAGTCAGCCTAACAGGCACTAGATGGTAGTTAATTACTCTAAGGGGGGCAGAATTTGGCTTTGAGTCCTCTGGCAGCTGAGGTTAAACGGGAAGCACGTGGGACTCCATGACGTTGCTTGTCTGAGCTAAGGAAGACTGAGTGCTCCACAGAGACTCACATCCAGAAGGAACCAGGTCCTGGAGAACCCTGTGTAATATCCCTTTGGCCCCACATTGGACAATGTTTACCAAAAAAACCCAAAGTCATGGTTGAAGAACATAGTCGTTTTATCTGCAAAGACTAAGGGTGTAATATTAAATCACATTATAGGCTGGGCATGGTGGCTTATGCCTGTAATCTCAGCACTTTAGCAGGCCAAGGAAGGTGGATCATTTGAGGCCAGGAATTCAAGACCAGCCTGGCCAACATGGTGAAACCCCGTGTCTGCTAAAATTACAAAAATTAGCCAGGGCTGGCTGGGTGCGGTGGCTCACGCCTGTAATCCCAGCACTTTGGGAGGCTGAGATGGGTGGATCACAAGGTTGGGAGATCGAGACCATTCTGGCTAATACAGTGAAACCCTGTCTCTACTAAAAATACAAAAAAAAAAAATTGCTGGGTGTGGTGGTGGGCGCCTGTAGTCTCAGCCACTCGAGAGGCTGAGGCAGGAGAATGGCGTGAACCTGGGAGGTGGAGCTCGCAGTGAGCCGAGATCATGCTACTGCACTCCAGCCTGGGTGACAGAGTGAGACTCTGTCTCAAAAAAAAAAAAAAAAAAAAAATTAGCCAGGCCTGGTAGTATGAGCCTGTGATCCCAGCTACCTGGAAAGCTGAGGCATGAGAGTCGCTTGAACCCAGGAGGCGGACATTGCAATGAGCCAAGATCACACCACTGAACTCCAGCCTGGGCGACGGAACGAGACCCTATCTCAAACAAAAACAAACAAACAAAACACATTATAGTTCTTGTGGTTCAGGTGAATTATATTGTGATGATCCAACTGAAAATGAAGATGAAAACTAAGGAATCTGGAATAAACCTGTCTAGGAATATCTTCTATTATTATCCACCAACGTCTCAAATCTTTGATAAACATTAAACCACAGGGAACTCATGGTTTGGATTTGTTGAATACATCAACAAATGTTTATTGAGTTTCTACTATAAACCTTCTCCTCTTTCCTTTGCCGACTCTCTGCCTGGGACTCCCCAGGCCCAGCTATCTCTAAGGCAGAGAGGAAGAGCACAGAGATGAGAGGGAAAGCCAGCTCTATTTCTTCAAGTTACATAAAGTCTTTTTTGTGTTTCTGAGATAGAGTCTCGCTCTGTCACCCAGGCTGGAGTGCAGTGGTATCATCTCGGCTCACTGCAAGCTCTGCCTCCCGGGTTCAAGTGATTCTTCCCCCTCAGTCTTCTGAGTAGCTGGGATTACAGGCATGCACCATCATGCCCGGCTAATTTTTATATTTTTAGTAGAGACTGGGTTTTGCCACATTGGCCAAGCTGGTCTCAAACTCCTGACCTCAAGTGATCTGCCCACCTCGGCCTCCCAAAATGCTGGGATTACAGGTGTGAGCCACCACACCCAGCCAAGTTTCATAAAGCCTTTGCCAGAGTTTATCTTAAACTCTGACTGCACATCCAGCAAATTCACCTTTTCTGGCCACTAGGACGTTGTCCTCCACTACACAGCAGGGACAGTTACTGACTTCTGCTGATGCCTTTTCAAAACCCTAGTTCTTTTATAGAGCCTCAGAACATCCTATGAATATTAACTAATATATTTTAATAAATGTGAATGCAATTTTTCTTTTAGACCCCTCATCTTTTATTCTTTTTTCAATTTTGAAGATTTTCTAGGGCATGTTTTTCTGTCTGGTACACTTGTTACAAGTAGAGGTCACCATGGTCATCTTCAACTGTCACTCCCCACCAACCCCTCCACCCCCCCTCACTCTGCCAAGTTCTGCCTCTCTCTGTCACAGATGTGGCACACACATGAAATATTTTTTCTCCACCTGGCATTGGTTCTCCATTTTGACAATCCTTGGCTGTGAGAGGGCCCAGGGGCTTGAATCTGCAACAAACCAAGTGGCTTCAGCTACCAACT
Organism: Trachypithecus francoisi; assembly: GCF_009764315.1. Lineage (NCBI taxonomy): Eukaryota > Metazoa > Chordata > Mammalia > Primates > Cercopithecidae > Trachypithecus > Trachypithecus francoisi. The sequence continues at coordinate 42,593,279 of NW_022681466.1, read as the reverse complement.
GAGCAACTTCCCCCTTGACAGGCATGACTGGAAAACCTGACTTCTCTGGGCAAAGCCTCACACACTCCAGGGACCATGTCTGTCTGGTTCTCTGATGTATCCCCTGTATTTAGCCTAGGATCTAGACCCTTCATAGGCACTTAAGAATTTCTTGCAAACAGGTCAGGTGCAGTGGCTCATGTCTGTGATCCCAGCACTTTGGGAGACTGAAGCAGGTGGATCACTTGAGGTCAGGAGTTCAAGACCAGCCTGGCCAACATGGCGAAACCCTGTCTCTACTGAAAATACAAAAATTAGCTGGGCATGGTGGTGCATGCCTGTAATCCCAGGCTGGGTTCTGCTCCAATCAAACCCCAGGCTTTTGCCTGAATGGCCTGGATTAGTCTGTTTCAACCACATGGATCAGTTGGTTCCATCTTGAAAAAAGGGACTGTTCGGGGGCTGCCATGATCCTGCTGTGTGCAAAGCACTGTGGGAAGGGCCTGGGTAGGCCTATGGTAGGCTTTGCAGAAGAGCTTTTAGTCTGTATCAGTTCTTTGGGGTATCTGCTTGCCTGGCATCTTCCATACAGCCACGGAATTGCAGAGCTTAGCACAAACCAGACGCTTGCTGTTTGTTGAATAAACTCTGATAAGCAAAGGCGGCGTGTTCAACTATGTGGAGTCATGCTGTCTTAATTTTCACTTTTTGATTCAGCTATCACAGCCTATATGCCAACACCTCCACAAAACAGAGAGAAGCACCTGTGTTAGTCTTGGCACAAGATCTGCTGCGAGGGCAGGATGGGGGCATCCTTTTTCTCCAGTGTGCTGTGCACATGCGTGTGTGCATGTGTCTCAGTGCATGGACATGTGTGTTTATGCACATGTCTACTTGTGTATACTCGGGGACTGAGGTCTTCACAGTCACATAACCTCGAGATGGTGCTGCGAGGCTGGGCGTGGCGGCTCATGCCTATAATCCCAGCACTTTGGGAGGGCGAGGCAGGTGGATCACGAGGTCAGGAGTTCAAGACCAGCCTGGCTAACATGGTAAAACCCCATCTCTACTAAAAGTACAAAAATTAGCTGGGTATGGTGGTGCACACCTGTAATCTCAGCTACTCAGGAGGTCGAGGCAGGAGAATCACTTGAACCCAGGAGGTGGAGGTTGCAGTGAGCCCAGATTGTGCCACTGCACTCTAGCTTGGGTGACAGAGTGAGACTCCATCTCAAAAAACAAACAAACAAAACTATTGCAAAGACCCTCGCAAAAGGACAAAAGTGTCCTTTTAGCACTGTAAGTTGGTAAAGAATATGCCCTCATGCCCTCGAGGACCTTTTGCAATGACTACGGGGTCTTCTAGATGTCGGATCCACTTCCTGAGTAGATCTGTAACACTGGAAAGGGAAGACTCCTACAAACATCTCACAATCTAGCAACTTCCCCTTGAGAGGCATGACCGGAAAACCTGACTTTTCTGAGTAAAGCCTTGCAAGCTCCAGGGACCATGTCTGTCTGGTTCTCTGATGTATCCCCTATACATAGCATAGGATCCAGACCCTTAGTAGGCACTTAAGAATTTCTTGCAAACGGGCCAGGCCTGGTGGCTCATGTCCATAATCCCAGCACTTTGGGAGGCTGAAGCAGGTGGATCATGAGGTCAGGAGTTTGAGACCAGCCTGGCCAACATGGTGAAACCCTGTCTCTACTAAAAATACAAAAATTAGCTGGGTATGGTGGTACATGCCTGTAATCCCAGCTACTTGGGAGGCTGAGGCAGGAGAATCGCTTGAACCCAAGAGGTGGAAGTTGCAGTAAGCTGAGATTGCACTGCTGCACTCCAGCCTGGGCAACAGAGGGAGATTCTGTCAAAAAAAAAAAAAAAATTCTTGCAAATATAGTCAATAAGATGAGGCCACTGAGTGGCTGGTTAGGCTCATTCACCAGCTATGCTATCCATTCCTGCTTGCCAGCCTCAAAGAACGTGATTGAAAGTTTTATATAGAGGGCATGACTTATCAATCCCAAACTTGGTTTCGCAACAAACATCACATTACTTCATTGTCATTAAATGAAAGAGAATCTGCCTCTGATCTCCCATTCTGCCAGACTGTTGGGAAAGTTAATGTTTGTCTCAATTGGAAAATCCCTTCTTCCCTCTAGGGTGGCACAGGAATCTGGAAGGCTCCTGTGGTTCCTAGAAAACAGAGGAAGGGGAAGGGACTCTGGTTATAGTCACTGCTCAAGCTCCTTGAAGTCCAGGCTTCCAAGGTCCACAGAAGGCAGGTGGTCCACTGGCTCCCGGCCACATGAGGTGCATGGGATCTCTGCCAAGGCTGTAAGACCCAGGGCCTGGGATCCAGCTTACCTGGGTAACCCAGGGCCTGTAGTCTAGCCTTCCTGGGTGCTCTGGGCATCAGCCATTTTCCTGAGAGACTCTCCATCACCTAGAGGCAGAGAGTGGATCCCTGCAGCTTTCTCTTTCTAGTTTTGGGGACAGTTTATTATCTGCTGCCCCACCTCTGCCCCTTCCTGCTCTACAACCTCTCTTGGGGTGAGAAGCACACAAATTGGGATTTCTAGAGGTATGTGTGGCAGCAGGGACACGAAGGAGCCCAGGGAGATTAACAACAAATTAATTCTGCAAATGACCCTGCCACAGGGACCCAATGGAAGGACAGCCTGCCTCAAATCTAAATCATTGTGGTCATTCTCTAAATAATCAAAACCTCAAATGTTTAATCTGCACATGCTAAAGGGTCTACTGAAATGACTGTAGTCAAGAGCTTCCTGATGAAAAGGACTTTTTATTTTTTTATTTTTATTTATTTATTTTTGAGACAGAGTCTTGCTCTGTCACCAAGGCTGGAGTGCAGTGGCGCGATCTGGGCTCACTGCAACCTCCGCCTCCTGGGTTGAAGCAATTCTCCTGCCTCCGCCTCCTGAGTAGCTGGGATTACAGGTGCGCACCACCATGCCTGGCTAATTTTTGTATTTTTAGTAGAGACAGGGTTTTACCCTCTTGGTCAGGCTGGTCTCAAACTCCTGACCTTGTGATCTGCCCGCCTTAGCCTCTCAAAGTGCTAAGATTACAGGCATGAGCCACCGTGCCCAGCCTATTTTTTATTTTTATCTTTTTGAGACAGTGTCTCACTCCATTGCCCAGGCTGGAATGCAGTGGCGCCATCTCAACTCACTACAACCTCCACCTCCTGGGTTCAAGTGATTCTCCTGCCTCAGCCTCCCAAGTAGCTGAGATTACAGGCGTGCACAACCACACCCCAGCTAATTTTTTTTTTTTTTTGGTATTTTTAGTAGAGACAGGGTTTCACCATGTTGGTCAGGCTGGTCTCAAACTCTTGACTCCAAATGAACTGCCCGCCTCAGCCTCCCAAAGTGCTGGATTACAGGTGTGAGCCACCGTGCCCAGCCGAAAAGAACTTTTAAAATTTGCTATCTTTTTCATCTTAAACTAACCCTGCCAGAGACACCATCTGCAAACTGAGCTCGTCTTGGCCCAGGGATACACACTTTTAATCAATGGCTGGTGGTGTGATGGGCTTCCAGAGACAGTGTTAGGTTCTGCTTTAGGTCTGTCGTTGGAAGGCACTGAAATCCACTCTTTTTCCCTTCTTAGAATCCAGTCCCAGACTCTGTAGAAGTCTTGGGAGGAGAGTGGGAGATTTCCTCATGCTACAAATTCTGGCCCAAACAGCCCAGTCCCCGAGGAGGGTGTGTTGGTGTACCAGAAACTGATGGAACAGTGCCCGGCGTCACGCCAGACCCTCCTGTGCCAAGAGGTTCCAGGAAAACGAGCACATCCCAGGACTGGGAGGAAGTAAGGCAGCAACTGGGGACTTTTTCCTAATGAGTCCAATAAATCCTTGGAAAAATAATCCACCAAGGGTCAAATATATGTAGAAAACAACTTTGAAGGCTTTTGGAGCCTTTTTTCCCTAAAAAGAGAGAAAAGTAAAAAATATTCCAGGCATTGGCTTTCAAAAACAAACAAACAAACAAACAAAACACAACACAACAAGAACAACCCTGGGAATACAAAATTCTTCAGGATATACAAGAAATATATAAACTTCAGGCCAGGTGCTATGACACGCACGTGTAGTCCCAGCTACTCAGGAGGATCGTTTGAGCCCAGGAGTTTGAGGCTGTGGTGTGCTACGATCACACACACCTATGAACAGCTACTGCACTCCAGCCTGGGCAGCAAAGGGAGACCTCGTCTCTAAAATAAATAAAACTAAATTTTAAAAAAGAAGTTTATAAACTTCAGTTACGTATTCTGGCCAATGAATGGGAGGGAGACAAAGAGAAAAGCTGAAATAGAGGAGAAAAAGGAAGGGAAAGGAGGATGCAGAGAAAGAATGAGAGAGGAGAGTGAGGGAGAACTTTGAAGAAGGTCAGAGAAAGAAAACAATAGGCCAGGCGCTCTGGTGGCTCACGCCTGTAATCTCGGCACTTTGCGAGCCTGAGGTGAGAGGATCACCTGAGGTCAGCAGTTCGAGACCAACCTGGCCAACATGGCGAAACTCCATCTCTACTAAAAATACAAAAATTAGCCGGCATGGTAGCACACGCCTGTAATCCCAGCTACTTGGGAGGCTGAGGCACGAAAACCACTTGAACCTGGGAGGCAGAGGTTGCAGTGAACCGAGATCGCACCACTGCACTCCAGCCTGGGAGACAGAGCAAGACTCTGTCTCAAAAAAAGTTTTAAAAAAGGCTGGGCACGGTGGCTCATGCCTGTAATCCCAACACTTTGGGAGGCCAGTGTTAGTGGATCACTTGAGGTTAGGAGTTTGACCAGCCTGACCAATATGGTGAAACTCCATCTCCACTAAAAAAATACAAAATTAGCCAAGCGTAGTGGCACATGCCTGTAATCCTAGCTAACTTGGGAGGCTGAGGCAGGAGAATTGCTTGAACCCAGGAGGCAGAGGTTGCAGTGAGCCAAGAGCCACTGCACTCCAGCCTGGGCAACAAGAGTGAAACTCAAAAACAAACAAACAAAAAAGTGTATTTGCTTTCCAGCATCATCATCGTTTCTGAATGTGGAAATAATGTTTCTTTTCTATTGTCAACGTTCATTTTGAAGTAAGAGTTCACTTCTTTTTTTTTTTTTTTTTTTTTTTTTTTGAGACAGAGTCTCGCTCTGTCACCCAGGCTGGAGTGCAGTGGCCAGATCTCAGCTCACTGCAAGCTCCGCCTCCCGGGTTCACACCATTCTCCTGCCTCAGCCTCCCGAGTAGCTGGGACTACAGGCGCCGCCACCTCGCCCGGCTAGTTTTTTATATTTTTAGTAGAGACGGGGTTTCACCGTGTCAGCCAGGATGGTCTCGATCTCCTGACCTTGTGATCCGCCCGTCTTGGCCTCCCAAAGTGCTGGGATTACAGGCTTGAGCCACTGCGCCCGGCCAAGAGTTCACTTCTTATTGAATTATGAAATATATATGAAGGGACAATTTAGGCTTTAGAAATACTTTACTGCTGGTTCTTTGATATTCCAAAATATTCTTTTTTTTTTCTTTTTCTTATTTCTTTTTGTGGAGAATGGGGTCTCGCTATATTGTCCAGGCAGGACTTAAACTCCCGGGCTCAAGCAATCCTTCTGCCTCTGCCTCCCTAAGTGCTGGGATTACAGGCATGAGTCACTGCACCTGGTCTGGTACTCCAAAACATTCTAATAGCTTATTACTTTTGAGAGATGAGGGCTACCCCCTTCAAATGTTGAAATCACCACTTGTTTCCTTATTCTGAGCAATTTTCTGAAGGCAAGCCAAGTCTTGCTGAGGATATCGGATGTAAAACTGTCTTTAAAGCAGATCCTTTGGTAAGAAATGTATTGATCACTATTTTGGGGTTTTAACTGACATCAAATAATATGAAGCATATGTGAGTTTTTAATTATTTAGAAGTTCCTAAGCCTTTTTTGGACCCTATCTCCCTTTAAGAAACTGATACAAGGCCAGGCGTGGTGGCTCACACCTATGATCCCAGAACTTTGGGAGGCTGAGGCAGGAGTTTTATCACTTGAGCCCAGGAGTTTGGGACCAGCCTGGGCAACATAGCAACACCCTCATCTCTACAAAAAAATTAAAAATTAGCTGGGCATGGTTGTGGGCGCCTGCGGTCCCAGCTTTGGGAAGCTGAGACAGGAGGATTGCTTGAGCCCGGGAGGTCAAGGCTGCAGTGAGTGAGCCATGTTCACACCAGAGCACTCCAGCCTGCGTGACAGAGCAAGACTCTATCTCAAAACAAACAAAGACATGGATAAAAGCTATGGATTCTCTCCCACAGAAAACTGCACACCCTCATAACCTTTTGCACCTACGCTTAGAGAATTCTCAGGCCCCACGCCTTACCCCAACTTCTGTTACCAGTGGTGAATCCAACGGGTCTGCAGCTAACTCGATGCTTGCCTTCTCAAAGACAGAACTCAGCTGAGGGGCAGAGGTGGTTTTAAGTGATTTTTTAAGGCACAGGGAGAGACCAAGGCAAGTTTTAGAGCAGGAGTGAGAGTTTATTAAAAGGTTTTAGAGCAGGAACAAAAGGAAGTACAGTATGCTTGGCTCAGGCAGGCAACTTGAGAGATCTAAGTGCCTTGCCTGACCCTTAACTTGGGGTGTTATATATTTGGCATGGTTCTGGGATTTACATCTCATCTCCCCCTGATTCTTCCCTTGGAGCAGGCTGTCCGCGTATGTGGTGACCTGCCAGCACTTGGGAGGGGTCGCAAGCACAGTCTGAGTACTGAAGTTGTGCGCATGCTCACTTGAGGCATTTTTCCCTTACCAGGCGTGCGTTCCCAGAGCAAAGTCATACACTGGTTAAATTCCGCCATTTTGCCTCTTGGTGCGCATGCTCCAGCCTGCTTGCCCAGGTCCTGAGATCTTATTGGGAAGCGGCTGATCACCAGATCCGGGTGTTTTGTATCTATTGAGAGACTGTCCTTGCTTGGAACTGGCTGCAACCAATTGTTATTTTACAGAGACAGTTTTACAGAGACCATCACCTGATGGTCGCCTGACGTTCCTGTGGGGACCCTCTCCTGTCCTGCTCATGTTTGCCTAGCTCCCTACTCTAACATGTCCACTCTGTGGACCCCAGATTGAGATCCTCTGCAGGGGAGACTGTCCGCAAATAACCTGCTGAGGAGACATCTCCTTCCCGTTTACCTTTCCATTTGCCCCTGCGGTGTTAGGCAAAGGCTGAAGCTGGCCTCTGTGGCAGAGGTTTTCCTCCCAACACGCTAATGACGCTGGTGGAGAGTCTTAAAAACAGCTGTGCTGGGGAGAGTTCTTGCTGTGTACCTTTCAGAGACCTTCTCCGTAAGACTCTCTAAGACTGAGTCAGGCCATTGGGAGCATGGCAGCAATTTTTAGGGGACAGTGGCAGCTTTTTGAGGAAGACTAATTGGCCTCTAGGGCTGGAGGCCACTTCAGTCTGACAAACTGCCCTGCTGCCATCCCTCTAGGGCACCCCCCACTTCCTTGCTTCAGGACCTTCCTGCACTTTCTCCTTTTGTCCTCAATGCTCTTCACCCCACCTTTTCCACCTGGTACCCTCTGCCTGTGGTCAAGGCTTTGGTGAGACTCATCTTTCTCTTAGACCTTCCTGGATTCCCAGAGTCTGTGTTGGAAGCCCCTCCCATGTGCCCTTGTTTGAGCTTTTAATTTTCCAGCATGACGCTTGTCACACTGCTTTGTAATTGGCTCTCTGTTCGTCTGCATCTCTACTGGGTTGTACCTTCCAGGAGGACAGCTGCCATGTAACTCTTGTAATCGTCCCACCCCCAACACTCAGCACAGTGTCAGGAACAACAGAGCACGATGAGCACAGGCTTGTTGAACAAACAGACAAATAACTGGATGCTTCTATGCAGAGTTTCTCAACCTGGCCATTATTGGCATTTGGGACTTGATCATGCTTGGTCATGGGAGACGGTTCTGTGCCCGTAGGATGTTTAGAAGCATCCTTGGTTTCTACCCACCAGATGCCAGGAGCACACCCACCCAGCTGTGACAACCAAAAATGTCTCCAGACACCATTCCAAAACCAACGGGACACAAAATCGCCCGAGAGTCATTGCTTTAGTGAGCGTTGACCTTAGCGTCACTTGGCCTCTCTTGAGTCTAGGCTGGGGAGTGAGTTCAGTTAGCCAATCAGAGAACGCTGATGGGGCCACCAGTATATGCTCATGAAATGGGTGGCTGACCTCTTGGGGTCAGAAGAGGGAAAGTTCTGTGTGTTGGCTAAGGACCGTTTTAAGTCCTTTAATGGCCGATTACCACGTGAGGACACAAGAGGGCGCTCTAACTAATGAGTTCCGCGGCCGAGAAAAGTGGAGTGGGTGCTCCTGGGATGTCTCAGGCTTGGGGTTACCGCAGCTGCATAGGAAGGCTGAAGCCAGCGTCCTGGATTCAGACAGACCTTTTAGCCATTAAATCCACTAAGAAAGATCCCTGCGCATGAAGTTTCCTCCTTGGAAATACAGGCGGAAGGGAAAGTAATTTTAAACTCGTGTGTGCTCCACAGGCCGGAGATGGTGGCTCATGCCTGCAATCCCGGCACTTTGAGAGGCCAAGGAGGGAGGATCACTTGGGCCCAGGAGTTCGAGACCAGCCTGGGCACCATGATGAAACCTCATCTCTGCAAAAAAATTAAAAAATTAGCCAGCTATGGCGGCTCAGGCCTCTGGTCCCAGCTACCCAGGAGACTGATGTGGGAGGATGGCTTAAGCACAGGGGTTCGAGGCTGCGGTGACTGCGCTCCAGCCTGGGCAACAGAGCAAGCCCCTGTCTCAACAAAAAAAAAAGAAAAAAAATTCAGTCGTGCTGCATAAGACACCGAGAGTAGGAATAGGGTCTTTGCAGCTCCTGTGGCAATTGCCCTTCTCTGGTAAGGGCAAGGGACTAAGGAACTCCCTGGACACAGGGGCTCCAGCTGTCCCCAGATCATCAACAGAGATGTGAAGGTTGTTAGAGGTCGTCTGATCCTTTGACCTCAATCTGAGCCCACCACTCTGAAAACTTGGAAATTGTATGACATTTTCGTGATACGTGTGTGTGTGTGTGTGTGTGTGTGTGTGTGTTGGGGAAAGGAACCAACAGCTTTCATCATATTGTCAGAAGAATCTAGGCTGGGCATGGTGGCTCACGCCTGCAATCCCAGCCCTTTGGGAAGCCGAGGTGGGCAGAATACCAAAGGGCAGGAGTTTGAGACCAGCCTGGCCAACATGGTGAAACTCCGTCTCTACTAAAAATACAAAAATTAGCCAGGCGTGGTGGCACCAGCCTGTAATCCCAGCTACTCAGGAGGCTGAGACAGGAGAATTGCTTGAACCCAGGAGGCAGAGGTTGCAGTGAGCCGAGATCGCGCCACTACACTCCAGCCTGGGCAACAAGAGCGAATCTCCATCTCAAAACAAAACAAAACAAAAACATAGACCTGCTTGGTTCTCTCTGTGACTTCAGAGGCCCAAGGAGTCCTCAGCACTACAGATGCATGTGGCAGAAGACAACATTTCACAGATCTGCGAAGAGTAAAGGTCAAATTTATTTAATACAACGCCCACGAGGGTTCCTGCAGCTGTGTCACTGAGGCAAACAGGAAAAGTGATTTTGGTTAGGCGTGGTTCTCACCTGTGAAATTCCACAGCACAGTGACAGCAGCCTCTCTTCCACTCAAGACACTGTCAGGAACGTCTTAAGACCTCAGGAGCCCACTTCTTTAGCAAGCAATTTTTTTTTTTTTTTTTTTTGAGATGGATTCTCACTCTGTCACTCAGGCTGGAGTGCAGTGGTGCAATCTCCGCTCACTACAACCTCTTTCCTGGGTTCAAGCGATTATCCCACCTCAGCCCCTTGAGTAGCTGATACTACAGGCATGCGCCACCACACCCGGCTAATTTTTGTATTTTCAGTAGAGACAGGGTTTCACCAGGCTGGTCTCAAACTCCGGACCTTGGGTGATCTGCCCGCCTCAGCCTCCTGAAGTGCTGGGGTTACGGGCATGAACCACCTCGCCTGCCCTGGCAAGGAATAAATCTTTAAAAATTAGTAAGAAACATATACATTTCAATTTTTCAATTAAGAATAATATTTGCTGTAGGCACCATCTTCCTGTCTTTCAGCCTTCAGCATGGTAGAAGAAAAGAAAAAGAGTGTAGAAAGAAACAGTTTAAGAACATCTGTGCTTGTTCCACCTTCATTTTCTGTTATGTGCTTTGCCCGAATGAACCGTGTCTTCAGGTCGGTATTTCAAAGGCGGTGCTCCCAAGTAGCCTGGTTTTCCCGTTTGTGGAGGGCGAGGTCATAGAGGGGACAGGAGGAGGCTGTCTGGTCAGCACTGTGTATTTCCAAAGAACAAGGACTACCCAAAACTACAAGCCTTTGAAGGACCAAAGGAAAAGAGAAAAAACTAGCCTCTAATCAGGCCATGTGCTAGAAGTGATTGGCTACAAAAAAGAAAATTGGTTTCTGTGTATGACGGTGCATGGAAAAGGTCTTTATCTCTGCACAAGACAAAATATTCAAGTTTCAGAATATCCCAATGGCCTGTTTGCCCTGGATCTCCCCTTCTGCCCTTCCAATTGCCAAGGATGCTCCAACTTGGTGGAAGGAGGGTATGTGGGAAATTCAACAGCCCCTCTGTATCTCTTTCTACCCAACATTAACTCAGTAGGATGGATTTAAGAACCGGCAGCTTAGCCTGAGGAATTGCTGTGTTCTGTGGGAGCAGGGCAGGTTCATAAATAAGTGCACAGAGCTCTTGAAATATAGGGATCATCTGCTCTTCTTGGAACATAGATGTCCTTCCAGGGATATGCATCTGGCCTCGCTGTCTAAGTTCCATCAAGGGAGCCTTCCGTTCTCTGTAGCGACAAGAAACAAGGCAAGTTATGATCACACCTCTCAAGATTGAAGATTGTCCTGGTGGAGAGATACAAAATGGCAGACAGCATTTCTCGAAGAAAATGCAAAGCAGGGCTGTCACGCACTGGTCCCCCACCCTGCAGGGTTCTCTCTGTGACTTTAGAGGCCCAAGGAGTCCTCAGCACTACAGATGCATGTGGCCCCTCAGAAGACAACATTTCACAGATCTGCAAAGAGTAAAGGTCAAATTTTACTTAATACAACACCCACCAGGGTCCCTGTAGCTGTGTCACTGAGGCAAACAGGGAACGTGATTTTGTTTTGTTTTTTTTTTTTTTGAGACGGAGTCTCGCTCTGTCGCCCAAGCTGGAGTGCAGTGGCCGGATCTCAGCTCACTGCAAGCTCCGCCTCCCGGGTTCACGCCATTCTCGTGCCTCAGCCTCCCGAGTAGCTGGGACTACAGGCGCCCGCCACCTCGCCCGGCTAGTTTTTTGTACATTTTTTTAGTAGAGACGGGGTTTCACTGTGTTAGCCAGGATGGTCTCAATCTCCTGACCATGTGATCCGCCCGCCTCGGCCTCCCAAAGTGCTGGGATTACAGGCTTGAGCCACCGCGCCCGGCCGGAACGTGATTTTGGTTAGGCATGGTTCTCACCTGTGAAATTCCACAGTACAATGACTGCAGCCTCTCTCCCACCCACTCAAGACACTGTCAGGAACGTCTTAAGACCTCAGGAGACCACTTCTTTAGCAAGCAATTTTTTTTATTTAGATAGATTCTCACTCTGTCACTCAGGCTGGAGGGCAGTGGCGCGATCTCTGCTTATTACACCCTCCCTCTCCTGGCTCCTGCCCATATGCATGTCTCCTCTCCATGCCTACTCTGTAGGGACTATAGCCTCTGTCCCAGCATACATGTTGGACACCAATCACATCAGTCCACCAAGTAACTTCATCAAGCACCCATGTACACCCAGCACAGAGCCCCAAGGGTGCCCCACCCACAGAAGAAGAAAGGAAATTTTGTAAGAGATCTGGCTTCTAGCTCCAGTTCTGCCTGTAACTAACATAAGATGTACCTGTTTGAGGCCTCTTTTTTGTTTTAAAAATGAAGGACTGAACTTAGGTGGTCCAACTTAAATGTTTTAAAATGATATGATTCTACCTTAAAAAGAGAATGAAATTCTGATATATTTCAACACAGAAAAACCTTGAAAACATTACGCTAAATGCAATAAGGCAGACATGAAAGGACAAATAGATGATTCCACTTATATGATGTACCTCGAATAGTCAAATTCATAGAGACAGAAAGTAGACAGTGGTTACTAGGGGATGGTGGAGGGGCAATGGGGAGTTAGTGTTTAATGGCTACAGCGTTTTAGTGGCTGCTCTGCCTATGGAGTAGCCATTCTTTTGTTCCTTTACTTCTCTGATAAACTTGCTTTCACTTAAAAAGAAAAAGCAAAAGCTCTAGAGATGGATAGTGGTGATGGTTGCACAGCAATGTGAATGGACCTAAGGCAACTGAATTATATACTTGAAAATGGTTAAGTATACACTTGAAAATGGTGAATTTGCCGGGCGCGGTGGTTCACGCCTGTAATCCCAGCATTTTGGGAGGCCAAGGCAGGTAGATCATGAGGTCAGGAGTTCAAGACCAGCCTAGCCAACATAGAGAAGCTCCGTCTCTACTAAAAAATACAAAAATTAGCCGGGCATGGTGGCAGGCGCCTGTAGTCCCAGCTACTCTGGAGGTTGAGGCAGGAGAATGGTGTGAACCCGGGAGACAGAGCTTGCAGTTAGCCAAGATCGCACCACTGCACTCCAGCCTGGGCGACAGAGTGAGACTCCATCTCAAAAAAAAAAAAAGAGAAAGAAGGAAAATGGTAAATTTAATATTATGTATATTTTATGACAATTTAACAAAAAGGATTCCTGGCTGGGCATGGTAGCTCAACCCTGTAATCCCAGCACTTTGGGAGGCCAAGGTGGGTGGATCCCCTGAGCTTAGGAGTTCCAGACCAGTGTGGGCAACATGGCGAAACCCCATCTCTATAAAAAATGCCAAAAATTAGGCATGCATGGTGGTGTGCACCTGTGGCCCCAGCTACTCAGTAGGCTAAGGTGCAAGGAACACTTGGGCCTGGGAGGTGGAGGTTGCAGTGAGTTGAAATAGTGCCACTGCCCTCCAGCCTGGGTGACAGAGTGAGACTTTATTTCAAAAACAAAACAAAACAAAACAAAAAGAAAACACCCACAAAAGGATTCCTGGATTCCTTCTGCCATCCTGTCGTGCTCTCTAACAGCTTCAAATGGTATTTGTGTCACCTATCCACCTATCAGTGCCTGGACCCTTATCTGACCCATATGCTGTTCTCTATGCTGGGGATGCAAGAAGCTGTTCCCAAGAATTTTATATTGTATCAATTATTGATAACACCACTATGAAGCAGAAGGTATAAGAGGTCTCACCAAACTGTGGAAGGGGTTCAGAGGCAGTGAGAGGGCTCTGGGCTGGGCAGTGAGGGATTCACAGAAGCAACTCTGGAGTCAGCCTAAAGATTGGATTTTGACAAATGGAAGGAGCCCTTGCAGGGAAAAAGAGCAGGCATGCTGGGAGATACCAGAGTAGAGGGGGCTCCTGGGCAACAGTGGGCCCTGAAGAGCAGGCAACACCTAAATCCACTATTCTGGAAATCCATGTACACAGGACACTGCTGCAGGTGGAGCTCAGCAAAGCAGGAGCAGGAGCCGGAGGATGACCCAGGGCTGAGGTACCCCAACTAGAAAGCCAAGGCTCTGGCCCCTCCTCTGCCAGGAGAGCCCCATGCAAGTGGGCCAAGCAAGCCGTGCTGGCCCCAGAGGCTGGAGGCCTGCCAGCGCTGGCAGCCACCCTGCTCCATTTCCTCTGCTCCGCCTGGATGGGGGAGACATGACTTTGGTGTCCAGCCTTTCTGCGGGCCCCAGACCAAGTCCCTCCCCAGACACCTCCGCTCTCCCTCTGTGGGGGCAGTCAATGCCTGGGGCACCACTGCAGAACCAAAGCCACAGACAGGAAGGGCTGGGCCACAGTCAACAGGGCCTTAGGGGTTTCGAAGTAAAGGTTAACACACTCACATCCAAGGCCTGGGCTTGCTGTGCTTAAATCAGAAGCCAGCCATCAGCCACCCAAGTGCAGCTGTGAAATCGCCCTGCCTTGTACCCGGAATATGGTGTCATTTTGATTTCAACACACTCTGGGATCTCCAGTTCCTGCTTCTACAAAGTGCTGCTATGGGTACTTGCAATAGACCAGGTCTGTGCCAGGTGCTCATTCAACCCTTGCAACAACCAGATGAGGGAGTTTATGATTCCTAATTTACAGATGAGGAAGCAGAGGTCCTGAGAGACCAAGAAATCTGCCCATGGTGACATGGCTAAGAAGCAGGAAGTCAAGTGTTAATGTGGGTCTCTGATTCCTAAGTCAAAGCCTGGCCTTGGTTGAATCCTATGCCTTAGGTAAGCAACTGCTACGTTCTCCATATGTGGCAGGGTCATTTCATGGCCAAATCAAGTTAAGTTCCCCCATCCACACCTACTATTGTGCAAGTGATGAAAAGAGCTTGAAATCAACCAGCTTGTATGTGGTGGTTTGCAGCTTACAGCTTTTATATGGTGGTTGCAGTTGCTCATTTCATCCTTAAGAAAATCCTAAGAGGTTACTGTTATCATCATCGTCATCACCATCTCCTCCACTTTATAGAATAGGAAGCTTGAGCCTGAGGAAGACAGGATCACCCAAAAGACAGCTGGAAAGCTGGAGCTCCCCTCCCATCCCCTGATCCTATCACCTGGGCAGTTTCCACTGTAGCCCAGCTGCCTCCTGGCCTCCAGGAAGTGGGGAGGTGAGCTATAGCTGGCAATTGCCTTTCTTTCTGTAAGAAGGCAGGGTTCTCTCCAAGATCCCAAGACTGTCATAGGTCCAGATTCACCCCTTTCATTTAAGTACAGGGTGTTCTCTTCCACGCTATCTGTCTACGTCGGCCACACACACAATTTATAAACAAGGTAAAAATGGCAGAGGAAAAATGAAGTCAGAATGTGCCATTGAAGCAAGTCAAACAATACCAAATTAGTCTTTGGCTAAGTGGCTATCTCATTGTTAAGATATTTCCTCCAATGTTTTCAGAGGCAACGGCCATTAAACAACTGGGAATGATCGCCAGGTTTGATTTCAGGAAGGAAATCTCCTCCCATTTCCCCACTAGGCAATTCAATTAATTTTCTCCTGACCCACACCAGCTGATTATTAGGGAAGCTATACCTGCTTCTTTTATAAACAAAACCCATTTGCTTAAAGGTTCAAAATTCCTTTCCCAATGGCTGGAAACCCTGTGCTCCCACCAGATGACTTTATTCTTTTTTCTGGGGGGACAGGACCAGCCATGGGTGAGCTCTCAGGACCATCCTGGGAGCAGATTTTGATGCCCAAGGGCCAGCTTCTGGGGAAAGTTCTGTCTGATCTGGAGCTCAGAGCCTTTGTCCAGAGACACCCTTTGGATTCAAGACAAAGTAAATAAGTTGGTCCTACAGGGTGTTTTGGGTGGACCCGGCCATGTTTATCGCTCCAGGAGAACACATCTGTGTCCCGCACTGCCCAGGGAGCAAAGACCTCATTTTCCACTCTCTCAAAGAGATTATTGCTGGAACAGCACTTCACATCTTGGAAGGAGTCTCTGTCATGACAGAGGACTGGCCACGGAGTATAGAGGCCCGGGCTCCTCACTCTATTAGCTATCCAGGTGACCCCAGGCATGCTGTTCTACCATTGCAGGCCTCAGTTTCCTCATCTGTCAATTGGGCTCCTTGTCCCAGTGACACAATAATCTCTGATTTCAGGAGTCTGAGTGGGTTCTGGCTAGAAAAAAACAAAACAAAACAAAACAAAAAACAACCATTCATTTCATTCCTCTTTTCCTTAAATTCATAGCTTTCTTCCATAAAAGGAATATCAGTGGCTTCCTGTCTGTCAAAGGCATAACGAGCTCTGTTTTACAAGAGTCCAGACATGGGCAAAACAAAGGAAGCCAGGGGCTCACTGGAAGAGCTACCAGAAATCTTGCTGAAGGTTCTTCCCAGACCGAAAAGAAGTTTATACGGCAAATGCCTCATTTCTTAAGATATTAGCTACCCAGTTAACTCCTGCATTGCTGGGTAGCTCACACACACACAAAAAATCCCAGGCAGCTAGGATTATAGGTGCCCACCACCATACCTGGGTGATTTTTGTATTTTTAGTAAAGATGGGGTTTAGCCATGTTGGCCAGGCTGGTCTCAAACTCCTGACCTCAGGAGTTTGGGAGTGGAAGACAGGTCTTTGCAAAAGTTGAACGTGGGCCTCTGTGTCTTTCATAAACCCTCCCATCTGCCAAATAGCAGATTCCTAACTCTATTTCCTACAGAATGAAACTTCTTAACAAGACAAGGCATGTAAGTCCTTTGGATTTAAGCCCCGACTTATCTTTCTCCCATCACTTGTCACTGTCACACTCTTCTTCTCCCATCCCACGCTGCTTGAAACTGGTCATCCCTCACCCCTGTGCTCCTGATCTTTCTCCCTCGATGCTGCCATCGCTCCATTCATTCTTCACGGCCCATCCAAATGATTCCTCGGGGAAGAGGCCACTAGCCAGGTCTCTCTTCTATGTTCCCATAGGCTCTGGCATAGCTCACTTTGCTTTATGATAAGTGATCACATGTCTGATTCCCTCAACAGGAGGTGAACTGAGAAGGAGAACCTTGAGTGTCTCCTGCAGCTGATGGCCTGGTGTGTAGTGGGTAATTGGTATCGGCTAAATTGCACTGAGCTGTCAGCTTCTCCACTCCTCCAAGCATACGCCCTAGATCTGCCTCACTTCCAGAGCCTAGACTCTGCCATTAATCGAAATGTGTGCTTTGCTTGTTTGGTGCTAAGCACCCTAGAGTCCCAATCCCTCACATGTGGGCTGAGATGTAATGATGGAAATTGCAAGAGAGAATATTCAAAATCAGAACTGGTCAAGGCTAGTCAGAGAAGCCCAGGGCTCCTGGTCTGAAACAGAGTAGGGAGTGGGGAAGAATTCGTGGGAATGCAGGACATGGGTGAGTCTGGAAATATTTCACTGTTCAGTGGAGTACTTTTAAATATAATGTATATGAAATGTGTACTTACAGAGTATCTGTTTTCCATGGCATCTGCAAAACAAAGGATGACATGGCAGTGAGCAATGCAAAGAACCCAGTTCAACCGCCCCAACAACGTCACAGGAGCAGGAGCAGGCCGAGAAAAGAGGGAGGAGGCAAGAGCCGGGAGACATCAGCCCGCAGGTGCCCTTAGAGGTTTATGGCTCCTGTGTGCAAAGACAGGTTCCCCGGGACCCTCTAGCTCCACAAGACATGCATATAAAGTCCCTGGCACTTCATTTAAAATTTTCTTTATTTTTTTTGAGACAGAGTCTCCCTTTGTCACCCAGGCTGGAGTGCAGTGGCACCATCTCGGCTCACTGCACCCTTTGCCTCCCGGGTTCAAGGAATTCTCCTGCCTCAGCCTCCCAAGTCGCTGGAATTACAGGCACGCACCATCATGCCTGGCTAATTATTTTGTATTTTCAGTAGAAATGGGGTTTCGCCATGTTGGCCAGGCTGGTCTCGATCTCCTGGCCTCGGGTGATCCGCCAACCTCAGCCTCCCAAAGTGCTGGGATTACAGGCTATGTCACCATGTCCGGTCTCATTTAATATTTTAAACAGTTTTTTAAAAATGTAGTACCATGGCCAGGTGTGGTGGCTCATGCCTGTAATCCCAGCATTTGGGAAGGCAGAGGTGGGCGGATCACCTGAGGCCAGGAGACCAGCCTGGCCAACATGGCGAAACCCCATCTCTACTAAAAATACAAAATTAGCCAGGCGTGGTGGTGGGCACCTGTAGTCCCAGTTACTCGGGAGGCTGAGGCAGGAGAATCACTTGAACCTGGGAGGCAGAGGTTGTAGTGAGCTGAGATCGCACCACCGCACTCCAACCTGGGCGACAGAGCAAGACTCCATCTCAAAAAAAAAAAAAAAAAAAAAAAAAATTAGTAGCACATTTTTTTTTAAGAAAAAAAATGAAAACTATGGGAAAGTAGGAAGTAGCAGATAAAAATGATCTCTGGCCTCATTCTCCAAACCCTGTTGATGCTTTTTTTTTTTTTTTCTAGTCATTTTCCACTATGATTTGACTTTTTAGGGGGCAGGGAGGCAGGGGAGCAGTTATAATTATACAGTATATGCCACTTTATAACTTAACTTTTTCATGTAACATGGCTTTATAAACTTTTTCTGATAACTTCTTAAGCATAATTGTCCAATTAGCTACTAAATAATTGTTAAATGGATGTGCAACTATTGACTTCACCAATTCCTTACTTTAAAAATATAGGTTCTTTCCAAGTTTTTGCTCTTTTCAATAACACCACCAGTATCCTCTTTGGGAATAAAGCTATTTCTAGATTTCATACTATTTTGTCAATCCCTTCCAGGAGCAGACTCAACAGAGCAGGAGGCAGAAGCATTGCCAATGCTCTTAGCAGGTCTGGGCAACTCTTTCCCCTTCCCTTCCCCTCAGGAGTCTCTTCTCAACTGCCCAGGAGCCCACACCACCTTCTTTTTTTTTTTTTTTTTTTTTGAGACGGAGTCTAGCTCTGTCGCCCAGGCTAGAGTGCAGTGGCTCACTGCAACCTCCATCTCCTGGGTTCAAGCAATTCTCCTGCCTCAGCCTCCCAAGCAGCTAGGATTATAGGTGCCCACCACCACACCTGGGTAATTTTTATATTTTTAGTAAAGATGGGGTTTAGCCATGTTGGCCAGGCTGGTCTCAAACTCCTGACTTCAGGTGATCCACCTGCCTCAGTCTCCCAAAGTGCTGGGATTACAAGGCGTGAGCCACCGCGCCCGGTCTCACACCACCTTCCTGGCAGGCGACCCACTGTGTTTGCCTGGTCCTGCCAGTCTGCAGTTGCGCAAATGGTCCCAACCAGATGTCAGCAAGAGGACGGTGAGGGTGAGAAAAGCCAATGAGAGCAGGAAGCTCTGCATGGGTGGTGGGTGATCCCTGCCTGCATTCATTAGAGATGGTCTTCACTATGAGAGGCAAGTGATGGGTATGGCTTGCCCCAGGACCCCCACCCAATGGTCAGCGGCCCATATGTTGGGGCAGATTCCCAAACAGCCGACTGTGGACCCTGACTTGAAGACAGAGAAGTCATGGAAACCTCACCTGCTGCCTGGGGGAGACCCCAAGAAGTGATGTGGGCACTGGGGATGGTTGCTGTTCTCGAAGGTGGTGGAGGGAATGGTGGGAGGGCCATAAGTCCTCAGTCTTATCGAGAAAAGCATGCCAAGGGGCCTCGGTATAGAGCCAGCCCCAAGCTCACATACAGGTCCTCCTGGACCACGGGCAGGCTCAGGGCCCATCTGTCACAGCGGGGGTCACAACCCTTCTGTTTCTCTAATTTAGAAATATCCTGTTTCCCCAAGTCCACCTCACCCTAACACCCTGTCTTATCACAAGTCCATTGCTCCTCCCCCATAGAGGGAACAGAGCCAGAAGTTCCTCAGAGGCCCTTTTTCTGTCCTGGCTGGGCCAGAGGCTGGCGTCAACAGCCAAATGATGAATCAGCCCAAGGGTAATGTTGAGCCATTGTGTCAACTTCCATGCATTGAGTGAGGTTGGGGACAGCACCCCCAACGCAAATCTGACCTGCAAGGACCCAAAGGACCCCGTGATTGCTGGAACCTCCTATTCTCCCAAGGGCTCTGGAACTTCCTTCCCAACAGAGAAAGAACCTCAAGTCAGCATTTTCTAAAGCAATCTGAAGACACAATGCTAAAATCTCAAATACTGATGGAACACTCACTCCACACACACTTGCAGTTCTTGTTTTTTTGGTAACAGAGCAGTCACCACCAAAGTAGAATTGGAGGTAGCATCCATTTTTTTCATGGGATGCTCTTTTACCATCTTGCATGCCAAAGTAGGAAATGCCTCCCTAGGGGTAAGGTTGGCAGTGCCCCTCTGGCCTCACTGGCTCTGGGCCTCACAGGATGGGTGGGAACTGATCCTCAAGTGCTCTTCTCTTCCTCCCATGGGAGACTTGGCACAGAGGCCTCCTTTTCTTCAGTTCTTTCTCAGCCATTTCCTGTCACGGCTACTCTCAGCCCAGTCATTCTTGGTATACTAGGTGGCAGGGGATGTGGTGAGGACTAGGGTTTCTGCCTCCTTAAGCAACATCCTAGAAGTCTGAATTCCAGGCAAATAGAAAGTAGAAGGTAGACCAGGCGCAGTGGCTCACACCTGTCATCCCAGCACTTTGGGAGGCTGAGACGGGCAGATCACTTGTGGCCAGGAGTTTGAGACCAGCCTGGCCAACATGGTGAAACTCCATCTCTACTAAAAATACAAAAATTAGCTGGGCGTGGTGGTGCGTGCCTGCAATCCCAGCTACTTGGAAGGCTGAGGCATGAGAATCACTTGAACCCAGGAGGCGAACGTTGCAGTGAACCAAGATCATGCCACTGCATTCCAGCCTGGGTGACACAGCAAGATATAGTCTTGAAAAAAAAAAAAAGAAAGAAAAAAACCGGAAAACAGCAACAAAAAAGTAGAAGATGGACCGTTGAGTGAACAGATTCTGTGATGGGGAGGTGGGCCTCTCTGACTGGCTGGTGCCCAGAGCAAGGTTCAGCACCCATCCAGAGCCACAGTAATCAGGTTGGATGTGCCCCAAGTCACCTACCAAGACAGAGGGCAGGCGAGAGCTGGCATTGGAGAGAAAAACCAGCTCTCCTGTTGGAGGAGTTGCGGAGGTAAATTCCTCTAGCCAGGGTTTCTCCATGGTGGCCCTGTTGAAATTTTGGGCTGGGTGGTGTTTTGTGGTGGGGAGAGGGCTGTCCTGTGCATTGTTGCATGGTTAGTGGTATCCCTGGCCTCTATCCATGAGACGCAGTAGCATTCTCTTCTCTGTCCACCACGCAGTGACAACCAAAAGTGTAGTATTTAGTGCCACTGAACTGGACACTTAAGAGTTAGAATGGTAAATTTTATGTGATATGTGTTTTACCACAATTTTAAGAATAAAATTGTAAAAAGTAAAAAAAAAAGTGGGCCAGGCACTGCAATCTCAGCACTTTGGGAGGCTGAGGCAGGCGGATTGCTTGAGCTCAGGAGTTTAAGACCAGCCTCGTCAACGTGATGAAACCCCATCTCTACTAAAAATACTAAAAAATTTGCTGGGTGCAGTGTTGCACGCCTGTAGTCCCAGCTGAGTCAGAGGGGCCTGCCTTGGGAGGCGGAGGTTGCAGTGAGCCAAGATTGTGCCACTGCACTCCAGCCTGGGTGACAGAGAGAGACCCTCTCTCAAAAAAAAGGTGGGAAAAAAACATAGTGTAGAATTCTACTGTATATCTCTAGGCCATAGAAAGTCAATAGGGAAACTGAGACACACAGGATCCCTGCCAGTGCTGTGTCCATCCCCTAAAGCGGGGAGGCAGCTGAGTGGAAGGGGCCTCATGATACAACAATTAAAAAAAAAAAAAAAAAAAAAAAAGCTGTGCTTAGAGCCAAAAGCCAAGACCGGAAAGACCAGGCAGCTCCCCGCTGTCTGCAAGCTTTCCCATCAAACTCCAGCCTCCTGTGCCAGCACCCAGCTCTCTCTCCTCGGCCCTGGGCCTGCTCCTTGGAGGCAGGCCTGCCCCATGCCCTTTTGCTTATCTAGGGGAGGGTTTGTTTTGTATCAGTCAGGGGGTGAAAGGGGGTTTAAGGGCCAGAACTGTGCCTTGTAAGCCATTTCCCAAAATAGGCAACCCTGAAGTACTGCAGGCTAGAAGATGATGGCGAACAAGAGGAAGAAAGGCCAGCTAAGACTCCACTCTGCACCCAGCTGGCTCACTGATCTGTCCAAGACCTACCCCACACCGGCCCCCCTGTTTTAGGGGGCTCACTCAATACCACCTTCCCTCCAATAAGCACAGTATTTCTGGGTTTTACTTGCCCACCAATGCTGCAAGATCCCTCCAGGATTTCTGGAGGGTGAGAAAGCCCCTACTCCTTCCAACAAGAACAGAGCCTTAGCCTGGCACAACCGGAAAGGAACACACAGCATCAAGAGTGGTTTTTTTTTTTTTTTTTGAGACGGAGTCTTGCTCTTTCACCCGGGCTGGAGTGCAGTGGCCGGATCTCAGCTCACTGCAAGCTCCGCCTCCCGGGTTTTACACCATTCTCCTGCCTCAGCCTCCGGAGTAGCTGGGACTACAGGCGCCCGCCACCTCGCCCGGCTAGTTTTTTGTATTTTTAGTAGAGACGGGGTTTCACCGTGTTAGCCAGGATGGTCTCTATCTCCTGACCTCGTGATCCGCCCGTCTCGGCCTCCTAAAGTGCTGGGATTACAGGCTTGAGCCACCGCGCCTGGCCAAGAGTGGTTTTTAAAGCCCGGGCCCTAGTGTGACTGCAGTAGCTGCATGTGGGCACTTGTTAGAAATGCACATTTTTGGCACCGCTCCAGACCTAGTGAATGGGAAATTCACAGGGATTGGGGTGCTGCCAAACAATCGATGTTTTAATAAAGCCCGAGGACCACTGACCTGCATCCAGACCATCCCTCATCTTACAGAGAAGGTGATCAAGGTCTCAAGAGGCTCTACGACTTGCCCAGGGTCACCCAGGCCACAGTAGAATATTACTCTTAAAGTCTAAAGTAGATGCGAGCTACTTAGGAGGCTGAGATGGGAGGATGCTTGAAGCCGGGGGATGGAGGTTGCAGTGAGCCAAGATCATGCCACTGCACTCCAGCCTGAGTGACAGAGCCAGATCCTGTCTGGAAGAAAAAAAAAAAAAAAAGTAGACAGAGTTCTCCAATTATGCAGATAACATGAAAACTAGACTAAGAAAGATGGAAAACAGAGAAGAATGCAGTCAATTGGTTTGGCAACAAACAACTGACAGCAATTGGTAACAAACCAATTGAGAGAAAAAAAGAGAGGGAACAGGAAGGCTTTGAAGAGCATGACTTCAGCCAGGCCTCCTGGGTTCAATCCCTGCTCTACCACTGGCTGTGGAACAAGGACAAGTTAATTAACCTCTGGGCCCGTTTCCCCATCTGCAGAGCAAGAATAATAATAGAACCCCCATCAGCCGTATGATCTTGAGGATTAAGGTAGGGCTCCAAGTGTCTCACAAACAGGGAGTGCTCAATACATATTAGCTGTAACTGTGACCGAGGAGGAAGGGACTCTCCCAACCACAAGAGAATTAGAGTATAGGGAGAAAAAAATCAAAACAGAACAAAAGAAATCTGCAGTCTATAGAGGTGGAATAATATCCAGAGGAAAGAGCTGCTGAAGAATTTAGCAATGAGAAAGAATCTGGGGATGGTTATGATGATGTATAAGAAATGATGATCTGGCTGGGCGTGCTGGCTCATGCCTGTCATCCCAGCACTTTGGGAGTTCGAGGCAGGTGGATCACCTGAGGTCTGGAGTTCAAGATCAGCCTGGCCAATATCATGAAACTCTGTCTCTACTAAAAATACAACAACAACAAAAAATGGCTAGTCGTGGTGGCAGTAGCTGTGGTACCAGCTACTCAGGAGGCTGAGGCAGGAGAATCATTTGAACCTGGGAGCTGGAGTTTGCAGTGAGCCAAGATCACGCCACTGCACTCCATCCTGAGCAACAGAGTGAAGATCCCGTCTCAAAAAAAGAAAATAAAAGAACAAAAGAAAAAGAAATAAAGAAATGATGATCCTTAATGAGCTCTGGGCTCTGGGGAGGACTTGAACAAAGAGAGGTTGAGGATGAGTGTGGGAGAAGCCTAAGTGGGTGGGTTACTGCTGGCTAAAGGATCTGGCTCCTTGGAGAATCATCTCCCTTCCCCCAGGCAGACAGGAGAGAATCTCTCTGATTTCATGTAGGGAGTGGAGGAAAAGAGATTACTTAGAAGATGGTTTATATTAAGGAAGTCCCAGAGAATTTAGGAGAAAAATTCCTCAAATGGATGCCTGCTTTCTAGCAAACCAGTAAGAGGAAAAGAAAGAAAGAAAAACCCAGCATTCAGGTGGCGCACGCCTAAATCCCAGCACTTTGGCTTTGTACAGCAGACCTCTATTTAAGTGGATTCTTGAAAAGGGAATCATTAAAATGGTCCAGGACATTTCTGCAAAGGGTAGCTACTCCGGCTGGGAGCGGTGGTTCATTAAGCACTCAGTAAGTGCTTTATTTATTTATTCAAAATAAATAAATAAATGTAAAAGGATGGCTCCTCCGATTACAGTCGGCAAACCAGCAGCAGCAATATCAGGCCCGGCCCAGACCCACAAAACTAGTCTCTGGAATCTGAACTTAGCCAGCCTCAGATGTTTCTGATGCTGCCAATATTTGAGCAGGAGGTAGAGGCTGCTGTGCATCGTGATTGTGCTACTGCACTCCAGCCTGGGTAACAGAGTGAGACTCTGTCTTACAAAAAAGAAAGAAAAGAGAAGAAAAGAAAAGAAAGAAGTAAGGAATGAGACAGAGAGAGAGAGAAAGAGAGAAAGAAAAAGGAAAGAAAGGAAAAAAAGAAAGAAAGAAAGAAAGAAAGAAAGAAAGAAAGAAAGAAAGAAAGAAAGAAAGAAAAAAAAGAAAGAAAGAAAGAGAAAGAAAAGGAAAGAGAGAGAGAATCAGCCATGTCCTACGGGCTCCTCTCCTCAAGGAAGCACTGAGAAACAAGAAATCCCTTGGCTTCCAGGACCAGAGGCTTCTAGGTGGGTTGGAGACACAGCTGCAGGCCCCAAGGGCTACAGCCCATGCAGGACCCAGGGCTCTCTCTACCTTCAACCCTGGGCAGGTTAGAGACCTGGCAGGTTCCCTAATGGTCTGCCAGTTTAGAGACCAGGTTGCAGAGGGACAGAGCCCCGACTCCAGGTGGCCCAGGTGGTGCTGTGGGAGGCCTGGCCTGGGAGTCAGGAGATTGCTCTAGTAGTACTCTGGGCAAGACACTGAATTCTGTAGGGCTCAAGTTTCTCCTGTGTTTTTAAACTGAAATTGATTAAATGCTCACTCTGTGGCAGGGATAATACCATAACTGTGGGGATAACCAGTACCATCTCCCATGATTCTATCTCATTTAACCCCATTTGCATTTAACAGTTGAAGAAACTGAGTCTCTGAGGGGTAAGACATCTTGGTCACAGTCACACAGCTGGTTGGGGGCTGCCTCGGAATGGGACTGCGATGTCTCCCAGCAAAGTCTGTGCCCTACACCGCTTCAAATCCTACAAGAATGGGTTCTACAATGCCTGTGGTTTCAGCCTGAGGGAGGGGTCAGGTTCCAACAGCCCAGACACCAACCTGGAGACCACGAGAGAACCCACTTGAATAGCCAGCTGCCCTAAAGCAGATGAAGGAAATCAGAATATGCCACCACAAAATATGGCCGTTTGGTATAAGGATCATCTTGAGCTGGTTCAGATGTAGAAAGAAGTCTTCCCAGAGCTTCTTCATCTGACTAAAAGTGGAAACTACTTCTTCCTTTTTTTTTTTTTGAGACAGATTAACGAGAAAAACAAAGAGGGCCTCTGTTTTTCTCTTGTTAATCTGTCTTGTCTAATTTACAGAGCCCCAGTCAGAAAACCTAGGAGAGTAAAGGGAAAAAGTTAAGTTTTTTGGAACCCACAGTCTCACTCTGTCATCCAGGCTGGAGGGCAGTGGTGCAATCACGGTTCACTGCAGACGCCACCTCCCACCTCCCAGGCTCAAGCTATCCTCCTGCCTCAGTCTCCTGTGCAGCTGGGACTACAGGCACGTATCACTACACCCAGCTAATTTTTTTTTCTATTGATTTTTATTTTTATTTATTTTTTTATTTTTTACTTCTTTTGTAGAGATGGGGACTCACTATGTTGCCCAAGTTGGTCTCAAATTCCTGGGCTCAAGCGATTCTCTCACCTCAGCCTTCCAAAGTGCTGAGATTACAGGCATGAGCCACCATGCCCACCAGCCCTAAAAGCAGAAACTCCTAAGAAAAGACCCAAAGTGCTGAGATTACAGGCATGAACCACCATGCCCAACCCTAAAAGCAGAAACTCCTAAGAAAAGACGCCTGCTGTAAATGTCCCCATAGAAGCTTTGTGGCCACTTGATTCACTTCCCTGGTTTGCCACCCTGGGAAGCCAAAAACCATTTTTCCTTTGTCTTGTCATTTCTCTACATATTTATTGCTCTTTGTTAAGATGCTTTATATATATTTTTTTTTTTTATTTTTTTGAGACAGAGTTTCATTCTTGTTGCCCAGGCTGGAGTGTAATGGCGTGATCTCAGCTCACTGCAACCTCTGCCTCCCGGGTTCAAGCAATTCTCCTGCCTCAGTACAGGCATGTACCACCATGCCTGTATAATTTTTTGTGTTTTTAGTACAGATGGAGTTTCACCATGTTGGTCAGGCTGGTCTCCAACTCCTGACCTCAGGTGATCCACCTGCCTCGGCCTCCCAAGTGCTGGGATTACAGGCATAAGCCACTGTTATCAGCCTAAGATGCTTTATAGACCCCAAGTGCTAACCGCCCCTTTGAGTTACTCATCATTGATGTTTCTCCTGTGTGATTTGCATTATGTATGTTAATAAACTGTTTTTCTCTTGTTAATCTGCTTGTCCAATTCACAGGGCCCCAGTCGGAGCACTTAGGAGAGTAAAGGAAAAAAAGTTAAGTTTTTCCCTTCCTATATAGACTCTAGAACGCACACTAAGGTGCCTCGCTCCACCTATAAAAGGGCCTCCAACCAGTAGCCTCAGATGATCACAGACCTCGCTGGAGGCCTCGAGGCAGAGGTGGGAAGGAGCTGGCCTCCTGCAGTGAGGATCCCTGCAGCTTTCACCTTCTACCATCCCACTTCCCAAAACCGAAGACAGTATACCTCAGTGATCCAGAGCGTGGAGTCCACTCCGGGGAGGAACGATTCTCAGGGGCTTGCTTGCTGTGTGATCTTGGGCAAGCGTCTTAACCTCTCTATGCCTCAGTAGCCTCAACTGTAAAATGGGATTTGTTGTGAATCTCATTGACAAATCCCATTGAAAGAGATGATGTACTTAGACCACTTAGCACATACAGTAAGTGCTCAAATAGGAGCTTTTGCATAACCAAAGCAACTGAAAGTGAACTCTTCAGCTCTGTCCAAGAAAGTGAACAACCTCAGGGACCACCAAGAAAGCAGAAGGGGCATTTTTGTACAATTGCACAATGGGAGCAACCTTGAACCCTACCTCACTTATAACTTTCCCTTACACTAGACAAATAGAGAACGCCTATTTATTGTCAGATTTGCATTTTGTTAGCTCTGAATATATGGAGATTGTGAAATGAGGTACTGGAGCCAAAAATTCCCCAGAGAATTGGTTATTCAATAATTATTCAGGGTCAAATTCCGCAAGGGGTTGAGTTTCTGTTCTCCTTACAAATATACCAACTTTTAAAAGTGAAGTAAAAGCCGGGTGCGGTGGCTCAAGCCTGTAATCCCAGCACTTTGGGAGGCCGAGACGGGCGGATCACGAGGTCAGGAGATCGAGACCATCCTGGCTAACCCGGTGAAACCCCGTCTCTACTAAAAAATAAAAAAAATTAACCGGGCGAGGTGGCAGGTGCCTGTAGTCCCAGCTACTCAGGAGGCTGAGGCAGGAGAATGGCGTAAACCCGGGAGGCGGAGCTTGCAGTGAGCTGAGATCTGGCCACTGCACTCCAGCCTGGGTGACAGAGCGAGACTCCGTCTCAAAAAAAATAAAAAAATAAAAAAAAAATAAAAGTGAAGTAAGGAGTGATCAGTGTTTCAGATAAAAAGCAGGGTCTTCAGAGAATTGGATGGTTCTTTTAAAACAATGCTTTTTGCCTGGTGCAGTGGCTCACACTTGTAATCCCAGTGCTTTAGGACACCGAAGGGGGTGGATTGCTTGAGCTCAGGAATTCAAGACCAGTCTGGGCAACATGGTAAAACCTCATCTCTACCAAAAATACAAAAACTTAGCTGGGCATGGTGGTGTGTGTCTGTGGTCCCAGCTACTTGGGAGAATCACAAGCCTTAGGGGCCAGGGGGTGTTGCATAGAGGTTGCAGTCAGCTGAGATGGGACCACTGTACTCCAACCTGGGTGACAGAGTGAGACTCCGTTTCAAACAAAAAACAAAACAAAACACAAACAGTGATCTCAAATGTTGGCAGCATCAGAAACATCTGAGGCTGGCTAAGTTCAGATTCCAGAGACTACTTTTGTGGGTCTGGGCCGGGCCTGATATTGCTGCTGCTGCTGGTTTGCCGACTGTAATCAGAGGAGCCATCCTTTTACATTTATTTATTTATTTTGAATAAATAAATAAAGCACTTACTGAGTGCTTAATGAACCACCGCTCCCAGCCGGAGTAGCTACCCTTTGCAGAAATGTCCTGGACCATTTTAATGATTCCCTTTTCAAGAATCCACTTAAATAGAGGTCTGCTGTACAAAGCGAGATACTCACATAGTCACTATTTCCCCTAAAATGTTTATGTCTTTTAGATTGCTGACTTACTTTCAGAATTTAAAAGTTGTCATTGTGTATCTCATTTCACCAGAATTGAATACAGTTATTATAACCCCCACCCCCGAAAAAAGGGACTTGTTGAACTCCCCCAGTTCCGGGTCTGCTTAAGCTCTGTGCTCAGTGCCGGGAGAAGCCCTCCATGAGGAAGCAGTGGGTCATCACGGGAAGTGAAGTGGGGCCAGCCAAACCAAAGGAAACAGAGCAGACCTGCAACCCACACCCACTCCCAAAGTCAGTCTATTGTCAGAAAAGCTGAAGCTGCTGGGCACGGGGTTCATACTTGTAATCCCAGCACTTTGGGAGGCCGAGGCGTGCGGATCACCTGAGGTTGGGAGTTCGAGACCAGCCTGACCAACTGGGAGAAACTCCGTCTCTACTAACAATACAAAATTAGCTGGGTGTGGTGGCGCATGCCTGTAATCCCAGCTACTCAGGAGGCTAAGGCAGGAGAATTGCTTGAACCCGGGAGGCAGAGGTTGTGATGAGCCGAGATCGCTCCATTGCACTCTAGCCTGGGCATCAAGAGCGAAATTCTGTCTCAAAAAAAAAAAAAAAAAAAAAAAAATTGCTGAGCATGGTGGTGGGCGCCTGTAAGCCCAACTACTCAGGAGGCTGAGGCAGGTGAATCACTTGAATCTAGGAAGTGTAGGTTGCAGTGAGTCAAGATTGCACCACTGTACTCTCCAGCCTGAGTGACGGAGCAAGACTCCATATTAAAAGAAAAAAAAAAGAAAGAAAGAGAAAAAAAAAAGAAAAAAGAAGAAAGGCTGAAGCTACTGGGAGTCTCCAAAGCAAAACGCTCGACGTCCAAGACCTTGGGGAACCCCAGCCACCAGGGCCTGTGTGGGGAGCAGGTAAGGGTCACTGGCTGGGGACAGCAGGCACTCAAGAAGTGCTCGTTGACTAAATGAATAGTAAATATAATCCGAGTGACTTTTTAAGGGGGGTGGGACAGAGGGAGCCCAGAGCACTGGTGTAAGAGGTGGCACCCCTTTTTTGGCCTTCTTTGCTTCCTCTTTTCTCTGCCCACTCCCAAGGCCCCATCAGTGATTCTAAGGGGCATTCCCCAGGTTGGGGCACTGGGGAACCTCACTCACCAGGGACAGCTTTCCGGACTTCACTGTACACTGTCTCTGTGCCCTTCTTTACTAGATCTGGAAAAAGGACCAGGCATAAGTTAGTAGCTGCCTCTGGGAACCAGGTCAGTCCACTGCAGTCATAGGAAAAGGTCTGAGGCTCTGCAGGCGAGGCTGTACCCCACCACTGCACCCCACCAGAACCAGGTCCAGAAGCACCCGGAGACCTTGTCATTTCTGATATTAGAAGATCCTGGCTGGGCGTGGTGGCTCACGCCTGTAATCCCAGCACTTTGGGAGGGTGAGGCGGCAGATCACTGAGGTCAGGAGTTTGAGACCATCCTGGCCAACATGGCGAAACCCAGTCTCTACTAAAAATTCAAAAAATTAGCTGGGCATGGTGATGCGTGCCTGTGATCCTAGCTATTCGGGAGCTAAGGGACGAGAATCGCTTGAACTCAGGATGCAGAGGTTGCAATGAGCCAAGATTGCGCCATTGCATTCCAGCCTGAGCAACAGAGTGAGACACCATCTCAAAAAAAAAAAAAAAAAAAAAAAGAAGAAGAAGAAGAAGATCTTGGTTTAACCAGCATCACCTCTAGTCTGGGAATAGGAGGTCAGCAGGTCATTGTGGAGCAGGGCCACATGCTCCAGAGGAATCCTGGACCTGAGGGGCCACGGATGGAGGGGCCCCAGCAAGGGTCTGCAGCCTCCAGCTTGGTGGCCCCGTTCCTCTTCCCCTGCCACCGTGACCCTTGTCCAGACACTCTGCCAGGTCCCTCAATGCAGGGTTGGGCTATGGCCTCCCCATCACCTGAGAGCCCAGACCCCGGGATCCAGAACCAGATCCCAAGGTCTGGGTTAGAGCCTGGGGGTTGTCAGTGACCCCAGGAATAGCCAGGACTGAGAACTCTTACAGGGTTAGACAGCTGGGCTGGCTGTTTTCACTGCTGGCTCCTGAAACTCACTGCAGCTTCTGGTTGGATCGGTCTTGGGGGCGGGTCCCTGGTGCTGGTTTTTTTAGCAGCTCCTCAGGGGCTCTAATATGCAGACAAGGCTGAGATCCTCTGGGCTAGACCCTCTCAATACAGCAGCACGATGACTGACCCAGGGTGTGGTGTATACCCGGGGGAGACTCAAGGGCGCCCTTCCTGCCATCTGTTTACCTTACACTGGGGTATGGGCACAGGATGTGTACACAAAAATACACACACAGCGTACACACACGCACACTCATGCACACAATGTGTATATGTGCTATGTACACCCTCATACAGTGTGTTGGGTGTGTCTGCACACATTGTATACACACGTACAGCACGTACATACACACTGTATGTACAAATATGCAAGCTGGGTGTGCACGCACTCACGCACACAGGGTGTGCACACACATACCTACCCACCAACCCTGAGGAAACAGGATGGAACCTGGCCACTTCCCAGCTCCTGTCACCTGCACAGAGGCCCAGGAAGCCTCTCTGTAGAAAAGAGCCTGATGTCGTGTGGGCCATTATTCTCCTTTTACAGATGGGGAAAGGGAGCCCCAGATAGGGCAAGGGACTTCCTGTGCCACGGTCAGTGCATTTCCCTCCTCAGAGTGGGTAGCCGGGGTGTGACCCTGGACTCTACCTGCACTGAGATGCCCTCGTCTCACCATGCTCCAGGGGCACCCCACTCTCACCTCCTGGCCCCACATACACTCCTCCACAGCCAGCACTGCCCTTTCTCCCTGCCCCATTTCCCTGCAACCCTGGGAGAGCTTCACGCATGTACCAGCACCCCCACACTCACCCTCCCTCTGTGTCCTGGGAAGTTACAGGGCCCCCTAAGCTTCATAGCATGTTGGTGACATTTGTCCACAACACACTGACGTGACTTGTTCCCAAGACCATCTCCCTGGCACCTCCTCTGGGGCGACAGCTGGGGTCTTGGACATGTCCCATTCCTGGGCTTGCTCAGCTGCCCAGGGGCACCTGTCCAAGTTTGAAGTGACAATAATGGTGGTGGTTCCTGTGTCAGGAACCATTTGTGAGGTGAAAGCCTGGGGGTGGGTCAGATCCCTACAGTTGAACTTGGGGCATTTGGGGAGACTAGGGCCTTACACTGACTTCCCCAGGGCACCAAACAGGATTTGGAACTCAGTAGAGTGACTGAGCCACCAGGGTGCCCCACTGCTGGGACAGCAGAGATGCCCACACACCCCTCACTCTCTGTGGCGCCAGATGTGGGGGCCTCAAGGGAAGCTGTAGGGATCCCCATCCCTATTGGGGGATCCTCCACATCCCCAAGACACCCTCTGCTTGATGTCAGGCCTGGCCAAGTCACTCACTCAGCAGAATCCTAGCCACCTAGTGTGAACCCCGCACTGTGGAAGAGGAAAGGTGATCAGGCCTGGTCCCAGCTTTCAGGAGCTCCAGGCTGCAAGGCAGACAGGTGCACAAACAACACAGACACTGCAATAAATGCTGCCGAATGCCATGTACCAGGTGCATGGTGCGGGGGCAGTCACGGCCAGCTCACCCTCTGACCCAGGCCTACAGTGGGGGCTGGGACAGGTAGGGAATAAATGGGGGGAGAGGTCTTGGTGTTTGGGCCTGGGGGCCCGGACACCTTGCACACTTTGGGAACCCCATGGTCCCCAGGCCCACAAGGGGCAGCTGGAGACCTCTCTGGTGGCCTTGGGGATGCTGTAACACTCATACCAGCCAGGGCAGCAGGGGAGGTTTCTGCTTCTTGGTGGAGCTGCTAGAGTTGCAGCTGCTCCCAAATCTGCCCAGCTTAGTGACGGGTGGGCAGGCAGAGTTGTAGCTTATCACTACCTCCCCTCCCCACCCGCTCCACGGCAGCAGCTGCCTGCTAATGAGTAAACCAGGCTGGCAGGCTGTTTGTCTCTGCTGTCAGGGATGTTTCCGGATGGGGCTTTATTTTGGCTTCTGTTTTTCTCTGTGTTAACAGAGAAGGAGATGGCTTCAACGTCATGGGGTTTTCCCAGCAATTAGTCTCAGAGCAAACATGCAGCATACCAGGATTTACTGAGTTCCTTCCTGCCCCTCCTCCACCCCAAGTGACTACTTGGTTGGCTGCCACTAGGGTCAGAGCTGGATGTGGTTCCCATCCCCTCCTCCATAGGAGGAAGAAGCCTTGAGAACAGGGAACTGGCTTGGTTAAGACCAGGTCAAATGTACTCACCACTGGCCTTGTACCCACAAAGCCCCTTTTCTTACCTGGTAATACCTGGCTCTCCACCCACAGGAAGGCAGAGAGGGAACACCTGAGGCTCAGGCCTGACGTCCCACACTGCTCCTCAGCTGCCAAGGAGGAGGATGGGTCTAGAAAACTCATATTGAATCCCCAGAAAGCTCTCCATTGCCCCCAAGTGACCCTCCTTGTGGGTCTGGACCTCTGCAGCCCCCACAGCGTTTGTGCAAATGGGGAAAGAGGGGCCAGGTAGGTGATGGCAGCCCTGCAGCTGCACAGCTTGGCAAGGAGGACACATGCTGACCACTTCTGCTTCACCCAATCCTGGTCTCGATACCTCCTTATTTTAAAATTTTTTGTAGAAATGAGTTCTTGCTTTGTTGCCCAGGCTGGTCTTGAATACCTGGGCTCAAGTGATCCTCTCGCCTCTGCCTCCCAAAGTGCTGGCATTACAATACCTCCTTCTTGTCCCTTCAACCCTTCCCCATCTTTAAGCAAGAAAAAGAAAACCAGGGCCAGGTGCAGCGGTTCATGCTTGCAATCCCAGCACTTTGGGAGGCTGAGGTGGGCAGATCAGTGAAAGTTAGGAGTTCGAGATCAGCCTGGCCAACGTGGTGAAACCCTGTCTCTATTAAAAGAATTAGCCAGATGTGGTGGCAGGCACTTGTAATCCCAGCTACTCGGGAGGCTGAGGCAGGAGAATGGCTTGAACCCGGGAGGTGGAGGTTGCAGTGAGCCAAGATGGCACCACTGCACTCCAGTCTGGGCAACAGCTCGAGACCCTGCCACACACGCACACACACACACACACACGCAGCGGCAGCAGCAGCAGCAGCAGCAGGCAGTAATTAGGTCTCCCATCCTGGCCATTCAATTCTTCATCTGGTGCTGCAATCTGAGTCCAAGATATATCTACAATAGAATCCACACATTGCCAGCACTGTGCCCGCCCATCCCTCTTGCCTGGTGATAACATACTAGTCTCTCTGCTTCTGTTCTTGCCCTCCTTCAGTCTGTTTTCCATGCCAACCACGAGGACTTTTTTTTTTTTTGAGATGGAGTATCACTCTATCTCTGAGGCTGGAGTGCAGTGGTACAATCTCGGCTCACTGCAACCTACGCCTCCTGGGTTCAAGCAATTCTCCTGCCTCAGGCTCCCAAGTAGCCAGGATTACAGGCACATGCCACCATGCCAGGCTAATTTTTGTATTTTTAGTAGAGACAGGGTTTCACCACGTTGGCCAGGCTGGTCTCAAACTCCAGACCTCAGGTGATCCACCTGCTTCGGCTTCCCAAAGTGTTGGGACTACAGGTGTGAGCCACCGTGCCCGGCCAAAAACATTTTTTAAAGAAGAAAGTTGAAAGCTGTTACTTCCTTGTCTAAATCCTTCCAAAGGCTCTCGAATCCACTTAGAATAGAATGCAAAGAAATCCTCAGAGGCCCTGCATTCTCCCCAGCTTCCTGCGCCTGCTTTCTGTCCTGCTCACTCTGCAGACGTAAGGGCCTCCTTTCAAATCTTGGATGAGCCAAGCTCTGAACTGCCTCACACTGTCCTTTTTATTTCCTGGGACTTCCTATTTCCAGGAGGGACACCCCTCCCTCCTGGTGGGGCTACCTTCTTTGCATCCTTCTGGCCCTGCTTAAATGTCACCCCTCGAAGAGGCCTCTTTGGGCCATCCAAGCCAGAAAAGGTGTCACCTTTTATGCCTTCTCATCGCACCCTGTTCTTCCCCTTCCAGGCACTTATGATTACTGATGCCACCCAGCCTTTGCTGCAGTGTGTTCCTGGCTCCCTCTCAGGCTGTCCCTCCACAAAGGAGGATCTGTATGTGCCTGTGCTGCCTTCATAGTGGCTGGTCCATCACGAGCCTTAATCACAATTTGTTATCTCAACAAGTGAATCACTTTACAATGAAATAAAGAGGAAGAGGCCAGGCATGGTGGTTCACGCCTGTAATCCCAGCACTTTGGGAGGCCAAGCCAGGTGGATCACCCGAGGTCAGGAGTTCTAGACCAGCCTGGCCAACATGGTGAAACCCTGTCTCTACTAAAAATACAAAAATTAGCCAGGCATGCTTGTAATCCCAGCCACTCAGGAGGCTGAGGCAGGAGAATAGCCTGAACCCGGGAAGCAGAGGAAGCAGTGTGCCGAAATTGTGTCATTACACTTCAGCCTGGGCGACAAGAGCAAGGCTGTCTTAAAAAAAAAAAAAAAAAAGAGGAAGAGAGCTTCAGGCCTGCCATGTTCCCTACCCCCTCAGGTCCAGCCTAGCCTCGGAAGTGAGTTGTACAGATTGGGCAGTACACAGTCCCCGGGGGCCATTCTGTTGGTAGGCTATGGGAGTGTGCCCCAGTGGTGCAGCATACAGCCCAGCGGCTCTGCGGGGCATCTCTGTAAGGAAGGTTCTGTGCATACACCTGCTGACACTCAGCCCAGGCTCAAAAAGAGAAGAAAAGGAGAAATGCAAGACTCCTCCCAGGTCACGGAGCAAGGGGTGATTTCAGGACCCCATTGCCGTGTGGTCTGGCTGGCGCAGCCTGGAAAACTGCACGCATTCAGCCTGCACAGTCTGGAAAACTGCCCCAGGCCTGCCTGGCTAGGTGGATGCAGCCTGGGGTTAGCCTCAGAGGAAGGGAGACAGATGGCAGTGATCCCAGGGAGCTTCCCAGCTGGGCAGGAAGATTCTGAGACTGCTTCCTTTGAGCGTGCAGGAGCCACTGTTTCCTTTGAGCGTGCAGGAGTGTGCAGTGACCCCCGGGGACCGTGTACTGCCCAATCTGGATTAGCAAAGGAGGAGGAGGGTTAGGAGATGCATTTTTAATTTTTTTTTAGACAGAGTCTTGCTCTGCTGCCCAGGCTGGAAAGCAGTGGCGTGATCCTGGCTCACTGCAACTTCTGCCTCCCGGGTTCAAGCGATTCTTCTGCCTCAGCCTCTCCAGTAGCTTGGATTACAGGCACGCGCCACAACACCCAGCCAATTTTTGTATTTTTAGTAGAGATGGGGTTTCACCGTGTTGGCCAGGCTGGTCTCCAACTCCTGGCCTCAAGTGATCCGCCTGCCTTGGCCCCCCAAAGTATTAGGATTACAGGTGTGAGCCACCGTGGCTGGCCGGGAGATCCATGTTTTTTTATGGTGCCCAAAGCAAACGAGATTGATGTTCTAGTATTTGCTATGAAGCAGCCCACTCTGCATCCATTTCCCCAGCACAGAATCAGAGACAGGGACTTCCAGGCCAGCCTGCCCTTGAGAGAACCACATACACAAAAACAAAACCCAAGGTGTAAAATCAGTGCCACTGCTCACACGGACAGGGATCTTGTGCTTTCAAAGGCCTTTACCTAAGTGTCCCTCTAAATGGCAAAGCACTCGATACCTTGAAACATGCATTTGATTTACACACATTCAGTCTGCACAAGCAACTTTAGGAACACACTGGGTGTGGGCAAGGGGTCTACCTCTGGAAGGGACAAATTGCTCAGTACTTCCTAATTCCCTGGCACTTAGTAAGTGCTTAATAAATTTTACCTATTATTAGTAGTATCATAACTAATAATTATCAAAAATTGGCCAGGTGTGGTGGCTTCTGCCTGTAATCCCACCTTTTGGGAGACAAAAGTGGGTAGATCACTTGAACCCAGGAATTTGAGACCAGCCAGGGCAACATGGCAAAACCCTGTCTCTATTTTTCTTTAATTAAGTTTTAAAATTATTGAGGCTGGGTGTGGTGGCTCATGCCTGTAATCCCAGCACTTTGGGAGGCTGAGCCGGGTGGATCATTTGAGGTCAGACGTTCGAATTCACGCTGGCCAACATGGTGAAATCCCATCTCCACTAAAAATACAAAAAAAAAAAAAAAAAATTTGCCGGCTGTGGTGGTGCACACCTGTAATCCTAGCTACTCAGGAGGCTGAGGCAGGAGAATCGCTTGAACCCAGGAGGCAGAAGTTGCAGTGAGCTGAGATCACATCACTGCACTCCAGCCTGGGCAACAGAGTGAGACTCTGTCTCAACAAAGAAAAAAATATATATATATTATTTAAAATATATAAATAATATAAATATTAAAATATTATACATAAAATATATAAAAATAAAAATACATAAAATATATGATAAAATATATTGTATATACATAAAGAAAACATATATATACACACACACACACATATATATATATATATATTTTTTTTTTTTTTTTTTTGAGACAGAGTCTTGCTCTGTCACCCAGGCTGGAATGCAGTGGTACAATCTCAGCTCACTGCAACCTCTGCCTTCCGGGTTCAAGTGATTCTCCTGCCTCAGCCTCCTGAGTAGCTGGGATTACTGGTGCACGCCACCAGAGCCAGCTAATTTTTGTATTTTCAGTAGAGACAGGGTTTCACCATGTTGGTCAGGCTGGTCTCGAACTCCTGACCTCAGGTGATCCACCCACCTTGGCCTCCCAAAGTGCTAGGATTACAGGTGTGAGCCACTGTGCCTGGTTTTTTTTTTTTTTCTTTTAAATTATTGAAATTTTATAGTTCTGAGACAGGTCCAGGGCCAGAGCCTTTGCTCCTTCCAGTTTTAGCAGGCCGGTAGGTCTGCTAATCACTTCCTTTGGAGCAACTGAGGGTGCACAGACTCTTCTCACTGAACACAGCAGCCCGCCACCCCTGGGGTTTACACCCAAGCCAAAGGCAATGCCTGGGGACTCACTCGAGTGGCACTTACCTTTGTGAGGCTCAGCTGAGGACACTTGCACTTCCGTGTACTGCACGTCTGAGGTCAGAGGCTCTGCTCAAAGAAACCACAGCAGCTTGTTGTTTAGGTGGAATCTCTTGTGGGCACCTCAGATCGTAGAAGTAGAGACTTTCTTTTCTTGTTTTTTTTTTTTTTTTTTAGACAGAGTCTCACTCTGTTGCCCAGGCTGGAGTGCAGTGGTGTGATCTTAGCTAACTACAACCTCCACCTTCTGGATTCAAGTGATTCTCCTGCCTCAGCCTCCTGAGTAGCTGGGATTACAGGTGTATACCACCACGCCCAGCTAATTTTTGTATTTTCAGTAGAGACAGGGTTAATTTTTGTATTTTTAGTAGAGACAGGGTTAATTTTTGTATTTTTAGTAGAGACAGGGTTAGTTTTTGTATTTTTGGTAGAGACAGGGTTAATTTTTGTATTTTTAGTAGAGACGGTTAATTTTTGTATTTTTAGTAGAGACAGGGTTAATTTTTGTATTTTTAGTAGAGACAGGGTTAATTTTTGTATTTTTAGTAGAGACAGGGTTAATTTTTGTATTTTTAGTAGAGACAGGGTTTCACCATATTGGCCAGGCTGGTTTTGAACTCCTGACCTCAAGTGCTGGGATTACAGGCATGAGCCACTGTGCCTGGCCAGATTTTCATTCAGCTTACTAAAGTATTCTGTATTTTGAGGGGGCAGCCAGACACAGGCTTACCTCCATTTGTGAAAGAAGGGAGTAGAAACCCCCGCACTGGTCCAGGAGACAGACACAGGGCCTCGGGGCCCATGGTTTCCTCCCTGACTCCTGTTACCAAGATGTGGAGGGACCCCCTGGCCTAGGTCCCTGTTTCTACAGTGGGGGAACTTGGAACAGGTCAGTAGAGACAGAAAACAGCCCAGTATCAGCCCCAGCAGTTCTCCCAATTCAGTCTCACTCAAGATGCTGGAAGCCTTCTCCACAGCCACAGACAAACAAAGCTGCCTCCGAGACCAAGAGGATTTCAGGAAATGGGGAACAGGGGTCACTAGCCTAAAATACTTGGAAGTATGAGGCATACGAGTGAATGAAATCGCTCAGGGTACAAGGTGAAAGCTAGAAAAGTAGTTTGTCTTCAAGTCAAAAATAACATTACTGTTTTGTTTTTAAAGCCCTAAAGAACAGGGACTCTCATCAGCTACTAAAACAATGATTCTGCAGTCAAAGATACATTTCAGGCTGAGTGTGGTGGCTCATGCCAGTACTTCGGGAGGCTGAGGCGGGCAGATCACCTGAGGTCAGGAGTTCATCAGCCTGGCCAACATGGTGAAAACCCATCAATACGAAAAATACAAAAATTAACTGGGCGTAGTAACACACACCTGTAATCCCAGCTACTTGGGAGGCTGAGGCACGAGAATGGCTTGAACCCAGTAGGCAGAGGCTGTAGTGAGCCGAGATTGTGCCACTGTACTCCATCCAGCTTGCGCAACAGAGTAAGACTCTGTATTAAAAAAAAAAAAAAAAAAAAAGAGCCAGGCACAGTGGCTCACACCTGTAATTCCAGCATTTTGGGAGGCTGAGGCGGGCGGATAATGAGGTCAGGAGTTCAAGACCAGCCTGGCCAAAACAGTGAAACCCTGTCTCTACTAAAAATACAAAAATTAGCTGGGCGTGGTGGTGGGCGCCTGTAGTCCTGGTTACTTGGGAGGCTGAGACAGGAGAACCGCTTGAACCCAGGAGGTGGAGGTTGCAGCGAGTTGAGATTGCACCACTGCACTCCAGCCTGGGTGACAGAACAAGACTCTTGTCTCAAGAAAAAAAAGAAAGAAAGGAAGAGATCTTCACGGAATCCTTTCTCTTCCTTAGGAGCCTTAGCTCCCATGGCAGCAGCCCAGAGCAAAAGGAATTTTGAAAAATGATTTAGTCCAATCCCTCAGTGCTTCAGGCAGAAGAGAGCAGTACAATCGTCTTTAAAAATCACCACCTCAATACCCAAGAGAAAAGCGGTCCCACTGCCTTACCCAGTAGCCCATTATGAGTCAGGAAGTTGTTTTTCGGATATAACCCAGTTCTTCCCTACTTTGATTTAGGTGACTTTCCTCCTGAGGACACTAGATAGCATCTCTGGTAAAAGCAACTAGCCACCTCCCTTGACGCATCAGCTGGGTACAGAGTCATTAAGAGAGGTGGGAAATTATCCACAGTCCTTCAAGTTTTAGTTTTCTTTTCCTGTGAGTCTTTTTTTTTTTTTTAATGTAAAAGTTGGTTCTAATAAAAACATGTAATTAGATAATTACCTTTATTATCATTTATTGGTTTCATTGCATGGTTTCCGACATCATCATTGTGACCTAGTTGAAAAACAAGAAGTAGGATGAGTGACAAGGGAAATTCTAGTTTTCTAAAACCTTTTGAAAATTCAGTGCCCCTAACAAAGTCAAGTCTGATTTATTCAGTGTAGTGACAGTCAGCATTGTTTCTGAGTCCTGGGTCCTCTCGTTGGTCTCCCTGTGGGCTCCATTTGACCTATTGTGTAGTCTTTTTCTTTTTTTCTTTCTTTTTCTTTTTCTTTTTTTTTTTTTTTTTTGAGACGATGTCTTGCTCTGTTACCCAGGCTGGAGTGCAGTGCTGCGATCTTGGCTCACTGCAGCCTCTTCTTCCTGGGTTCCAGTGATTCTTCTGCCTCAGCCTCCCGGGTAGCTGGGATTATAGGAGCGCACCACCACACCCAGCTGATTTTTGTATTTTTAGTAGAGTCGGAATTTCACCATGTTGGCCAGGCTGGTCTCAAACTCCTGACCTCATGTGATCTGCCCTCCTCAGCCTCCCAAAGTGCTGGGATTACAGTCGTGAGCCACCACGCCAGGCCTGTGTGGTCTTTTTCTAACACTGGTGGGACGTCTACCATCCCATGGCAGAGGCACTTCTGTTTGAAGGCCTGAACTATTTGGAATTCAGAATTGTTCAATGTGAGCAAGTTCATGAGAAATTCTGGGAGGGACCAGCTAGTACTCATAAACATGAAGGACACCAGTTAATTAAGCCTGTCTAGTTCGAGAACTGGATTGATGAAAACATAGTTTAAAGAAACAACAGTATCTCCAGGTTGCCATCTCAGTGGGCATGGACAAAGACTATTTTTGTCTTTTTTTTTATTAAGTTGTCCTTTATTACAAATAATTCTTACAAATGTCACAAATACTATTCTTGAACACACAGTTTTCCATCATGTATTTGAATTAATTACTATCATAATTATTAAAATATATTTGTAAATTGAAATAATCTATGCAGAGATGATATAATAAGAATTGGAGTATTTGGAAATTTGGAGAAAAATCTTATTTCATATAAACCTATATCAACATTTAATTTAATTAAATGTTGTACTTATGTATAAATAATACAAATCACTGACAGAAGCCCCTTATGCCAAAAAGGTATTATTTTATCTGTAGCAGATTACATTTTGCTAAATATTTACTTTTTTTTTTTTTTTAAAGAGATGGGGGGGGTCTCGCTTTGTTGCACAGGCTGGTCTCGAACTCCTGGCCTCAAGTGATCCTCCCACCTCAGCTTCCCAAAGAGCTGGGATTATAGGCATAAACTACCATGCCTGGCCTGAATATAGTTCCTTCCTTCCTTCTTTCCTTTTTCTTTCTTTCTTTGAGATGGAGTTTCACTCTTGTCGCTCAGGCTGGAGTACAATGTTGTGATCTCAGGTCACTGCAACCTCTGCCTCCCAGGTTCAAGCGATTCTCCTGCCTCAGCCTCCCGAGTAGCTGGGATTACAAGCATGCACCACCATGCCCGGCTAATTTTTTATATTTTTAGTAAAGATAGGGTTACACCATGTTGGCCAGGGTGGTTTTGAACTCCTGACCTCAAGTGATCCACCTGCCTCGGCCTCCCAAAGTGTTGAAATTACAGGCATGAGCCACCACGCCCAGCCTAGAATATAGTTTCTTAAACAATATATTTGCTGTTTTCTATTTACTGACACACTACTTTTATTACTACAAATATTTTATTTTCCTTTTTTAAAGTTTATGATTCAGTACTATATGAATTACTCAATTCTTGAAACATATTTCTCAAGCAAAATATGTCTCGGTAAAAGGTATATCCTAAAAATTTCTTATGTTGTGAGATATTTATAGAATTAGAAAAGAACATGAGCATTCTCTGACCAAACCTGCTGATAAAGCAATACAAGTGGCTGGGCTCAGCGGCTCACACACGTAATCCCAGCACTTTGGGAGGCCAAGGCAGAAGGATTGCTTAAGCCCAGGAGTCTGAAACTAGTGGATTGTAGAGTGCCATATCTACAAAAAATAAAAATTAGCTGGGCATGGTGGCGCATGCCTGTGATCCCAGCTACTCAGGAGGTTGAGATGGGAGGATCACCTGAGCCTGGGAGGTAGAGGCTGCAGTGAGCTGAGATCGCACCACTACAGGCCTAGGAAGACCCTGTCTAGAAAGAAAGAAAGAAAGAAAGGAAGAAAGAAAGAAGGAAAGAAGGAAGGAAGGAAGGAAGAAAAGAGGAAGAGTGTTCTGGTGTGGGACAGGACTTTTTGTGTGATGTAATTATAGCCCCCTCTGGGAAGTAAGTAGCATCCCTGCTGAAATGCTTGAGCAATTTTCTTACTAAGCTGGGATTAAGAACTCCTAGGACTGGCTATCATTCAGCTGAGCTGACCCTGATGCTAGTGACGAGCCTTATGACTAGACATTTCTTAACTGGAACACTTTTTTTTAATGCCTCTACTAAGAGAATATTGAAATTGCTTTCCCTTTGTGGCAAATTTGAAGTAAAACTGTCTTGTGCTTGTAATAATTCCATCTGAGAAGATGTTTTACCAGTGTTTTCATTCAATATCTGGTCTCTGTCTTGAAAATGGAGAATGATAATATTATGCTGGAACAATGTCAAAGTCTTTGAAGGTAACAAGGCATTATGATTATTCTCCATCTTTCATCTACGGGGAGTTTAGAAGGTGGCGAAGTTAGAATAAAATGTGCTACCTTTCCTTTTATGTTTCTGTATATTAGCTCACGGCCCAGTGGCTGATGAGATGAAGTACCCTGTTGAAGCCAGGGTTTCTCTTCCAACTGCATTCCCACCACTTACAAATTCTGCTTCTGAGAGGGATAAGGAAGTATATAGCAAGTTGGGGAAAATTAGCAATGGCAGGAGACCATGACTTTACCGTAGTGACTGTTAGCTTCCATACTGGGATCTGACATTTTCTCGTTGTTGGAGTTCAGAAGTGGTACTGCTGGCCTTAAAATGAAATATAAAAAGGGAAAACAATATATAGATATATTTGTTGTTGTTGTTCTAACCCCAAACCAATGAAGTAATCAAAGGAAGATCATGAGAAAACCAGGAAGAGTTTTCCAAGGTAAGGAAAACGTAACTCACTCTCTCATTTGGAAAACTAATATTTTTGGTAGCTCCAAGGATTATGTGAAAAAACTTTTTTTTTTAGACAAAGTCTCACTCTGTCATCCAGGCTGGAGTACAGCGGTGCAATCTTGGCTCACTGCAGCCTCCGCCTCCTGGGTTCAAGCGATTCTCGTGCCTCAGCCTCCCAAGTAGCTGGGATTTCAGGAGTGCACCACCATGCCCAGTTAATTTCTGTACTTTTAGTAGAGATGGGGTTTCGCCATGTTGGCCAGGCTGGTCTTGAACTCCTGACCTCAGGTAATCTGCCCGCCTTGGCATCCCAAAGTGCTGGGATTACAGGCGCGAGCCACCATGTTTGGCGGTGATAAAACTTTTTCCTATTAAAATAAGTATCAGGACCAAAGGGCACATGAATACCGGGAGTCCTTCACAGGCTGCTCCCAAGCCCCTGAATTCCTTATGCTGTGCTACTGTTTCTCTCTGGAACAGAGCAATCTTTTCTCTACTTTTGGATTTGAGATTTCAGGAACAGTAAAGGTAGTAAAACTATTTTTTAAATGCCAACTCTATTTTGCCAAATTAAAAAAAATTATCTACTACCATTATAATTTCATAAGGAAAAGGAGATTTCACAAATAATCATGTAGGAAGGACATGATCTCAGAATAAAAGCCATTCCTCCCCATGAAAGGACAATTGGCAATCTTCCACTGAGATATGCACGCGTGCGTACACACACACACACACACACAAACTCACACCCAAGGAAGGCCTATATTTTTCTGAGTTTGCCAGAGCCACTGAAAACTTCCTAATGACCAGAATCTTGCTTCAGACATGTCCACTGTGCTCACGGAGCAGCCGCCCCCTTCTTACAACTACACTCACCTGGACATTTCCACTGGCATCTGCTTGGCTTTAAAAAAGAAAAAGAAAAACCAAAGTCAGTATATGGTGCCCACATCCATACTACTCTAATGGCCAAAATGCCAATTACTTTTGCACTAACCTAATAGATAGAAAACACTTTCTCTTCTTTCTTTTACTCCTAGTAAGCTGTGAAGGAACACTCTTTTCAACTACATTTGACTTTCCAGAAGATTGAATACCCAGAAAAAGACAGAAAAGGAAGCCAAACATATTCACTCTTTTACAAAAGACAGAAAAGAAAGAGGTATTCTCTTGGTCTTATACCAAGATATTTCCCCAGAAACATGATCTCTTGACTATTTTAACCAGAAGTGATTTTTGTTAGTGAAATGTGATGGAAAAAAAGACAATGATACAGGAATCAGATCAGCTAGATAAGCAGGCAGCTCTCTCCCTCTCCCTCTCTCTCTTTTTGAGAGAGAGTGTTACTCTGTTGCCCAGGCTGGAGTACAGTGGTATGATCTGGGCTCACTGGGTTCAAGGGATTCTCCTGCCTCAGCCTCCCGAGTAGCTGCGATTACAGGCGCCCATCACCACGTCTGGCCAATTTTTTGTATTTTTAGTAGAGATCGGGGTTTCACCATGTTGTCCCAGCTAGTCTTGAACTCTTGACCCCAAGTGATCCACCTGCCTTGGCTCCCAAAGTGCTGGAATTACAGGTGTGAGCCACCGCACCTGACCACTCTCTTTGATTCCAGATAATTACAAAAAGTAAAGGCCAAATCAATCCCTGCACTTGGAACTCGAAGCTGGCCTGAGACCAATGCGAGGGTGTTGCTCTCTCTTCCCTGATGGGTAGCAGCTTTCCTGACAAAACCCAGGGCCCCTCCTCATCCCATCTGCCCCTCCCATCCTAGGCAGCAGCACCAGAGGCTCCAAAAGAACCTACCTTATCCCACAAAACATTTTTTGCAGAATTTACTGATGCTCTGCCCTTTTCCTTGAGTCTTGGACAGCTGACTCTGATTCCTGGTTATCGAGTGGTCCTGGCTGCTCAGCTGGGCTTACTTAGCTAACCGCAAGCATAGGGGAGAAGTCATAGCACAACTGCCAGGTTAATTACTAAGCAATCAATGTGTGTGTGTAACATGTGGGTGTGATGCGCATGTATGTGTGTCTCCAAGACGCTTGCACCCCACTCTGCATGCATTACAGGACTAGGTGTGGACAAATCTACAGAAAT
Organism: Trachypithecus francoisi; assembly: GCF_009764315.1. Classification (NCBI taxonomy): domain Eukaryota; kingdom Metazoa; phylum Chordata; class Mammalia; order Primates; family Cercopithecidae; genus Trachypithecus; species Trachypithecus francoisi. Next base: position 42,548,310 of record NW_022681466.1, on the reverse strand, counting down.
GGCTTCTTCTAACCACACGAAGATGCAATTTCCCCCCAAATTTATCTTTTCTGGTTTGCCCAACGAGGAAAGTAATAGCTTTCATTTTTGCCTAGCTGAATCCAGGGGTCAGAAAAGCACCACACATCCCTGGCTGGTTTCCTGGCAAGGACGACCAGTCAGTATGGAAGGAAAGAACTATGCTCACCCTTGGCTTTCCTCAGAAAATAACATTTGGCCCCAGTGATCAAGAGAGCAATGATCACTCCGATGACAACCACTGCAATAAGTCCTTTCTTCCATGCGGCAAGAACGACTGAAAAACAAAACAAAAAAAAATTTTTTTTATATAGGCTCTTCCTCTACCAGGAAGACATAATATCGGGCTTAAACAACAAAAGTCAGACTGATTCTCACAGCTCTTGTAACTGGCAGCTTGCCAAATACCTCTGAGGGTTTCTGCACTCAGAGCTGGTGCAGAAATGATTGTTTCTGCTACAAATAGAGGTCAGCTGTGGTCCTCAAGGAGAGAACAAACCAGCTTTGCTGGGGTAGACTTTTTTTTCTTTCCTTTTTGAAACAGGGTCTCACTCTGTCACCCAGGCTAGAGGCTGATCACAGCTCACTGCAGCCTCAACTTCCTGGGCTTGAGCAATCCTCCCACCTCAGCCTCCCGAGTAGCTGGGACTACAGGAGCACACCACCACACTCGGCTATTTTTTGTTGGTTTGATTTTTTTTTTTTTTTTTTTTTTGAGACAGAGTCTCGCTCTGTCGCCCAGGCTGGAGTGCAGTGGCCGGATCTCAGCTCACTGCAAGCTCCGCCTCCCAGGTTTACGCCATTCTCCTGCCTCAGCCTCCCCGGGTAGCTGGGACTACAGGCGCCCACCACCTCGCCCGGCTAGTTTTTTATATTTTTTTAGTAGAGACGGGGTTTCACCGGGTTAGCCAGGATGGTCTCGATCTCCTGACCTTGTGATCCGCCCGTCTCGGCCTCCCAGAGTGCTGGGATTACAGGCTTGAGCCACTGCGCCCGGCTGTTGGTTTGATTTTTGAGGCAGAGTCTTGCTCTGTTGCCCAGGCTGGAGTGCAGTGGGGCAACCTCTGCTTACTGCAACCTCTGCCTCCTGGGTTCAAGTGTTTCTCATGTCTCAGCCTCCCGAGTAGCTGGCATTACAGGTATCAGCCTCTGCGCCCAGCCTATTTTTGTACTTTTTGTAGAGACGGGGTTTCACCATGCTGCCCAGGCTGGTCTCCAACTCCGGAGCCCAAGTGGAGTAGACTCCTTTTTGGCGTGTATGTTCAGTTCTCTTCCTCTCCAGGAAACCACCCCCACCCACATAAGTGGGCTCCCCAACCATGTCTGTTCTGCATGACCCAATCCACTTGGCCACAGGTGGTCTGTGGGTAGATGTCTGACTCAAGGTGACTCAATGGTGAGTCTTCCAAGAATTTGTAATTGGAACAATGTGACATTCTTCCAATTCCTTATAATAATCAATTCCTCTTTTTCACTTAATTCTAGTGGGTTTCTGTCACTTGCAACCAAGAGCCTGGAGGACGTTAGTCTCCTAGTCTTCAGTCACAAGAGCTAAACTCCCCCCAACTCCCTCTCACAAGGGGTGTGTTTTCTGGTCTTGCCCTTGGGAGCCCACAGCACAGCTTGCTGTGGAGACCCTGACTCACCTCTGACTGTCAGTATTTTGCTTCTGGGGACACTGGAGGCATGGTTGGCTCTGTTGAAGGCTGTACAGTAATACTCTCCCTCCTGCTCCTTGCTAGCCTTCGGCTTGGTCCAAAATTCCTGGGTGGCATTCAAGGTCGTTTGGTGGAAGGGTTTGTCCTCCTTTTCTCTGTAAAACCTATAGGTGATGGGACCAGATCCTTCATTCACAGCGCATTGCAGCACAATGTCCTCTCCAGACTCCACAACCTTATTTGACAGGATAGAAATCTGGACCTCATCCACTGGGGCTGAAAAAGCAGGAAAAGGATTCACACTGAGCAAAGAAGGGCAGAGGAAGAGGAACATGAGACAGCCACCACTCAACTTTTTTTTTTTCTGTCTGAGACAGAGTCCCACTCTTGTCACCCAGGCTGGAGTGCAGTGGCGTAATCTCGGCTTACTGCAACCTCCGCCTCCTGGGTTCAAGCAAATCTCCTGACTCAGCCTCCCGAATAGCTGGAAAGACAAGTGTGCACCACCAGGCCCGCTAACTTTTTGGATTTTGTTGTTGCTGCTGTTGTTGTTGTTGTTGTTGTTGTTGTTGTTTTAGAGATGGGGTTTTGCCCTGTTGGCCAGGCTGGTCTTGAACTCCTGACCTCAAGTGATTTGCCCACCTCGGCCTTCCAAAATGCTGGGATTACAGGCATGAGACACTGTGCCAGGCCACAAACAATCCTGACCCACTGCCTTCTCTAGCTATCGGCCATTTTTTCTCCTTTTTCTTTTATGCTTTGACACCCTTATTTCCCACTTTCTTGTTACCCCTGAAATCTGACTGCACTCTGGTGTAGTCACAATCTTGTGACACTGCACTCTATCTCAAGTTTTGAAGAAACTGGGAAGGTCACTTGATTCTCCAACCAATGTCCCTGAGTCCTGTGCAGATTAAATTCAGTGGTAGATGCTCTTCCTCCAGGCTTCCAACCTCGGGCTCTCCACAGCTTTGCTGCTGCCCAGGTCTTACTGTGGAACTCAGCTTTTTCTGGGCTTCTGGGCTTCCTCATGACTCTGATTCTCTTCCTTTCTTACCTGGCACCCCTTTCTTATTCACTGGTTATTCTTTGTTTTGCCCTGAAGTATGAACTTTTTGCAAAATTCAGTCCTCTGTTTCCCATCCCCATTCTCCTCCTAGGTGATTTCACCTACACGCAGAGCTTCTGTCTCCGAGCCACTGATGCCTAAACCTATGGCTCCAGTCCAGGTTACTTTCCTGAACTCCAAGTCTCCCTTTTCACCTGGGCATTTCAACCTGGAAGCCCAGCCAGCCTCCTTCCCTGCAGGTCCAAGCAGAACTCAGCTACCTCCTATATCTGCTTTTCCTAGCTCTATCCTCAACTACCAAAATTCAGATCCTAAATTGTCTTCCCAAGTAGACTTTCCTTCTAGTGTGAGAGCAGATGGTCAGCAGATGGTATTGTGACTTATGAGTCACTCTGCTGTGAATGCAGGCTGTGGTAAGACAATGGAAGAAGCCATGCTCCGGGCCTGAGACACCAGGGGGCTCAAATCCCAGTCCCACCACCCACCAGCTATCTGCCCTAAGCCTCACCTGCATCATGATAGAACAATGACAATGCTATTACTGGTCTTCTGCGGTTATTGTGAGTTTCCACTGGACCAATTTATTACAGTACTTCACACAGGGTTGGACACATGGTCGGTAAATGTGAGCTACTGATATTGACCCAGTTTAAACCAACAGCTTCACATGGACTTCTGCATTAGCCTCTAACGTGCCATGAGGTCTGAAGTCCCCATGTCTGCTCCCTGACCCAGCCACCAGGTGAATCTTTCCGAGAACTCATTTGCATCCTGTCCTTCCTTCCATCTTTCGGCTTTTCACTGTACGCAGGACAGTTCCCTACTCCTGAGACTGGCACCTGACGCCCTTCACACTTAGGCTCACCCACTTTTTCAACTCATATCCAGTGATTCTCCATTCCCAACATCCAGCCTTTGTTTCCAGCCATCTGATTTGGCCACAGTCTTTTTTTTTTTTTTTTTTGAGATAGAGTCTCACTCTGTCACCCAGGCTGGAGTGCAGTGGCACAATATTGGCTTACTGCAACCTCCACCTCCTGGATTCAAGCGATTCTCCCACCTCAGCCACCTGAGTAGCTGGGACTACAGGCACCCACCTCCATGCTGGGCTAATTTTTGTATTTTTAGTACAGACGGGGTTTCACCATGTTGTCTCAAACTCCTGGGCTCAAGTGATCCACCCGACTCGGCCTCCCAAAGTGCTGGGATTACAGGCACGAGCCACCGCACCTGGCCGCACAGGCTTTTGAAGTGCCCCGCAGAACCTTTGGCTCATATGTCTGCTGGAGATGTTCAGCCATCTTCAGCCTTCTCTGCCCACCCATCCTCAAGCCCTGGCTCCTCGCCCAGCTGTTTCACAATGTTTACCCACTTAAGCTAGATGATGTCTGACACACCCTGAATTACTATCCATCACTGTAGGGATATAGTTCATGTGACAATTAACCAAACATTACCTTTAACATTTTTTCTATGCTTATTTGTATTATGATTCAGATGTTTCTCCATCATTTAATTAGGAGATCTTGTGTTTCTTATTACAGCTTTGAAACAAAGAATATGCCTTCTTTTTTTGTATGCCTCACACCATTAGGTGCTTAGTCTATGTTAATGTTAATTTCTTTTTTTTTTTTTTTTGAGATGGAGTCTTGCTCTGTTGCCCAGGTTGCAGTGCAGTGGAATGATACCAGCTCACTGCAACTTCTGCCTCCCAGGTTCAAATGATTCTTGTGCCTCAGCCTCCTGAGTAGCTGGGATTACAGGCGCCCACCACCACACCCAGCTAATTTTTTGTATTTTTAGTAGAGACAGGGTTTCACCATGTTGGCCAGGCTGGTCTCGAATTCCTGACCTCAGGTGATCTGCTTGCCTCAGCCTCCCAAAGTGCTGGGATTACAGGTGTGAACTACCTCACCCAGCCTATGGTAATATCAATTGAAAAGGTATGGCTACTATTAGACTATACACGAATAGAAGCAGGAATCCCTCCCTCCTATTCACATCCATCAGCAGCACATGTAGATAGGCAGTTACTAAACAAGAAGGACGAAGAGGAGGAATCCTTATTAAACTTTTTACAACAGGATGCAAAATATCTAAGACATGTAAGCAATGGCACTCCTGAGGCCTTCTGAAAGGCATGAGATAGAGGCTTAAAGTAAACTGTCCACACCCAAGACAATGGTATATTTCTCTTGAGTATGATGAGAATCCCAGGCAAATGTTAGCAATTCCCATGAGACCACAGCCTGTAGCTCTCATTGCTGTGGATTTCACACAAGACAGGGTTGCCCGGCTAGGAGTCACAACAGCGGAGACCTGATCTATAATTTTCAGAACAGTATATCTGAAAAGGAGAAAGTGCTAAGGGAGCCCAAATGCAAAACTTCAGTGCTTTCTGCAGTCAGGACACTTTCACGCTTATCATATTTTAGCAGTTCGTTGAAAGGTTCTGGAAAGAGATTACATTGTCTTCATCAATAGCTCCTAAATATTTTCCAGCCTCCTTTACCGGGCCTTGGTCCTGCTTTGGTGCATATCTAGTGTATGGACTTTGCATAAGCACCCACTACTTCTCTCTCTCTCTCTTTTTTTTTTTCCAGATGGAGTTTCGCTATTGTTGCCCAGGCTGGAGTGCAACGGCACATCTTGGCTCAGTGCAACTTCTGCTTCCTGGGTTCAAGCAATTCTCATGCCTCACCCTCCCAAGTAGCTGGGACTACAGGCGCCCGCCACCACGCCCAGCTAATTTTTGTATTTTTAGTAGAGATGGGGTTTCACCATGTTGGCCAGGCTGGTCTTGAACTCCTGGCTTCAGTGATTTGCCTGCCTTGGCCTCCCAAACTGCTGGGATTACAGGCGTGAGCCACCGTGCCTGGCCCACTACTTCTCCTATTTTTCCCACAGTCCCTGGGCATGAACGAAAGCCCCAAGCCTACATGATTTCTTCTTATAGCACAGCAACTTACCTATCACCTTCACCCTCAGAATCTCACTTAACATTTCGGCGTGGGAATGGCAGTTATCCGCAACACACTGGTACTCTACATCTTCAGTGGGGTTGTCTTTGAATACCGCAGGATCATTTGAGTTCTTGGTACTACTCTCCAAAATTTTACTTGTTTTTAAAAGGTGATAAGAAATAGGTGAAGTTCCACTGATTGATTGGCAACTGACTTCGATGGTCTGTCCTTTTATGACCTCAAACTGGGCGTCATGAGAAATCCTGGGCTGGGAGAGCATTTCTAAAACAGAGGGAGAAACAATCCAAAAGGCACTGAAGGTAAAAGCAAAGCATCCAGCCCAAGAGTTTCTCCTCCAAAGCCTGAGCTTTGCTTTCTGTCCCTGCTGTAATTTCAAATTCCTGCCTGCCTTATTTACCTTTATAGGACACCTATGAGACTGACAGTCTGTGTGTGTGTGTGTGTGTTTGAGACAGGGTCTCACTCTGTTACCCAGGCTGGAGTGCAGTGGTGCAATCACAGCTCACTACAACCTCCCGGAATCAAGCAATTCTCCCACCTCAGCCTCCCAAGTAGCTGGGACTATAGGTGCACACCACACCTAGCTAATTCATTATTTTTTGTAGAGACAGGGTCTTAAACTCTTGGACTCAAGTGATCCTCCCACATCAGCTGCCCAAAGTGCTGGGATTATAAGTATGAGCCACCACACCTGGCCGAGGATGTGTGTGTGTGTGTGTGGTGTGTGTGTGTGTGTGTGTGTGTTGAGACGGAGTCTTGCTCTGTCACCCAGGCTGGAGTGCAATGGTGCAATCTCGGCTCACCGCAATCTCTACCTCCTGGGTCCAAGGGATTCTTCTGCCTCAGCCTCCCGAGTAGCTGGGATTACAGGTGCCTGCCACCACACCCTGCTAACTTTTGTATTTTTAGTAGAGAGGGGGTTTCACCATGTTGGCCAGGCTGGTCTCAAACTCCTGACCTCAGGTGATCCACCCACCTTGGCCTCCCAAAGTGTTGGGATTACAGGCATAATCCACCAGGTCCAGACAATATATATGTTTTTAAATTCTTCTCAGTCAGTCATGGTAGCTCATGCCTGTAATCCCAGCACTTTGAGAGGCTGAGGTGGGTGGATCACCTGAGGTCAGGAGTTCAAGACCAGCCTGACCAACATGGAGAAACCCCGTCTCTACTGAAAATACAAAACTAGCTGGGCATGGTGGCACATGCCTGTAATCCTAGCTACTAGGGAGGCTGAGGCAGGATAATCCCTTGAACCCAGGAGGCGGAGGTTTTGCTGAGCCGAGATCATGTCATTGCGCTCAATCCTAGGCAACAAGAGCAAAACTCCGTCTCAAAAAAAAAAAAAAAAGAAAGAAAGAAAAAAAATTCTCCTTAGTGCTTCAGTCTCTTAACAGATAAGAATTATATTAGGTCATTATTTAGGCGTTAGATTATTTAAACCTTATACAATGAGATTTCCTCCTCCCAGGAACAAAAAATAAAATAAAATGCAATAACACACATTTGTCTCTTGCATTCCTGCCTTTTGAGTTAGGTGGTTAGAGCACTGAAAATAGTCTAAAAATCCTGCTTCAGTTGAAGCTATAATAGAATCTTAGCTTGATAAAACACAGTCACAGGTTAAATGAAAGGATCGTGACTGGACAATATAGTGACAGTGACAACTTAACTGGAGTTCTATAATCATCTAGAATCTCACCACCCAAAGGGTGGTCCAGAGACCAACAGCATCCACATCACCAAAATGCTAGTTAGAGATACAGAATCTGGCCCCATCTGGGCCTAAAATACTGAATCAGAACCTGTATTTTAACCAGGTCTTGCATGCACATTCAGGCCTGAGAAGCCCAGCTCCTGGTGGTCAAACACCTACATTCTGTCCACTGGTAATCTTATCTTTTGGGTTAGCCAGGTTACAGATTGAAAAAATGGAATTTTGATATTCTTGGCTGGGTGTGGTGGCTCACGCCTGTAATCCCAGGATTGTGAGACCAAGGCGGAAAGATCATGAGGTCAGGAGATCGAGACCATCCTAGCTAACATGGTGAAACCCTGTCTCTACTAAAAATACAAAAAAAAATTAACCAGGCGTGGTTGCGGGTGCCTGTAGTCCCAGCTAGTTGGGAGGCTGAGGCAGGAGAATCGCGTGAACCCAGGAGGCGGAGCTTGCAGTCAGCCCAGATCGTGCCACTGTACTCCAGCCTGGGCGACAGAGCAAGACTGCATCTCAAAAATAAATAAATAAATAAATAAAAATAAGAAAAATAAAAATACAAAAATTAGCCAGATATGGTGGTGGGCACCTGTAATCCCAGCTACTCGGGAGGCTGAGGCAGGAGAATCGCTTGAACCTAGGAGGCAGAGGTTGCAGTGAGCTGAGATTGTGCCACTGCACTCTAGCCTGGGAGACAGAGTGAGACTCTGTCTCAAAGAAAAAAAAAAAGTTTAACATTGACTAAGTAGTGTTTCCTTCCTGACTTTTTGGGTGGGTGCTTGTTCCAGGAGGCAGAATCTTGCCAGAATCTTAGCACGTCAGAGGCCACATCATCATCAGTGAATCAGTGCTCTGAGCAGGAATACCTCCTTGTTTCTTTGGCCTTTTGATTTCACCCTTCTCTCCCTCTAGTTCTTACCCTGCCTGAGTCTGCTCAGACCGGATAGGGCGGCAGCTGCAGATAAACTTCCTTTCTCCCATTCAACCCCGGATGCCTTCTGAGTCAGCAATGATATACTCACCACATACGACTATCTGGACTGTGTTGCTTTTCTTGACCACTTTGTCAATACCTGCAGTGCAGATATATGTCCCACTGTCCCACTTTGAGGCTATCTTGGTGAAATCTTGAGTCTGAGACACAATCGTGTCTTCCTTCTGGATGGTGAAATTGGCTGGAGGTGCTCCCGGGATGGAGCAGGACAGGTTCAGTCTTTCACCTTGGTCCAGACGTGTGAAGGAAGGTTCCAGTTCGGGCTTGGAAAATAGTTCTGAAACACAGTGAGTGGGAATGGAGCGAGATGTGTCTGGCCACCACCCTAAAAGCCCCTTCCTGGAGAGGCCCTTGGGTCGGGTGCTCTTAGCAGAACCAACTTCCAACTTCCAGCAACAAGTTTTCCTTTGCTTCTCATATACCTAATGATCACCCCAGTAAGGCATTAGGGTTCATTCTTTGCCTAGGATTCCAATGGCAGATTTTCCTTTCTTGTTAATCCAATTTATTTCAATGATAAGGATTAGAAAAGTTTTGCCACTTGTGGTCAGGTGTGGTGGCTCACACCTGTAATCCCAGCACTTTGGGAGGCAGAGGTGGGTGGATCACCCAAGGTCAGGAGTTGAGACCAGCCTGAGCAACTTGGTGAAACCCCATCTCTAATAAAAATATAAAGTTAGCCAGGCATGGTGGTGCCTGTAATCCCAGATACTCAGGAGACTGAAGCAAGAGAATCCTTTGAACCCAGGAGGCAGAGGTTGCAGTGAGCCGAGATGGCTCCACTGCACTCCAGCCTAGGCAACAAGAGTGAAACTCCATTTCAAAAAAAAAAAAAGAAAAGGAAAGGAAAGTTTTGCAGCTTGTAATGCAGCAAATATTGATTCATGAATTCACTCATTTATTTATTCACTCACTTATTTCACCCCACAAGTATTTATTGCAAGTTCTCTCTGTGGTGGGCCCCTTGCTAGAGTAGCAGTGAATAAGAAACAGTCTCTGATTTCAAAGTGCTTACATTTAATGGTTGATTTAGATGCACTGTTTGTGGCAGAGCCCATAGAAAAAACACTGAACTGGCAGGGTGTGGTGGCTCATGCCTGTAATCCCAGCATTTCGGGAGGCTGAGGCGGGCGGATCACAAGGTCAGGAGATCAAGAGGAGCCTGGCCAACGTGGTGAAACCCCGTCTCTACTAAAAACACAAAAAGTATCTAGGTGTGGTGGCAGGGGCCTATAATCCCAGCTACTCAGGAGGCTGAGGCAGGAGAATCGCTTGAACCCGGGAGGTGGAGGGTGCAGTGAGCCGAGATCGCGCCACCTCACTCCAGCCTGGGCAACAAGAACAAAACTCAGTCTCAAAAAAAAAGAAAAGAAAAAACACTGAACTTAGCCTTGGGGAATCAGGGAAAGGCCTCTTGGAGAAAGTTATCCAGGGAAAGTGTCTGAGACAGAATGTCTCAGTCCATCTGGGCTTCTATCACAAAATGCTGTAGATGGGTCTATTTATGTCTATGAATTCTTCACAGGTGAAACTGAGTCTTAGGTAGCTCTTTATCCCCAGTAAGTTGCCCAGCATACAGAAAATGCTCAATATGTGTTGAACTTGTACTTTTCTTTAATGAGATAATATAAATTGTATCAGCAAAAAAGTATCATGAGTCATCAAAATGTAAGTCATGACCAATATTTACTAAATTGCTAACACACACTATAGACCAGCAGGACCCAATGTATATGCCAGTATCCCAGTTGGGTAGTTGGCAGCCTACTTATGATGCTGGGGACTGTTGCTGACACTGCACACTCAATGCTTGACACATAGGAGGCTTTTAGTAAATAAGAGAGCAAATGAATGAATGAACGTATGAACGCAGACACACGAGAACACCTTCACCGTGCAATCAAGAAGTGCTGACTCTCTCTGTCCCCTGAAACATTGTCATCCAACAAATATGTATTGACTTCCTACTGTGTGCCAGGCACTGTTCTAGGTGTTAAGGATATAGCACTGAACAAAATAATGTTCCTGCTCTCAGCGGCTTACATTCTAGTGACTGCATACACATAATAAACAAGAAAGGTAGAGTATATTTTTGGAAAAACATATACTCTACCCTTTTTGGAAAAAAAGAAAAGAAAATGTATATAAACCCATCATACAGTGTTCAACAAAGGGTAATTGTTGTTATTTCTTTTTTTTTTTTTTTTTTTTGAGACAGAGTCTCAGTCTGTGGCCCAGGCTAGAGTACAGTGGCATGATCTCAGCTCACAGCAGCCTCTGCCTCCCAGGTTCAAGAGATTCTTGTGCCTCAGCCTACCGAGTAGGTGAGATTACAGGCATGCTGCCATGCCCAGCTAATTTTTGTATTTTTAGTAGAGCTGGGGTTTTACCATATTGGCCAGGCTGGTCTCGAACTCCTAGCCTCAAGTGATCTGCCCACCTTGGCCTCTCAAGTCCTGGGATTACAGACATGAGCCACCATGCCCAACCATGTTATCATTATTTTTGAGTTTACTAACACTTTCTCATTTGTGGCCCTGACATAGGACCCATGTCTGGGATCTAGCATAGTGCTTGTCACTGGGGATGGAGAAATATGACAGAGTAAAGAAAACAGTAACCAGTATTCATAGAGTCTTACTCTGTACAAGTCTCTCCACTCATGCTTATAACATAGTGATCTCATTATAGCAGTCCTAAAAGGTGAGTGCGGTCATCATCACCATCTCACAGAGCTGCGGCACGTTCAATAACTCACCCAAGGTCACAGAAGCAGTGAGCGGCAGGGTTGAGTTTTGGTGCCGGAGCCTGTACCCTCAACAAGCACAGTCGACTGTTAACTTGCTCTGCACTGGCTTCTTCCCACGAACACCAAAGCCCCACCTGAGCACATCCATTCAGATAAGCAGGAGCAGGAAATGTATCAGCTCTCTCTGGCCATGCTGGATTGCAGCATATTGGCTCCTTGAGCCCACCATATGCCAACACCCTCCCACAGCAGCAGCCCTACCTGTTATGTTGACGATGATGCTGCTGACCTTGGATATGCGGCTGGACTCCACTTTGCATGTGTAGTTGCCATTGTGCTCCACCATGGCCATGACTGAGTACACAGCCTCGTTGCCGTGTCTGCTGTGGGCCACAATCACCTTGTCCTTCTGAATTATGATTTCTGGAAACTCCTGGGCCAGGTGAGTCACTTGAATGGTGCACTTAATGTGGAGTTGAGCTCCTTCTGTGATCATTCCAGTGGGGCTGATGTGGAACTTGGGTGTAGAGAAGGATTCTGCAAGAGAGGAAGGCAACCCGGTTGGACTCAGGTGCAAACCTGGGCAAGAGGAACCTCATCTGCTCTTTTTGCTGCTTCCCCTTTTCCAACTTCTATTGTTCCTAACTAACTTTAAAAATTCAACATTTCTTCTCTAAAACTTTTGCCTGGGCTGCTCTCATACCCCCTCCCTTCTAACTCACTCTTGCATCTTCAGGCTTCTTCACTGCAATTCTCTGGCTTTCTGAAGCTTCCCAAAGGCCAAACACCTTCTCTAGATCTCGCCTGCAGAACCTTGTTCGGATGACTTCAGAAATAACCACTGTATTTAGAAATGATCTTCCTCCTGCCCACTACGAATTTTCTAGGCTCTTGTCAGCACTTCATGGAAGCTTGGTATTTCAGCATGAAGATACTATAGCTTAAAAAAGTTCAGCTATGTGAAATGGGCTGCTTCATGGAAATGCATATTTAAATAATCGCATGCCTCCAAAAAAGTGGCTTCTAGTCTTTTCTATTTCATTTTTTAAAATCCTGGCCATCACTCACTAAACTGATTTCATGACTCACACAGTTGAAAAACAATTTTGCCTGGGCGTGGGGTCTTACGCCTGTAATCCTAATGCTTAGAAAGCCCAGGAGTTCTAGAACAGCCTCTGGGCAACATAGTGAGACCTTATCTCTATTAAAAAAGAAAAATAATTTTAATCAAGTATAGGTCAGATACCAACCAGGGCATAGGATCTTCAGGGAAGTAGGGATAGGTCCTAGGCTTTCGTTTCCACTTACAACAAAAAAACAAGCCCAGGGCATAAACTGGAATATATACACAGATTCCAACTGTGTAAAATATAGAGTAGGGATATTTAAAAAATGCTAATAGTGAATTTAGAGTAATCTAATACTTTAATATTCATTAGTGATTTTTAACATTATAAAGTCAATTCATAATAAGAAGTTATCATAAAATAATAGCATATGACTTCTCAAGTAAAAGTAAAAAAGGGGAAGGCATCCTTTACATGTTTTAGGACTCTCAAATTTTAGGTCTTCTGGGGAACCTTAATAATAGCTGAAGGGTGTTTTTCTTTCACCCAAATCAACTCCAGATGCACCAGATATTTAAATGCAGAGGAAAAAGAAGTGAAACCACAGCACAGGAAAAGAAAACATAGATGCATTTTTTTCCTTTAATAACCTTGACATGTGAAGAATGTATGTCAAGACTTTTAAGTATGAATCACAAAACTGAAGCGCCATAAAGAAACAAAACAGGTAAATTTGACTAACTGAAGATTAAAAACTTCAGCATGGAAAACTTATCATAAAACTAAAAGAAAAATGACAAACTAGAGAAAATATTTACATAATATCACTGACAAAATAACTAATTAATTTATAAAAGACTCAGCTGGGGGCGGTGGCTCACGCCTGCAACTTCAGCACTTTGGGAGGCTGAGGCAGGAGAATCGCCTGAGCTAAGGAGTTTAAGACCAGCCTAGGAAACCTGGTGAGACCCTCCATCTCAAAAAAACGTATTATAAAATATTTTTAAAAATAAAATAAAGGGGGCAGGCACGGTGGTTCACACCTGTAATCCCAGCACTTTGAGAGGCCGAGGTGGGTGGATTACGAGGTCAGGCGTTTAAGACCAGCCTGGCCAAGATGGTGAAACTCTGTCTCTACTAAAAATACAAAAATTAGCTGGGCATGGTGGCAGCCCCCTGTAATCCCAGATACTCGGGAGGCTGAGGCAGGAGAATCACTTGAACCTGGTGTGCGGACATTGTAGTGACTTGAGATCGTGCCACTGCACCCCAGCCTGGGCGACAGAGTGAGACTCCATCTCAAAAAATAAATAAATAAAAATAAAAATAAAATAAAGGGCTTGAACAAATCCAATCAGGAATAATAAAAATGACTTTAGTCAAATTTACCTATCCTGTTTCTTTATGGCACTGGAGTTTTGTGATTCACAATAAAAATGACAAAGCATATATGAATAGTCAATTTACGGGAAAAAAATGTAACAGATGAATAAACAAACTCAACCTCACTAAAACTAAAGAAATACAAACCACCACAACAATGATATATATCACTATACCTCAACTAGATTGTCAAAAATAATAAAACATCGACATACTCTGTTGCGACCAGGCGCAGTGGCTCATGCCTGCAATCCTAGCACTTTGGGAGGCCGAGATGGGAGGATCACTTGAGACCAGGAGTTCGAGAACAGCCTGGTCAACATAGCAAGACCCTAATCTCTATTTAGAAAAAAAGAAAGAAAAAAGAGGGATAGAGAGAAAGAGAGAGAGAAAGAGAGAGAGGGAAGGAAGGAAGGAAGGAAGGAAGGAAAGAAAGGAAGGAAAAGACTCTGTTGGTAAGGATGTGGGAAAATAAACACTAGCATCACTTCTGATGAAAATGTTCAGGCATCTTGAAGAGCACTTTGGCAATATCTAGCACTTTGGCAATATTGAGGCAGGCACAGTCGGCCAAACCTTTTATAAATTAAAGGAATTAGCTCTTTGTCAAAGGTACTATGCAAATACTTTCTCCAATTTGTCATTTGTCTTTTTATTTTATGATAAGTTTTTCCTGCTGAAGTTTTTGTTGTTGCTGTTGTTTTGAAATGAAGTCTCACTCAATCACCCAGGCTGGAATACAGTGACACGGTGGCTCACTGCAACCTCCACCTCCCAGGAGGTGATCCTCTTGCCTCAGCCTCCAGAGTAGTTGGGACTACAGGTGCCCACCACCACACTTGGCTAATTTTTGTATTTTTAGTGGAGACAGGGTTTCACCATGCTGTCCAGGCTGGTCTCAAACTCCTGACTTCAGGTGATCCACCTGCCTCGGCCTCTCAAAATGCTGGGATTACAGATGTGAGCCACCATGCCTGGCCTCATGCTGAAGTTTTTAACTGAAAATGCACAGGCCAGCTGTGGTGGTTCATGCCTGTAATCCCAGCACTTTGGGAGGCTGAGGCAGGCAGATCACCTGAGGTTGGGAGTTCGAGACCAGCCTGACCAACATGGAGAAACCCCGTCTCTACTAAAAATACAAAAATTAGTCAGGCGTGGTGGTGCACACCTGTAATCCCAGCTTCTCTGGAGGCTGAGGCATAAGAATTGCTTGAATCCAGGAGGCAGAGGCTGCACTGAGCCAAGATCACGCCACTGCACTCCAGCCTGGGCGACAGAGTGAGACTCTGTCTCAAAAAAAAACAAAAAACACACACAAAAAACCAAACCAACCAAACAAAAAGCATCATATATATTAAGAGTAAAGTGTTGTTGGCGAAACTCTCGTTTGAAAAATTACATGCAATTTAATTGTATCACAGTCAAAAAAGCTTGAAAAATAACTGGCTTAAAATGATTAAGAACAGGTCTTAAGTCCTGAGAACAACAGCCCAGTCAGAAGGCCCAACCCCTTTCCAGTTCTGGGTTCTTTCTCCCCATGCCAAACCAGTAACCACAAAGAACGATGAGAAAGGGAGCAGGACTCTGACCCCTTACGGTGACCAGTTCACTCTTGGTAGATTCTGAGGTCTGCACATGGATCCCAGCAATGATCCTAGCTTGACATCGGAAGGATAAAACGCGGTCCTGTTCCTCAATGGGGAATTCCAGCATCACAAAATTCTGGTCCCGAGAAGTTTTCTCTCTTTTTTGCTTGGCCATTTTTTTATTTAGTTCAAGTTTTTCAATTGTGAAGTGTATTGGGGCCTTTTCCTCTGGGACGGAACAGTTGACCCTCACGACCCCACCTTGGATAGCCTCTTTCTTGTCCAGTGTCACCCTGGGACTGGGCACTCCTATGGGGAAAGAGAAAGTCTGTCAGTATCAGCCTGATTGAGAGACACAAGCCTCCCTCCGCTGAGTGACTGTAGTTGACCCATGAGAGGACTCTTTTTTGTTCTCTGAATACCCAGTGCGACCTACCAGGTAATAACTGAACAGGTATGTACCCAGCACAGTACCAGGTAATTTGAAAAATATAAAATCTGGAGGCTGAGGTGGGTGGATCTCTTGAGCCCAGGAGTTTGAGACCAGCCTGGGCAACACAGTGAAATGCCATATCTACAAAAAATTTAAAAATTAGCCAGTAGTAGTTAGTGGTGCACACTGGTAGTCCCAGCTACTTGGGAGGTGGGAGAATTGCTTCAGTCCAGGAGGTTGAGGTGGCAGTGAGCAGTGAGCCCACCACTGCACTCCAGCCTGGGCAACAGAGACCCTGTCCCAAAAAAGAAAAGAAAAGAAAAGAAAAAATATAAAATATGCTCAATGGGAGTTAAGCTATGAGGAAGCAAAGGCATAAGAATGAGACAATGGACAGTGGGAGTGGGGTGAGGGATGAAAGACTACACACTGGGTACAGTGTACACTGCTCAGGTGATGGGTGCACCAAAATCACAGAAATCACCACTAAGGCCACGCAAGGTGGCTCACATCTGTAATCCCAACACTTTGGGAGGCTGAGGCAGGGGGATCACCTGAGGTCAGGAGTTCGAGACCAGCCTGGCCAACATGGTGAAACCCTGTCTCTACTAAAAATACAAAAACTTAGCCGGGCATGGTGGCAGGCATCTGTAATCCCAGCTACTTGGGAGGCTGAGGCAGGAGAACTGCTTGAACCCCGAAGGCAGAGGTTGCAGTGAGCTGAGATCACGCCACTGCACTCCAGCCTGGGCAACAGAGTGAGACTCTGTCTCAAAAAAAAAATAAAATTAAATTAATTTTAAAAATTAATTTAAAAAATAATATATGGTCAAGATGTATTTGGTGTTTTCTTTCAATGGTTTATAATCCCATTGGGAAGAGGACACAATCGGATTCCCAACAGATGATGCTTAGAGGGGAAAGGTAGTCGGTATTTGTCAGTGTCACTGTGATTGTTGTTACCCTTTATTGAACGCAGCCACAGGCTAGGACTGACTTTAATTTATTCCATGAACATTGACTGAATGCCTACTATGAGCCAGATTCATTGTTCAAGATATAAAAATAAACCAACCACCATCTCTGTCTTTACAATTTCACTATCTAGAAGAGCAGACAGATGTGTAAGAAAGGATGGCAATACTGAGTGAAATAGGAAATTTGTGGACCGGGCATGGTGGCTCACGCCTGTAATCCCAACACTCTGGGAGGCCAAGGTGGGTAAATCACTTGAGGTCAGGAGTTCGAGACCAGCCTGGCCAACATGGTAAAATCCCGTCTTTACTAAAAATACAAAAAAGTATCCAGGCACAGTGGCGCACGCTTGAAATCCAAGTTTCTTGGGAGGCTCAGACAGGAGAATTGCTTGAACCCAGGAGGTGAAGGTTGCAGTGAGCCAAGGTTGCACCATCGCACTTTAGCCTGGGCGATGGAGGAAGACTCTGTCTCAAAATAAATAAGTAAATTTCCATTTATTAGGAACTCACTAGGTGCTGGAAATTTTGCTAAGCACTCTACCCACATGACAGCTTTTAACCCTCTCAATAATTGCCTGAACTGGGTCTTGTTATCTTCCTTTTACTGGTGAGGATTTTGAAGTTTAGAGCTGTTAAGGGACTTCCCCACATTGTAACCCAGGCAGAGAGACTGCTGAATGCAGTGTCTTAACACACTGCTGTGGCCTTTATACACACAAATACCATTGAATGTAGAGAGAGCATCAGAGCTGTAATGACTGGCACCCTTGGGTAGATCAATTTTGTTTTGAAAAGAGAAGACATCATTGAGTTGAGTCTTTTTTTTGAGACAGAGTCTCGTTCTATCGCCCAGGCTGGAGTGTAGTGGTGCGATCTCGGCTCACTGCAAGCCCTGCCTCCCGGGTTCATACCATTCTCCTGCCTCAGCCTCCTGACTAGTTGGGACTACAGGTGCCTGCCACCACACCTGGCTAATTTTTTGCATTGTTAGTAGAGACGGGGTTTCACTGTGTTAGCCAGGATGGTCTCGATCTCCTGACCTCGTGATTCACCCGCCTCGCCTCCCAAAGTGCTGGGATTACAAGCGTGAGCCACTGCGCCTGGCCTGAGTTGAGTCTTGAGGAAGAAATCATAATTTATGAGATGAGATGAAGAAGCACTTTGGGAGGCCAAAGTAGGTGGATCACTTGCAGTCAGGAGTTCGAGACCAGCCTGACCAACATAGTGAAACCCCGTCTCTACTAAAAATACAAAATTAGGCAGGCGTGGTGGCACACACCTGTAATCCCACCTACTTGGGAGACTGAGGCAGGAGAATCGCTTGAACCTGGGAGGTGGAGGTTGCAGTGAGCGGAGATAACGCCACTGCACTCCAGCCTGGGCGACAGAGTGAGACTCCATCTCAAAAAAGAAAGAAAGAAAGAAAAAAAAAAAAGAAATAGCCTGGCCTATTGGAAATACATCTAGTGCTTACATTTTCAGGTAAGGAAAATGCCAGGCAGATGAATGAGAGGGTGATGGGTGGAGAGTTAAGTCCAACGTCACTATTCATTCACAGCTGTTATTCATGCCACTGTGTTATGCTCCATCTGCTTGCCTGTGCTTAGTTCCAAGGACTCACCTCTCACCAACACCTGGTACTCTGATGTGGTTTTCTCTTTGTTGTTCACAATCACAGTACATTTGTACGTCCCTGAGTCATAGACCCGGGCTTCAGGAATAAAATAACTCTCTGTGCTATTCATGGAGGAGATGTTGTAAAACAGCACGTCATCCTTATAGAACAGCATCTGGTGCTGAGGCTTGACATGAGAGGTGGTGCTGACATCCGCGCAGCACTGCAGGGTCAGGTTCTTCCCATTTTGCACTGTCCAGTCTGGCAGGCTCTTCATGTCGACACTGTTGATTGTGAAAGCTAAATGCAAAGGGAAGGAAGGCAGACATACCTGTTATCTCAGAAACATCATCCCGGTGACGTTCACCACATCAGATGTGATCTTATCCCATCCTATGCAGTATTGAGTCCAGAGGTCCTACATGCCAACAGGGCCAGGCTGATAGTAACAGTGCATAGTGGCTCTAGTAGGAGGCAGTTGGTACTAAGCTGCAACTTTTCCCACCAAGGCAAAGGAGCAGAGTATGATAAAGATGTAGAGCTAGGCATGGTGGCTCACGCCTATAATCCCAACACTTTGGGAGGCGTGGGCAGATCACCTGAGGTTAGCAGTTTGAGACCAGCCTGGCCAACATCGTGAAACCCCCTCTCTACTAAAAAATACAAAAATTAGCCAGGTGTGGTGGTGCATGCCTGTAAACCCAGCTACTTGAGAGGCTGAGGTACAAGAATCACTTGAACCTGGGAGGCGGGGGTTGCAGTGAGGCGAGATTGCACCTCTACACTCCAGCCTGGGCGACAGAGTGAGACTCTGTCTCAAAAAAAAAAAAAAAAGATGTAGGTATCCTGTGAGCTGCCACATCTTGACCCCTGGAGGGAGCATAGGATTCAAGCAGTCAAGTGTTCAAGTCCTGGCTTATCATGTACTGTGTGACCCTGGGCAGCTAACTTCTCTGAGCTCAGTTTCCTTACCTGTTGGATGGGGTAGTCATATCTCACTAGGTCTTTGCAGGAAACATACAGGAGAGCCTCCAGAACATCTCCTGTACAGTGCCCGATATACATTAAGTGCTTAATAAATTACCGCTACCTCCATTCCAAAACCAGATGGTCATACCCAGGCCCTCCTTCTCCACCCAGGCCTTACCGAATTAGCACAGTCCCAGCTGGCATTTTCTATCTGATGGGCTCTGAGGTTTCACCAGATGGTGAGGACTTGAAACCAGTTTTTAGGCTGCTACTTGCATTTTCAGCCTCACCTGCTACCAAGAAACAAAGACTACAGATTCCCCTCTGCCCACGACAGGAATCTCCAGTTAAAACCCAAAACAGTTACAACGCTCAACCAGCTATCCAATCTCTGCCAGGAACTAGGCTCTGGGTCAGCTGGCCAATAGTGTCATTTCTGGCCGATGTCCCCGCAACACAATTGGCTTATATCCAGCAACCATAGGCTGTCAATAGAATTCAGCTAACTACGGATCACGTGTTGAGGCCCATTCACGGTAGCAGGCTGACAGAAGGGTGGATTGCTTAAAACTGGGTGCTCTCTAGCTATTGCCGTGTTTTTGTCAGTTGGTTGGTTGTGAGCCACTGCCCTGAAAATTTTCCAGGCTAGAAGATCCTGAACCATGCCCATGGGTCGGGACTTGTATCCAAACTTCAGACCAGACCAGGGTGGCCTGCTTTTTGAAGATCCTCTTGGCAATGCCTGTAGGTGCTTTTGCAGCCCACCTGTGGTCCTAGTTATACCCCTTGACATATCTCAAAGCACTCACTATCTTCCCTGTGGTTCTCTTTTCCAAGCACAAGAATCCGGGTTTAATCAGCACCATAAAATATTCACTCTCCAAATTCCTGTCAGAAAACAACTTCAAACATCTCATGTTCTATACATGGCTAAAAAAATACGGATGAAGCTAGATGCAGTGGCTCACGCCTGTAATCCCAGCATTTTGGGAGGCTGAGGCAGGAGGATCGCTTGAGCCCAAAAGTTTGAGACCAGCCTACGTAACATGGCAAAACCCTAACTCTACAAAAATACAAAAAAAATCAGCCAGGCATAGTGGCATGCGTCTATAGTCCCAGCTACTCAGGAGGCTGAGGTGGGAGGATCACCTGAGCCTGGGAGGTCAAGGCTGAAGTGAGCCATGATCATGGCAGGGCACTCCAGCCTAGGTGACAGAGTTAGATTCTGCCTCAAAAAAAAAAAAAAAGAAAAAAGAAAAAAGAAAAAGAAAAGAGGCTGGGCACAGTGGCTCACAGCTGTATTCCCAGCACTTTGAGAGGCCAAGGTGGGTGAGTCACCTGAGGTCAGGAGTTTGAGACCAGCCTGACTAACATGATGAAACCCTGTCTCTACTAAAAGTACGAAATTAGCCAGGTGTGGTGGCACATGCCTGTAATCCCAACTACTTAGTAGGCTGAGGCAGGAGAATCGCTTGAGCCTGGGAGGCAGAGGCTGCAGTGAGCTGAGATCGTGCCACTGCACTCCAGCCTGGGCAACAAGAGCAAAACTCCGTCTAAAAAAAAACTAAAATAAATAAATAAATAAATAAAAAGTAACTGATCTGTAGGGGATTTGGGAAAAAATGTACTGAAAGCCCATGACCATAAAACCAGGTGTTTTTCCCAAATCCCTACATGTCCCCCCAGAAATTTCTACATGCCCATTCTCAAGGAAGCTATCCATCCAGCATCTGGACCTGGGATGGAAAGTGACTATGTCTGGTATGCTTTGTTAGTCCCCCATCTATCTCCATGAAGTGTGAATAATGCAGTCATGGAATTTAAAATTTTTTATTTAAATTTGTGAGTGAATGGAGCAGTCAAATGTTTAAAACTCTCAAAGACAGATGATATGATATGTAAAAACCTCAAAGAGTCTATAGAAAAATTATTTGAAATAAATGTGAGTTTAGAAAGGTGGCTGGATAAGGCCGGGAATGGCGGCTCACACCTGTAATCCTGGCATTTTGGGAGGCCAGGAGTTTGAGACCAGCCTGGCTAACATGGTGAAACCCCATCTCTACCAAAAATACAAAAATTAGCTAGACATGGTGGCATGCACCCATAATCCCAGCTACTTGGGAGGCTGAGACAGGAGAATCACTTGAACCTGGGAGGCAGAGGTTGCAGTGAGCTGAGATCACAACACTCCACTGGGTGACAGAACAATACTCTGTCTGCAAAAACACAAACAAACAAACAAACAAGCAAAGGTGGCTGGATATAAGATTCATATTTTACAAGTCAGCATAGTGGTCATCTCTGGAGGTAGAGACTATGGGTAGGGAGAAGCATAGATGCAAGCTATTAAGAAATGGTCTTTTGGGATGTTGGTCTGGGATGTTGATAAGATGTTGTCCCTAATTTCACAAAGTGTTCCAACAGCACCAGGAAACACTGTGTTTATGGTGAACAACTGATTTATTTCTATCTTGTGGATTCTGAGAATGTTCTAATGGACCTTGTTCCCCTTTTTGCTTTGATTGCTAACACACAGCCAAAATTTCACCTCTGCTTCTAGCAGTCTTTGGGATGTGTTTTGTGCTAAACGGGCCATGGCTTTATTTCCCTGCCTTTATTTTTCTCTCATCCTGATTTCCTCATTAATTGTATCTTGTTAAACAACAATACATAATTTTTATAAGTGGTCCCAAGTCGTTTTTTTGAAATAAGAAAAAAGTTAGCTAGCTGGCCAGAGATACTGGCAAAACCTATCCTTTCCCTCTCTTTTAACAAAGTTAGGCCTTTTTTGGGTAATTGAAATTTAATCTGCAATTTTAAAATAAGTACCACAGTTTGTGTCTGCTGCTATATTCTGAGCAATTAATTTAACAACAACAACAACAAAAATGGCGTCTGATCAGTCCATGAGGTAAAACAAGGTGATGGTTTAAATTCAAGTCATTTCCCCCAGCGTTACTCTTTGAAACTCTCTTTTTTGTCTTTATGCGCAACTTACAAGCTCCTGATTTAAGGAGCCTGCTGGATGGGCTCTCGACACAAAATTTTCTTTGGACCAGCCAGGCACAGTGGCTTATGCCTGTAATCCCAGCACTTTGGGAGGCTGAGGCAGGTGGATCACTTGAGGTCAGGAGTTCAAGACCAGCCTGGCCAACATGGCGAAACCCTGTCTCTACTGAAAATACAAAATTAGCTGGGTGTGGTGGTAGACGCCTGTAATCCCAGCTACTTGGGAGGCTGAGGCAGGAGAACTGCTTGAACCCAGGAGGCAGAGGTTGCAGTGAGTCAAGGTCATGCCATTGCACTCCAGCCTGGGCAACAAGAGCAAAACTCCATGTCAAAAAAAATGTTTTTTTCTTTGGACCATATTAATTTCTCTGCACCCCTCAATTAATATAGTTCTCTCCCACCCAATCTCTTCCCTCTCAGAGACAGTTAGGTCTCCTTCCATGACCTCTTCAGTACTTCCTCCTTCATTTTAAGCTATGCTGTGTATTCCAGTGACTCAAACAGGAGAGCAGAAATCAAGTGCATGGAGCCAGACCTGGGCCAAATCTCATCTCTGCTACCAACAAAGCTGTGTGACCTTTGGCAAGTCCCTAAATTCCTCTGAGCCTCAGTTTGCTTATCCATACAATAGGCACAAGGAACGCAAGTATAAATTAGAACCTGAGTTTAAGTACTTAGAGTTCCTGGCACCTATGAAGTGCTTGAGAAATGTTACATAGATTCTTCCAGTTTCAGAAATAAAGTCAACACTTTTTTATTTTTTATTTTTAATTTTTTAGAGATGGGGTCTTACTATGTTGTCCAGGCTGTTCTTAAACTCCTGGCCTCAAGCAATCATCCTGCCTCAGCCTCCCCAGGTGCTGGTATTACAGGCACGAGCCGAAAATCAACTATTCAGACCTTTAAAGCTGTGTCTCCACTCCATGTTTCTAGGGTTTTTTTTTTTTTTCCCAAATAAAAACCATATTTAAGGCTGGGCGTGGTGGCTCATGCCTGTAATCCCAGAATTTTGGGAGGCTGAGATGGGCAGATCACTTGAGGTCAGGAGTTCAAGACCAGCCTTCTGGCTAACATGGTGAAACCCCATCTCTACTAAAGATACAAAAACTAGCCAGGCGTGGTGGCAGGTGCCTGTAATCCCAGCTACTCGGGAGGCTGGGGCAGGAGAATCACTTGAACCCGGGAGGCGGAGATTGCAGTGAGCTGAGATCGCGCCACTGCACTCCAGCCTGGGCGACAAAGCTAGACTCCATCTCAAAAAAATAAATAAAACAAAAACAAAACAAAAACCATATTTAACATTTTCAGGTTAATTTATAGTGACTTATCCAGCCTCCCAGTTTTGCGCACTCCACTGCGTGCTCTCCACACGAGTCATTCATCTGCTCTCCTGTTTACTGAACCAGCTCCCATCCCTGGCTGGTCATGCCCTAGACCAGCAGACAGTGCTGGATACAGAAGGGAGTCAGACATGCCAGGTTCAAACCCCTGATCCCACAGTCCTTAGCTGGGTGATCTTGGGAGTTATCTAACCTCTCTGGGCCACCATGTCTCCACCTACAAAATAAGAACACGAATACCTGCCTTCTCCGGTATCTTTAACCTAAACAGTGACTGCACTAAAGTGATTGAGGGCACAGAAGGGGCCGTGTATATACTGCCCAGTGCCTGGCCCCTGGTTGACATTCTCTGCCTTCTTCCTTAGCACCATTCATAGCAAACATTTAAGGGGGTTTTTCTATGCCAAGCACTGTCCCCCACACTGGGGGTTCAGAGAACAGTGAGGCTGGCAGTCTGCCCTTGGGGAGCTCGGTCTGCACTCCACAACTCTTCCTACTCTGGGCCATCCAGCCTCAGCACAATCCTTGCCTGAGCCTCCTAGTGACCAGTCCTAGTTCATTTGATTTTTATAAAAGCCCTCCCTTTTTAAAAAAACAATTTTAAAGCAAATTTGACTAAAGCACCAAGCAGTGGTTTTTTTAGTGGGGCTGGTACCCGCTAGCACAGGGCACTTCCACCATCTTGCTTTGATAAGCAACTCTAACACACATCATCTGCTCAAAGAAACAAACTCAGGTGGGCATGGTGGCTCACACCTGTAATCCCAGCTCTTTGGGAGGCCTAGGCGGGTGGATCACCTGAGGTCAAGAGTTTGAGACCCACTGGCCAACATGGTGAAACCTCACCTCTACTAAAAATACAAAAATTAGCTGGGCATGGTAGCGGGCACTTGTAATCCCAGCTACTCAGGAGGCTGAGGCAGGAGAATCACTTGAACCCAGGAGGTGGAGGTTGCAGTGAGCCAAGATCGCGCCACTGCACTCCAGCCTGGGCAATAGAGCAAAAACTCCATCTCAAAAAATAAATTAATTAACAATAAACGAACTCAATGTATGCACTGGCAGGAACACCACATTCCTATGGCTAGCTTGAAGAGACAAGGGAGAAGAGAGGGCAGGATGGAAAAAGGAAAAGCATTTTATAAAATCTATCAAGATATGAGTCTCAGCCCTTCATCTTAACACAAATATCACTGAGAAAACAACAAAAACAGTGGCCTAGTTTTTACTGCCACAACAACCACTACCTCCCTTGCTATAGCTGCTCTTCAAGATGCCCCCACAATGATCCTTGCCCTCTGGTCGCCTCCCACATTAACATCAACCAACAAAATACTCCATCAGGTAATAAAAGACAATGCAGTTTTTATCCTGGCCACTCTCTTCTCCTGTCTGGGATCCCTCATTCTGGGCAAAGCCAGCAGTCATGTCATGAGTAGCCCTGTGGACGGCCCCCAGGATGAGGAACTAAGGCCTCCAGCCCATAGCCACAGGAGTGAGCTCGGAAGCAGATTCTCCAGACTCAGTCAAGCCTTCAGATAAACCGCAACCCTGACCAACAATTTATCTGCGTGATCTAATGAGACCTGGTGCCAGCCAGCACCACCCAACTCAGCCATCCCTGCATTCCTGACCCTCAGAAACTTTGGGATAATAAATCTGTGTTATCTTAAGCCAGTAAGTTTTAGGTAAATTGCTAAGCAGCAGTAAGTAACAAATATGCCATGCAACCAAACTTCAAAAGTCTCTACTTGATTCTTGTTTTGATAATCTGGAAAACATTATCTTCTTTTTAAATAAACCAGCCAAGCCCAGGCAAACTGAATTACTGCCTGGAGGTCTCACTATTTACACAGTGACTGTTCACAACCCGGGGGACATGGGCCCTGGGAGGTGCATGGGTGGGTGTTAGGAGGCTCATCAACTACCTCCAATTGTGTGCAAATGTATGCTTTTTCTGGAGAGAGGGCCCACAGATTTCCTTACGGAACCCAAAAAGGTTCAGGACTAATGTGACGAAGGGTGGGGCTGTGGGACAGCCTAAAGAGGTCAGATCTTTTCAACCTGGAGAGATGAAGGTTGACGGAAAAGGATCCAAAGTTGTAAAGTCACCATGGAACAGCCAGTGACCACAGTGCCAAACCCCAAAATGCTAAAACAGTGGGACCTTGACCTCAAGGCCACTCATCAATGGATGGTGGCGCTCCCTGGAAACATGCGGCATCATGAGTCGGCCAGCCACCTGGCCCTCAACCTGGAAATGACTCAGAGAGAAAGTGGAGGGTGCAGGAGAAGGAGGGGCTGCCCACTCTCATCAGGAAAATTACTGGGAGCCATGAAGCACAGAGCCCCTGATGAACTTCTGTGCTCATCAGAGAGCACGCTGAGCCATCTTCCTACCCGAATCTCAAGCATCTCCAAGTTCAGTTCAAGTTCCCATCAATGAGACATGTGTCGAGCACCTGTACCAGGTGCTGGGCTGACAGAGTAAATAAGAAATCATCCTTGCTGTCCCAAAGAGCGAAGGTTGGTGGGGCCCACATAGCTGGACTCCAGTGATATCAGTAAGCACCAAGAGGAAGGGCTGCCTAGGAGAGGTCAAGGAGTCTGAAGGAAGTGACCACTGAACTGAACCTGCCAGGCCAAGGACAGGCAGTGGGGTGCTCCAGGTAGGAGAACAGCGTGTACCAGGACACAGGGGTGTGAGAAATCAGTGCATTCTGGGCATGGCCCATTACAGAAACCAGAGTGTGGGGCTAGAGAGGCCAGGTGGCTGGGTCTGTGGTGCCAGAATGGAGGGCCAGCCTGCTGTGCTGACAAGCTGGGCCCTGTCCTGAAGGTGTCAGGAGGGGTGCGACAGCACCCGAGGCCAGTAAACAACCTGGAAGTGGTCCAGGTGAAAGCTGATGAGGCCTGAGCTAGGTGGGTGCAGTGGGGATGAGGGAAGGATAGGCTGAGGATCTCTTGAGCGGACTCAACAGGACTTGTTTCTGGGGTGTTGAAAATGTTCTAGAAAGAATCCCAGCACTTTGGGAGGCCAAGGCAAGTGATCACTTAAGGTCAGGAGTTTGAGAACAGCCTGGCCAACAACCTCGTCTCTACTAAAATTACAAAAATTAGCCGGGCATGGTGGTGCGTGCCTGTAATTGCAGCTACTCAGGAAGCTGAGGCAGGAGAATTGCTTGAATCTGGGAGGTGAAGGTTGCAGTGAGCTGAGATCCAACCACTGCACTCCAGCCTGGGCGACAAGAGTGAGACTCTGTCTCAAAAAAAAAAAAAAAAGAAACAAAATGTTCTAGAACTAGACAATGGTGATGGTTGCACAACACTGTGAATGTACTAAATGTCATTAATAATAAATGTTATATTATTTTACTACAATTTAAAAAAAGATTTTATATTTTACCACAATTTAAAAAAAGATTTTTTTTGACTGGATATGGGGTTGAAAGAATGGAAGATAAACTTCCTGGATTAGATTCCCAGGAGGATGTGTGTGCCACCAAACTAAAATAGAAAATGCCACACGTAGCTGGGTGTGGTGGCTCATGTCTGTTATCCCAGCACTTTGGGAGGCCAAGGCAGGAGGATGGCTTAAGTCCAGGAGTTCGAGACCAGCCTGGGCAACAAAATGAGACCCTAGTCTCTACAAAAACAAAAACAAAACTAAAACTAAACAAACAGACAAACAAACAAAAAACAGAAAAAGATAAGGAAGGAAGACAAAGTGATGGTGGTACAGCTGGGTGCCAAGGGCCAGTAGGAGGACCAGGAGGAGACATCAAAGGTCAGCCTGTGTTAACTGGAGGCTCAAGGCAGAGGCCAGGGCTGGACTGTGAAGGTGGGAGGCGTGTGGATTTAGGGGAGGGGGGAATGTGGAGGTGTTGAGAGAGGAGCTGGTCTCCAGGGAGGATAAGACCAGGAGCCTGCAGAGACCAGGACGGGGTTCAGACTCCAGGAGAAGACAAAGTAAGTTCAAAGTCAGCCCTGGGGGAGAAGGAGGAGGGTTTGTTAGAGAAGGAGGAGACAAAGCAGGGAAGAGGATGGAGAAGGTCAAGGAGGGAGGCTTTGGGGCATGATGAAAAGTCAAAGGCAGGAAAGGGGTACAGGGAGCCGAGGGCTGGAAGTGTCCATTGCATCTGGCATCAGGTGGTCCTTGGTGACCCCTCGGCCAGAGGAGACCCAACAGCCGGAGAAGTGGGGCCTGAGGCCAGGCTGCTGGGAGGCGAGGAGTATCTGAGAGGTGACGGGGGTAGGGACAGATTATAAACTAACTTTCAGAGAGGTTCGACTGAAAAAGGAAACTAGAAAGACCAGACGTGGGGGACACAAGATAAATGGTGGGGCTGGGTGCCTGCACGTGCTTTTTCTTTCTCCTAAAAAAAGAGTTCCCATTCATGTTTGTACACTGAGAGAACAGAGCCAGAAGCAGAAACAGAGAGTCTACAAGTGGTGGTAGGGGAGAGGGACATGAATGCAAGTAGGTGTGGGGTCCTGGGGGTGATGGAGGGGCTCAGCCTGGCTGGCCCCGATCAGCTGAGGAGCGGAGTGCACATGTCCTCCCAGGCCGGGAGGGAAGCCCAGAGGATGGGTGGGGAGGCTGATAAGCCAGCAGCCAGGCCCAGGCGGGAAGTTGAGGGAGTTCCCTCCAGATGACTGTTTTCTAGGTGAAGATGGAGCAGCGGTCACCTACTGAGGTGAGGCAGCTGCAGTGAGGTGCGGGGAGGGGAACAAGGAGGCCTGAGATGAAAGGAAGGGAAAGGACTGAGGCTGTCCCAGGACCCCAGCCACAGAGCGGGAGACGCAGAGCAAGCCTGCAGGCCACGCACTGCAAATGCTGGCCTTGGGGGGGGTGCCTAAGGAATGGAGACCTGGTTTCAGCCCCCGCCCTGTCCACCCCCCGTGTTGACCCTGCTCGCTTGGTGCCTTGTGGCCTCCAGATCTGTTTCCTTGAGTGTAAAACAAGGCTGAGGCCCCAGGAAGCAGTGAGAGAGTCGCTCCCTGTGCCACGTTCTGCAGTTCCAGCATCTTCCCTGAAGGTACAAAGAACGTTCTCTAGGAGCCCAAAGAAGGGAGTAATTGATTTCCATGTGGGATGGAGCGGGAGAGGGGAGAGCACCACGGTTTTGGGAAACAGGATGTTGCAGGTGAGAAAAAGAGGAACCCCAAAGCATGAGTGTCTGCAGGGCAGGGTCTGGGCCAAAGGGTGTGGTCTGGGAGGGTACCAGGGCTGGAGTGGACAAAGGGAGAGTGGGTGGGGCAGGAACCACAGTTGTAAAGGTGGGCTAGGACTGTGTAGTAAACACCATTGTCATTTACCAATCGCTGCGTGACAGGGGCCAATGAATCACCTCCTTTTGTCCAGTCTCAACCTCATACCCACTTCATGCCCGTGAAGTTCTCTTATCCCCATGTTACAGATTGGGAAAATAGCTCAAAGAGGTTAAGTAAAACTGGTCTGAAAGACTTGAGTCAGGCTTATGGCTCCAGACAAATGGTGCGGCTTCAGAGAGTAGAAGTTCCAGTGCCAGTGCCCAGTCAACTGCCTCTCTCGTGGACAGATTGATTCTTTCTTTCTTTCTTTCTTTTTTCTGAGACAAAGTCCTGCTCCATTGCCCAGGCTGCAGTGCAGTGGCACGATCTTGGCTCACCGAACCTGTGCCTCCCGGGTTCAAGCGATTCTCATGCCCCTGCCTCCCAAGTAGCTGGGATTACAGGCATGTGCCACCATGTCCAGCTAATTTTTTGTATTTTTAGTAGAGATGGGGTTTCGCTATGTTGGCCAGGCTGGTTTTGAACTCCGGGCTTCAAGTGATTCAACCACCTCGGTCTCCCAAAGTGCTGGGATTACAGATGTGAGCCAACGCAGCTGGTAAAATCGGTTATTTCTGAGGCTTGGTGACACCATCAGTCCAGCAGGATAATTATGAAGATAATGGATATCCTGCCTCCCTGGGTTGCCATGGGGATCAAATGCCCAAAGAAGCACTGTACAGTTGAGCAGAGAAGCCTGGCAGAGTGGCTTTCCCAGTGGCCAACTAGCCCTCCCCAGCCTGGGGCCACTGCTCTGAAGCTTGACTCACCAGCTAGCCTTGCCCATGGACTTCACCTCCAAAGAGCTGTGCAATTTGCCTGCAACCCAGTCACCACCATTCTTTGCTGATTGCAGTGACTTCTGACAAGGAAGTAGCGTTCTGTGGCCTCTCCCTCTATTCACAGCCCCAGAACACTAGTGAGTCCCCTCATTCATGTGGTCCCAGAAGCAGCAGAACAGAACCCTCTCATCTCAAGACAAAGGTTCAAAATTAGCTCTAAAGTGGAAGATAAGCCAGGCTTCAAAGATAGGCAGCACCTCCCTTCCCTATGTGCAAGCACAAAATATTATAGATACACTTGTAGTCTCACAGGTGAATGGAAAATGAGCTCCAGTGTGTGATTTTTATCATTTAGGAGTAAAAAAGTAGCAATAATTTAAACTAGGATCTGTCTTCATATGTCTAACAGATCAATTATATCTCATTTGCAAATAAAAACAATTGGGGATAGTTTACAATATTCAAATAAGCCATTATGGTAAAAAAAAAAAAAAACCAAAAAACGAATTATGGAATTGCTCATTAAAAAACAAAATAAAATCACCTCCCCATCCCCAGAAAACAGCAATGCACTGGAATCTAGAAAATGTGAGGCCGGGCGCGGTGGCTCACACCTGTGATCCCCATTTATTTTTTAATAAAATAAATGACAAAAACCACAATTACTTTGCAACAATCTAATATATTTTCAGACTAGTCAAGTGTAGTAGTGAGAACAAAGAACATGGAGTTTGATCTGTAACTGACTATACAACTCATCAAGATAAACTACTACCTTCAGACCAGCCAAGGAAACGTATGCTACTTCTAAAGCACACTGACCAGAACTTGGCTTAGATCCAAGCCTTTCTAAAAATGCCCACATGGGATAAACTTTAGTTCTCAATTGGAATCTTTTCCTTAATTGTTAGTAATGTCAAACAAACCCCAACAATTTGACATGCGTTTTAGGCATCACAGAAGAGAAGGGAGGAAACCAGATAGAAACACCTGTTACAGTGGAAACATCAGACTTACAGTTTTTGTGACCCTCAAGGCTTGAACCTGCAAGAAACAGAAGAAACATGTTGATTCCAGAAGCTTCGATGCTCATGGAGTTAAAGTGATGTGGAAAGAGAGTAAACACTCACAGAGCAGAAGGGTCAGCAGGACTCCAAGCCACATCGTGGCCCCTCGGGCCCACCTCGGCTGCATCCTGAGAGTGAAGACTGCAGGCACAGTTAGTTCTGCCTTTGGGCCATGGCTCATTCAGCAGAAGGCACTGCCCACAAGTCACTGCTGAGAAACCCGCCCTGTGAAAAGCAGAAACCCCTCTGGTCACTTCTCCCGGCGTCTGCAGGGAGACCGGCTGTGGCGCTGGTCAGGTAATGGCAGCCATGGCTGGAAACCGGGAACAATGGGGCCTGGGCTGGCCTGATATCTCCTCAGGAAATGACCGGCCTTCCTGAGGGGCCACCGAACGCGGCCGCTTTGTTTAGTTTCTTTAGGGAAAAAACAAGGCACAAGTGACATTTGCCTCGGCATTCTTAAACCTCCCTCTGTCTCGCTTGGGTTTGGGGACCCTTCTCATGGCATGGTGAGGGGATTCCTCCCTACCTCCAGCCTCCACCCAGAGGGTTTCTCTCCCAGGATGTCCAGAAAGATCTCTCTGCTTTTCCGGTCCTCCCCTTCCCCCATTAAAGAGGACTTTTCCCACACAGCATAAGTCTGGGCCCCCTGCCTTTCCTGGGCTGGCTTTTCCCCAAAATTGCAGGTTTGTCAAAGAGACCTGCTGCTAGGGAAGGCTGAGCTTGGAACACAGCGGAACTGAGGCGGGAGAATAGCAGAGGAAGTAGTGGACAAAGAGGACCCCTGGGCGTAGGTTAGCTTAAGCAATAGCAAAAGCATAAGATGTAAGATAGTAGAAGAACAACATATGAAATAAGGAAGTAAGCAGTAAGAATAGAATTAATGGCTGGGCGCAGTGGTTTACGCCTGTAATCCCAGCACTTTGAGAGGCCAAGGCAGTGGATCACGAGGTTAGGGGTTCGAGACCAGCCTAACCAACATGGTGAAACCCCACCTCTACTAAAAAAAAAAAAAAATACAAAAATTAGCCAGGTGTGGTGGCACATGCCTGTAATCCCAGCTACCTGGGAGGCTGAGTCAGGAGAATCACTTGAACCTGGGAGGAAGAGATTGCAGTGAGCTGAGATCGCACCATTGTACTCCAGCCCGGGCAACAGAGTGAGACTCCATCTCAAAAAAAAAAAAAAAAAAAAGAATAGAATTAACTTCTTCCATGGAAATAAGGAGTGACATGTTCACCCAATATCATACCCTTTAGAAGATGACTTCAAGCTTAAAAATACACTATTCTTACTCCTTCAAGCCTCAAAATACACTATTCCTACTCCTTTTAAAAGAAAATACATTGTAGCTTTAAGATTGACCTTTGGGGCCAGGCATTGTGGCTCATACCTGTAATCTTTGGATTGCCTGAGGTCAGGAGTTTCAGACCAGCCGGGCCAACATGGTGAAATCCTGTCTCCAATAAAAATACAAAAATTAGCTGGGTACAGTGGCACATGCCTATAATCCCAGCTACCCGGGAGGCTGAGGCAGGAGAATCGCTTGAACCTGGGAGGTGGTGGTTATAGTGAGCCGAGATCAAACCACTGCACTCCAGCCTGGGGTAACAGAGCAAGACTTTGTCTCAAAACAAAACAAAACAAAACAAAAAAAAATTGGCCTTTGGACTATTCATTGGGTAATAGATATTTTGATGGTAGAAAATACTAGAATCTGGCCAAGGCGTGGTGGCTCACGCCTGTAATCCCAGCACTTTGGGAGGCCAAGGCAAGCAGATGACTTGAGGTCAGGAGTTCAAGACCAACCTGGCCAACAGGGAGAAACCCCGTCTCTACAAAAAATATAAAAATTAGCCTTAGCCGGGCATGAAGGTGTGCACCTGTAATCCCAGCTACTCGGGAGGCTGAGGCAGGAGAACTCAGAAGGCGGAGGTTGCTGTGAGCTGAGATTGCACCACTGCACTCCAGCCTAGGTGACAGAAGTAAAACTCCATCTCAAAAAAAAAGAAGAAAGAAAGAAAGAAAGAAACTACTGAAATCTGACCCTTTGCATCAGTTTCTAAAAATCTAACTTGTTAGAGTCAAAAGTTATGGGATGCTTTGGAAAAGAAGCAAACCAGGTGGATATTAATAGCACATCAAAATCTCTCAGACTGTCTTAATATTTTATGGTGTTTATAGTCTGTAATTTAAAGCATCTATCAAATATTGCTGCAGAAAGTAATGTAATAGATAAGGGAGTAAGCAGTAAGTTGGGACATGCAAGGTAAGAGAAGTAAGTTGGAAGGCCTTCCAGTAGCTATTTGGTCACAAAAAATAAAAGTAAAGATGGGCAATTTGGTCAGAAGAGGTAAAGTAGGGATAAACAAGGCTGAGCTTACAAGAAATAAAGTAGGGTTAAGGCGCAATAAGAGAAAGGCAAGTGACGTTAAGCAAGTGAGGAAAAACATGCAAAAGACCATGAAATGTAACAAACCAGTGCTAATAACCACTCGCAGGCCAGCCCACTCACCCCTCTCCGAGTGGCGCTGTGCTTAATCAATCATTTGCTGCTTTGCTGTTTGTACGTGTGTCATGTCCAATTCTTTGTTTGTGGTACCAACAGCCTGGAGCTGCACGGCACCATCTGGTAACAGAACTAGTAAGCTCTCCCTGGCCTTTGGTGTGGATGACATACGCAGCCCTATGAGAGGCCCACCTCCAGCCTGCACCCCTAAACAAATGCATACTCTACTGGGCCACTACGTGGGAGCTTTCTAAGATATATATCATTTCTGCCAGGCACCGTGGCTCAGGCCCGTAATCCCAGCACTTTGGGAGGCCAAGGCGGGCGGATCACCTGAGGTCAGGAGTTCGAGACCAGCCTGACCAACATGGAGAAATCCCATCTTTACTAAAAATACAAAAATTAATCAGGCGTGTTGGCACATGCCTGTAAACCCAGCTACTCGGGAGGCTGAGGCAGGAGAATCGCTTGAACCTGGGAGGTGGAGGTTGCAGTAAGCTGAGATTATGCCATTGCACTCCAGCCTGGGCAACAAGAGCAAAACACCGTCTCAAAAAAAAAAAGAAGATGTACACCACTTCCTTTCATTCCTCTGTTTGAGACAGGAAAAAGTCAATTTACAGCCCGCCATAAAAAGCCTTTGCTTACCTTTCAAGCCTAGTCTCTCACCACTTCCTTCCTTGCACCTACATTATGGCTGCTAGAATTTCTAGTTCCCAGCACTCTTCATCTGTCTGTGCCTTTGCTGGGGCTGCTCCCCTACTTGGAATGCCTCCCTACTTCTTTCCAAGCAAATTCCTACCCAACCTTCTCAACTCAGTTCAGGAATCCATTTCTGCAGAATTTTTCCTTGTCTTCCCCAGACTGAGCTGCCCTTCCTCTGCACCCCCCTCACCTGCCTGGTTTTCCCTCTGTCAGACACTTTTTGTGTTTTTTTGAGACGGAGTCTTGTTCTGTCACCCAGGCTGGAGTGCAGTGGTGTGATCTTGGCTCCGCCTCACAGGTTCAGGCAATTCTCCTACCTCAGCCTCCTGAGTAGCTAGGATTACAGGCATGCGCCACCGTGCCTGGATAATTTTTGTATTTTTAGTAGAGATGGAGTTTCACCATGTTAGCCAGGCTGGTCTTGAACTCCTGACCTCAGGTGATCCGCCCACCTTGGCTTCCCAAAGTGCTGAGATTACAGGTGTGAGCCACCGTGCCCAGCTGTTGGACTTTATTTTTATTTTTATTTTCTGAGACGGAGTCTCACTCTGTCACCCAGGCTGGAGTGCAGTGGCATGATATTAGCTTACTGCAAGCTCCGCCTCCCAGGTTCACGCCATTCTCCTGCCTCAGCCTCCCGAGTAGCTGGGACTACAGGTGCCCACCACCACGCCCGGCTAATTTTTTGTATTTTTAGTAGAGACGTGGTTTCACCATGTTAGCCAGGATGGTCTCGATACCCTGACCTAGTGATCCGCCTGCCTCGGCCTCCCAAAGTGCTGGGATTATAGGTGTGAGCCACCACACCTGGCTGGACACTTTTATTAAACAATGTGTCATAATGGCCTGTCCTCCCCCAAATGGACTGCAATCTCCTTGATGACAGGCACAGTGCCTGGAACCTAGTAGACGTTGAAAAAGCATTAGTGCAATGGATGACTGTCTGGATGGATGAAGACAGGCTACTGTATTGTCTGAATCAGATGATCCCTGCCTTTAGGGTGCCATGTTATTTCTGAAATGCCACCCTCTAGGACTTCCCCATGGTAAAGCTAAGACAGATACAAACTGGCCACAGTTGAAACCAGATTCCTCTACCTCAAGGCAATAACCAAGAAGTAATGGCTTCCAGCTAGAAAACAATTCCTCTCTCTGACCTATGGTTCAGTGGAAGTTTTGATAAGAGCCTTGAACAGCAATACACACTTTACCCATTTATTTCTAAAGGAATGTTTTCCATTGCGTTGTTTGCTGCTGTTTGGTGCTCCCCATTCCCCACTATAAGCTATCTTCTTTGGCAACCTACTGGAAATTACCCTCACCCATCTACCAAATTTTGATGTGGGAACAAAAAAGGAAACACCATGAGTAATAAGATAAATTTTGGCTTCAATGGTAACTTTTAGATATTGCAGAATAAGCACCTTTTGCAGAGCGACATTCAAATGATAGCGATAAATGCCGAGACTCCAGACCCCGTGCCTCCAAGTTCCAAAGTAAATTTCTAAAATGTGGCAATTGCTTCATAAATGATTCTAATACTTTTAGGATACCGTGATAAAATAAAGCTTTATTTCAAAAATAAATGTTTTTTTTTTAGAAAATTGAAAAATTCTATCCCATAATTCACACTATGTACCAGAATACATTCCAAATGGACCAATGATAATGAATGTACAAATAAACCCATGCAAGTTCTAGAAGAGGCCAGGCACAGTGGCTCATGCTTGTAATCCCAGCACTTTGGGAGGCTGAGGCGGGCAGATCACCTGAGGTCAGGAGTTTAAGGCCAGCGTGGCCCACCTATAGTGAAACCCCATCTCTACTAAAAAATACAAAAATTAGCTAGGCGTGATGGCACATGCCTGTAGTCCCAGCTACTTGGGAAGCTGAGGCAAGAGAATCACTTGAACCCGGAAGCCAGAGGTTGCAATGAGCCAAGATCGTGCCACTGCACTTCAGCATGGGCAACAGAGCAAGACTCTGTCTCATGAAAAAAGAAGAAAAAAGAAAAAGAGTTCTAGAAGAAAACACAAGAGAAGTCCTTACAACTTTGAATGGCAGAGGCTGGTTTAACTAAAGCTTAAAATCCAGAAGCCTTAAAATTAATTGATAAATTGTACTTTATGGGAAAAAAAAAAAGTTCTGCTTTGCCAAAAAAAAAAAAAAAGAGTCAAGAGAAAAACTACTAACTGGAAAAAATGTTTGCAACTCACATCATGGACAAAGAGCTAACCTCCCCAATATGTGAAGAACACTCATAAATTAAGAAGAAAAAGATCGAGAGTCTGTCTAAGCCGACTCTGGCTTGGGAGGCTGCCTGATTAAAAGAAAGAAAAGAAACTAGAAGAAGAAAAAGGGAAGACCAACAATCCAATAGAAAAATGGGCAAAGAATATGAACAGACAGTTTCCATAATGTAAGAAAAAGTATCTGAAATTGGAAATAGGCAAAAGTGATTACTGCATGCCTGCCCAGGGTTTACCTGACTCTCTAAGGGTATTAACCTTGTTTGACTTGCTATTTACAGTAGACTAGGATACTTTACCATCAGTAGGGGAGGGTAAACATCAACTTGTAGAAAGTCAGTAAGGATGCAAAGGATTCTTATTATCTGTGGCAGAGGGGTGGATGGCAGAAACTGAGCATTTGGGGGCTTTCTTTGTAAAGCTTTCTGTACTTTGGTTTTTAAATCATGTGACTGTATTACCCTTTAACCGTTTTTTTTGTTTTGTTTTGTTTTGAGACGGAGTCTCGCTCTGTCACCCAGGCTGTGGCACGATCTCAGCTCACTGCAACCTCCACCTCCAGGGTTCAAGTAATTCTCATGTCTCAGCCTCCCAAGTAGCTGGGACTACAGGCATGTGCCACCATGCCCGGCTAATTTTTGTATTTTCAGTAGAGATGAGGTTTCACCATGTTGGCCGGACTGGTCTTGAATTCCTGACCTCAGGTGATCCACCCACCTCAGTCTCCCAAACTGCTGGGATTACAGGCTTGAGCCACCGTGCCCGGCAGTATTACCTTTAAACATTTAATTAAGAAATTGAATTTCTGTTCAGCTTTATGAAGTTTTGTATAACTGACATACAATAAGCTGCAAATGTTGAAAGTATACACTTAGAAAAGTGTTGACATGTGTATACTGATGAAACAACCTCTACAATCAAGGAAGTAAATGTATCCACCACCCCCAAAAGGATCCTGTGCCTTTGTCTCCCTTGCCCTCTGCATCCTCCCCACTGCAAGGACTGATCTGCTTTCTGATGAGTTTGCATGTTCTGGAATTTTGTAAAGATTCATACAGTATGTACCTTGTATTATTATTATCATTATCTTTGGTGTGTCTTTTTTCTCTTTTTTTTTTTTTTGAGACGGAGTCTCTCTCTGTCGCCCAGGCTGGAGTGCAGTGGCCGGATCTCAGCTCACTGCAACCTCCGCCTCCCGGGTTCAAGCAATTCTCTGCCTCAGCCTCCCCAGTAGCTGGGATTACAGGCGCCTGCCACCACGCCTGGCTAATTTTTGTATTTTTAGTAGAGACAGGGTTTCACCATCTTGGCCAGGCTGATCTTGAACTCCTGACCTCATGATCCATCTACCTCGACCTCCCAAAGGGCTGGGATTACAAGTGTGAGCCACCGTGCCCAGCCTGGCCTGTCTTCTTTCCATCAGTGTAATTATTTTGAGATTCCTCCATGTTGTCATGTTGGTGGATGTGCCAATATTTCATTCCTTTTTACTGCTGAGTAGCAGTCCATTATATGAACACACCACAGTTTACTTATTTATTCATCTATTATTTTTTCTAATTTTTTTTTTTTTTTTTTTTTAGAGACAAGGTTTTTCTTGTTACCCAGGCAGGTCTTGAACTCCTGGTCTCAAGCCATCCTCCTGCCTCAGCTTCCCCAAACCCTGGGATTACAGACATGAGCTACTGCACCCAGCCTCTCCATTCACCTACTGATGGACATTTAGGCTGTTTCCAATCTTACACAGTTACAGATAAAGCTGCTATGAACAAACCTTTGTATGGACATATATTTTTATTTCTCTTGGGTAAATACCTAGGAATGAAGCAGCTGGATTATACGATAGGTGTATGTATGTTTAATATTTTCAGAAACTGTTTTCCCAACTGGTTATGCCATTTTGCATTCCCATCAGCAGTGCCTGAGTCCTAGTTGCTCCACACCCTCACCAACACTTGGCAGGCCTTTAATTTTAGCCATTCTAGTGGGGGGTGTAGTCATATCTTATTACGGTTTCAATATCCATTTTCTTATTGACTAACAATATAGAGCATGTTTTCATATGCTTATTTGTCATCTGTGTATCAGTTAGCATTTTTTTTTTTTTTTTTTTTTTGAGACAGGGTCTTGCCCTGTTGCCCAGGCTGGAGTGCAGTGCCGCAATCTCGGCTTGCTGCAACCTCCGCCTCCTGGTTTCAAGCAACTCTCCTGCCTCAGCCTCCCGAGTAGCTGGGATCACAGGCATGCACCACCATGCCTAGCTAATTTTTGTATTTTTAGTAGAGACGGAGTGTCACCATGTTTGCCAGGCTAGTCTCAAACTCCTGACCGTAAGCAATCCGCCCACCTCAACCTCCCAAAGTGCTGAGATTACAGGTGTAAACCACTGCACCCAGCCAACATCTTTTTTTTTTTCCTTTTTTTTTAGACAGGGTCTTACTCTGTCGCTTAGGCTGGAGTGCAGTGGCACAATCATGGCTCACTGCAGCCTCAAACTCCTGGGCTCAGGCTATCCTCCTGCCTCAGCCTCCCAAGTAGCTGGGACTACAGGTGTGCGCCACCATGCACAGCTAATTTTTTACTTTTTGTAGAGATAGGGTCTTGCCCAGGCTGGTCTCCAGCTTCTTGTCTCAAAAGATCCTCCAGCCTCAGCCTCCCAAAGTGCTGGGATTATAGGCATGAGGCACTATGCCTGGCCTGGCCTTTTTCAATATAGTAAATTGAATGGGTTTTTATTTGTGGGCCTCTCCTTTCTCCCCGCTTCTTCCCCTTGACCTTGGTGGATTCCTTGATTGGGTGGGGGCAAAGATTCCCCCATTGCTTTGGCTTCTTGGTAACTGATCAAGTGACTGACTCCTACATAACCAAGGGACCCCAAGAGTTCCCACCAGGCTTAAACTCACCCAGGACTCTGTTTCTCACATGGTGTTGTTCACTTCTTCTCCTCAGCCAAGTGGAATTGAAGGAGGACAGACACATAGTCATTTCTACCTGCAGCGCTCCTGCCTTCAAATACCAGGTAAGTAACGCAGTTCCGAAACATAGCAACTCATTAACTGCACACAAAAAAAGCTGCCTGCTGGAGTAAACTTCAGGAAGTGGTTTTTCTGAGCAGCTGAGGGTGGGGTGGGGGGAGGAAGGTGGAGGCAGGTGGGCAACAGACATGTCAGAGGGCTACCAGCAACAGGCACAGGAGGCCAATCACCTTTTTCATGACGATGGTGATGGGAAATGAGATTCACCGGCCATTCCATTTCCCCCACCTGTAGCTGCAGATCTCATTAGTCTTGGAGAGTTGAAGAGCCAGACTCAACAGCCTGGCCGCTGATTGGGGAAGAGCACAGTCATGTCCCAGGCACTGAAGCCAAAACAGGTATTTGTGCATTCTGTTCTCAAAACCACAAAAGCACAAGCAACAAAATAACAAAAATAGATAAATTGGACTTTATTAAAACTAAAAATGTTTTTATTGCAAAGGATAGCATTAGGAAAGTGAAAGGTAATTCACAGAATGGGAGAAAATATTTGGAAATCATATATCTGATAAGGGTCTAGGATCTTGAATATATAAAGAACTGTTACAACTCAACAACAAAAACACAACCACTTTAAAGAATTGGCAAAGGGGCCGGGCGTGGTGGCTCTCGCCTGTAATCCCAGCACTTGGGGAGGCTGAGGCAGGAGGATCACTTAAGGTCAGGAGATCCAAGACCAGCCCGGCCAATATGGTGAAACTCCATCTCGACTAAAAATACAAAAAATTAGCTGGGCGGTGGCACACGCCTTTAATCCCAGATACTCAGGAGGCTGAGGCAGGAGAATCGCTTGTTCCCAGGAGGCAGAGGTTGCAGTGAGCCAAGATCGCATCACTGCACTCCAGCCTGGGCGATGGAGTGAATGGGACTCCGTCTTAAAAACAAAAACAAAAACAAACAAACAAAAAAACCAGATTTGAGCAGATTATTTCTCCTAAGAAGATTGAAAAAAAAAAAAAAGACCCCAAACACATAAAAAGATGCTCAACATCTTTAGTCATTAGGGAATTGCAAATCAAAACTACAGTGAGATACCACTTCATACCCACTAGGATAACGATAACCAAAAAGACAGACGCTAAGCATTGATGAGGATGTAGAGAAACAGGAATGCCCATAGCCTACTATGGCATTGTAAAATGATACAGCCACTTTGAAAACAGCTAGCAATTCCCCCAAAATTAAAACTAGAGTTACCATGTGGTTCAGCAGCAATTCAACTATTGGGGATATAGTCAAGAGAGCTGAAAACATGTCCACATAGAAACATGTTTATAGGGCCAGGCGCAGTGGCTCACGCCTGTAATACCAGCACTTTGGGAGCCCGAGGCGGGTGGATCACAAGGTCAGGAGATCAAGACCATCCTGTCTAACACAGTGAAACCATGTCTCTACTAAAAATACAAAAAATTAGCAGGGTGTGGTGGCGGGCGCCTGTAGTCCTAGCTACTCGTGAGGGTGAGGCAGGAGAATGGCATGAACCCAGGAGGCGGAGCTTGCAGTGAGCCGAGATCACAACACTGCACTCCAGCCTGGGGCAACAAAGCGAGATTCTGTCTCAAAAAAAAAAAAGTAACAAATCTTTATAGAAGCAGTATTCACAATAGCCAAAACGTATAAACAACACAAATGTTCATCAATTGATGAATGAGTAAACAAAATGTGATATATCCATATAATGGAATATTATTTGGCAATAAAAAGAATAAAGTACTGGGCAGGGCATGGTGGCTTACGCCTGTAATCCCAGCACTTTGGGAGCCTGAGGCTGGAGAATTGCTTAAAGCCGGGAGTTCAAGACCAGCCTGGGCAACATAGCCAGAACCTGGCTCTACAAAAAAAAAAATTTTTTTTTCACCTGCCACCAACTTCCCTCAAAAATTTTTGAAAATTAGCCTGGTGTGGTGGTGTACCCCTGTAGTCCCAGCTACTCTAGAGGCTGAGATGGGAGGCTTGTTTGAGCTCAGGACTTTGAGGCTGCAGTGAGCTAGGATTGCACCACTGCACTCTGGCCTGGGTCACAGTGTGAAACTCTGTCTCTAAACAACAACAAAAGGAATGAAATACTGATACATGCTACACTATAGATGAACCTTAAAGACCTGCTAAGTGGAAGAAGCCACACATGAAAGGCCACATATTATATAATTCCATTTCTATGCAATGTCCAGAAAAGGCAAATCTATGGAGATGGAAAGTAGTTTGGTTGGCTAGGGCTGGGGGATTAGGCGTGATAGCTAAAGAATACAGGTTTCTTTTTGGGATAATGAAAATGTTCTAAAATTGATTGGGGTGATGGTTGCATAACTCTGAATATACGAAACACCATTGAATTGCACGGTTTAAATAGGTAAATGGTATGGCATGTGAACTATATCTCAATGAAGCCTTTTTTTTTTTTTTTTTTTTTGAGATGGAGTCTCGCTCTGTCACCCAGGCTGGAGTGCAGTGGCCGGATCTCAGCTCACTGCAAGCTCCGCCTCCCGGGTTTACGCCATTCTCCTGCCTCAGCCTCCCGAGTAGCTGGGACTACAGGCGCCCGCCACCTCTCCCGGCTGGTTTTTTGTATTTTTTAGTAGAGACGGGGTTTCACCGGGTTAGCCAGGATGGTCTCGATCTCCTGACCTCGTGATCCGCCCGTCTCGGCCTCCCAAAGTGCTGGGATTACAGGCTTGAGCCACCGCGCCTGGCGAGTTTTACTTTTTAAATGTGCTGTACAAATGTTGTGAGGTAGGCGGCGGGACCAGACTCCAAAGGCAGGGCTCGGACACTGGATCAAATTGAAGACTAGCTAAACAGGGACTGAGAGAAAGCTGCTTTCCATAAGACACGCCCACCAGTGTGCATGTCAGTTTACCATTGCCATGACAACACCGGGAGTTACCACCCCTTTCCATGGCAATGACCTGACCACCCAGAAGTTACCACCCTTTTTCTAGAAATTTCTGTAGAGTCTGGCCCTTAATTTGCATATAACTAGAAATGGGCACACATATGATGGAGAACTGCCCTGAGCTGGTGCTCTGGGCACACTGCCTATAGGGTAGCCTTGCTTCACAAGGAGCAGCCCCTCTGCTGCTGCTGTGTACTGCCACTTCAATAAAAGTTGCTGTCTAACACCACTGGCTCCCCCAGCTTGCACTTGAATTCTTTGCTGGGCAAAGCCAAGAACCTTGCCAGGCTAAGCCCCAGTTCTGGAGCTCACCTGCCCCGCATCAGTTCCACGTAGCACAGTTTCATTAGTTCGGCCTTGAGGGTCCAAGATCAATCCTGCTTTGCACCACCTGCCATGAAAGGAAGCAGGAGCTGGCAGGGCACGGTGGCTCATGCCTGTAATCCCAGTACTTTGGGAGGCTGAGGCGGGAGGATCACCTGAGGTCAGGAGTTCGAGACCAGCCTGGTCCAACATGGTGAAACACCATCTCTACTAAAATTACAAAAATTAGCCAGGCATAGTGGTGGGCACCTGTAATCTCAGCCACTAGGGAGGCTGAGACAGGAGAATCGCTTGAACCCGGGAGGCAGAGGTTGCTGTGAGCCAAGATCATACCACTATGCTCCAGCCTGGGTGACAGAGTGAGACTCCATCTCAGGAAAAAAAAAAAGAAAAGAAAAAAAAGAAAGGGAGGAGGGAGGAGGAGCTACCCTGGGGGAGATTTGTGGACTTCTGAACTCATGTGAGCCCAAGCCTCAGCTCACCAGCCTGTAGATTGCTCCTCATAAGGCCACTGTGGGCCTCAATATCATAAAATTCTATAGGGATATGGGTAACTTTAAGTATTGTCCTTTGATTGACCTCATATCAAATGAACAAGCATCAGGAAAAATTGTGAAAGGGTTTGAAATAGGCCTAAAAGGTTCCTGGGTGTCTTCAACAAAAACTAGACACTGTCTAGTGCATTATTCCAGCTTATCTGACTCTATGAGATATTTGTCATTGAGATATTTTATAATTTTCCAGGTTGTCCAGAGATATGCAAATTGTGTCCAGTGGGGATGATGCAGTTGATAATTCCCCTAATGATACTGAGCAATTTTGCATCTTTTGTTTTGAGACGGAGTTTCACTCTTGTTGCCCAGGCTAGAGTGCAACGGCACGATCTCAGCTCACTGCAACCTCTGCCTCCTGGGTTCAAGTGATTCTTTTGCCTCAGCCTCCCAAGTAGCTGGGATTACAGGCATGTGCCACCATGCCCGGCTAATTTTCTATTTTTGGTAGAGACAGGGTTTTTCCATGTTGGTCAGGCTGGTCTCAAACTCCCAGCCTCAGGTGATCTGCCCACCTCAGCCTCCCAAAGTGCTGGGATTACAGCCATGAGTCACCGCGCCCGGCCAGTTTTACATTTTTTAAGCCAATTCATTTTAGCATCCCTGATGGTAGATATCTGTGTATCTAATGATCAATTGATCAATCTAAGCATATATACATATGCTCTTTGATTCTCCTTTGAGTAAGTTATAGCATTTCACTGGTTCACTCATTAATTGATAAGTTAAATAAAATATTTGACACATGTTCATTTTATATTTGTATGAGAGTTATGATTGTACTCCTAAAAATTATAAGACTCCACTCTGGAGCTTTTACTTAAACAATAATAACTAATATTTATTGAGTGCTTACATACTTCTCACGTTTCCTTTAATCCTATGAGTCAGTTACTGTTATTACTCTCCTTTCACAAGAGAGAAACAAGACTCTCAGAGAGGTTAGTACTCTTGCCCACGATCCCACAGCTGAAGTGGTGATGCTGCCTGCCTTCAGCCCTGAGCCCCAATTCCTCACACAGGGCCTCTAGAAGAAAAACATTTCACAGCTGGGTGCGGTGGCTCACACCTGTAATCCCAGCACTTTGAGAGGCCAAGACAGGTGGATTGCCTGAGGTCAGCAGTTTGAGATTAGCCTGGCTAACATGATGAAACCCCATCTCTACTAAAAATACAAAAAATTATCTGAGCATGGTGTGCACACCTGTAATCCCAGCTAATCGGGAGGCTGAAGCAGGAGAATTGCTTGAACCCGGAAGGCAGAGGTGAGCTGAGATCCCGCTACTGCACTCAAGCCTGGGTGACAGAGTGAGACTCTGTCTCAAAAAAAAAAAAGAAAAGAAAAGAAGAAAGGAAACATTTCAGGACTTCTTGAAATGCTCCACAATAGAAAAATATTTGGTCTAGAACAAAGATGGAAGGGATCAAAGTCTGAAATAGTTGAAATACACTGAATATAACATATGTATTCACCAAGGTTATTCAAGGATGTAATCCTTCACCTTGTTCTATACAACTGTCTTCATGTTTCCTGTTTCTTTACAGCTTCATTACCTGATTAAACAAAATTAAAATAAATAGATACATAAAAATCAAAAAGGTAGCCAAGTTGGGG
Source organism: Trachypithecus francoisi (assembly GCF_009764315.1). NCBI lineage: Eukaryota > Metazoa > Chordata > Mammalia > Primates > Cercopithecidae > Trachypithecus > Trachypithecus francoisi. Next base: position 42,503,699 of record NW_022681466.1, on the reverse strand, counting down.
TATGAGAATATGCACAGGATATGGTGCTTCTAGACAGAAATGAGATTCATGTGATTTAGGACCATGTCAGGAGCCTGTGTAAACATTCCTAATACTCAGAATGTGAGAAAACATCTGGGCCTGCGGATGGATACCTCCCAAATGTCAAGGACGTGCTTTAATTAGAGCTTTTTAAAAATGGACCAGTTGCAGCCAGCGCTATGGCTCGTGACTGTAATCCCAGCATTTTGGGAAGCTGAGGCGGGAGGATCACTTGAGCCCAGGAGTTCGAGACCCTCCTGGACAACATAGTGGGACCCCCTCATCTCTACATAAATTTTGTTTTTTAATTAGCCAGGCCTGGGGGTACATGCCTGTGGTCCCAGCTACTCAGGAGGCTGAGGTGGGAAGATTGCTTGAGGTGGGAGGTGGAGGCTACTGAGCCATGATTGGGCCATGGCACTCCATCCTGAGTGACAGAGCGAGACCCTGTCTCAAAAACAAAACAAACAAATAAACAAAAACCAGAAACCTTGGTAGTGATGGTATACTGTAGTTTTGCAAAATGTTAGCATTAGGGGAAACTGGTACATATCTCTGTATTATTTACTGCAAATGCATGCAAATGTGCTATTATCTCAATAAAAATATTTCTATTTAAAAAATAAGTCCGGGTGCCATGGCTCTCACCTGTAATCTCAGCACTTTGGGAGGCCGCGGCAGAACGATCACTTGAGGTCAGGAGTTGGAGACCAACCTTGCCAACATGGTAAAACCCTGTCTCTACTAAAAATTAGCCAGGCATGGTGGCCTGTGCCTGTGGTCCCAGCTATTCAGGAGGCTGAGGCAGGAGAATCGCTTGAACCCAGAAGGCGGAGGTTGCAATGAGTCGAGATCATGCCACGGCACTCCAGCCTGGGCGACAGAGCGAGACTCAGTCTCAAAAAGAAAAAAAAAAAACCTTGAATTTTCACATTGCTCTTTAGAATGTGGAAGGAACTTGGAAATTTTCTCTGAGGGTGAGAGGGAGCAAATATGCTCCCAGAAAGGGGAAATTCTAAATGGAAAACAAACAAGGACATTTTCCACCTAGAAAAGATCTTGTATATTCGGGGAGGTAAAGGGGATTTCTGCAAATTATTGTGAGATGTCATTGACAAGCCTCAACTCCTAAATGAAATGTTTTTCTCCCAGGTCGTTTCAAGGCCAGTTTCCCCAGAAAACTACTCTTAGATGAACCTCTCTAAGAGAGAGATGGGCAAGTAGGAAGTGCTCTTAGCTCCCTCTCTCCCATCCCCCATAGGATGAGGCCTACAGAGGAATCCCTTAGGTCAACTTACAGAGAAGGACCCTGAGGCCCTGAGGTTGGCCATTTGTCTTGTCTGTGTGGCCAGCAAGGGGACTGCTGGGCCTGGCAGTGTCTCAGGACTTCCTGGCCAGGGAGCTTCCTTTGTTGTCTCTGGAATCCCCCCTTGCCCTGTGTCCTTGAGTCTAGGACCTGGCACAGGTACATGTGATGCCATGCCCAGGGTGCTCTAATCCAGGCACTGGCCTCTAAGGAGTGGTTACTGAGGGCCGGACCAAGTCCAGCAGAGCCAGCTCTCACCAGGCCTGTGCAGTGGGTGAGCACATGTGATGGAAGGACATATGCAATGGGTGGGCATATGCAGTGGGTGGGCATGTGTAGTGGATGGGCATATGCAGTGGATGGGCATGTGTAGTGAGTGGGGATATGCGGTGAATGGGCATATGCAGTGGGTGGGCATATGCAGTGGGTGGGTATATGCGGTGGATGGGCATATGCAGTGGGTGGGCATATGCAGTGAGTGGGTATATGCAGTGGGTGGGTATATGTGGTGGATGGGCATATGCAGTGGGTGGGCATATGCAGTGAGTAGGTATATGCAGTGGGTGGCATATGCAGTGAGTAGGTATATGCAGTGGGTGGGCATATGCAGTGAGTGGGCATATGCAGTGAGTGGGTATATGCAGTGAGTGGGCATATGCAGTGGGTGGGTGTATGTCATGGGTGGCATATGCAGGGCTGGGCACCGGCCGCAAGTGGGCTGTCACGGGAGACTTTGCCCACACTAAGAGACTCTAAGTTTCAGTTTTCTGCCGCCTAACATGATGCTATCTGCCACTGCCTGTAAGTCCATTTTTAACCCCCAGCTAGGGAAGCTGAAGGAAGAGGAACAGCAGGGCCACCAGCTCAGCCCGGTGGCTGCATTGTTCTCCCCTGACATTGTTCTCAGGCCGGCTCTGCTTACCCAGAAGGCCCCCGTGAGCCCTGGGGAATCCGATGAGATTGTTTTTCCCAAGACTGGGCTCTTCAGGTGTAAGCTGCAGTTCTTGGGCCACGTAGGTTACTGTGGCATTTCTGCAGCAGGAAAGAGGAAGGAACTTCTGACCCGTGCGGCAACGGCATCAACAATGTGCACCCCCAACAGCCGTCAGCGCGAAGAGGAAAGGAGCTCAGTTTCCATAGTGATAAATCACCAGGAAGGGAGCCCGGAGGGAGCCGGCAATAAGACTGCTCCCTTCCCCTGGCTCCCTGCAAATGCATTCCCAACACCAGAGTCGGTTAGCGGCCTGGCACCTCTCCAGACTGAGCCCCCAGAACCGCAGGTAGAGGAAGACAGAAGGGACTCTGCCAGATGGAAAACAAATTCCCAGCTCCTCTTCAACATGTCAGTAAAGCATGGATGCCCAAAAAAATGCATCGGGGCCCAGGGCTGTGCCACAACTGGGTGGCCACATGCCACATGTGAAGCTCTCGATGCATGCCACCTACATGATTCCATTCCGTTCTCTTATATTATGCCCTACACAAGACTGTGTTCTATTAAATAAGCCCACAGCACAGGTGCTATTAGCCCTTTTATCACAGAAGAAGAAACAGGCCTTGTGAGGGAGAGAGATGCACCAGAGACAATTCACCAAGTTAACAATAGCTCCTGAAGGTCTCAAGGCTCTCTTTTGAGATTCTTTCTCTTGCCAAAATCAGACCATTTTCCCCAAAGAAAACATTTGAGTTTTTGAAATGCTCTGGGAAGTCACTTATCCCAAACCTCATCAGCCACTCCTTATGCAGGCCACGGTCTCTTGCCTGTAACCCTTGCATGTGCTGTTCCTTCTGCTTGAAATACTGTTCCCTGCTTCCTTGGTCAGCTAACTCCTCAGGGGAGTTGTTTCATCCCTCCTTCCCAGTAGCTCAGATGCCTTGCTTTCTGGGCTCCCACAGAACTTACACCATATGGTGAAGCAACACAGAGTAGTAGTAGGAGAAAAGGCTCTTCTAGGCCCAGACTAGCTGTGTGACCTCAGGGGATTTGCTTAACCTCTCTGAGCCTTGATTTCTCCATAGGCAAGATGGAGAGAATGCGAGCATCTGCCTCACAGTGTGTCTATGAGGACTGGACGTTAACACATGTAAAGCACTTAGAAAATGCTTGCCTGTGGTTAATGCTCTGGAAACATTAGTCACTAAAGAATTAAGTTCTTAAAGCAAGAGCCATCCTTCATGGATATCTCTAGATCTAGAGGTTTAGGCCCTACTAGGTGTGGAGCAAATGTCCCTCTGGATTCATGGGAGACTATTTTCCAGCTACCGTTTAGGCAACAGGCATGGTGCTAGGCACCTTGATTCATAATAGTTAATTTAGTTAAGTCATTCCAGGACTGGTCCCAGGTAGCCAAGGACCAGCATTTTGTCAGTGTAGCCTGCAGCATTCTTGAATGGCCCCTCTGATCGCCTGATATCCCCTCCAGACTCCCTGCCCTGCCCAGGCCTGAAAACAGTCCCCACACTCAGTGACGGGTGAAGAGGCCCTCAGCCTTGCCACAATAGGGGTTACCCATGTGGTCTGTAAACACCAAGAGATTTAAATAAGGGACATACCTGCATCCCAGGGGCCACTCAGACAGCAAAAGACAAACCCCACCTTGGGCAGCCACTCTCCTGCATGGTTTCGCTTGAAAAAATGAAACAAAACTCTTCATGCAAATACTCGGGTTTTAAACAAAGTTATGTAACAGCCAAGTCTCTCCACTTAAAAATACAGTCTTCTCCAAATCTATAGAGACAGGATGCCGACCAGAGGTTGCCTGGGACTTGGAGAGGGATCGGAGGACGATTGCCAATGGGCTAGAGGGAACTTTTGGGGGTGAAGAAAATGTGCTGAACTGGATTGTGGTGTTGCTTGTATAACTCTGTCTTCACAAATTGTAGGGTTCCCAAATGTAGTCAATAAAAATACAGGATGCCTAGTTAAATTTCAGATACGCAACAAATATTATTTTTAATATAAGTATGTCTCAGATGGAGCATCCTTGCATATTGCATGGGATATACTTACACTAAGAAGGCATTTACTGGGCCGGGCGCAGTGGCTCACGCCTGTAATCCCAGCACTTTGGGAGGCTGAGGCGGGTGGATCACCTGAGGTCATGAGTTTGAGACCAGCCTGCCCATCATGGAGACACCCCATCTCTACTAAAAATACAAAATTAGCTGGGCATGGTGGCACATGCCTGTAATCCCAGCCATTTGGGAGGCTGAGGCAGGAGAATTGCTTGAACCTGCGAGGTGGATGTTGCAGTGGGCCGAGATTGCGCCATTGCACTGCACTCCAGCCTGGGTAACGAGAGTGAAACTCCGTCTCCAAAAAAACAAAAAAAAAAAAAGAAAGAAAAAGAAAAAAGAAATCATTTGCTGTTTACCTAGAATTCACTTTTTTTTTTTTTTTTTGAGACGGAGTCTGGCTCTGTCGCCCAGGCTGGAGTGCTGTGGCCGGATCTCAGCTCACTGCAAGCTCCGCCTCCTGGGCTTACGCCATTCTACTGCCTCAGCCTCCCGAGTAGCTGGGACTACAGGCGTCCGCCACCTCGCCCAACTAGTTTTTTGTATTTTTTAGTAGAGACGGGGTTTCACCATGTTAGGCAGGACGGTCTCGATCTCCTGACCTCGTGATCCGCCCGTCTTGGCCTCCCAAAGTGCTGGGATTACAGGCTTGAGCCACCGCGCCCGGCCACTTTTTTTTTTTTCTTTTTTTTTTTTTTGAGTCAGAGTCTCACTCTGTTGCCCATGCTGGAGTGCAGTGGCGCGATCTCGGCTCACTGCAGCCTCCGCCTCCCTGGTTCAGGTGATTCTCCTGCCTCAGTCTCCCAAGTAGTTGGAATTACAGGTACACACACAACACCCAGCTAATTTTTGTATTTTTAGTAGGGGCGGGGTTTCACCACTTTGGCCAGGCTGGTCTTAAACTCCTGACCTCAAGTGAGCTGCCTGCCTAGGCCTCCCAAAGTGCTGGGATTACAGGCCTGAGCCACTGTGCCCAGCCTGGAATTCACATTTAACTGGATATCCTGTATTTTATGTGCAAGCCTAAGAGACCCTGAATTAATTATACACTTACAATGTGTGAGCTTTATGGTAGGTAAAGCTGTTAAATTTAGCACAATGCCTAGAATAATATTGTTGCTTAAAAAAATACAGCTTTGGCTGGGCGGGGTGGCTCATGCCTATAATCCCAGCACTTTGGAAGGCCAAGGCAGATGGATCACCTAAGGTCAGGAGTTCAAGACCAGCCTGGCCAACATGGTGAAACCCTATCTCTACTAAAAATACAAAAAAAAATTAGCTGGGCCTGGAGGCAGGTGCCTGTAAATCTCAGCTACTAGGGAGGCTGAAGCAGGAGAACTGCTGGAACCCGGGAGGTGGAGGTTGTAGTGAGCTAACATCATGCCACTGCACCCCAGCCTGGGTAGCAAAAGCAAAACTCCATCTAAAACAAAAAACAAAAAAAGCCCAGCTTTACCTTCCATGCACTTCCTCCCCACTATCACCTCTAGCAAAATACAACTGCAAAAACCATCCCAGCTGCCCAGGAACCCATAGAAGCCACCAAGGTAGGAAATACATTCTTTTTTGTTTATTTGTTTGTTTTTTTGAGATGGAATTTCACTCTTGTTGCCCAGGCTAGAGTGCAATGGTGCGATCTCCGCTCACCGCAACCTCCGCTTCCCAGGTTCAAGTGATTCTCCTGCTTCAGCCTCCCCAAGTAGCTGGACTTACAGACATGGGCCACCATGCCTGGCTCATTTTGTGTTTTTAGTAGAGATGGGGTTTCTCCATGTTGGACAGGCTGGTCTTGAACTCCCGACCTCAGGTGATCTGCCCGCCTCAGCCTCCCAAAGTGCTAGGATTACAGGCGTGAGCCACTGTGCCCTGCTGATAGGAAATACATTCTAAACAGTCACATTAGCTTTGTCTTCCCGGTGCCCACGGCCTGCAGAGGGCAAGACTCAAGGTCAGAAACATCACAGGACAGGCTGGGCACAGTGGCTAACAGGGATTACAGGCGTGAATCACTGCGCCCAGCAGGGATGGAGTTTTATCATCCTAGCAAGGTTGTCCCTTATCTACTGAGGACTTTAATTAATCAAATATACATGTAAATACAAATAGAAAAATCATTGACTACTTAGTCAATGCTATTTTGGATAAAATATTCCCAATAATGAGATTTATAAAATACAAATAATGAAGGGGCTAGTAGTGGTGGCTCATGCCTATAATCACAACACTTTGGGAGGCAGAGGCAGGAGGATCACATAAGCCCAGGAGTTTGAGACCAGCCTGGGCAGCATAGTGAGACTCCATCACTAAAACAAACAAACAAACAAACAACAACAACAAAACAAAACAAAACAAAAATTAGCTGGGCTTGGTGGTGCATGCCTGTAGTCCCAGCTATTCAGGAGGCTGAGTTGGGGGGATGAGGCCCCAGAGTTCAAGGCTGTAGTGAGCCATGGTTGTGCCACTGCACTCTAGCCTGGGCAACAGAGCGAGACCCTGCCTCAAAACATAAAATAAATAAATACATAATAAAAATAATGGAGGGGTTGTTGACGGTGAAAAGGTAGGACTGCCAGCCTGCTCAGAATTATGGAACATTTTAAAGCAGCCGAAAACATTTTTCTCTGTGATAATCAAGGTATCAGGGGTGAATTTCTGCAGGACTAAAAGAAACTCTACATGCATTTGATGGTATTTTTCATCTAAGGACTAAATTCTTTTAACAAGCAACTCATTTGGTTTACCCTCTATAGGCTTGAAATAGTAGGATATTTCTGAAGGGAACTTCAACTTGTTGCTTGTTTGTTTGTTTTGCTTGTTTGTTTGTCTGTCTGAGACAGGGTCTTGCTGTGTAGCCCAGGCTGGAGTGCAGTGGTGTGATCTCGGCTCACTGTAACCTCCATCTCCCAGGCTCAGGTGATCCTCCCACCTCAGCCTCCTGAGTAGCTGAGACTACAGGTGTGCACCACCACACCTGGCTAATTTTTTGTATTTATGTAGAGACAAAGTCTCACTGTATTGCTCAGGCTAGTCTTGAATTCCTGGGCTCACGTGATCCTCTCACACTGGCCTCCCAAAGTGCTGGGATTACAGGAGTGAGCCGCTGTGCCTGGTCTCAACTTTTTTTTTTCTTTAATTTCAAGTGACTCAAAAGAAAAACAAGGACAAATAAAAATAAAGTGTTAAGGCATAAGCAGTTAATGGGCAGTTAGTTCCTGCCCCCTTTTGAAATTACAGACACTTGACAATGATGCCATCTAGTGGAAGATTAGCAGGTCAGACGAAAACACATCTATTTGTAATTTATCAGTCGCAGCTTCTAAATGCTTTTCTTTTCTTTTTTTTGAGATGGAGCAACCTCCACCTTCTGGGTTCAAGTGATTCTCGTGCTTCAGCCTCCCGAGTAGCTGGGATTACAGGCGTGCACCACCATGCCTGGCTAATTTTTTGTATTTTTAGTAGGGACGGGGTTTTACCATGTTGCCCAGGCTGGTCTCAAACTCCCGGCCTCAAGTCTGTCCACCTGCCTTGGCTTCCCAAAGTGCTGGGATTACAGGTGAGAGTCACTGCACCTGGCCGCCCTAAACACTTTTAAAATAGCTTTGGACACTCTCATTGCTTATTTCACTTTTACATTGTTATTTCTAATACAGACAAACTATTGATGTTAAAAAGTATATAAAATATGTAATACAGAAATAGTACATTGAAAATATATAAAACAGGCCAGGTATGGTGTCTCATGCCTGGAATCCCAGCACTCTGGGAGGCCAAGGAGGGAGGGTCACTTAAGTTCAGGAGACCAGCCTGGGCAACATGGCAATACCTCGTCTCCACAAATAAAAAAAATTAGCCAGGTGTGATGAAGCATGCCCGCAGCCCCAGCTACTGGGGAGGCTGAGGCAGCAGGATCACTTGAGCCCCAGAGGTCGAGGCTGCAGTGCTCACTGCAACTTTTTTGCCCAAAAAACTTGAGTTTCAGCCCAAACACCATTCCCATTGAATAGCAAGCAACTTTGAGCAAATATCTCAGCTTCTCCCTCTGTAAATTCCAACAGTAAGGCTCTTCTAGCACTATGTACAAACAAGTATTTCAGCCTTCCTACAAAGAGACAGACTACCTTTATAGTTAGTTTCTTTTCTTTTCTTTTTTTTTTTAGATGGGGTCTTGTTCTGTTGCCCAGGCTGCAGTGCAGTGGTGTGATCACGACTCACTACAGCCTTGAGCTCCCGGGCTCAGGCACTCCTCCTGCCTCAGCCTCCCCAGTAGCTGGGAGCACAGGCACACCCCACCACATCTGACTAGTTTTTAAATTATTTGTAGAGATGAGGTCTTGCCATGTTGACCAGGCTGGGTTTTTTCATGTGTGAAATAGAACACGTCACAGGGTCATCATGAGGATGGAGTCAGCTGGCCATCTAATGAACTGACATTTAACCAGGAGGTACTCAGTAAGTGCTAGATTCTTCTCTTTGGAACCTGAAAGACCAGAGGAGAGCCCAGCAAACTCAGAGAAGCAGGAAAGACCATTCACAGGATGTTGTTCCTGGGTGCTGATGCCCCACAATTGGGAGGTCACCACTCCACTCCTGGGATGGCCACCAAAACTCACTTATTCACAGCTATGGACTGACAGAGCAAGAATCAGGAGAAATAGATGAGTTTCGTCTGACCTGCTAATCTTCCACTAGATGGCATCATTGTCAAGTGTCTGTAATTTCAAATGCGCTAGGAAGGAACTGATTGCCCATTAACTGTTTATGCCTTAACACTTTATTTTTATTTGTCCTTGTTTTTCTTTTGAGTCACTTGAAATTAAAGAAAAAAATGTTGAGACCAGGCACAGCGGCTCACTCCTGTAATCCCAGCACTTTGGGAGGCCAGTGTGAGAGGATCACGTGAGCCCAGGAATTCAAGACTAGCCTGAGCAATACAGTGAGACTTTGTCGCTACATAAATATAAAAAATTAGCCAGGTGTGGTGGTGCACACCTGTAGTCTCAGCTACTCAGGAGGCTGAGGTGGGAGGATCACCTGAGCCTGGGAGATGGAGGTTACAGTGAGCCGAGATCACACCACTGCACTCTAGCCTGGGCTACATAGCAAGACCCTGTCTCAAACAAACAAACAAGCAAGACAAACAAACAAGAAACAAGTTCACCCAGGTCAGCTGGTGTAGTCTTCCCAGAATCCTCAGCAACCCCTTCCCTGAGGGAGATCTGGGGGTCTCCTTGCATCACTTTGGGACCCAGCGAGTACAGCATTCTCCCAGGTGGCAGCCCAGGCCGTTCTGGATACAAGACAGCAAGACGGAGTCACCAGAGCCCCTACTAGTTCCCTGCCCCTACAAGGAATCCCAAAGCCTCCCTTCTTTCCTTGTGCGCAGCCTGTGGTAAACACCCAGATTTTCTGGAATCGTCTTCTCTCCATTAACAAAATCTTGACAAATCATCTCTTAGGATAGATCGCTTCTGCAGGCAGCTAAGGGCCTACCTAGATCCTTATTGACTTTGGTTCAGCTGGGCACGGTGGTGCACGCCTGTAATCCCAGCACTTTAGGAGGCCGAGGCACGTGGATCCCCTGAGGTCAGAAGTTTGACACCAGCCTAGCCAACGTGGCAAAACCCGTGTCTACTAAAAATACAAAAATTAGCTGGGCGTGGTGGTGCGTGCCTGTAATCCCAGCTACGAGGGGAGCTGACGTAAGAGGATAGCTTGAGCCTGGGAGATAGAGGTTGCAGTGAGCTGAGATTGTGCCACTGCACTCTAACCTGGGCAACAGAGCGAGACTCCATCTCAAAAAAAAGCAAAAAACAAAACACACACACACACACACACACACACACATCCATGGTTAAGTCATAATCTTAGTTAAGTATTACTGGTTTCACCTGGGAGGTTACCTTTGGTAAAGTCCGAAAGCCAGGAATATCGGCTATTTGTCCTGGCTAGAGTGGTAATAAGAGATTTGGTTAAAAGTCAGGCTCTGCTCTGTTTTGCATTGTGTTACCTGATTTTTTTTTTTTTTACTTTTAGGGTATCAGAAATTACATTATGAGAGAGCTTTTAGCCTTAGTGTGTAATAGCTAGGTAGGAAATATACTTCAAGGGATGGCTAATGGCAGTTATGGGGGAATATTCAGTTCTTTGCATGTTTAGATCAGAGAACCATGCTCTTGACCACCTAGAAGGTATGGAAACATACCCACCCCCTCACCCCCGAGAGATAAGACTCCTATAAGGGATAGCTGGATTCCCTTTATTTAGGGATCCAAGCCTGCCTATTAGTCCCTGGAAACTGCATACTTTCCTGGCCCTGTTCCTTAAAAGGCTCCACCCTAAAGCCAGTAATTAACTTACGTCCTTTTTTTTTGTTTTGAGACAGAGTCTTGCTCTGTCGCCCAGGCTGGAGTGCAATGGCACGATTTCGGCTCACTGCAACCTCTGCCTCCCAGGCTCAAGTGATTCTCCTGCCTCAGCCTCCAGAGTAGCTGGGATTACAGGTGTGTGCCACCACATCTGGCTAATTTTTGTATTTTTACAAAATTAGAGATGGGGTTTTGTCATGTTGGCCAGGCTGGTTTCGAATTCCTGACCTCAGGTGATCTGCCCACCTCAACCTCCCAAAGTGCTGGGATTACAGGCGTGAGCCACCACACCCAGCCTTAACTTACGACTTTAAAGAACTCTCCATGTGTAAGATTTTCCTGGCCATCTTGAAACCGCCTTTGCAAAATGACTGAGACAGTGAAAAAGATCTAACTTAATCGACTCCATTTTGCTTCTAACCTCCAAGCTGTCCTTGTCCATTCCTGGACAGGCTGAACTAACTTTGGGAGAAACTTAGTTTATAGTTTAAAATAAAGACAAGCTGGGTGCGGTGGTGGCTAGGTGAGGTGGCTCAGGCCTGTAATCCCAGCACTTTGGGAGGCTGAGGCAAGTGGATCACCTGAGGTTAAGAGTTTGAGACCAGCCTGACCAATATGGTGAAACCCTGTCTCTACTAAAAATACAAAAATTAGCTGGGTGTGGTGACAGTCACCTGTAGTCCCAGCTACTCTGGAGGCTGACACAAGACAATTGCTTGAACCTGGGAGGTGGAGGGTGCAGTGAGCTGAGATCCCACCACTGCACTCCAGCCTGGGCACAACAGCGAAGACTCCATCTCTAACACAAACAAACAAACAAACAGAGACATTAACAGCCCTTTCCCAAAGCAGACCTCTTTCTTGCCTGGGGACTAGATTGCCTTTGTAGGACTAACATTAGCCACAAGATTAGAAATTATGGTTTAAGAGTCATGCAACTGGAAGCTGCAAGATTCTGATCCTCCCTAAACTGCTGCTAAGATCAGTGCCTGAGATATTTTGCAGACCCTGCTCTTGGTGGATCAGCTGGCACCACCCAGGTGGATAAACTGACTCATCTGATCTTGTGGTCCCCACCCAGGAACTCAGTTCAAGAAGACAACTTCTACTCCCTGTGGATTTCATTCCTGACCAATCAGTACTCCTGGCTTCCTGGCTTCCCCCAACCCACCAAGTTGCCCTTAAAAACTCTGCTGCCTGAAAGCTTGGGGAGACTGATTTGAGTAACAATAGAACTCTGGTCTCCTGCAAAGCCGGCCCTGTGTGAATCGCTCTTTCTCTATTGCAGTTCTCCTCTCTTAATAAATCAGTCTGACTAGGCAGTGGGCAAGGTGAACCCATTGAGCTGTTACAGTCTCTTTTTTTTTTTTTTTTTGAGACGGAGTCTTGCTCTGTTTCCCGGGCTGGAGTTCAGTGGTGCGATCTCGGCTCACTGCAAGCTCCACATCCTGGGTTCACCCCATTCTCCTGCCTCAGCCTCCCGAGTAGCTAGGACTACAGGCGGCTGCCACCACGCCCGGCTAACTTTTTGTATTTTTTTTTTTTTTTAGCAGAGATGGGGTTTCACCATGTTAGCCAGGATGGTCTCGATCTCCTGACCTCGTGATCTGCCCGCCTCGGCCTCCCAAAGTGCTGGGATTACAGGTGTGAGCCGCCGTGCCCAGCCGAGCTGTTACAATCTTAACTGCAGTTATTCACACCCTTTTCCTTGGTTTGAGTAAAATATAGATTTGTTATTGGAAAGGGGTCTCAATCTAGACCTCAAAAGAGGGTTCTTGGATCTCACACGAGGTAATTCAGGGTGAGTCCACAGAGTAAAGTGAAAGCAAGTTTTTATTAGAAAAGTAAAGAAACAAAACAATGGCTGCGCCATAGGCAGAGCAGCTCCGAGGCCGCTGGTTGGCTATTTTTGGATATTTCTTAATTATATGCTAAACAAAGGATGGATTATTCATGAGCTTTCTGAGAAAGGGGCAAGGAATTCCTGGAACTGATGATTTCTCTTCCTTATGGACCATATATGTTAACTTCCAGACATTGCCATGCCATTTGTAAGCTCTCATGGCACTGGTGGGAGTGTCTTTTAGCATGCTAATGTATTATAATTAGCATATAATGAGCAGCAAGGACAGCCAGAGGCAACTTTCCTTGCCATCTTGATTTTGGTGGGTTTTGGCAGCTTCTTACTGCATCCTGGTTTATCAGCTGGGTCTTTGTGACCTGTATCTTGTACTGATCTTCTGTCCTGGGACTAAGAATGTCTAATCTGGGAGTGCAGCCAAGCAGGTCTCAGCGTCATTCTACACAGCCCCTATTCAAGAGGGAGTTGCTCTGGTTCGAATGCCTCTGAAATATTTGCTAAATGCCTTTTTTTTTTTTTTAGACAGAGTTTTGCTCTTGTTCTCCAGGCTGGAGGGCAATGGCACAATCTTGACTCACTGCAACCTCCACCTCCCGAATTCAAGCGATTCTCCTGCCTCAACCTCCCAAGTAGCTAGAATTACAGGCATGCACCACCATGCCCGGCTAATTTTTTGTATTTTTAGTAGAGATGAGGTTTCTCCATGTTGGTCAGGCTGATCTCAAACTCCCAACCTCAGGTGATCCACCCACCTCGGCCTCCCAAAGTGCTGGGATTACAAGCGTGAGCTAACGTGCCCAGCCTTGCTAAATGCTTTAATATCATAAACTGCTTTAACTTTTTCTTTTTCTTTTTTTTGAGACTGGAGTCTCGCTCTGTCACCCAGGCTGGAGTGCAGTGGCTCGATCTCGGCTCACTGCAGCCTCCACTTCCTGGGTTCAAGCGATTCTCCTGCCTCAGCCTCCCAAGTAGCTGGAACTACAGGTATGTGCCACTACGCGTGGCTAATTTTTGTATTTTTTTAGTAGACTCAGGGTTTCACCATGTTGGCCAGGATGTTTCTTTAATTTGATAATTGTTCAACTTACCTGCTTTGGAGCCATTCGATTCTAAATAAGCCCTATTAGTTTCGAGATAATGCCTAACCTCCTAGGAATGCAGCCCAGCAGGTCTCAGCCTCACTTTACCCAGCTCCTACTCAAGATGGAGTCATTCTTGTTCCAATGCCTCTGACACATTCCCCCTCCCTTTTACAAGGGGACTTTTCATCCTAAGTGTTGTAGAGCGATGAGGATCCATCCTCTGTAATTTCTTTAGGAGAAATACGTGTGATGGCATTCCTGCCTATTAGGTTACCTTATATTCAGGATAGAGAGGAGCTTAGTCAGAGAGCGACAGTATGGTCAGGGTCATTCATAACTGTGAGTTCTGACAAAAGGTGATATTTAGAAGATTAATAAGTGTTCAATTTAAGAAATTATCCAAAGTAAACCAAATAAGGAGGCTTTCCACCAATTAGACAACTGTGTTGGAACCAAGCTGAGATGGAGTGGCTAGCCAATTCCGTCTGCGCCCAGAATTAGATATTGATCCAGATTTTTATGTTACTCATTCCTCTCTTTTTCTGAGCAGCAGCCAGAAATCACTGGTTGGTTCACAGGAATAAGCAGGGTCAGTTTAAATTGCAGAAAAAACTAAGAAGATTTTTTGGCTTTTTATTAGTTCAGTCTACGCAGTTAGTTCCTGTTTTGCTGAATGCTTATAGACTCATTAGTTTTCCAACAGAGTCTTGGAAGTTCTTTCCTCTCCATTTTAATGGCACACGTTCCAAAGTTATCATAAACTTGCATTTAAGAGTACTTGTCAGAGTTCTATAGCTGATTATAAACCACCTTTTGAAGAGGATCAAAACAAGACAATTGGCTGTAGATGATGTGAAAGGAAAATAAATCTTGGAACTCTGAAATCACTAAGCAAAATGGAAAAGTCACGTTGGGAACTGCATCAGGCAAACCTGCCTCCCATTCTTTTTTTTTTTTGAGACGGAGTCTCGCTCTGTCACCCAGGCTGGAGTGCAGTGGCCGGATCTCAGCTCACTGCAAGCTCCGCCTCCCGGGTTTACGCCATTCTCCTGCCTCAGCCTCCCGAGTAGCTGGGACTACAGGCGCCCGCCACCTCGCCCGGCTAGTTTTTTGTATTTTTTAGTAGAGACAGGGTGTCACCGTGTTAGCCAGGATGGTCTCGATCTGCTGACCTCGTGATCCGCCCGTCTGGGCCTCCCAAAGTGCTGGGATTATAGGCTTGAGCCACCGCACCCGGCCCCTCCCATTCTTAAATAAGATAGCTACAAAGATTTAAAAAAAAAGAGCCATATACCTCCCTTACAATTTGCCCACAAGTAAATTCCTTGGGGGTCTCAAGAGCTTTACCTTAGAACCGTTCTGTTGAATTTCACGCTGGCAGTGTAAATTGATAGCTTATTTTCACAGGTGCAGGACAAAGACTAGAACTCAAAGTCATCCCTCTGCTCACCTGAGACAAATGCATATCTGATTGCTTCGGCTCCCCTACTGTTTACATTATCGTATGTAAAAATGCAGATTTACTGAGTCAGACAATGGCATAAGTAACTATTCATCTACTCCCCTGCCTTATGTAAACTGTGTAAAGGCTGGGCAAAGACTCAGAAAGATGCAACCATTTGTCTCTTATCTACCCAGACGTTTTAAAAGTTTCTTCCTCTTCCCGCAATATCCATCCTTCCCCTTTTAAATATTGAAGCCCTCAAAATCTTTGGAGAATGGCACAGTCTCCTGGGCACATGTCCTTAACCTTGAAAATAAACTTTCTAAATTGATTGAGACCTGTCTCAGATACTTTTAGTTAACAATGACAAAAAGTCTTAGGGCAGCCACGGTTAAAGACACAATTGACTAGAAATTTTGGTTATTTCTGTGGCATGCAACAATTTTACATTGCAGTTATAATTACTGATAGTATACAATAATAAGTCATGTCAGAATTACAGGAGTTTCCCATAATTTTGGAGCATAAAATCAACAACACATTCATACAAATAAAATCCAAAGGAAGCCAAACACTGTTTTATATTTGACCATGCTTCCTGTATGATTTTAATATACCAAATAGGCCAAACATTTCATTTTGAACTTATGGAACTTAACATCTAAAATGATTAATCAGGTCAGAAAAAGACATCATTTAGAATTTGATTTTGGAAAGTTTGTCAAATATCAGAGATTTAAAGCACTTGATATTATAAAATAAAATCCCAGGTCACCATAAGTCATTTATTTAGTCAAATTGATAACTCAAAGATTTTTAAAAGGCAAAAAACCTTTACTCATTGATAGCGGGCAAACAGCTTTCCAAATAATGTCTCTTTTTCCTCCCTTCTTTTTCCTGTAGCTTATTTAAAAGCAAACAAAAATCTTTCATTGTCTTTTAATATTATGTGAAAATGTTGTTCAAGAAAGAAAGTCAAATTTCACTTTTGCATTAATGTACTATTAATGTCAAACCCAATTCTTAATAAAACCTTATAGACAAATCTATACAATCTTAATGATTCACCATGGGGTAAGATTCTCATAAACCTTTTATAAGATTTTTGCTTTCTCTCTTTATTTTAAAAAAAAAAAACAGATCAATGTTCCAAGGAAAACTGTTATGCTTTTATTTCAATATTTGATTTATTGAAAAAACTGAATAATACCCCCTTTAACTTTAGCCAATATGTTCACACATAGAATTTCTTTTATGAGATTAACCTTTCACAACCATCCACAACTTGCTCAAACCTCAGCTTTATCCTATTTAAATTTCACAGTCCTTTTTTTTTTTTCCTCTTTTTTTCTTTTTGAGACAGAATCGCTTCATTGCCCAGGCTGGAGTGCAGTGGTATGATCTAGGCTCACTGCAAACTCTGTATCCTGGATTCAAGAGATTTTCGTGCCTTAGCCTGGCGAGTAGCTGGGATTATAGGCCTGCGCCACCATGCTTGGCTAAGTTTTATATTTTTAGTAGAGACATGGTTTTGCCATATTGCCCAGTCTGGTCTTGAACTCCTGGACTCAAATGGTCAAGTAACCTGCCTCAGCCTCTCAAACTGTTGGGATGTATAGGTGTGAGCCACTGCACTCAGCCAAAATAATCTTTTAACCCTCCAAACTAGGCCAAAAAATCCACATTCCCATGCCTTCTTGTAAACTTTTACCAAAAACATTGGACTTTTCTTACACACCTTGTATGCATGTCCCAGTGTAACTCTTAGCAACTTTTATTTTTGGTGAAAAACTTGGCGAGTAGTGCAGATAAGGTCTGACTCTTTCCAGCATGGCCAAGGGGCATGGCTACCCTCACATATCCCCAGGCCTTCCCGAGACTCTAATGGTTCCAAAAGTCATAGAAGCAGTTTGTGTAGTTTAGTAAACACAATATCTGACCTGCCTAACTTAGACCAAATGTTTAAATTTTGAAGACAATTTTTATTTTACCAATAATCTTTAAAACTATCTATCTCCCGCCGGCGTGGTGGCTCAAGCCTGTAATCCCAGCACTTTGGGAGGCCGAGACGGGCGGATCACGAGGTCAGGAGATCGAGACCATCCTGGCTAACACAGTGAAACCCCGTCTCTACTAAAAATACAAAAACTAGCCGGGCGACGAGGCGGGCGCCTGTAGTCCCAGCTACTTGGGAGGCTGAGGCAGGAGAATGGCGTAAACCCGGGAGGCGGAGCTTGCAGTGAGCTGAGATCCGGCCACTGCACTCCAGCCTGGGCGACAGAGCGAGACTCTGCCTCAAAAAAAAAAAAAAAAAAAAAAAAACTATCTATCTCCCAAAGATTATTTAAGTCATGTGAACTAAAAGGCATTAAAGTTTCTACTTTTCTGAGAAATACTTAAGTGCTTATTTTTCTTTAAACAAATTAACTAGAGATCTTTTATATAAACATGATACACACAACACATATAAATATGCACACAGAAGAAGAGCTTTTTTTTTTTTTTTTTTTTGTATTTTTAGTAGAGACGGGGTTTCACCATGTTAGCCAGGATGGTCTCGATCTCCTGACCTTGTGATCCGCCCGTCTCGGCCTCCCAAAGTGCTGGGATTACAGGCTTGAGCCACCGCGCCCGGCCTTTTTTTTTTTTTTAAGACAGGATCTCACTCTGTCACCTAGGCTGGAGTGTAGTGCCGTGATCTTGGCTCACTACAGCCTCGAGCTCCCAGGATCAAGCAATTCTCGTGCCTCAGCTTCCCGAGTAGCTGGGATTACAGGCACCCGCCACCAGGCCCGGCTAATTTTTGTATTTTTAGTAGAGACGGGGTTTCACCATGTTAGCCAGGATGGTCTCGATCTCCTGACCTTGTGATCCGCCCGTCTCGGCCTCCCAAAGTGCTGGGATTACAGGCTTGAGCCACCGCGCCCGGCCTTTTTTTTTTTTTTAAGACAGGATCTCACTCTGTCACCTAGGCTGGAGTGTAGTGCCGTGATCTTGGCTCACTACAGCCTCGAGCTCCCAGGATCAAGCAATTCTCGTGCCTCAGCTTCCCGAGTAGCTGGGATTACAGGCACCCGCCACCAGGCCCGGCTAATTTTTGTATTTTTAGTAGAGATGGGGTTTCACCATGTTGCCCAGGCTGGTCTCGAACTCCTGTCCTCAAGTGATCCACCCTTCTCAGCCTCCCAAAGTGCTGGGATTATAGGCGTGAGCCACTTGGCCCAGTTTTTAAGTTTCTTAACTGGATTACTAACTTCAGGTTGGAGCCCTTTGAGGAATAGGGTCAGGAAAGCATGTAACTTCCAAGAAGATGACTCTGATCCAAACATAGAAAGAGCCGAGTACCCCCCATAGCTGCCATTAGCCATCCCTAAAAGTATATTTCCCACCAAGTTGTTACATACCAATACTAAAAGCTCTCTCATAATGCAGTCATTTCTGATACCCCCAAAAGTCAAAAACATCAAGTAATGCAATGCATAACAGAGCAGAGCGTTAGATTTTGAGAGGGATCTCTCCGCTTTCAACTTCTGGCATTCCATGAGGAAAACAGGTTTTTCCCAAAACGGGGTCTGTCTCAGGTTCCTAGAAATTATCTCAGGTCTTCTCATGTGGGCATCAAGAGTGACAAGAAGACAAAATGGAGAAAACAATTCAGTTGACTGAGAAGAAAAAAACTTTTTAAAAAGAAATATTTGATTTAAGAAGAGAAAGAAACTGTAAAGGCCTTTTAGATAGATGCATAGTTGGCTGAGTGAGGTGGCTCAGGCCTGTAATCCCAGCACTTTGGGAGCTGGAGGCAGGTGGATCACTTGAGGTCAGGAGTTCGAGACCAACCTGGTCAACACAGTGAAACTCCGTCTCTACTAAAAATACAAAAATCAGCCGGGCATGGTGGCAGATGCCTGTAATCCCAGCTGAGGCAGGAGAATTGCTTGAATCTGAGAGGTGGAGCTTGCAGTAAGCAGAGATCATGCCATTACACTCCAGCCTGGGCGACAGAGGGAGATGTCATCTCAAATAATAGGTATCTAGATAGATAGATAGATAGATAGATAGATAGATAGATAGATAGATAGATAGACAGACAGATAGATGTGTAGCTTGAATATCCACTTTTAATTTAGCTGAGTTTTAACCAAATCTCTTATTACCAGACTCTAGCCGGGACAAACAGACAGTATTTCTGGCTTTTGAACTTTACCAATGGCAATCTCCTAGGTGAAACCAATGAGCCTTAACTAAAGTTGTGACTTAATCATGGGCATAGGAGGTATTTTCAAAGAGATGGTGAGCGGTTTTATAAGATCTGGAATCTCCAAAAGTAACTCTAAGAAAGGAAAATTCAAGACTGGAAATCTGATGGGCCAGCTTGAATAGTGGGCTTATAGGGGTCCCAAGTCCACATTCTATCCTGTGGTACCCCTCTCTTCATGACAGAACAACACAGAAAGACAAATTCATGACACAAGGTACACCAGATTCACTACAGCCTAAGACTAGCCTCACAAATAATTTTTCCTATTAATCAAAACCTTGCAGAGGAAACACAGTATTTTTTTTTTAACCATTTATTCAACCATTTTGCACACAGAGAGAGGCCAGAAGCTTGACTGGTAAGAATTTTTTTTTTTTTTTTTTAGACAAGGTATCTCTCTGTCACCTAGGCTGGGGTGCAGTGACAAGATCTCTGCCCACTGCAACCTCCACCTCCCTGCTTCAAGTGATCCTTCCACCTCAGCCCTCCAAATAGCTGGGACTACAGGCGTGTACCACCACACCCAACTAATTTTTGTGGTTCTTTTTGTAGAGATGAGGTTTCACCATGTTGCCCAGGCTGGTCTCAAACTCCCAATCGCAGGTGATCCTCCCACCTCAGCCTCCCAGAGTGCTGGGATTACAGGTGTGAGTCACTGCACCTGGTCTCTGACTGGTAAGAAATCCTTACCCTTTTGCCAGCATGCCAAGTTTCTAGGTTCCCTTTCTCTGTGTGACTTTGGTGGCCCTGCTTGCTGTGCCATAGCTACGGGGGCCAAGCCATGCGACAAAAGAGAATCATCTTTTTCTGTTTCATGGAACCATAAGCAAAAGCCTCTCAATTTTGCAAGATGCTGCCCAAGAGGCTGCATGGAGAAATCAAATTAACATTTTTCATTCTGGCTGGAGCAAAATACATGTGACAAAACATAGATACTAGCCACCCCGCTGAGCACCCAATATCCACCTGGCAAGGCTCAAACTTGCTTCTGTTGGCCCCTGTTATCTTTGATCTACTCAAAGTGGAGTGGAAGGATCTCCAAACCAGGAGTTTCAACATGTGGTCTCTGGGCAAGACGGAAGAGTGGACAGTCACCCTGTGTGACAGAAAAGATAGAAAAGGGAAAGGAAAGGAAAGGAAGACAGAGAGAGGAAAGTGGAGGGAGTAAAGCATTGCCTGTGGCAGAGAAGGGGAGATGAGAAGCACCGGAAGGCCATAGAAAGACCCACCATCAAAGCAACACTGAAACAAAAGTTCAGGTGACTGCTTGTCAGTAACAAAGGGATCTTTTCCAGGAGTCCCCTCAGATCTCAATTTTCCCTTTGATGGAGGAAAAAACCCGCAGTCATCAGCAAAGAACACAAGGTGGATTAATCCAAAGAGAATAGCTGTTAGCATCCCATAGTGCCAAATTCTTTTTTTTTTTTTTTTAGACAATCTCGCTCTGTAGCCCAGGCTGGAGTACAGTAGCACTATTTCGGCTCACTGCAACCTCCACCCCCCAGGTTCAAGTGATTCTCCTACCTCAGCCTCTTCAGTAGCTAGGATTACAGGTGCACACCACCATGCCTGGCTAATGTTTGTATTTTTAGTAGAGACGGGGTTTCATGATGTTGGCTAGGCTGGTCTCGAACTCCTGACCTCAAGTTATCTACCTGCCTCAGCCTCCCAAAGTGCTGAGGTTACAGGCATGAGTCACTGCGCCCAGCCACTAGATCCATTTTTAACTAAGAGGGGCCTTACTGAGGAGGACCTCTAACCCACTATGTCTTAGGGGGGAATCTAACCCTTCGAAGTTGGGCTTCTAACCCAACTTTTTGTCCCTTAACCAGGATAAAATGTACCCGTTACTTACCCAAAGTCGGTCAATTAGTGCTGCACAGATGATTTTCTTTCGGGCCAAGGGTCTATCTGGTAATGTCTTTTTGTGCTTTGCCAGGAAGATGTTCCTGGAAAAGGGTCAAGATGTTCCTGGAAAAGGGGTCCCGATACAGACCCCAAGAGAGGGTTCTTGGATTTCACACAAGAAAGAACTCAGGATGTGTCCACAGAGTACAGCGAAGACACCTTTATTAGAGAAGTGAAGAAACAGAAGAATGGTTACTCAAGAGGCATAGCAGCCCCGAGCGCTGCTGTTGGCTGTTTTTCTGGTTATGTCCTGATCGTATGCTAAACAATGAGTTGATTATTCATGAGTTTTCTGGGAAAGGGGAAGGAATTCTTGAAACTGAGGCAGTCCATATAACTTTCAGATGTTGCCATGGTATTGTAAACTGTCATGGCACTGGTGGGAGTGTCTTTTAGCATGCTAATCCATTATAATTAGCATATAATGAGCAATGAAGACATTCCAGAGGTCACTTGTCATCTCAGTTTTGGCAAGTTTTGAGTGGTTTCTTTATTGCATCCTGTTTTATCACTTGGGTCTTTGTGACCTATATCTTGTGCTGATCTCCTATTCTGTGACTAAGAATGCCTAACCTGGGAATGCAATTCAGAAGGTCTCAGCCTCATTTTACCCAGCTCCTATTAAAAAGAATAGTTGCTCTGGTTGCAGCACCTCTGACACATTTGCTAAATGGTTTAATGTTATAAATTGCTTCTTTAATGTGATAATTGTTCAACTTACCTGCTTTGGAGCAAAGAGCTGAGGAAGTGGAGTTATCTATGTCCCCTAGCTATGCTGAGAAGAGTCAGACCTTCTCTGTATTTAGCTGGTGTTCTAGACTCCACACCTGGTACATAAATAAAATCTCTTACTTGCCAGGTTTTTCACCAAGAATAAAAGTAACTAAGAGGTAATATTGTAACATATGTAATTGAGAGTACTGGAGAAACAGTTTTACATGCAAAGTATGTAAGGAAAGTAGAATGTGTTTTTGGTAAAGAAGATATGGGAATATAGGTTTTTTGGCCTAATTTAGAGAGTTAAAGGATTGTTTTAAATTCGACAGGATAAAGCTAAAGTTTTGAGTAAGTTGTGAAAGGTTTGTGAAAGATTAATCTTATTTTTTTTTTTTTTTTTTTTTTTTTTTTTTTTTGAGACGGAGTCTTGCTCTGCCACCCAGGCTGGAGTGCAGTGGCCGGATCTCAGCTCACTGCAAGCTCCGCCTCCCGGGTTTATGCCATTCTCCTGCCTCAGCCTCCTGAGTAGCTGGGACTACAGGCGCCCGCCTCGTCGCCCGGCTAGTTTTTTGTATTTTTAAGTAGAGACAGGGTTTCACCGTATTAGCCAGGATGGTCTCGATCTCCTGACCTCGTGATCCGCCCGTCTCGGCCTCCCAAAGTGCTGGGATTACAGGCTTGAGCCACCGCGCCCGGCCGAAAGATTAATCTTATAAAACAAATTCTATGTGTGAACATATTGTCTAAGTTAAAGGGGTATCATTCAGTTTTTCCATAAATTGAACATTGAAATAAAACCACAACAGTTTTCTTAGGGCTTTGATTTGATCCTTTTTTTTTTTGACACAGAGTCTTGCTCTGTTGCCCAGGCTGGAATACAGTGGTGCAATCTGGGCTCACTACAACCTCCACCTCCCAGGTTCAAGCGATTCTCATGCCTCAGCCTCCCAAGTAGCTGGGATTACAAGTGTGTACCACTATGCCTGGCTAGTTTTTGTATTTTTAGTACAGATGGGATTTCACCATATTGGCCAGGCTGGTCTCAAACTCCTGACCTCAAGTGATCCACCCAGCTCAGTCTCCCAAAGTGCTGGGATTACAGGCTTGAGCCATTGCGCCTGGCCAATTTGATCCTTAAACAGAAAATTGTAAAGGGCTATAAAAGGCTTATCATAATCTTACCTTATGGTCAAACTAATTAAAATTAAATAAATTTGTCTACAGCTTTTATTAAGAATTGGGTTTGACATTAATAGTACACTAATGCAAAGGTGAAATTTGGCTTTCTCTCTTGAATAAAATTTTCACGTAATATTAAAAGATAATGAAAGATTTTTGCTTACCTTTTGAATAAACTACAGGAAAAAGAAGAGAAATTAAAAAGAATTTTTTTGGAAAGCTACATCTTCCTCTATCAGTGAGTAAAGGTTTTTGTCTTTTAAAAATCTTTGAGTTGGCGGAGCGCGGTGGCTCAAGCCTGTAATCCCAGCACTTTGGGAGGCCGAGACGGGCGGATCACAAGGTCAGGAGATCGAGACCATCCTGGCTAACGCAGTGAAACCCCGCCTCTACTAAAAAATACAAAAAAACTAGCTGGGCGAGGTGGTGGGCGCCTGTAGTCCCAGCTACTTGGGAGACTGAGGCAGGAGAATGGCGTAAACCCGGGAGGCGGAGCTTGCAGTGAGCAGAGATCCAGCCACTGCACTCCAGCCTGGGCCACAGAGTGAGACTCCGTCTCAAAAAAAAAAAAAAAAAAAAAGGCGGGCGCGGTGGCTCAAGCCTGTAATCCCAGCACTTGGGAGGCCGAGACGGGTGGATCACGAGGTCAGGAGATCGAGACCATCCTGGCTAATATGGTGAAACCCCGTCTCTACTAAAAAATACAAAAAAACTAGCCGGGCGACGAGGCGGGCGCCTGTAGTCCCAGCTACTCGGGAGGCTGAGACAGGAGAATGGCGTGAACCCGGGAGGCGGAGCTTGCAGTGAGCTGAGAGCCGGCCACTGCACTCCAGCCTGGGTGGCAGAGCAAGACTCCGTCTCAAAAAAAAAAAAAAAAAAAAAAAAAAAACCTTTGAGTTATGATTTTGGCTAAATAATGACTTATGTTGATCTAGGATTTTATTTATAATATCAGTATTTTAAATATTTGATATTTGATAAACTTTCCAAAATCAAATTTTAAATTATGTCTTTTTCTGACCTGATTAATCCTTTTAGATATTAAGTCCTGTAAAATCCAAAAATGACATATTTGGACCAGGTGCAGTGGCTCATGCCTGTAATTCTAGCACTTTGGGAGGCCGAGGCCAGTGGATCACTTCAGGCCAGTAGTTTGAGACAAGCCTGGCCAATGTGGCAAAACCCCATCTCTACTAAAAATACAAAAATTAGCCAGTCATGGTGGTGTGTGCTTCTAGTCCCAGATACTCAGGAGGCTGAGGCACAAGAATCACTTGAACATGTGAGGTGAAGACTGCAGTGAGCCGAGATTATGTACTGCATTCCAGCCTGGTGGACAGAGTGAGACTGCGTCACTGCATTCCAGCCTGGGGGACAGAGTGAAACTGTCTCAAAAAAAAAAAAAAAGAAAACAGATTTGACCTATGTGGTATATTAAAATCATACTGGAAGCACTGTCAAATATGAAATGGTGTTTGGCTTTCTTTGGGATTTATCTGTATAAGTATGTTATTGATACATAGTATAAAATTATGGGAAACTCCTATAGTTCTGATATGAGTTAGTGTAAGTTATCAGTAATAATTATAATTTTTATGTAAAATTGTTGTATACCACAGAAGTGACCAAATTTCTTTGTCAATTGTGTCTTTGAATGTGGCTCCCCTAAGACCTTTTGTCATCCACAGACAATTGTTGTCTTGTTTTGATCCTGTTCAAAAGATGTTTTATAATTAGCTATAGGACTCTGACTCTTAAATCCAGGTCTCTGCTAACTTTTGAAAGTGTGCCATTAAAGTAGAGGGGAAAAATTTCCAAGACTCTCTTGGAAAACTGTGTTCATAAACATCAAGCAAAACAGGACTTAATTGCATAGACTAAATTAATAAAAGACCAAAATAATCTTCTTATGACTTTTTGCTTCAAACATTGCTGATCCTCTCTGTTTTGTTTTTCAGAGTCAAGAAAACTCTTCTTTTGAATTATTTACAGCTTTTAACAATTAAGTAAAGTATACTCCTATGAGCAGAATTTGGAGCATATTTCTTTCTCTCTACCTGATTTTTCCAGAATCTGGAAACTATTTGTGAGTATTCATGAGTGTTTTTTGTTTGTTTGTTTGGTTGGTTTTTTTTTTTTTTTTTTTGAGACGGAGTCTCGCTCTGTCACCCAGGCTGGAGTGCTGTGGCCGGATCTCAGCTCACTGCAAGCTCCGCCTCCCGGGTTCACACCATTCTCCTGCCTCAGCCTCCCGGGTAGCTGGGACTATAGGCACCGCCACCTCGCCTGGCTAGTTTTTTGTAGTTTTTAGTAGAGACGGGGTTTCACCATGTTAGCCAGGATGGTCTCGATCTCCTGACCTCGTGATCCGCCCGTCTCGGCCTCCCAAAGTGCTGGGATTACAGGCTTGAGCCACCGCGCCCGGCGGTTGGTTGGTTTTTTATTTGTTTGTTTGTTTGTTTGTTTGTCTGGACAGGGCGTTTCTCTCTCATCCAGGCTGAAGTTCAGTGGCATGGTCACAATCGTCACAGCTCACTATAGCCTCAGCCTCACAGGCTCAAGTGATCCACTCACCTCAGCCTTCCAAGTATCTGGGGTTACAATTGTGTATCACCACGCCCAGCTAATTTTGTTTTATTTTTTTGTAGAGATGAGGTCTCACTATGTTGGCCAATCTGGTCTCAAACTCCTGGGCACAAGTGATCCTCCCACATCAGCCCCGCAAAGTGCTGGGATTGCCAGTGTGAGCCACCACATCTGGACTAGTATTCTTAACTTATGGCAATATAGCTATTTGCATAAGTGCAATAAGAATCTGTTTTTCTTTTGTATCAGGTTATTTTACCTGGAGTGCTTTCAAATACAAACAGACTGCTTTAAAGGAATCAAAGTTGACATATCAAGCCAATAAAAGCCCCTTAGGAAAACTGCCATCATACCTTGTCTATACAATCCCTGTACAGGGTTTCTGACTTGTGGCAAGTAAAGAATGTCACTTTCTGACAGGCCCAGAAGCCTCAAGTTATTTTGGGACCTCAAGAAGAGAGAAATTTACCCAACTCATATAGGTATTTGCAGGCACAGATTAATCAGTGGCTGGGCTCAAGGCCTTAAAAACTCTAATCTAAGAGTCCTTATAGAACAAAGTTCCATCAAAGCCAATTTTATTTTTCTATTATTATTATTATTGTTATTATTTTGAGATGGAGTTTTGCTCTTGTTGCCCAGGCTGGAGTGCAATGGCATGATCTCTGCTCACCGCAAGCTCCGCCTCCTGGGTTCAAGAAATTCTCCTGCCTCAGGTTCCCAAGTAGCTGGGATTACAGGCATGCACCACCACGCCCAGCTAATTTTGTATTTTTAGTACAGATGGGGTTTCTCCATGTTGGTCAAGCTAGTCTTGAACTCCTGACTTCAGGTGATCCACCTGCCTCAGTCTCCCAAAGTTCTGGGATTACAGGTGTGAACCGCCACACCTGGCAATCAAAGCCAAATTTAAAAGAAGCCTATATAGCAAATAATTATTCTTGCTGCACATTATGTGAACAATATGCCAAGTATCATAAGACTAAAGCTTGTTTTGCAAACAAATCAGTCCTACCATGATTTGTTTTAATTTAATAAAAATGGGAGATGAGAGAGAGAAAAAACTATGTATCAAAAACTATGGTATACCTTGATGTGGTTTGGCTGTGTCCCCACCCAAATCTCATCTTGAATTCCCACACATTGTGGGAGGGGCCTGGTGTGAAGGAATTGAATCATGGGGGCAGGCCTTTCCCATGCTGTTCTCATGATAGTGAATAAGTCTCATGAAAGCTGATGGTTTTATAAGGGGTCTTTCCCTGCACAAGCGCTCTCTTTGCCTGCTGCCATTCGTGTAAGACGTGACTTGCTGCTCCTTGCCTTCCATCGTGATTGCAAGGCCTCTCCAGCCATGTGGAACTGTAAGTCCATTAAACCTCTCTTTCTTTTGTAAATTGCCCAGTCTCGGGTATATCCTTATCAGCACTGTGAAAATGGACTGGTACATATCTGTTATTAGAGTCTGGTCTCATCCATTGTTTTTGAATTTTTTCTGCTTTTTAAATTTTATTTTTATTTATTTATTTTGAGATGAAGTCTCACTCTGTCGCCCAGGCTGGAGTGCAGTGGCACGATCTTGGCTCACTGCAAGCTCCGCCTCCAGGGGTTCATGCCACTCTCCTGCCTCAGCCTCCCGAGTAGCTGGGACTACAGGTGCCTGCCACTGTGTCTGGCTATTTTTTGAGACAGAATCTCACTTTGTCACCCAGGCTGGAGTGCAGCGACATGATCTCGGCTCACTGCAACCTCCATCTCCTGGGTTCAAGTGATTCTCATGCTTTGACCTCCCGAGTAGCTGGGATTACAGACACCCACCATCATAGCCAGGTAATTTTTGTACTTTTAGTACAGATGGGGTTTTACCATGTAGGGTACTCTGGTCTTAAACTCCTGGCCTCAAGTGATCCACCTTCCTCAGCCTCCCAAAATGTTGGAATTACAGGCGTGAGCCATCACACCTGACATTTTCTGCTATTTAGACTGACCCTGATTATTTTTGTGAACCATGATCTCTGTCTGCTGCTCAGCAGAAACAGGAGGAATGGGAGATATAAAAATGTGGAATCAGTTTAAAATTCTGGGCATGTATTGGGATTGGCTAGCAACTCCGTATCAGCTTGGTTCCAACCATTGCCCAATTCATGGAAAGCCTTCCTTTTTAGTTTACTTGGAATTATTTTATCTATTTTGTTTTACTATTATGGAATATATGACTGTTGTACTCTTTGTATGTAGGAATGCAGGATAAACCCATTCAACATTTTCTTTTCTTTCTTTCTTTTTTTTTTTTGAGATGGAGTTTTGCTCTTGTTGCTCAGGCTGGAGTGCAGTGGTGCAATCTTGGCTCACTGTAAGCGATTCTCCTGCCTCAGCCTCTCGAGCAGCTGGGATTACAGACATGTGCCACCACACCTAGCTAATTTTGTATTTTTAGTAGAGACAGGGTTTCTCTATGTTGGTCAGGCTGGTCTTGAACTCCTGATCTCAGGTGATCTGCCTGCCTTGGCCTCCCAAAGCCCTGGGATTACAGTCATGAGCCATTGTGCCCAGCCAACATTTTCTTAAATTGAACACTTATTAATCTTCCAGATACCACTTTTTGTCAGAACTCAGAGTTATGAATGGCCCTCACCATACTAACGCTTTCTGACTGAGCTCCTTTCTACCCTGAATAAAAGAGACCCTAATAGTTAGGCAGGAATATCACCACCCCTATTCAGCCCAAAGAAGTTACTGATGATGGATCTTCATCCCTCTACAACACTTAGTCCCCTTGTAAAAGGCAGGGGCAAGTATGTCAGAGGTGTTGGAACCAGACCGACTCCATCTTGAACAGGGGCTGGGTAAAATAAGGCTGAGACCTGCTGGGCTGCATTCTCAAGAGGTTGTGGATTTTTAGCCACAGGATGAGATAGGAGGTTGACACAAGATACAGGTCACAAAGAACCCACTGATAAAACAGGATGCAGTAAAGAAACCAGCCCAAACCCATTAAATCCAAGATGGCAACAAAAGTGACCACTGACCATCTTCACTGCTCATTATGCTAATATAATGCATTAGCATGCTAAAAGACACTCCCACCAGCACCATGACAGTATACAAATGCCATGGCAATGTCCAGAAGTTACCCTATGTGGTCTAAAATGGGGAGGAACCATTAGTTCTGGGAACTCCTCGCCCCTTTCCCAGAAAATTTAGGAGTAATCAACCCCTTGTTTAGCGTACGATCAAGAAATAACCTTAAAAATAGCCAACCAGCAGCCCTCAGGGCTGCTCTGCCTATGGAGTAGTCATTCTTTTGCTTCTTTACTTCTCTAATAAACTTGTGCTCACTCTACTCTGTGGACGCACCCTGAATTCTTTCTTGTGTGAGATCCAAGAACCCTTTCTTGGGGTCTGGATCAGAACCCCTTTCTGGAAACACTGTAGATAACATCACTATTGTAAAACCTACAATTGGTGTTTTGGAGATCTTTCGGACTGACCCCACCTGGACCCATGACTCATGAGTCAGCTGATTCTGTGGCTCCATGCAGAGGTGGACTCAACTCATGAAGACTGTTTTCCACACCCCTGTGATTTTATCCTCAACCAATCAGTAACACCCACTCCCGAGTCCCCTGCCCACCAAATTTCCCACAAAACCCTTAACGTCATAGCCTTCAGGGACATTGATTTGAGTAATAAATTTCATTCCCCATGTGGTGTGGCTGACTGCATGCCAAGTAAACTCTCTTTTTGCAATGCTGTCATCTCAGTGAATTGATTTTTGTTTGTGCAGCAGGCAAGAAGAACTCATCAGGCAATTACACCTTCACCAGATGGTATTTATTAAAGTTTTGTGGAAGAATAAAGTTAAATGAATGAATTAGATAATTTTTGTTATTGAGAACTATTAAATATTATATATAAATAATATATATAAATATCTATAAACATATAAAATCTCTATCTATATTTTATATATATGGTGTATAAGTCCATTTTCACACTGCTATAAAGGACTACCTAAGACTGGTAGTCTTAGGTATATATAAAGAAAAGAGGTTTAGGTTGGGCATGGTGGCTCACATTTGTAATCCCAGCACTTTGGGAGGCCAAGGCGGGGGGATCACCTGAGGTCAGGAGTTCAAGACCAGCCTCACCCACATAATGAAACCCCATCTCTACTAAAAATACAAAAATTAGCTGGGCATGGTGATGGGCACCTGTAATCCCAGCTACTCAGGAGGCTGAGGCAGGAGAGTCACTTGAACCTGGGAGGCGGAGGTTGCAGTGAGCCAAGATCATGCCATTGCACTCTAGCCTGGGCAACAAGAGTGAAATTCTGTTTCAAAAAAAAAAAAAACACAAAAATTAGCTGGGCATTATGGTTGGCACCTGTAATCCCAGCTACTTGGGAGGCTGAGGCAGGAGAATTACTTGAGCCTGAGAGGTAGAAGCTGCAGTGAGCCGAGATTGTGCCACTGTACTCCAGCCTGAGTGACAGAACAAGATTCCATCTCAAAAAAAAAAAGAAAGAAAGAAAGAAAAGAAAAGAAAAGAAAAGAAAAGAAGTTTAATTAAGTTGCAGTTCCACATGGCTGGAAGGCCTCAGGAAGCTTACAATCATGGAAGAAGGGGAAGGTGAAGAGAGTACCTTTTTTACAAGGTAGCAGGGGTTGGGGGTAACCACCACACACTTTTAAACCATCAGATCTTGTGAGAACTATCATGAGAACAGCATGGGGGAAACTGTCCCCATGATCCAATCACCTCCTACAGGTCCCTCCCCTGACACTTGAGGATTACAATTCAAGATGAGATATGGGTGGGGACACAGAGCCAAACCATGTCATTCCGTTCCTGGCCCCTCCCAAATCTCATGTCCTTCTCACATTTCAAAATACAATCAGGCCAGGCATGGTAGGTCATGCCTATAATCCCAGAAGTTTGGCAGGCCAAGGCAGGTGGATCACTTGAGGTGTGGAGTTCGAGACCAGCTTGGCCAACATAGTGAAACCAGATCTCTACTAAAAATACAAGAATTAGCCGGGTGTGGTGATATGCCTGTAATCCCAGCTACTCAGGAGGTTAAGGCAGGAGAATTGCTTGAACCCAGGAGGTGGAGGTTGCAGTGAGCCAAGATTGCACCACTGCACTCCAGCCTGGGCAACAGAGTGAGACACTGTCTCAAAAAAAAAAAAAAAAAAAGAACCATACTCATGCCTTCCCAACAGTCCCCCACAGTCCTAACGCATTCTAGCATTAACCAAAAAGTTCAAGTCAAAAGTCTCATCTGAGACAAGGCAAGTCCTTTTTGTTTACAAGCCTGGAAAATCAAAAGCAAGTTAGTTACTTCCAAGATACAATGGGGGTACAGGCAGTGGGTAAATGCTCCCATTCCAAGTGGAGTAATCAGCCAAAACAAAGGGGCTACAGGCCCCATGCAAGTCCAAAACCAACAGGGCAGTCGTTAAATCTTAAAGCTCCAAAATAATTTTCTTTGACTCATGACTCACATCCAGGGAATGCTGATGCAAGTGGTGGGCTACCAAGACCTTGGGCAGCTCCACCCCCATGGGTCTGCCAGGTACAGCCCCCACAACTGCTTTCACAGGCTGGCATTGAGTGCCTGCAGTTTTTCCAGGCACATAGTGCAAACTGTCAGTGGATCTACCATTCTGGGGTCTGGAGGATGGTAGCCCTCTTCTCACAGCTCCACTAGGCAGTGCCCCAGTGGGGACTCTGTGTAGGGGGCTCCAACCCTGCATTTCCCCTCTGCATTGCCCTAATAGAGGTTCTCCATAAGGGCTCCATCCCTGCAGCAGACTACTGCCTAGATATCCAAGCATTTCCATACATCCTCTGAAATCTAGGTGGAGGCTCCCAAAGCTCAACTCTTGTCTTCTGTACACCTACAGGCCCAACACCACATGGAAGCTGCCAAGACTTGGGGCTTACACCATCTGAAGCAACGGCCTGAGCTGCACCTTGGCCCCTTTTAGCCATGGCTGGAGCTGGAACAACTGGGATGTGTGGCACTGTGTCTTGAGACTGCACAGAGCAGCAAGGCCCTGGGTCTGGCCCAGAAAACCATTTTTCCCTCCTAGGCCTCCAGGCCTGTGACAGAAGAGCTGCCATGATTTATGAAATGCTCTGGAGACATTTGCCTCATTGTCTTGGCTATTCACATTCAGTTTCTCTTTACTTATGCAAATTTATGCAGCCCAGTGGCTTGAATTTCTCCCCAGCAATTTTCTTTTTCTTTTTCTTTTTTTTTTGAGATGGAGTCTCGCTCTGTTGCTCAGGCTAGAGTGCAGTGGCGCGATCTCAGCTCACTGCAAGCTCTGCCTCCTGGGTTCACGCCATTCTCCTGCCTCAGCCTCCCAAGTAGCTAGGACTATAGGCGACTGCCACCACGCCCGGCTAATTTTTGTATTTTTAATAGAGATGGGGTTTCACTGTGTTTGCCAGGATGATCTTGATCTCCTGACCTCGTGATCCGCCCACCTCGGCCTCCCAAAGTGCTGGGATTACAGGCGTGAGCCACCGTGCCTGGCAGCAATTTCCTTTTCTACCACATGGTCAGGCTGCAAACTTTCCAAACTTTTTTTTTTTTTTTTTTTTGAGATGGAGTTTCACTCTGTCACCCAGACTGGAGTGCAGTGGCATGATCTCGGCTCACTGCAACCTCCTCTTCCTGGGTTCAAGCAATTCTCCTGCTTCAGTCTCCTGAGTAGCTGGGACTACAGGTGCACACCACTGTGCCCAGCTAATTTTTGTATTTGTTTTCAGAGATGGGGTTTCACTTTGTTGGCCAGGCTGGTCTTGAACTCCTGACCTCGTGATCTGCCTGCTTCAGCCTTCCAAAGTGCTGAGATTACAGGAGTGAGCCACCACATCCAGCTCCAATTTATGCTCTGCTTCCCTTTTAAATATAAATTCCAATTTCAGATCATCCCTTTGTAAATGCACATGACTGTATGCTGTTAGGAGTAGCCAGCCCACCTCTTGAACACTTTGCTGCTTAACAATTTCTTATGCCAGATACCCTAAATCATATCTGTCAAGATCAAAGTTTCACAGATCCTTAGGGCAGGAGTAAAATACCACCAGACTCTTCACTAAAGTATAGCAAGAGTGACCTTTACTTCAGTTCCCAATAAGTTCATTATCTCCATCTGAGACCACCTCAGCATGGATTTCATTGTCCATATCACTATCAACATTTTGGTCAAAACCATTTAACAAGTCTCTAGGAAGTTCCAAACTTTTCCACATCTTCCTGTCTTCTTCTTGGGTTTGTTTTTGTTTTTTGAGACAGAGTCTCACTCTGTTGCCCAGGCTGGAGTGCAGTGGCGTGATCTCAGCACACTGCAATCTCCGCCTTCTGAGTTAAAGCAATTTTTATGCCTCAACCTCCTGAGTAGCTGGGATTACAGGCATGCACCACCATGGCCAGCTATTTTTTTTTTATTTTTAGTACAGACAGGGTTTCACCATGTTGGCCAGGCTAGTCTTGAACTCCTGAGCTCAAGTAATCCTCACACCTTGGCCTCCCAAACTGCTGGGATTGCAGGCATGAGTCCCCGTGTCCAACCATCTTCTTGTCTTCTTCTGAGTCCTCCAAATTTTACCAACCTCTGCCCATTACCCAGTTCCAAAGTCACTTCCACATTTTCAGGTATCTTTATAGCAGTACCCCACTCCTGGTACCAATTTTCTATATTAGCCAGATTTAACACTGCTATAAAGAACTACTTGAGGCTGGCCACGGTGGCTCATGCCTGTAATCCCAGCACTTTGGGAGGCCGAGACGGGCAGATCGCGAGGTCAGGAGTTCAAGACCAGCCTGGCCAACGTAATGAAACCCCGTCTCTACTAAAAATACAAAAATTAGCTGGGCATAGTGGCAGGTGCCTGTAGTCCCAGCTACTCGGGAGGCTGAGGCAGGAGAATTGCTTGAACTCAGAAGGTAGAGATTGCAGTGAGCCAAGATTGCACCCCTGCACTCCAACTTGGGCAACAGAGTGAGACTTCGTCTCAAAAAAAAAAAAAAAAGAAAGAAAGAACTACTTGAGACTGGGTAATTTATGAAGAAAGAGGTTTAATTGAGTCACAGTTTTGCATAGCTGGGGAAGCCTGAGGAAACTTTTGATCATGCCAGAAGGCAAAGGGGAAGCAAGCACCTTCTTCACAAGGCAGCAGGAGAGAGAGAGGCAGGGGGAACTGCCACACACTTTTAAACCATTGGATCTCATGAGAACTCACTATCACGAGAATAGCATGGGGAAACCGCCCCCATAATCAAATCACCTCCCACCAGATCCCTCCTTCAACACTTGGGGATTACAGTTTGAGATGAGATTTAGGTGGGGACACAGAGCCAAATCATATCACTGGGTATATAAAATTTTCAAACAGCATCATTCGAGCTAGAACATTTAAAAATTTTGTAATTGTTATTGTTCATCAGGGGTTGAGGATTTAACACCATGAGTAATACTATTAGTATGAAGAGAAATTCCCTTCTTATGGAGACCATACATTACCCAGTGGCCATCAATTTGAAAGAATGTATTGGAAAAGTTCAAGGCCCAAGTTAAATCATGCCAGAATTCAAAAGACTACACCATCCACTTCTTTTTCTTTTTTTTTTTTTGAGACAGAGTTTCACTCTTGTCGCCCAGGCTGGAGTGCAGTGGGTGATCTTGGCCCACTGCAACCTCCGCCTCCTGGGTTCAAGTGATTCTCCTGCCTCAGTCTCCCAAGTAGCT
Source organism: Trachypithecus francoisi (assembly GCF_009764315.1). Lineage (NCBI taxonomy): Eukaryota > Metazoa > Chordata > Mammalia > Primates > Cercopithecidae > Trachypithecus > Trachypithecus francoisi. The sequence goes on along the minus strand of NW_022681466.1, from coordinate 42,469,195 downwards.
GGGATTACAGGCATGCACCACCATGCCCAGATAATTTTGTATTTTTAGTAGAGACGGGTTTTCTCCATGTTGGTGAGGCTGGTCTCACCTCCTGACCTCAGGTGATCCGCTTGCCTTGGTGTCCCAATGTGCTGGGATTACAGACGTGAGCCCGGCCATCCATTTCTAAACATCAACAAAACCTTGGAAAATACGAGAATGGTGTGATTAACAATTTGTATGAAAACTTCTATATCTTGATAAGTATAAGTAGTTTTGTAATATAGGTCAGTTTAGTTAGAAAGTGGGGGCAATGGTGAAATCTATTTTTAAATCTTTTATTTATGTATTGTGTTCTATATTTATGTTCTCCTAATGATTGTTGTTGTTGTTTTTTTAACGGAGACAGGGTCTTGTTTCGTTGCCCAGGCTGGTCTAAAAATCCTGGCTTCAAGGAGTCCTCCAGCCTCAGCCTGCCAAAGGGCTGGGATTACAGGCATGAGCCACCTTGCCTGGACAGTAAACATTTTTTATAATACTTCTGCATTTCTCATTAGAAGTTTGTGAGGATTAAATGAGATTATCAGTATGAAGCTCTTAGCACAGCAGAAAGGACTACAGCAACTTTATTGTGTGTTACTATATTTATTATCAGTCTTATCAATATGGTAAATTACTGCAGACCACAATAACATGGATTTGGCATGATTTTGAGAAATGTGTCAGGTCTATGGGGAACATGCTTTCTTTTTCAATTTAAGACTCCACCTCTGGTTTATTATGCCACTTGTTTTGTAGTTGTCGTTTTTTTGGTTTTGGTTTTTTAAGACAGCATCTTGCTCTGTTGCCCAGGCTGGAGTGCAGTGGCACAATCACAGCTCACTGCAGCCCTGACTTCTCAGGCTCAAGCAATCCTCCTACTTTGGTCTCCCAAGCAGCTGGGACCACAGGCACATGTCACCAAGCCCAGTTAATTTTTTCTATTTTTTCTTTTTTTTTTTTTAGAGTTGGGGTCTCACTCTGTTGCCCAGGCTAATCTCAAACTCCTGGGCTCAAATGATACTCCTGCCTCCTACTCAGCCTCCCAAAGTGCTTGGATTACAGGCATGAGCCACCACGCCCGGCTGATTAATATTACTCCACTTTTGACAAATCCCTTTTCCAGGGCCTTGCTAAAGCGCTTCTAGCAATGTTTGCTAACAGCCATAAGCAATATTTCCCTTGGTTTCATCTGTCTTTGGGTCAGATCTGCGGTCAGCAAGCTTCCTGCTTGCAGCAGAGAATTCTAGACATTTCAGCTTTTCTGAAAAGTCACCAGTCCTCCCAGACATGACAGATCTCAGGGGCCCCATCCCTCCCTCTGCCCAGGCAAGCAAGGAGGACATGCTGGTGGGGAAAGTGTCAAAACTGTCATGCTTACAAAACCTCCAATTCCCTTTAGCAGAAATTCTAGCACTGAGAGTTATCCCCTGAGAGATTAAACCTGTGGAGTTCTTTCCATCCCTGCTTCTTTGGTGAGAGAAATTGCCACTGATGTCACAGTATGAAAAGCACCATGTCATCTCTTTTAGAAGGGAAGTGCCTGAGAAGTAATTTTTACTGTAAGAGGGAATAAAGGCCTTTTGTGAACTGAGGGTTACAGATGACTTGCTGCCAGGCGGTGGTGGGCAGGTAGGGAGGAAGTGGGATGAGGGCAGCAGGCCCCTGCTGGTGGCAGAGTGTGGGCCCTAGAGTGGCTGACCACCAGGAGGTGGGGTCTGGGGAGCCTGGAGTGAGTCAACACTGGGGTGAGGAGGATGTCCTAGGAGAATCTGGATGTGGGCAGGGAACTGGCTTCCCCACAGAGACGACACCTGTCTTTGGTTTTTTGGTTGATTTTTTTTTTTTTTTTTTTAGACAGGGTCTCACTCTGTCACCCAGGCTGGAGTGCAATGGCACGATCTCGGCTCACTGCAACCTCTGCCTCCCAGGTTCAAGTGATTCTCATGCCTCAGCCTCCCAAGTAGCTGGGATTACAGGCGTGCAGCATGCCCAACTAATTTTTTGTATTATTTGTAGAGATGGGGTTTCACCATGTTGGCCAGGCTGGTCTCAAACTCCTGACCTCAGGTGATTCACCCACCTCAGCCTCCCAAAGTACTGGGATTACAGCCGTGAGCGACCTCACCTGGAATGTGCAGGACCTACCTACAGGGTTAACCCTGTGTGGTGACAAGAATCAGTAACCCAGGCGACCCTGCCTGATTATAGTTCCTTTCACTTGGGAAGCCCCTCCCATCATTTCCCACCTCCCACTTCAGACTGGTGAGACTGGAATATGTGGCATTACTTTGTGTACACTTCACAGCGCCAGGAGAATTCTGGGTCCTGTAGAAGTGAACCAACCACAAGCTACTCCGCGTTGTAATTTAGGGATTCTGAGACCTCAAGTCAAGAAAGTTTTGATGGTGGGCACTGGGCAGACAGACAGTGGAAAAGAATTGGGAGCCCAGGCTATGACTTCAGACAGATGAGGGAGTTTTGTTTGTTTTATTTTTATTTACTTATTCTTTGTTTTTATTTTTTGAGACAGGGTCTTGCTCAGCTGCCCAGGCTGGCGTGCCGTGGCAAGTCATAGCTCACTGCACCCTCGTCCTCCCAGACTCAAGTGATCCTGCTGCTTCAGTTTCCTGAGTAGCTGGGACTACAGGTGCACACCACCACACCTGGCTGATTTTTATTTTTTTGGTAGAGACAAGGTCTCAGTATGTTCCCCAGGCTGGTCTTAAACTCCTGAGCTCAAATGATTCTCCCGCCTTGGCCTCCCAAAGTGCTGGGATTATAGGTGTGAGCCACTGTACCCAACCCACACAGGGTTTGAATCCCAGCCATGCTACTTCCTAGTTGATTTTCCCCAAATATATAATGGGTACAATAACCCTCTAGAGAATTACAGGAGATCATGAGGAAAAAGCATTTCACACAAGGCCTAGTCAATACACAACAGCTGCCACTATGGCTATGAACTGAAATTCATGATAAACTGCAATTCGTGATAAACTGCTTCTAACAATGCATGCTATCCTCAACAAAGAATGTATGCAGGGGAGGGGGTGCTAAAGACATTCCTGGGGGCAAGGACAATACGTGGAAATGAATTATATTCATGCCTGTTGGATATTTTCTTTGGATTTTGTATGCTGTTTCGATTTTTATAAATTTTTTTCTTAAGGGAAAAAAACACATATTTTTTTCTTAAGGAAATAGACACTGGCCGGACGTGGTGGCTCACACCTGTAATCCCAGCACTTTGGGAGGCCGAGGCAGGTGGATCACCTGAGGTCAGGAGCTCAAAACCAACCTGGCCAACATGGTGAAACCTCATCTCTACTAAAACTATGAAATTAGCCAGGCATAGTAGCGCATGCCTGTAATCCTAGCTACTCCAGAGACTGAGGCAGGAGAATCGCTGGAACCTGGGAGGTGGAGGTTGCAGTGGGCCAGGATTACACCATGGCACTCCAGCCTGGACAACAAAAGTGAAACTGTGTTTCAAAAAAAAAAAAAAAAGACACTCTTTCTGCAGGCCTGTGGGTTGCCTCAGCGTAAGTATGGGCTCCAGGTGGGTCTTTTGAGGAAAGGATCTTGTTTTTACCTTCCATGTAAAAGTTACTTTATCTTTCCCAATACCTCAGTGGTTTTGAACCCAAGCCTCTGGGAAATGTCCCAACCTCCTGTCCTCACTCAGTGCACCATGCTATCAGGCTTAGAGGAGGCTCTTTCTCCTTATGGAGGACCCAAGGAAACGTGTCAAGGTCTGCCATTATCCCATCTTTCCTCCTTCTCCATAATAAGAATATTAATGTGGAAAGAAATAATTGAAAGAGGAGCAGCCGGGCGCGGTGGCTCATGACTGTAATCCCGGCACTTTGGGAGGCCAAGGAGGGCGGATCACCTGAGGTCAGGAGTTCGAGACCAGCCTGGCCAATGTGGTGACACCCTGTCTCTACTAAAAATACAAAATTTAGCCAGGCATGGTGGCAGGCACCTGTAGTCACAGATACTTGGGAAGCTGAGGCAGGAGAATTGCTTGAACCTGGGAGGTGGAGGTTGCAGTGAGCCAAGATCATGCCATTGCACTCTAGCTTGGGGGACAAGAGTGAGACGTTGTCTCAAAAAAAAAAAAAAAAAAAGAAAGAAAAGAAAAGAAAGAGGAGCGGCCGGGCGCGGTGGCTGTAAGCCTGTAATCCCAGCACTTTGGGAGGCCGAGATGGGTGGATCATGAGGTCCAGAGATCGAGACCATCCTGGCTAACACAGTGAAACCCCATCTCTAATAAAAAATACAAAAAACTAGCCGGGCGACATGGCGGGCGCCTGTAGTCCCAGCTACTCGGGAGGCTGAGGCAGGAGAACGGCGTAAACCCGGGAGTCGGAGCTTATAGTGAGCTGAGATCCGGCCACTGCACTCCAGCCTGGGCGACAGAGCAAGACTCTGTCTCAAAAAAAAAAAAAAGAAAAAAAAGAAAAAGAAAAGAAAGAGGAGCTAGAATAAGAAAATAAAAGCTGGTAAATTAGTTCAACCATTGTGGAAAACAGTGTGGCAATTCCTCAAAGATCTAGAACTAGAAATACCATTTGACCCAGCAATCCCATTACTGGGTATATACCCAAAGGATTATAAATCATGCTACTATAAAGATACATGCACACGTATGTTTACTGTGGCACTATTCACAAAATGACTTGGAACCAACTCAAATGCCCATCAATCATAGACTGGATTAAGAAAATGTGGCACATATACACCATGGAATACTAGGCAGTCATTAAAAAGGATGAGTCATGTCCTTTGCAGGGACATGGATGAAGCTGGAAACCATCATTCTCAGCAAACTATCACAAGGACAGAAAACCAAACACTGCATATTCTCACTCGTCGGTGGGAATTGAACAATGAGATCACTTGGATACAGGAAGGGGAACATCATACACTGGGGCCTGTCAGGGGGTGGGGGGTTAGGGGAGGGATAGCATTAGGAGAAATACCTAATGTAGATGATCAGTTGATGGGTGCAGCCAACCAACATGGCACATGTATACCTATGTATCAAACCTGTACATTGTGCACATGTACCCTAGAACTTAAAGTATAATAATAAAAAAAAATAAAAATATTCTACTCTCCAGATATAGCTATTGTTAACATTTTGAGAAAATATCCTTCCAGATAGTTTTTCTTTTTCTTTCTTTCTTTCTTTCTTCCTTCCTTTCTCTCTCCTCTCTCTCTCTCTCTCTCTTTCTTTCTTTCTTTCTTCTTTTCCTTTTCTTTTTTAATTTAGAGACAAGGTCTCATTATGTTGCTCAGGCTGGTCTCAAACTCCTGGGCTCAAGTGATCCACCTATCTTAGTCTCCCAAAGTGCTGGGAATATAGGCATGAGCCACTGTGCCTGGACTCCAGATAGTTTTTCTATGAATATAAATCATGCACTTTCTTATTTAGAAAAATGATTTATGTTATTACAACTGTTAATAATAGCTTTTCTCTTTTCTTAAGTATATTGTGGTTCTCTTACCACATCATGAAATGTTCTTCTATATCACCATTAAAAAAAAATCTTTTTTTTTCTTTTTTGAGACGGAGTCTCGCTCTGTCGCCCAGGCTGGAGTGCAGTGGCACTCCCAAAGTGCTGAGATTACCAGTGAGCCACCACCCCCGGCTCCACATTTTCATATAGATCCATGGAAATGGTTTCTCTATCAGATCCAGTACAAATTGCAGATACATCTGGCAACGAAAAAAATATGTGTATATATATAGGCAACTTCTAGTATTTTCAGACTTGAGTAATAGCTGCAGTAGCACGATCTCAGGCCACTGCAACCTCTGGTTCCCAGGTTCCCAAGTGGCTGGGATTACAGGCACTTGCCACCACGCCCAGCTAATTTTTTAAATTTTTACTAGAGACAAGGTTTCGCTGTGTTGACCAGGCTGGTCTCAAATTCTTGATCTCAAGTGATCCACCCACCTCAGTCTCCCAAAGTGCTGGGATTACAGGCATGAGCCACTGCACCCAGCCTCACACATTCTATTTCAAAGGCTGATCTAAGTTCACTCCTACCTCAGTTCTCCTGGCACTGCAGAGCTCACCATAATAGCAAGATCCCAAGGCTCCCTTCATTCAGAACTGCACTGTTGAAAGACCCTATCTCAGAAAAGAAAAAAAAAAAAAAAAAGGGCCGGGCGCCGTGGCTCACACCTGTAATCCCAGCACTTTGGGAGGCCGAGGTGGGCAGATCACGAGGTCAGGAAATCGAGACCATCCTGGCTAACATGGTGAAACCCTGTCTCTACTAAAAATACAAAAAATTGGCCGGGCGTGGTGGCGCACACTTGTAATCCCAGTTACTTGGAAAGCCGAGGCAGGAGAATCCCTTGAACCCAGGAGGTGAAGGTTGCAGTGAGCCAAGATAGGGCCACTGCACTCCAGCCTGGGCAACAGAGAGAGACTCCATCTCAAAAAAAAAAAAAAAAAAAAAAGAGAGAGAGAGAGAAAGAAAATGTGGATGCGGGGAATGATCCTATGGTTGTCTGCTCTTTTCCAGCTGGCAGCAGTGGTAGCTGAAAAGTGACAGGATGCTGATGAAAAACATTGCAGATGTGAAGAAAAGAAAAAGTTGATGGAATTTTGCACATGTGTCTGACAGTTCACCCATGCAAACTTTTACAAAGTGCTGTAAAGCTGTTGTAGTAAGGGTTGGACATGGTGGCTCATGCCTGTAATCCCAGCACTTTGGGAGGCCACATGCACGAGGATCGCTTGAGCCCAGGAGTTCCAAACCAGCCTGGGCCATATAGTGAGACTTCGTCTCTACAAAAAAGTTAAAAACCTAGTGGTGTATGGTGGTTTGTGCCTGTGGTCCCAGCTACTAGAGAGGCTGAAGTGGAAGGATAGTTTGATTCTGGGAAGTGGAGGTTGCAGTGAGCCAAGATGGTACCACTGCACTCCAGCTTGGGAGACAGAGCAAGACTCTGTCAAACCCCCTAGCTAGGTGACCCTAAGTCAATAAGGAGGGATTTGGTTACACCTTGGGACCTAAGGCACAGAGACGAATGTTCCAGCTCAAGGCCACCCCTGCCATTTAGCTCCTTGCTTCCTCTCTTGGTGGACCTGTCAATTCTTGCACGTGTCGACCAGCTATCTCGCCCACCTAGCCCCATAGTCATACCTTTCTATCCTTTTGGTGATCTCCACTCCATCAAGAAGTGGCTCTGCACATCCTATTTCAATTGACTTTTTTTTTTTTTTTTTTGAGATGGAGTTTCACTCCATCACCCAGGCTGGAGTGCAGTGGTGCAATCTCGGCTCACTGCAACCTCCACCTCCCGGGTTCAAGCGATTCTCCTGCCTCAGCCCCCCAAGTAGCTGGGATTATAGGCACGCGCCACCATGCCCAGCTAATTTTTTTTTTTAATTTTTTTTGTATTTTTACTAGAGATGGGATTTTGCAGTGTTGGCCAGGCTGGTCTCAAACTCCTAACCTCAGGTGATCCGTCCGCCTCGGCCTCCCAAAGTGCTAGGATTACAGGCATGAGCCACCACACCTGGCCTGCATGTTTTATTTTAAAGGCTGATCTAAGTTAACTCCTACCTCAGATCTCCTGACACTGGAGGGCTCGCTGTAATAACAAGTCCCCAAGGCTCCCTTGATTCAGAAATCACCGAGGCAGCAGCATCTTGTACAAATATTTCTCAGACTTCACTGTGTGTAAGAATTGCTTGGGGCCCTTGTTTAAAAAAAAAAAAAAAAAATCAGAGTCCCAGACTTCAAACCCGTTCAGTCTGGAGTAGGGTCTAGGAATCAACATTTAACGAAAGCAGGCATTTTTGGCTAGGCACAGTAGCTCACACCTGTAATCCCGGCACTTCGGGAGGCTCAGGTGGGAGGATCACCTGAGCTCAGGAGTTTAACACCAGCCTGGGCAACCAGACCCCTGTCTCTACAAATAAAAATGATTAGCTAGGCATGGTGGTGCACACCTGTGGGCCCAGCTACTCAGGAGGCTGAAGTGGGAGGATCACCTGAGCCCAGGAGTTTGAGGCAGCAATGAGCTATGATCACAGCACTCCACTCCAACCTGGGTGATGGAGTGAGGCCAGTTTCAAAAAAAAAAAAAAAAAAAGCAGGCATTTTTGATACAATATTTGTATTATCTGCTTAAGACAGTCAGTTTGCTTCCAAAGACTAAACCGAACTTCCACTAAACTCCTTTTGGCATAGACTGAGTCCAGAGCAAGGAGATCAGGTGGGTTTACATAGACAATATAACAGTCAGATTTACCTCCTTTTCTCTTTCCCAGCCAGCGTGGGACTGGGTGGCAGGGGGTGTGGGGGGCGGGTGACAGTCTACCAAATATCTCTCTTCTTACGGGAACTCATAGAGGAAAACAGATTGGTCGAACAAACCAGTCATATTATGCAAAGCTCATCTAAACCCTCTGACTTTCTTAACTTGGCCAGACAAAAGAGGAAGTTCTCCGAGTGACTCACTACTGTGGTGCTACTATGCCTTCTGACCCCATCTTGGACTTCATCTGGGAGAATGTGGAGACATTTGAACAGGCTCCTTTTCTGGAGCATATTTTCTTCTGTCACATGTAAGCTCCCCTTATTATTTTGAGGCTCGAACCTCTAAGCCAACGCATCATGTGGAAAGTGAGCTTAATCGTGCTCCTTTTCTCTCTTTCAGGTAGAAAAGCTGTATTGGATTGTGAGGCAATGAAAACAAATGGTAAGTTTCACTTACTTCTTTCTTACTGAAACCATTTTCATTGAAGTGGTGAGACAGTCTGATTGCAACATGAGCGTCCATTCGAAAGTGTTTCTGAACTTTTATGAACAACCAAAGAATGGTCTTTTCAATTATCTATTACTTAAAATAAAATGATATTTAGGAGGGGATTGCAGCGTTTTTTCCTGAGACTCAGTGACAAAATATTGAAATTGTTTTCACAATGAAAGTTTTCTAACTTTCCTTGTTATTATTTAATGGTTGTTGTGTTTTAACTAGAAAGCCAACACACAGGCTGGGCATGGTGCCTCAGGCCTGTAATCCCAGCACTTTGGGAGGCTAATGGGGTAGGATTGCTTGAGCTCAGGAGTTCGAAGCCAGCCTAAACAACATAGTGAGACCTCATTTCTTTAAAAAAAAAAAAAAAAAAAACCCACAGAATTATTGTGAAATAATTCCAGCAACACTAGAAATATACATGGGGAAGTGGTCTAACTCTGGTTCTACTAATTACTAGCCAGCAGCCTGAGCTCATGACATACCGACTTTGACCTTAATTTCTATTTTTTTTTTTTTTTTTTTTTTTAGACAGAGTCTTGCTCTGTTGCCCAGGCTGGAGTCAGTGGTGCGATCTCGGCTCACTGCAACCTCTGCCTCCTGGGTTCAAGCGATTCTCCTGCCTCAGCCTCCTGAGTAGCTGGGACTATAATAGGCATATGTCACCAAGCCCGGCTAATTTTTTATATTTTTAGTAGAGATGGGGTTTCACCTTGTTAGCCAGGATGGTCTCGATCTCCTGACCTCACGATCCGTCCTCCTCAGACTCCCAAAGTGCTAGGATTACAGGCGTGAGACACCGTAATTTCTTTCATCTGTGAAGTGGGCTAATAAAAGCACCTACCTGGTAGGCTAGTGTGCAGATCAAATGAGACAATCCCTGCTCCTCGTCACAGTGCCAGGCATATGGTAAACCATCCATAAGTGATAGTCAAAGTGGTTGTTGTTACTGTATAAAATGTAAAATTCCATTACAATCCTCGTCCAATCCTTCTCCCCTTCCTACTTTCAGAAGCAACTGCTGTCAACAGTCATTTTATTTTCGGTATCATAGTAAATAAACTTGTCTGTGACTTTCTTTTAACTTAATATATTATAGACATCTTTTCTAAGTAGTAGATATCGATTTAGCTCATCTTTTTCTTTCTTTTGTTTGTTTGTTTGAGATGGAGTTTCACCTTGTTGCCCAGGCTGGAGTACAGTGGCGCAATCTTAGCTCACTGTGACCTGCGCCTCCTGGTTTCAAGGGATCCTCCTGCCTCAGCCTCCCGAGTAGCTAGGATTACAGGTGCCACCATGCCTGACTAATTTTTGTATTTTTTTTTGGTAGAGACGGGGTTTCACCATGTTGGCCAAGCTGTTCTTGAACTCTTGACCTCGTGATCCTCCCGCCTCGGCCTCCCAAAGTGCTGGGGTTACAGGCATGACCTACTACACCTGGCCTCAGTTCCTCTTTTTCAACAGCTGCATGGTATTTTAAGACTCAGTCATGATTCTTTCAACCATCCTTATTTATTGTTCCACTTTTTGGGGGCAATATAAACGATGCTACGGTAAACATCCTTGTACAAAACATCCTTTATGGATGCCTGAGAGCTTGAAAGCATCTCTGTAGAATGAAATTATAGAATTGAAATTGCAAAGTCAGAAGGCATACACATTTAAATTGTTACAGACCCTGCTAAGTTGCCCTCCCAACAAGGCTGATCGTATCCTATCCATCACCAACGGTGGATGAGTTTGCCCACCCACTCCCCAATGGTGGATATCATCACTTTTACTTTTTAATTTTATTTAGGGTTTTTTTTTCTTTCTTTCTATGAGACAGAGTCTCTGCTCTGTCACCCAGACTGGAGTGCAGTGGTGCGATCTCAGCTTTCTGCAGCCTTGACCTTCCAAGCTCAATTGATCCTCCCGCTTCTGCTGCCTCCCAAGTAGTGCCATACAGGTGTGGGCCACCCTGCCCAGCTAATTTTTGTATTTTTAGTAGATGCAGCGTTTCACCATTTGCCCAGGCTGGTCTCGAACTCCTGGACTCAAGAGATCTGCCTGCCTCGGCCTCCCAGATTGCTGGGATTACAGGCGTGAGCCACTGTGCCTGGCCAATCGGTTTTAAAATTTCTGCCAATCTGATGAGTGAAAAATGATATCTCAGTGTTGTTTTAATTTGCAGTTGCCTCATCACTTGTGAAGTTGAGCATCTTTTTTCATGTTTACTGGCCACAAATGCTCTAGCATTCCTATATTAGAAAAAACTTAGGGTTGGCTATTTGGTTGGAAAGGTAGTTTAGGTCTTGTCTTAAAGTTGAGTTTATATGGCAGGGCACAATGACTCACACCTGTAATCCCGGCACTGTGGGAGGCTGAAGCAGGCAGTCACTTGAGGTCAGGAGTTCGAGACCAGCCTGGCCAACATGGTGAAACCCTGTCTCTACCAAAACTACAAAAATTAGCTGGGCATGGTAACGTGTGCCTATAGTCCCAGCTACTCAGGAGGCTGAGGCAGGAGGATCAGTTGAGCCTGGAAGGTCGAGGCTGTGGTAAGTCAAGATCATGCCACTGCACTCCAGCCTGGGCAACAGAGTGAGACTCTGTCTCAAAAAAAAAAAAAAAAAAAAAGTTGAGTTTATATAAGACTGAGAAAATGTTAATTGTCCAGATCAAAGAGTGGGAGAAGAGTTTATTGTATTTTTAAAAGCGTTTTTGAAGAGTCTTAATCTGTCTTCCACCCAAGCCATCCACTGGTCCCAGCTATGTTTTGTTTGTTCTGTTTTGCTTTCTAAAAATTAGAGATGAGGCCTCTCTATTTTGCCCAAGCTGTTCTCGAACTCCTGACCTCAAGTGATCCTCCCACCACAGCCTTCCAAAGTGCTAGGATTATAGGCGTGAATCACCACACCCAGCTTCAATAACTTCTTGTTTATTTTTTATTTTTATGTTTTGAAATAGTATCACTCTGTCACCCAGGCTGGAGTGCAGTGGCATGATCTTGGCTCACTGCGACCTCCACCTCCCGGGTTCAAGCAATTCTCCTGCCTCGGCCTCCTGAGTAGCTGGGATTACAGGTGCCCACCACCATGCTGGCTAATTTTTGTATTTTTAGTAGAGACAGGGTTTTGCCATGTTGCCCAGGCTGGTCTCGAACTCATGGCCTCAAGTGATCCACCTGCCTTGATCCTCCCAAAGTGCTGGGATTACAGGCGTGAGCCACCTTGCCCAGCCAGGATCTTAACAAGGACTTTTTCTTGTGTCATTTTGTTTTTCAGAATTCCCTTCTCCATGTTTGGACTCGAAGACTAATGTGGTTATGAAGGGTCAAAATGTATCTATGCTTTGCTCCCATAAGAACAAATCACTGCAGATCACCTATTCATTGTTTCGACATAAGACACACCTGGGAACCCAGAATGGACAAGGTGAACCTGCAATTTTTAACCTAAGCATCACAGAAGCCCATGAATCAGGCCCCTACAAATGCAAAGCCCAAGTTTGCAGCTGCTCAAAATACAGCCGTGACTTCAACTTCACAATTGTCGGTAAGTAGAGCACCTGTTCCTTGGAGCTCCTATAATTTATAGGGTCTTTTCTGGTTCTATGAGGGGCTCTCCATGACCCTTGTGAACACTTAACAACCTGGAAAGTATGTTACTGCGATCTTTAGTCTTTTTTTATTTTTTATTTATTTTTAGACCTGGTCAACAGGAAGTATTTTTAATTTTTGAATTTTTGAGATCTGTATTCTCTTTTTTTTTTTTTTGAAACAGAGTCTCACTCTGTTGCCCAGGCTGGAGTACAGTGGTACAATCTTGGTCCACTGCAACCTCTGCCTCCTGGGTTCAAGGCATTCTCCTGCCTCAACCTCCCAAGTAGCTGGGATTACAGGCACCCATCACCACACCTGGCTAATTTTTGTATTTTTACTTATATTTCAAGACTTTGGTAGCCACACCTGTAGCTGGTGGCCGCCACACTGGACAACACAGATGTAGACCATTCCCATCATCACAGAAAGTTCTACTGGGTGACATTGCTGTAGCTCAGTGATTCTTAGCTTTTTAGGTTATGACTGTCTTTTACTTAAGACAAGGTTTCACCGTGTTGGTCAGGCTGGTCTTGAACTCCTGACCTCAGGTGATCCACCCGCCTCAGCCTCCCAAAGTGCTGGGATTACAGGGATGAGCCACTGCGCCCAGTGAGTTCTCTATTCTTAATAATTCCATTTCACCTTCTCTTTCAAAGACTTTTGACTATGTCAGGTAATAGTCTTATATCTTTAGGCAAAAGTCTTATATCTCAACAATAATTGTTGAGGTCTTTTCTAGGAACTTTATTCTGTGATTCCCATTGTGTGGGCAAAAATCACTTTTTTTTTTTTTTTTTTCTGAAGCCTTGGGCCCTATGAAGAGGGTCTTCAAAGCCCCAGGCCTTTCCCACCGTTTCCTTAGTGTCCGGGGCCCCTCTGCTAGCACTCACTGCTTCTATGTTTTTCTGTCCCATTTTCCCATCCCAAGCCTGTTACTGCCTAGCATTAAGGGCCTCATCTGTGAAGGTGACCTTGATAATGGACTCCTGGGAGAGGGGAAAGTCTTCTAGGTAACATATGTATGTTACACCTGGAGTCTTCAAAGCACAGGGACCCTGACTTCCTGAGAACTCTTGAGTGGCCCTCTATGTCTATGCTATCCAGTATGATACTGTTTAAATTTGTTTATTTTGTTTTATTTTCTCTTTCCTTCTTTCTTTCTTTCTTTCTTTCTTTCTTTCTTTCTTTCTTTCTTTCTTTCTTCTTTCTCTCTTTCTCTCTTTCTCTCTCACTCTCTCTCTCTCTCTTTCTTTCTTTCTTTTTTGAAATGGAGTCTCGCCCTGTCACCCAGGCTGGAGTGCAGTGGCATGATCTTAGTTCACTGCAACCTCTGCCTTTCGGTTCAAGTAATTCTCCCACCTTAGCCTCCCAAGTGGCTGGGATTACAGGCATGCACCATCACGCCCAGCTAATTTTTGTATTTTTAATAGAAATGGGGTTTCACCATGTTGACCAGGCTGGCCTTGAACTCCTGACCTCAAGTGATCCACCCACCTCAGCCTCCCAAAGTGCTGGGATTACAGGCGTGTGCCACCTCTCCTGGCCAAAATTTATTAATTTAATAGCCTATGTCACCCAGGCTGGAGTGCAGAGGCTACTCACAGGAAATCAAAGTCCACTGCAGCCTCAAACTCCTGTTCTTAAGAGGTCCTCCCACCTCAGCATCCTGAATAGCTGGGATTACAAGCACATGCCATAATTGAAATCAAGTTAATTAAAATTAGATGAAATAAAAAATTTCACTCCACAGTCTCATTGGTTATATTTCAAGACTTTGGTAGCCACACCTGTAGCTGGTGGCTGCCACACTGGACAACACAGATGTAGACCATTCCCATCATCACAGAAAGTTCTACTGGGTGACATTGCTGTAGCTCAGTGATTCTTAGCTTTTTAGGTTATAACTGTCTTAATAATCTAATGATAGCAATGGATACCTTCTCCAGAGAAATATTCATAAAACTGCAGATACAAATTTCTGCATAAGGTTTTAGAGGATGCTACGGACTCCAGGTTAGAACCAATTATCTTGGCCAGGTGCAGTGGCTTACGGGTGTAATCTCAGCACTTTGGGAGACTGAAGCGGGAGGATCACCTGAGCTCGGGAATTTGAGACCAGCCTGGGCATTATATGGAGACCATGTGTCTACAAAAAGTTAAAAAATATATATATGTAGCTGAGCATGGTGGCATGTCTATAGTGCCAACTACTCAGGAGGCTGAGTTGGGAGGATTGCCTCAGCCCAGGAGTTCAAGGCTGCAGTGAGCTATGATTGCACCACTGCACACCAGCCTGGATGACAGAGAGAGACCCTGTCTCAAGAAAAAAAAAAAAATCCCAATGATCTTTGGACATAAACTGAGTATATTCCTTGTGAAAGGAAAAGGAAGAAGGAGGGGGAAAATCCTTGCAAACATGGTACTGGAATACGATGGATATGTGAGGGCAGGAACATAGCTGATGGTGTTCTCTAGTGGTCAGACTCCTGCTGCGCTGGGCGATAAGCCCATCAGTTCATATGTTTTCTGTGCATGACCTTCCTGCAATTTGTTAGGGTAATTACACAGTCCAGTAATAAAACTATCTTGGTAGATTATAAAACTGTATTATCTTCAGTTAGGGCAGATCAATAGGCACTACTGAGTACCTACTCTGTGCAAGCAATTGTACTACTGAGTTTTTAATGAGGCCTAAAACACAGTGTTGTCCCCAACCCAGTCAAAGTTGAAACTATGAGCCATAAACACAAATTCATTAACCACTGATTCACTCATCAATTTTTTATTTTTTATTTTTTTTGAGATAGAGTCTTGCTCTGTCACCCAGGCTGGAGTACAGTGGCGCCATCTCAGCTCACTGCAAGCTCTGCCTCCCCAGTTCACGCCATTCTCCTGCCTCAGCCTCCCTAGTAGCTGGGACTATAGGCACCTGCTACCACGCCCGGCTAATTTTCTTTCTTTCTTTTTTTTATTGTATTTTTACTGGAGACAGCGTTTTACCGTGTTAGCCAGGATGGTCTCAATCTCCTGACCTCATGAACCGCCCGCCTCGGCCTCCCAAAGTGCTCACTCAACAAATGTTTAAAGAGAACACAGGGCCAGCTGCGGTGGCTCACGCCTGTAATCCCAGCACTTTGGGAGGTCGAATGGGTGCAGATCACTTGAGGTCAGTAGTTCAAGATCAGTCTGGCCAACATGGTGAAACCCTGTCTGTACTAAAAATACAAAAATTAGCCAGGCACGGTGGTGGGCACCTGTAATCCCCAGCTACTTGGGAGGCTGAGGCAGGAGAGTTGCTTGAACCTGGGAGGTAAAGGTTGCAACGAGCCGAGATCGTGCCACTGCATTCCAGCCTGGACAACAGAGTGAGACTCCGTCTCAAAACAAAAAAGAAAGTACATTTTAAAAAAATAATTGTTTTTGGCTGGGCGCGGTGGCTCAAGCCTGTAATCCCAGCACTTTGGGAGGCCGAGACGGGTGGATCGCGAGGTCAGGAGATCGAGACCATCCTGGCTAACACGGCGAAACCCCGTCTCTACTAAAAAATAGAAAAAACTAGCCGGGCGAGTTGGCGGGCGCCTGTAGTCCCAGCTACTCGGGAGGCTGAGGCAGGAGAATGGCGTAAACCCGGGAGGCGGAGCTTGCAGTGAGCTGAGATCCGGCCACTGCACTCCAGCCTGGGCGACTGCGAGACTCCGTCTCAAAAAAAAAAAAAAAAAAAAAAAAAAAATTGTTTTTAAGTATGGACTCTTGAAGTCAGTGCTGACTCAGCCATTTACTAGCTGTGTGACATTGGGCAAATTTCTCAGTCTCTCTCTGAAGCACAGTTGGTTCATCTGTGGAATGGGTATGATACTATCCACACTGCAGGACTGTCGTGAAGGTCAAATGAGATCATGTGAATGGCATGCCTGGCACATGGTAGATACTTAACAACTTTTCTTCCTTTCCTATAATACTGTCTTATTAATACATTATATAATAAAATGTATAGCTGGGTTTTTCTGTTACGTTATAGAATAGGCTATGATCTAACAGTGTAGCAGACCCATTTCCTGTTGAGAGTTTCTCTTGAATCTAGCTAGCAGGGTTACTCCTGCTCTTTGGAGAAAGTGAAAGATAATTGTGCAGCTGAGTTCTATAAATAAAAGTACAGTTAGAGAAAACAATATTTTTGGGGCTGGGCGTGGTGGCTCACACCTGAAATCCCAGCACTTTGGGAGGCTGAGGTGTGAAAATCACTTGAAGCCAAGAGTTTGAGACCAGCTCGGGCAACATAGCGAGACCCTGTCTCTACAAAACATTTAAAAATTAGCCAGCAGTGTGCACTTGTAGTCCCAGCTCCAGGGGAGGCTGAGGCAGGAGGATCACTTGAGCCCGGGAGTTTGAGGTTACAGTGAGCTATAATTGTGCCACTTCACTCCAGCATGGTTGACAGAGCAAGACCCTGTCTCTGAATAAATAAATACATTGAAAAGAAAATGATATTTTTGGATTAAAAAATCCCACTGTAAATTTACAAGGAATGAGAATAAAAGCACATCTTGGGCCGGGTGTGGTGGCTTCTGCCTGTAACCCCAGCACTTTGGGAATTCAAGGTGGGAGGATCACTTGAGGCCAGGAGTTCAAGACCAACCTGGCCAACATGGTAAGACCCTATGTCTATAAAAAATAAACATAAAAAACCACTTATCAACTTCATACTTAGAACTGGATCATTGACAAAATTATATTCATTATTAACAATAAATAGATTGTGAATTCTAGGAAGGGCAACCTTATACCCCATTTCCTCAAAGCAGAGAGATACCCTCCACTCTCTGGCTTTCTCAGCACTGGGCTGAGAACCTCGGCTAACCCCACACTGCACGGGGTTGGCCACATGCCCACTGGCCTTTCCCAGTGGGTGGTGAGCTTCTTGACTTCTCAGGAAGGGGGTCGTTCATCTTGGTTCCACAGCCTGGAATGGAGTAAGGGTTCCACCCGTATTTGTGGTCTGAGTGAGCATGCCCAGTCTGTTTATCTTTTCCATGTTCACTTTCATTCTTCCAGACCCGGTGACTGCCCCAGTGCTGAACATTACGGTCATTCAAACAGAAACAGACCGACATATAACATTACATTGCCTCTCAGTCAATGGCTCGCTGCCCATCAATTACACTTTCTTTGAAAAGCATATTGCCATATCACCAGCTATTTCCAAGTACGACAGGGAGTCTGCTGAATTTAAGTTAACCAGGAAGAATCCTGGAGAAGAGGAAGAGTATAGGTGTGAAGCTAAAAACAGATTGCCCGACTATGCAGCATACAGTCAAACTGTCACCATGCCCTCAACAGGTAAGAGAGACCTGAGTTCTTTCAGCCAGGTCTGAACTCGCTTCCAGAAACTGCAGCTGCTCCTCTGCCTGCCCATTTCCCACCGCGGTCACCTGCTTCCACATGGAGGGTCCCTATGATAGAGTCTATGCAAACTCTCATGGGGTTGCTTTCTGCCATAAAGGAACCATAGAAAAGCCTAGAAGCTGGAGCAGGAGGGGGACTTGTGGCGAAACTTTCTGCCCTCCCCTTCCAATTTGCACCTCTCTTGAAACTGCCAGATCGGTTTTCTTTGTGTTTTTTTTTTTTTTTTTTTTTGTCATCTGTATGCCCTTCCTACCTACCTACCTACCTTCCTTCCTTCCTTCCTTCCTTCTTTCTTCTTTCTTTCTTCTTTTTCTTTCTTTTCTTTCTTTTCTTTCTTTCTTTTCTTTCTTTTCTTTTCTTTTCTTTTCTTTTCTTTTCTTTTCTTTTCTTTTCTTTTCTTTTTTTCTTTTTCTTTTTCTTTTCTTTTCTTTTTGACAGAATGTCACTCTGTTGCCCAGGCTGGAGTGCAGTGCTGCAATCTCGGCTCATTGCAACCTCTGCCTCGCAGGTTCTAGAGATTCTCGTGCCTCAGCTTCCTGAGTAGCTGGGACTACAGGCACCCACCACCACGCTTGGTTAATTTCTGTATTTTCAGTAGAGATGGGTTTTCACCATGTTGGCCAGGCTGGTCTCAAACTCCTGGCCTCAAGTGATCTGCCCACCTCGGCCTCCCAAAGTGCTGGGGTAACAGGCGTGAGCCACTACGCCTGGCCATCTTGTACCGATTTCTAATACCCATGCCTTCTTGCTTGGCTGTTTGTTGCTCCACTGCTAACAATGGTGAGTCCAGACTCCTGCACCACCCTTGGCTCAGGGCAAGAGGCGCCCCTGGCCAAGCTCTGTGTTTGGAGGGCTCTGGTCTGGTACCTCCGGGCTATGTACCTTCCCCTAGGCTGAGGGGTTCAGGGAGCCATGGGGGTGCACCCACCCAGACCCTATACTCCCACTTTTCTGCTCCACACTCTGGGTACCTGGACCCAGATCCCCTGCCCAATGGGTTCAGATCAGAACCCATTTCCAGGGCCTGTACCAGTCAGTCTCTCCCCCAGCTCATCCTCCCGAGGGTGGCCCACAGTGAGGGTATGAGCATCCCTAGACCTGAGCCAAGGGAGCTGTTTATGGGGGGTGTGGATGGTGTTTGCACATGTGGGCTGGGGCGTCCACGTGCATGCAAGGCCCCTTAGGGTGCAGGTCAGAGCCCAAGTGGGAAGTGGGGCAGCCCGGGACTTCAGTGGGTTCGGTCCATGCTGCCACGTCCTGATGCCAAACTCTGGAAAGTCTGAGAATTCCAGATTCAAACCTGACCTTCCAGGTCCTTCTGAGGGTGCATTTGTCAAGGTGGAAGGATAGAAGGAAAACTAGGTCACGTGCAGTGACTCACACCTGTAATCCCAGCACTTTGGAAGGTTGTGACTGGCAGATTACTTGAGCCCAGGAGTTTGAGACCAGCCTGGGCAACATGGCAAAACCCCTGTCTCTACAGAAAATAAAAAAAATTAGCCGGGTGTGGTGGTGCATGCCTGTGGTCTCAGCTACTTGGAGGATGAGGTAGGAGGATTGCTTGAGCCTGAGAGGTAGAGGCTGCAGTGAGCTATGATCATCGTGCCCTGAACTCCAGCCTGCACAACAGAGCGAGACCCTGTCTCAAAGAAAAAAGAAAAAGAGGCCGGGCGCGGTGGCTCAAGCCTGTGATCCCAGCACTTTGGGAGGCCAAGACGGGTGGATCACGAGGTCAGGAGATCGAGACCATCCTGGTCTACACGGTGAAACCCTGTCTCTACTAAAAAAATACAAAAAACCAGCCGGGCGAGATGGCGGGCGCCTGTAGTCCCAGCTACTCGGGAGGCTGAGGCAGGAGAATGGCGTAAACCGGGAGGTGGAGCTTGCAGTGAGCCGAGATCGCGCCGCTGCACTCCAGCCTGGGCGACAGAGCCAGACTCCGTCTCAAAAAAAAAAAAAAAAAAAAAAAAAAAAAAAAAAAAAAAAAAAAGAAAAGAAAAACTAGGTTAGCAAAGGCACAAGGCATGCTTGGACACTGACCACTCCAGCCAGCCACATCCTCAGAACAGAACCTACGCCCTGGTATTCAGTGAGGGTGGTCTAACAAGTGAGGCAGCCTGCTGGAGTCAGGCATTTGGCTATGAGTCACAGCCCTTCCATTCACTGGCTGTGTGACCTTAGGAAAGTCATTTCACCTCCCTGAGCCTTACTCGCCTCATCTATAAAATGGGAATGATGCCAACAGGATAAGTGAGACAACACAGGCTAAGTACCTAACACAGTGCCTGGCCTGCAGCTAAAACTCGAAAACTGGCAGCTGTTTGGATGACACGAAACATGCTGCCAGGACTCAGGGCCTTGCCCAGTAAACACCCAGGCTTTTCTGCTGCTTATGACCCCAGAAACATTGCTTTTCTCTTCTTTGGATGACCACTGTGGAAGATGTGCTTGCTCATGACTTTTTAAACTTTATTATTTTTACTTATTTTATTATTTATTTATTTTTCTATTTATTTTGAGATGGAGTCTCACTCACCCAGGCTAGAGTGCAGTGGCTTGATCTCGGCTCACTGCAACCTCTGCCTCCTGGGTTCAAGTGATTCTCATGCCTCAGCCTCCCGAGTAGCTGGAACTATAGGCACATGCCACCAGGCTCTGCTAATTTTTGTATTTTGGGTAGAGACGGGGTTTCACCATGTTGGCCAGGCTGGCCTTGAACTCCTGACCTCGGGTGATCTACCCGCCTTGGCCTCCCAAAGTGCTAGGATTACAGGTGTGAGCCACTGCGCCTAGGCTATTTTTATTTATTTATTAATTTATTTATTTATTGAGACAGGGTCTGGTTCTGTCACTCAGGCTGGAGTGCAGTGGCACAGTTGTAGCTCTCTGCAGCCTCCACCTCCTGGGGTCAAGCGATTCCCCCTGCCTCAGCCTCCTGAGTAGCTGGGATCATAGGCACATGCCATCACACCTGGCTAATTTTTTTTTTTTTTTTTTTGTTGAGACGGAGTCTCGCTCTGTCGCCCAGGCTGGAGTGCAGTGGCCGGATCTCAGCTCACTGCAAGTTCCGCCTCCCGGGTTTACGCCATTCTCCTGCCTCAGCCTCCCGAGTAGCTGGGACTACAGGCGCCCGCCACCTCGCCCGGCTAGTTTTTTGTATTTTTAGTAGAGACCGGGTTTCACCATGTTAGCCAGGATGGTCTCGATCTCCTGACCTCGTGATCCGCCCGTCTCGGCCTCCCAAAGTGCTGGGATTACAGGCTTGAGCCACCGCGCCCGGCCACCACCTGGCTAATTTTTATGTATTTATTTATTTTGTAGAAACAAGGGCCTCACTATGTTGCCCAGGCTGGTCTCAAACTCCTGGCCTCAGGCGATCCTCCGTCCTTGATCTCCGAAAATGCTGGGATTACAGGTGTGAGCCACCACGCCCGGTCAAGAACTTTATTGACTAATAAGTCCTATAAGTGGCAGATGTCATGACCATTTGGGAACCTGGGTGCATAGTACATTGGTTAACTTGGGAGACATCACCTTTTCTAAAACACTTACTGGCTTAACGTCATTGGCAAAGAAAATGCTATGGTCACCAGTGGATGCTGTCTTCTTCCAGGCGGAGACAGCTGTCCTTTCTGTCTGAAGCTACTGCTTCCGGGGTTATTACTGCTGCTGCTGGTGATAATCCTAATTGTGGCTTTTTGGATACTGCCCAAATACAAAGCAAGTAAGTTCTTTTAGTCGCTTTGCCACCGTTTTCCCATGGGTTTGGGATACAGACAGCAGGGCAGAGGGTGAGGAGAAAGAGAAAAGGGGATTAGAAATAGAATAGGGAGAAAATGAAAACAGGAGGAAAAGACGAGAAAGGGGAGTGGGAATGGAATAGACTCCCTGAACAGTTCATGCAGAGGGTAATTCTTTCTCCAGGGAAAGCCTTTTCTGATTGAGGGCGAGCAGAGCTGGCTTCACAGATGTGCAGCCTGTGCAGTCACACAGGGCCCTGTGCCAAGAAGAACTCCACATTTGGTATTTATTTATTTGTTTGTTTGTTTATTTATTTATTTTTGAGACAGAGTTTTGCTCTTGTTGCCCAGGCTGGAGTGCAGTGGTGCGATCTCAGCTCACTGCAGCTTCCGCCTCCTGGGTTCAAGCAATTCTCCTGCCTCGGCCTCCCAAGAAGCTGGGATTACAGGTGTACGCCACCACATCCAGCTAAGTTTTTTGTATTTTTAGTAGAGACAGGGTTTCACCATGTGAGCCAGGCTGGTCTCGAACTCCCGGCCTCAGGCGATCCACCCACCTCAGCTTCCCAAAGTGCTGGGATTACAGGCATGAGTCACTGCTCCCAGCCACATCTTGAAATTCTTAATAATATTTTATACTCTTTTAAAAATTCTTAATGGTGGTAAAATATACATAACACTAAATTGGCCACTTTAAACCATGCTTAAATGCATAGTTCGGTGGCATTAAGCACGTTCCCATTGTCATGCACCCTTCTCCACCATCCACGTCCAGAACTTTTTCATCTTCCCAAACTGAAACTCTGTCCCCATTACACACTAGCTCCCCATCCCTTCTTCCCCCAGGCTCTGCCAACCACTATTCTGCTTTCTATCTCTATTAGTTTGACTCCTCCAGGCACCTCGTAGAAGTGGAAGCATTTGTCCTTTCATAACTGGCTTATTTCACTTCAATTAATGTCCTCAAGGTTCATCCATGTTGTCGTATGTGTCAGAATTTCCTTCCTTGATAAGGCTGAAGAATGCCCCATTGTACATAAGTACACCACACCTTGTTTATCCATTTATCCCCCATGGATGCCCAGGTTGCTTCTACCTTTTGTCTATTGTTTAATAATGCTAGGAACATGGGTGTGCAATTATTAATGTTTTTAAACAAGAGGCCCTTTTCTCTTCTTTGTATAACTTCTTATGAAAGACGTACTTGGTCGTGACTTTAAGAACTTGTGTTCCTTTTTTTTTTCTCTCTCTCTCTCTCTCTTATTTTTTTATTCTATATTAAATAGAGACGGGGCCTCACTATGTTGCCCAGGCTGGTCTTGAACTCTTGGGCTCAAGCAATCCTCCCCGTTCGGCCTCCCATAGTGTTGGGATTACAGGTGTGAGCCACTGTGCTGGGCCAAGAACTTGTGTTCTTAATTAAACACAAGTTTAAGGCATGTGAACAGTGTTCGTTTCGCCCTGGGCACTGCAAGTGGTGCGGCTGCTCCTGACTGCAAATACCTCAAGCAAGAGCTTTGCCTCGCGCAACTCTAGGTCTGCCACATACGTAGGGGAGGCTCAGTGCATGAGGACAAGCAAGCGTCATCCCATTAGCACAAAAGACACCTTCAAAAGGTTTACAATTGTTTGGGGCTGGAAGTATTAAAAATATTAAGTTGGTGCATAAGTAATTGCAATTTTTGCTATTACTTTTATGGCAAAACCTGCAATTACTTTTTTTTTTTTTTGAAATGGAGTCTTGCTCTGTTGCCCAGGCTGGAGTGCAGTGGTGCAGTCTCGGCTCACAGCAGCCTCTGTCTCCCTGGTTCAAGCGATTCTCCTGCCTCAGCCTCCTGAGTAGCTGGGATTACAGGCACCCATCACCATGTATTTTTAGTAAAGACAGGGTTTCACCATGTTGATCAGGTTGGTCTTGAACTCCTGACCTCAGGTGATCTGCCCACCTCAGCCTCCCAGAGTACTGGGATTACAGACGTGAGCCATTATGCCTGGCCCATAATTACTTTTGCACCAACCTAATATATATATATATATATTTTCTTTCTACATTTCTATGCTTTCTAGATTTTCAATGTAAAAGTATAATCTATTCTACTATAAGATTTTTTTTAAAAAAACCTTATTAAACACACCAGACTCAAAAAAAAAAAAACAAAAACAGAAACAAAAAAGCATCATTTCTCTCTTCCCCACCTTAAGTGCTTCATCCACAGAAAACTTGTCAATGTTATTAGAAGAATCAGTTACAGCTTTTTTTTTAAAAAGTGTTTTTTGGAGACGGGAATCTCACTATGTTGCCTAGGCCGATCTTGAACTCCTGGACTCAGGCGATCCTCCCACCTCAGCCTCCCAAAGTGCTGGGATTACAGACATGAGCCACTGTACTCAGCCCACTTACTGTTTTTCATTCCTCATGTTTTATGGCCACTGCTGGTTAGGACTTCAAATTGGTTTTTTCATTTTTTCATTTGGCACATGAGTGCGGAAGGATATGAAGATTTACACAAAAGACTGTGTCCCAGCACTGGTGCCCATCAGCAAACTGAGGGCTGTTGGACAAGCCCCTCAGGCTGTTGCTTCTGAGCCTCAGTGTTCTGACTTGTGGAATGGGCCATGGAGATATTGTCAGAACTGGCAAGAGAACCAATTGAGAACCATCTCCAGAGAGTCACAACTCAGAAGTCAGGGACTCAGCTGACATAAAACTTGAACACAGAGGTCACGAGTTATACATCTGATGCATCTTTAAGATTTTATTTTATTTCGTTTCATTTTTTAAGAGATGGGGCCTCACTCTGTTGCCCAGGCTGAAGTGCAGTGGCACAATCTCCGCTCACTGCAAGCTCCACCTCCCGAGTTCACACGATTCTCCTGCCTCAACCTCCCAAGTAGCTGGGATTACAGGTGCCCGCCACCACGCTTGGCTAATTTTTGATTTTTAGTAGAGACGGGGTTTCACTATGTTGGCCAGGCTGGTCTTGAACTCCTGACCTCGTGATCTGCCTATCTCGGCCACCCAAAGTGCTGGAGCTGGGATTATAGCTGGGGCTGTAATCCCATACATGTATATATATATGTATATGTATATATATGTGTGTGTATATATATGTGTGTATATATGTGTGTATGTGTATATATATATATATGTATTTTTTTTTTGAGACAGGATCTCACTTCCATCACCCAAGGCTGGAGTGCAGTGGTGCAATCATGGCTCACTGCAACCTTGACCTCCCAGGCCTCCTCCTGCCTCAGCCACCTGAGTAGCTGGGACCACAGGTGCACACCATGCCTGGCTAATTTTTTTTTTTTTTTTTTTGTAGGTTTCACCATGTTGCCCAGGCTAGTCTTGAACTCCTGGACTCAAATCATCCTCCTGCCTCAGCCTCCCAAAGTGCTGGGATTACAGTATTTTTTTTTTTAATTACAAAATTCTAGTGGCCGGGCGCGGTGGCTCAAGCCTGTAATCCCAGCACTTTGGGAGGCCGAGATGGGCGGATCACGAGGTCAGGAGATCAAGACCATCCTGGCTAACACTGTGAAACCCCGTCTCTACTAAAATATACAAAAAACGAGCCGGGCGAGGTGGCGGGCGCCTGTAGTCCCAGCTACTCAGGAGGCTGAGGCAGGAGAATGGCGTAAACCTGGGAGGCGGAGCTTGCAGTGAGCTGAGATCCGGCCACTGCACTCCAGCCTGGGCGACAGAGCGAGACTCCGTCTCAAAAAAAAAAAAAAAAAATTCTTTTTAGAGACAATGTCTCACTATGTTCCCCAGGCTGGTCTTGAATTCCTGGCCTCAAGTGATCCTCCCACCTCAGCTTCCCAAAGCACTGGGATTACAGGCGTGAGCCACTGCACCCTGGCCCACATCTCATATGTCTTAAAAACATGTTTCTCCTTCCTATAAAAAGTCCAGGTTATTGCAAAAGTGGCATTAATATTTTTTATTACTGGCTGGAGCTAACAATAGAATTCAGCGAGGCTGGCCGGGCACAGTGGCTCATGCCTATAATCCAAGCATTTTGATCACCTGAAGTCAGGAGTTTGAGACCAGCCTGGCCAACACGGTGAAGCCCCACCTCTACTAAAAATACAAAAAATTAGCTGGGCATCGTGGTACATGCCTGTAATCCCAGCTACTTGGGAGGCTGAGGCAGGAGAATTGCTTGAAACCAGGAGGCGGAGGTTGCGGTGAGTGGAGATTGCACCATGGCACTCCAGCCTGGGCCACAGATCGAGACTCTGTCTTAAAAAAAAAAAAAAAAAAAAAAAAAAAAAAGAATTCAGTAGGCCATTTACACTCTCTTGAAGATATTACAAAGCTTCCACAGAATATTCTCTTCAGCGAAGGAAATAAGTCTGGCTAGTTCAGGCATAATCTGACAGGTAAAGCCTGTTCCTCTGAAAGCCAGGAAAATAAATCAGAACAGCCCCTGGCTTGGTGAAGCCGTGTCTAGACTCCCTGCTGAGTCTATAGTATTCCTTTGTTAGACAACAGTTTGGGCCATTGGAACAAGTCACTCCTTGTTTCAGAACTTTGGGGAGTTCTGCTCCTTGGCTGAGGAGATGAGAGAAATATGGCTGAATTGATTTAATTTAATGATTCTGTACCGATTTATGTAGGAAAAGCTATGAGAAATAATGTGCCCAGGGACTGTGGAGACACAGCTGTGGAAGTTGGAATCTATGCAAATATCCATGAAAAACAAGCAAGTAAGAGAACTTTGTTGGGTGTTTTGGGTGGTTTCAGGTTTTTGTCTTTTGATTTTGTTAAGGTTGGCAGACATACGGGAGTGGGGGGTGGAGCAAAAGGGATAGAGTTCAATGTCTATTGATGCCCAGTCCCTACTTTCTAGGGGTAAAAACTGTTTGTTTGTTTTTTTTAATCCTTCCACAGATATTCTATATGTATAATAAAGAAATGGTAGTGATTGTAGCATATTGTAGGTATGACTTTCTATACCTTGATTTTTTTTTTTTTCGTGTAACAACATATCTTGAAGATTTTTCACATCTGTTCAGAATGATCTGCACTGTGTTTCACAGTCTTTCATGGTCACCTCTCAAAGCAGGCACTGCACATTGCTTTGCAGTAAACAAGACCCAGCGCCTTGGCTGATGTATTAGTCCATTCTCTTGCTATTATAAGGACATACCTGAGATGGGGCAATTTATAAAGGAAAGAGTTTTAATTGACTCACAGTTCCGCAGGGCTTGGGAGGCCTCAGGAAACTTACAATCATGGTGGAAGGGGAAGCGAACACATCCTTCTTCACAAGGCAGCAGGAGAGAGAAGAATGAGAGCCAAGGGAAGGGGGAAAAACCTTATAAAACCATCAGATCTTATGAGAACTAACTCACTATCACTAGAACAGTGTGACAGAAACCACCCCCATGATTTAATTATCTCCACCTGGTCCCTCCCATGACACGTGGGGTTTGTGGGGACTACAATTCAAGATGTGATTTGGGTGAGGACACAGCCAAACCCTATCATCAGCTGACAGTAGAACAATCCCAGCCAACACGACCACATTCCAGACGCAGTGCTGAGTAATTTACCCACCTTTTCTAACACAAACACTACCAACCCCCAATTTATGTCATTCTCATTTTACAGAGGAGGGATCTGTCCCAGAAGTGGGATCCAGACCATGTGTTTCCACAGCCCAAGATGGTGAGCATGTTCTGCAGAGTCTATCCCACTGCCCTCATGTGCTTAGAAATTCAGGTAATTGGCCCAATAACTCCTATTCCTTATCTTTTGCCCAGAGGCCGAACATTCCCAGGAGCTACAGTATGCCACCCCTGTGTTCTGGGAGGTGGCACCAAGACAGCAAGGTGAGCCACAGTTTGGGATAAGAGATAAGAGGTGCTGGTGACTAGAGACAGGTAGTCCCTGTGATGTCACCATACTCAGGGGCTTCAGGAGCCTGAGAATGGGGTGGATTCGAGCAATACAGGCACACCGTAAGGAACCAATGGCAACCAGCACCCCAGCTCCTAAAAAATTTCATCAGGCAATGGAGGGTGGGGAAGAGGGAAAGATGTGGTCGGGGAATGTCATAGAAAAAATCCAGAGAGGAGGATACAGGATCATTACTCAAACATTTCCTTCCTTTCCTCCCTCCTTCCCTCCCTGCTTCCTTCCTTCCTCCCTCCCTCCCTCCTTCCTTCCTTCCTGTCTTTCTTTTACCTTCCCTCCCCTCCCCTCCCCTCCCCTCCCTTTCCTTTCCTTTGCTTTCTTCTCTTTTTCTTTCTCTCTCTCTCTTTCTTTCCTTTCTTCCTTCCTTCCTTCCTTCCTTCCTTCCTTCCTTCCTTCCTTCCTTCCTTCCTTCCTTCCTTCCTTTTTCTTTCTTTCTTTCCTGCCTTTCTTCTTTTTTTTTTTGAGACTCTCACTCTGTCACTCAGGCCAGAGTGCAGTGGCACACTTTCAGCTCACTGCACCCTCTACATCTTGGGCTGAAGCAATCAACCCACTTCAAGCTCCTGAGTAGTGGGGCTACAGGTGTGCACCATCACGTCTAATTTTTTTTTTTTTTTTTTTTTTTGGTAAAGACAGGTATCTTGCTATATTGCCCAAGCTGGTCTCGAACTCCTGGGCTCGACCAATCTTCCTGCCTCAGCCTCCCAAAATGTTGGGATTACAGGCATGAGGCGTTATGCCCAGCTAACATTTTCAAGAATAAATTATTTAACACAGTTCAGGAAAAAATTAGTTAATACCTGGTTCTGTCAGGCCACCCAGCTACTAGAAATAGGATTTTTAAAAACAGCCTCGCCTGTCACATATCCTAAGTCAATTATTTTCCCTCTTATATTTCAGAAGCCTGTGATTCTTATAAACCTGGATATGTCTATTCTGAACTCAACTTCTGAAATTTACAGAAACAAACTACCTCTCAGGGTAAGATGCTTTTTATGAAGCTGATTTCCATGAACAAAAAGCAAACTTGAGGCTGAGGCAGGTGAATCACTTGAGGTCAGGAGTTCGAGACCAGCCTGGCCAACATGGCAAAAACCCGGTCTCTACTAAAAATACAAAAATTAGCCGGGTGTGGTGGTGCGTGTGTGTAGTTCCAGCTACTCAGGAGGTTTAGGCAGGAGAATCACTTGAGCCTGGGAGGCAGAGGTTGCAGTGAGCCAAGATCATGCCACTGCACTACAGCCTGGGGGACAAGATGAGACTCCATCTCAAAAAAAAAAAAAAAAAAAAGACGTTCATTGATGTTCATGATTTAGCTAACCCTCCAGATTTAGCTAATGCCAAAGGTGTGCCTTGATGTGCTGCCTTTCCCAGTCACGTTCCAGGGACAGAGTCCACGGAGTTGAGTTGTGGGGAGGGAGAATATTTTAGTCCCCTAGGACTGCTGCTACAAATGACCACAAATTGGTGGCTTACAGCAACCATTTCACAGTTCTGGAGGCTGGAAGTCCAAAACCAAGGTGTCTGTAGAGCTGTGCTCCATCCAAAATTTCTCGGGGGGAGCCTTCTTGCCTCTTCCAGCTTCTGGGGCTCCAAACATTGCTTGTGGTTGCCTCACTTCAACTTCTGCCTCTCACATGGCCTTTTATGTTCTTTCTCTTCTTCTTTTTTTTTTTTTTTGAGATGGATTCTCAAAAAAATTTGAGAGTTGCCCAGGCTGGAGTCCAGTGGCACGATCTCAGCTCAATTCAATCTCTACTTCCCTGGTTCAAGCGATTCTCATGCCTCAGCCTCCCGAGTAGCTGAGATTACAGGCACTCACCACCACACCCAGCTAATTTTTGTGTTTTTAGTAGAGATGGGGTTTCACCATAGTGGCCAGGCTGGTCTCGAACTCTTGACCTCAGATGATCAGCCTACCTCGGTGTCCTAAAGTGCTGGAATTACAAGCGTGAGCCACTGTGCCCAGCCCTGAATTGCTTTAGTAAAGAAAGCGTCTCCCAGAATAAATTCATCTGAACATGCATCCTTCTCTGAGCCTTCTGACTCTTCAATATTCTGCTCACACCTGTCTGGCATCTCCATGATATTTTCCACTGGTCACCACTGTCCAATAGAAATATAATGTCAGCCACATGGGCATACTTTTCACTCTTTCTAGTAGACACAATAAAAAAATGAAAAGATGGCCGGGCATGGTGGCTCACGCCTATAATCCCAGCACGTCGGGAGGCTGAGGTGGGTGGATCACTTGAGGTCAGGAGTTCAAGAGCAGCTTGGCCAACATGGTGAAACCCCATCTCTACTAAAAATACAAAAAAATTAGCTGGGCGTAGTGGCGGGTGCTTGTAATTCCATCTACTTAGGAGGCTGACGCACAAGAATCGCTCAAACCCAGGAGGTGGATGTTGCAGTGAGCCGAGATTGCACCACAGCACTCCAGCCTGGGCAACAGAGTGAGACCTGTGTTAAAAAAAGAAATGAAAGAAAAGAAGAAAAAAAAAAAAGAAAAAAGAAAAGGAAGGAAGGAAGAAAAGGAGAAAAGAGAAACAGGCGAAATGAATTGGAATAATATATTTTATTTAACCCAGCATATCCAAAAATCCTATCATTTTAACAAGTACAACTACCCTATTTCCCTCAGAATGTAGCATTGCCTCTGGTTTGCTGTGGATCCCGTATTAGACCACTCAGCTGTAGAGTCTTGTGGGATCCAAGCTTCAAGGAGACCCATCATGCATGTTTAGGACCAGTTCCAGGTGTCCTTGACACAACACTAAACCTCCATTTCCTTTTTTTTTTAGAGACAGAGTCTGGCTCTGTCGCCCAGGTTGGAGTGCAACGGTGCCATCTTGGCTCACTGCGACTTCCGCCTCCCGGGTTCAAGCGATTCGCCTGCCTCAGCCTCTCAAGTAGCTGGCATTACAGGCATGTGCCACCATCCCCAGCTAATTTTTGTATTTTTAGTAGAGACAGGGTTTCACCATGTTGGCCAGGCTGGTCTTCAACCCCTGACCTCAAGTGATCCGCCCACCTCAGCCTCTCAAAGTACTGGGATTACAGGCGTGAGCCACCTCGCCTGGCCCTCCATTTCCTGATATAGTCTTATATCCACATTCACTGCCTTAGCCCGCTCAGACCCACGCTGCTGTGGGCTCCCCTGGCTCCTGGAGGAGCGCACCCGCAGACGCTGCAGTCTTTGTGTGGCTCAGCAATTGCCGCTCACATCAGGAACTGCCCTTCCTCCATCAGGCTCCGCTGAGACCCGACCCTGGTTATTAAGCTATGAAGGAGACAGGGATGGATCTTAAAGAAGACAAGCAAAATGTAGTGAAGCAAATAAAATGGTGGTTCCCAGGGGCTGGGGTCCGGCGACGATTAGGAGTGACTGGCTAACGGGTACAGCGTTTCAGTTTGGGAAGACAAAAAGTTTTGGAAAAAAGATGGAAAGTGGTGATGGTTACACAATAATATGAGTTTTGTTTTTGGTGTTTTTTGAGACAGAGTCTCTCTCTGTCACCCAGGCTGGAGTGCAGTGGTATGACCTAGGCCCACTGCAACCTCTGCCTCCCAGGTTCAAGTGATTCTTGTGCCTCAGCCTCCCAAGTAGCTGGGACTACAGGCACCCACCACCACACCCAGTTAATTTTTGTATTTTTAGTAGAGACGAGGTTTCACCATGTTGGCCAGGCTGGTCTCAAACGGCTGACCTCAAGTGATTTGCCTGCCTCGGCCTCCCAAAGTGCTGGGATTACAGGTGTGAGCTATTGTGCCAGTCAATATGAATGAATGTTTTTAATCCCATTGAATTACACACCTAAAATTGGTTAAAATGGTAAATTTTATGTTATGTGTAACTTGCCACAATCATTTAAAAAATATTGTGAGGCACCTGCCTCATGTGAGGTCTTCTAAGAAGAGGGGCTGTTCTCCTTCTCAAGAGAGCTTGTGGGCTTTGGGAGTTTCATATTCTCAAATATCCACATCCCAAGGCCCACCCAGCCCCTGTCAGTGTCAGACGTTAGCAGAGCAGAAATGCCAGATGTGCTCATTCCATCTCCTCCTTGGTTGCCCCACCCTTTTGATCAGATTCTGGAATTGGCTTTCAGCACAGTCTTCCGGCTGGCTGTGATAAATGAAGGTGGCTTAAACCCTATCCTCAGGGTTTCACAGCTTGCCCTGAACTGGTAGCCTCTCATTTTATCCTTGCAAAGCTTCTAAGGCAGCTAAGAGAAGCCAACTAGCTTCACAATCCACATAATTAGCATTGCCCCAAACCTTTCAAGTGCTGGAATGCTGGCGTCCATTAGTGCCTCTTTTCTTTCTAAACCTCATTCCACATGGCAAGGGAAGGTCTTAGGAATTGTGGAGCTGTGGTGTGCTAAGGGTTCTCACTGCCTGCCTATCACCAGCAAGGGAGTCCTTGTTGCCATCCATTCCTAGGGGTTAATTTTGTTCCCTGAGGCTGCTTTCTAGGGCCTTCTGGTCCCTTGCTTTATCTTGGACTAGACCTGAAAGCAGAGCCTGAAATAAGGCCTTCTATGCAAATCATTTATGTAGGAGGTGGCCCTGGGAGGCAGGCCCAGTGTGCCACAGGAAAAGCCAGTACAGGGTGTTTTGCTGAGTTGGGCACTGTGGTGGGCAGCTGGACGTGAGCCCACTGGAATCTTCTGAAGAGTCCAAGAGCCTCTTCTCAGTATTGTCCACTTGAGGATTGATAGTGAGAGGTATTTATCCATTGGTGTCCAACCCTCATTGGTTGAGGATCATCCCAGGAAGTGACACCTCCCCACTTCTAGACTAGCATGTGGGTATTCCAAGCAGGCTTCCCTCAGCGTCTCACCCCAGGCACTGCAAACACCCCAGGACAGAAAGTGAACATGTGTATTATGCAGTTAAAGCAAGAAGCTATCAGTGCAAAGTGAGTAGACCCTCAGATGCAGCTGGGTCAGAGGGAAGGCCCAGGGATATGACGCAGGACACAGAGGTGGCTGATACACCACCTCCCAACATGTCCTCTATCACAACAACTACAACAATGGCAACAATAGGGCTGGGTGTGGTTGCTTACGCCTATAATCCCAATACCCTGGGAGGCCAAGGCAGAAGGATTGCTTGAGCCCAGGAATTCAAGACTAGCCTGGGCAACCTGGCAAAATCCTGTCTCTACAAACAATACAAAAATTAGCCAGGCATCACTGCCACTAAAATTAGCATGTCTGTAGGCCCAGCTACTCAGGAGGCTGAGCTGGGAGGACTGCTTGAGCCTGGGAGGTCAGGGCTACAGTGAACTGTGACTGTACCACTGCACTCCAGCCTAGGCAAGAGAGTGAGGCCCTGTCTCAGTAGGTAAATAAATACATTAATTAATTAAAAATGACAACAATAATATATGTATTGAGCTTATAGCATGTTCCAGGTACTATTATTAAGTGCTTTGTGTACCTGTCTTCTATAGCCCCACAATACCTCTTTGGGGCAGGTACTCTTTTTCTTTTTCTTTTTTCTTTTTTTTTTTTTTTTTTTTGAGGCGGAGTCTCGCTCTGTCGCCCGGACTGGAGTGCAGTGGCCAGATCTCAGCTCACTGCAAGCTCCACCTCCTGGGTTTCCGCCATTCTCCTGCCTCAGCCTCCCAAGTAGCTGGGACTACAGGCGCCCGCCACCTCGCCCGGCTAGTTTTTTTGTATTTTTAGTAGAGACGGGGTTTCACCGTATTAGCCAGGATGGTCTCGATCTCCTGACCTCGTGATCCGCCCGTCTCGGCCTCCCAAAGTGCTGGGATTACAGGCTTGAGCCACCGCGCCCGGCCTCTTTTTTTTTTTTTGAGACAGAGTTTTGCTCTTGTTCCCCAGGCTGGAGTGAAATGGCGTGATCTTGGCTCACTGCAACCTCTGCCTCCCAAGTTCAGGTGATTCTCTTGCCTCAGCCTCCTGAGCAGCTGGGACATGATACCACATCTGGCTAATTTTGTATTTTTAGTAGAGATGGGGTTTCACCATGTTGGCCGGGCTGGTCTCAAACTCCTGATCTCAGGAGATCCACCTGCCTCAGCCTACCAAAGTGCTGGGATTACAGGTGTGAGCCACCGTGCCTGGCCTGGGGCAGGTACTCTTATTTCCCTCTTTTCATGCAAAAAGAAACTGACTCACAAGTTCATTCAGCTAACACCTGTTGGAAACAGGAAAGGAACTCAGATCTGAGTGACACCAGAGCCCACACTTCTTTTCTTCTTCTTCTTCATTTTTTTTTTTTTTTTTTGAGACAGGGGCTCACCCTCTTGCCCAGGCTGGAGTACAGTGATGGGATCACAGCTCACTGCAGTCTTGACCCTCCTGGCTCAAGTAATTCTCCCACCTCAGCCTCCTGAGTACCTGGGACCAGAGATGCTTGCCACTACACTTGGCTACTTTTTGTATTTTTGTAGAGATGGGATTTTGCCACGTTGGCCAGGCTGGGCTCAAGCAATCCTCCCACCTCAGCCTTAAGGCCAGGCTTAAGCTACTGGACTCAAGTAATCCTCCCATCTCAGCCTCCCGAAGTTTTGAGATTACAGGTATGAGATTACAGGTATGTAACCACGCCAGGCCAAGCCCACACTTCCAACCACTACCTTGTTAACATTCCAGGATGGACACCTGGATATTGAGGGCTTATCGGATCAGAAAAGTCATCAGATCAGAATTAGCAAGATCAGCAAGGATGCAGGGGCCTGGGGTCCACACATGCTCACTGAAGATGCCTCTTTGTCAAGCGGCAAAGCCAATGGGAGGAGAGTGGGAGAGAGATCACCCAAACAGGCAGAAGGAAGCACCGCCATGCATTGCTTAATGACAGAGATAGGTTCTGACAAATGCGTGTCATTAGGCAATTCCACTGTGTGCACGCCAGTGTATTTACACAAACCCAGATGGTATCCACTACTCCACACCTGGCTATACGGTAACCTATTGCTTCTAGTCTACATACCTGAAGCCATGTTACTGTACTGAATGCTGGAGGCAATTGCAGCACAATGGTATTTTTGTATCTAAACATAGAAAAGGTGCAGTAAAAATATGGTATGATTTTAGGGGCCACTGTCACATACCTGGTTCGTGGTTGACTGAAACGTTGCTAGGCAGTGTGTGACTGCATCTGAAAAAGGCATGCAGAGGAGGGCTGGGCATTTGGGCAATGGTTATGGACAAGGAGGTAGATTGTGTGAGTGTTCAGGGCAGGATTCATGACTGTGTGAGGCCAGGGGACATCCAGGCAGGCACAAGAACATATGTTGGCACACACAGGCCCTGGCCAGGTGGTAGAATCTTTTTTTTTTTTTTTTTTTGAGACAGAGTCTCCCTCTGTCGCCCAGGTTGGAGAGTGCAGTGGCGTGATCTCGGCTCACTGCAACCTCTGCCTCTCAGGTTCAAGCGATTCCCCTACCTCAGCCTCCCGAGTAGCTGAGATTACAGGCATGCACCACCACACCCGGCTAATTTTTGTGTTTTTGATAGAGATGAGCTTTCACCATGTTGACCAGACTGGTCTTGAAATCTTGACCTCAAGTGATCGACCCACCTTGGCCTCCCAAAGTGCTGGGATTACAGGTGTGAGCCACCGCACCCAGCCAGGTGGCAGAATCTTGACTCCAAGAGAGTTCTGACAAAAGAAATAAAATATCATAGCCTTGAAATAATATTTAACATTTTAAAGGTAAGCTTTCTCCATTCACACTTCTGACACCAAATGTGTGGGTTTTTTCCACACCAAAAACCAATTATCCAACTCTCTGGACACCAATAATTCAATCCCAACATTAACTATCAGGAGTTCCTATCAGACCCCATAGGTTAAAGGCTCAGTCCTACAAGACTGCCCCCCAACTCAGATGCCAATCACAAGTCGAGGCCTCACATACTTCTGATCTACCACCCCCTCCTCGGGCTGGATAACTTGCTAGAATTGTTTGCAGAACTCAGGAAACCAGTTTCATTACTACTACTGGTTTATTATAAAAATGTACGGCCGGGTGCGGTGGCTCAAGCCTGTAATCCCAGCACTTTGGAAGGCCGAGGTGGGCGGATCACGAGGTCAGGAGATCGAGACCATCCTGGCTAACACTGTGAAACCCCGTCTCTACTAAAAAAAAATAAATAAAATACAAAAAACTAGCCGGGCGAGGCGGCGGGCGCCTGTAGTCCAGCTACTCGGGAGACTGAGGCAGGAGAATGGCGTAAACCCGGCCGGGAGGCGGAGCTTGCAGTGAGCTGAGATCCGGCCACTGCACTCCAGCCTGGGCGACAGAGCGAGACTCCATCTCCCAAAAAAAAAAAAAAAAAATGTAAAGAAGACCAGGTACGATGACTCATGTCTATAATCCCAGCACTTTGGAAGTCCGAGGCAAGTGGATCACTTGAGTTCATGAGTTTGAGACCATGCTGGGCAACATGGTGAAACCGTCTCTACTAAAAATACAAAAATGAGCCGGGCATGATGGTGCACAGCTATGGTCCCAGCTACTCAGGAGGCTGAGGTGAGAGGGTCACTGGAGACCGGGAAGTTGAGGCTACAGTGAGTCGTGATCCTGCCACTGCACTCTGACCTGGGTGACGGTGAGACCCTATCTCAAAAAAAAAAAAAAAAAAAAGGCACAAAGGATGCAGATGAGGAGATGCACAGGGCAAAGTCCAGAAGGGTCTCAAGCACAGGCGCTTCTGTTCCCGTGGCATGGGGAGTGCCATCCTTGGGGCATGCGGATGCATTCATCAACCCAAAAGCTCTCCCAGCCCGGTGGTTTAGGGGATTGCGGGTTTCACCATGTTGGCCAGGCTGGTCTCGAACTCCTGTTCTTAGATGATCCACCTGCCTCAGGCTCCTAAAGTGCTGGGATTACAGGCCTGAGCCACTGCGCCCGGTTACTTTCTGGCCCAACAATATATTCCAGGTTCATCTTGTCCTTGTCCTGACCCGACTCTGGAGTCAGCTGTATTTCCAGGGAGCTCTGCGTCCTTTAAGAAGAGCTCTGTATTTAGAAACTGAGGCCTGAGCGTGATCTTGGCTCACTGCAACCTCTGCCTTCCAGGTTCAAGCAAATCTCCCATCTCAGCCTCCCAAGAGTAGCTGGGACTACAGGTGCGCACCACAACGCCCAACTAAATTTTGTATTTTTTGGTAGAGACAGGGTTTCACCATGTTGGCTAGGCTGGTCTTGAACTCATAAATTATATTTTGATTTTATGTTGTTGATATGTAGAAATAATCTTTTTGGTTGATTCTGTGTCCTGCATCCTTGCTAAATTCAATTTTAATACTCTCTATCTGTAGATTTTCTTACAGTCTGGAGACCAGAAAGCTACTGTTGTGACTGTTGTGTTGTTGCCTCTGCCACAGCTGCCTCACACCCAGAAATGAGCCCACCGTGGAAGAGAGCTTTGCCACTGCGGACACTTGCTTCTCAGCCACAACCTTTTGCTTTCCAAACCCCAGCCTGGGCACCTCATTGGCGGAAGATACTCACATCCCTGATCCCAGGAATACGGTGACTGTAATTTTTTAGGTTTCTGACCCCACCAAATAGGAGGAGGGTTAAGATGTGGCATGAAAGAGCCCATTAAAATATCTACCACACTAGCCAAAATATCAATCAGGAGTGAGGGTAATATATATTTTAAAGCTGAGACTCAGCAGGTTATCTAATCACACATTCTCACCGAAAGAACTAGGAACTAAATGATGTACTTTATGAAGAAGGAAACTGAATACAGAAAAAGTGTGTAGGATTCAACATGTGAGAAAATATAAATGAGAGAGTTGCATAAGGTTCAGGAACATTATAAATTTATCATGATTTAAAAAATGGGGGCCGGGCATGGTGGCTGATGCCTGTAATCCCAACACTTTGGGAGGCCAAGGTTGATGGATCACTTGAGCACAGGAGGTCGAGACCAGCCTGGGCAACATGATGAAACCCCATCTCTACTGAAAAAAAAACACAAAAAACAAAATTGGCCAGGTGGGGTGGTGCACGCCTATAGTCCTAGCTACTCAGGAGGCTGAGGTGTGAGGATCACTTGAGCCTAGGAAGCAGAGGCTATAGTGAGCCGAGATTGCACCACTGCAGTCCAGCTGGGGTGACAGAGCAAGACCCTGTGTCACAAAAAAAAAAAAAAAAAAAAGCATAGTATTGGTATATGAGGTATTGGTACATAATTGAACAAGTAGAACAATGGAACGAAAAGTCTGGATATAGTTCTAAATATATACAGTAACTTAGTATAGGATAAATATGGCATCTTAAATCAATGGGGAAAAGATGGATTATTCAATATATTGTAAAAACTTGAGAACCACATTAAAAAAGTTGGTCCCCTACCTCATTCTTTACAACAAAATTAATTCAGATAGATGTGGTCACAGAAGTGCTAGAAGAATATGCAGGGGATTTAAAAATAACCTTGAGGTGGGGAAGACTTTTATAGGTATGACTCACAACCCAGAAGACATAAAAGATTGTTAAATTTAGATAAAACATTTAATTAGATGAGACATTTAAAAATTACATTTAGAAATCATAAACTAAATCCAAAGAATACCTAGGGAGTGGCTGCAGTGGCTTCCATCTGTAATCCCACGAGGCAGGTGATCACCTGAGGTCGGGAGTTTGAGACCAGCCTGGCCAACACGGTGAAACCCTGTCTCTACTAAAAATACAAAAATTAGCTGGGTGTGGTGGTGCACACCTGTAGTCCCTGCTACTTGGGGAGACTGAGGCATGAGAATTGCTTGAACCTGGGAGGTGGAGGTTGCCGTGAGGCAAGATAGTGCCACTGCATTCCATCCTGGGCGACAGAGCAAGACTCCATCGCAAAAAAAAAAAAAAAAAAAAGGCCGGGCGCGATGGCTCAAGCCTGTCATCCCAGCACTTTGGGAGGCCGAGACGGGCGGATCACGAGGTCAGGAGATCGAGACCATCCTGGCTAACATGGTGAAACCCCGTCTCTACTAAAAATACAAAAACTAGCCGGGCGAGGTGGCGGGCGCCTGTAGTCCCAGCAACTCGGGAGGCTGAGGCAGGAGAATGGTGTAAACCCGGGAGGCGGAGCTTGCAGTGAGCTGAGCTCTGGCCACTGCACTCCAGTCCGGGCGACAAAGCGAGACTCCGCCTCAAAAAAAAAAAAAAAAAAAAAAAAAAGAATAGGGAGAAAACACCATGATGTGTTGCATAATAACATTTCAGTCATTCATGGAGCAAATATAAAACAGGGGTCCCATAAAACTATAATACCATGTTTTGACTCTACCCTTTTCTATGTTTAGACACATTTAGATACACAAATATTTACCATTGTGCTACAATTGCCTAGTGTTCAGTAGCATGCTGTACAGGTTTATCCCTAGGAGGAATAGACTATCCCATACACCCCTAGGCATGTAGCAGACTATGCCATCTAAGTTTGTGTGAGTACATGCTATGATGTTCAAACAGTGACCTCCACCGTTCAGCGATGCATGACTGTATTTTGAGCCCAGGTCTCAGATACTGTATGAAGTTTTATAATATTATGAGCTTTTACAAATCATTAAGAGAAAGACCAATAAACCAGTAGAAAACTGGGAAAAGGTGGCATCTGCAGGGTAACACCAGGGCAGCACAGAAATCTTGCTGGGATGAGGAGTTGCAAACATGTGTGGTCGACCTTTTGGCTTTCTGCCTCTTCTGCTCTCAGGGATGGAGAATCATGACCTAAAGAAGTTGTCTTTTTCTCAGTTGCTTCTTCCCAAGGATTTAAAGGGGAGACCTGACCAGAGGAATGATCAACAGTGGATTTGTAATGCCTGGAGCTCATTTCCTTCTTTCTCCTTAACTGTCCTGGAAGGAAACGGCCTAGTGCCTTATCTCTGACTCTTCCACAGCACACACCCACCACCAGAGACAGTAACTGAGATCTGCAGTAGCACAGAAACTTAGAGGTTAGAAAAATTAGACACCTAAGGATTTCATGACTCCAGACCTGTTTCCTTAGCATAATACCACACCAGTAAGTGAAATACAACTTATGAAATGTTGTAAATAAATTCTATAAAATTTTTGGTAAAAATTTATCATTAAAAAATTATTAAAAGCAACTGGGTTAAAGGAAGTTCTGTCAAAATACAATCCAGGTGTGCAGTTCTCTGCTAAATTTAGAAGTGGTTACTACTGAGGCAGTCTCAAAAAAAGCATAAGAGGACTTTATGGGGTGATGCAAATTTTCTTTTCTTTTTCTTTTTTTTTTTTTTTGAGACGGAGTCTTGCTCTGCCACCCAGGCTGGAGTGCAGTGGCCGGCTCTCAGCTCACTGTAAGCTCCGCCTCCCGGGTTCACGCCATTCTCCTGTCTCAGCCTCCCGAGTAGCTGGGACTACAGGCGCCCGCCTCGTCGCCCGGCTAGTTTTTTGTATTTTTTAGTAGAGACGGGGTTTCACCGTATTAGCCAGGATGGTCTCGATCTCCTGACCTCGTGATCCACCCGTCTCGGCCTCCCAAAGTGCTGGGATTACAGGCTTGAGCCACCGCGCCCGGCCTGTGATGCAAATTTTCTACATTGCCTTTGTAGAGATGGTTATACATTTATCAATACTCGTTAATTTGTACATTTAAAAGAGGTAAATTTATTGTATGTAAATTATATCTTAATGAAACTGATTAAAACACACATACAAACCCCAGACCCTCTGCAGTCCTGAATTTGAATGGAAAATATTGGTGTGAACTCATGATGAATTTATTTTTTATTTTATTATTATTATTATTATTTTGGAGATGGGAGTCTCACTCTGTTGCCCAGGCTGGAGTGCAGTGGCGTGATCTCGGCTCACTGCAACCTCCGCCTCCCAGGTTCAAGCAATTCTCTTGCTTCAGCCTCCCAAGTAGCTGGGATTACAGGCACCTGCCACCACACCTGGCTAATTTTTGGATTTGTAGTAGAAACAGGGTTTCACTGTGTTGGCCAGCCTGGTCTCAAACTCCTGACCTCAAATGATCCACCTGCCTTGGTCTCCCAAAATGCTGGGATTACAGGCGTGAGGCACTGTGACCGGCCTTATTTTTTATTTTCTTTTGATACAGGGTCTTGCTCTGTTGCCCAGGCAGGAGTACAGTGGTGTGATCCAGGCTCCCTGCAGCTTCAATCCCCCGGGCTCAAGCCGTCCAACCCCATCAGCTCCCCGAGTAGCTGGGACTACAGGCCTGAGCCACTATGCCTGGCTAATTTTCAAAGTTTTTTTTTAAGAGATGTGGTCTATGTTGCCCAGGCTGGTCTCGAACTCTAGGGCTCAAGTGATCCTCCTGCCTCAGCCTCCCAGAGTATTGGGATTATAGGTATGAGCCATCACATCTGGCCAATTTTTTTTTTTTTTTTTTTTTCAGGGAGGAAACATACACTCTCCTATATTTGCTAGCTGTTAGTACTGGAAAGGCCTAGAAACAGATCGTCTTCTATCAATGAGCATTCCTAGTACCCAAAGTATGGTGTCCACTTTTTTCCAATTAAAAAAAACCCAGAGCTCCTTGGAATAACATGGAAATATACAATCTCTACAGTAGTTATTAGATAGCCAGGAAATTATCAAAGACTAGTAAGGTGTGTCAAAAAGACTTGAGGCTGGCCAGGCGCAGTGGCTCACACTTGTAATCCCAGCACTTTTGGAGGCTGAGGTGGGCAGATCACCCAGAGGTCAGGAGTTCGAGACCAGCATGGTCAATATGGTGAAACTTTACTAAAAATACAAAAAATTAACCAGGTGTGGTAGCGGGCGCCTGTAATCCCAACTACTCAGGAGGCTGAGGCAGGGAGGCTTGAACTTGGGAGGCAGAGGTTGCAGTAGGCCAAGATCGCACCATTGCACTCCAGATGGTGTGACAGAGCAAGACTGTTCCAAAAAAAAAAAAAAAAGAAAAAAGACTTGAGGCCAACTTGAAGAGGCTCCCATTGGCCAAAGATGGGACAATCTGAACATCAAAAGGAATAATAACTTTAAAGAATCCAGCATTTATCCTACCTTTCCCATACTTCTACATAGGCAAATACTCAGTGAGAAGCTTTTCTTCATAGAAGGACTCTAGCAAACGGCTGGGTGCGGTGACTCACGCCTGTAATCCCAGCACTTTGGGAGGCCGAGGCGGGCGGATCACCTGATGTCGGGAGTTTGAGACCAGCCTGACCAACATGAAGAAACCCCGTCTCTACTAAAAATACAAAATTAGCCAGGCATGGTGGCGCATGCCTGTAATCCCAGCTACTCAGAAGGCTGAGGCAGGAGAATCACTTGAACCTGGGAGGCGGAGGTTGCAATGAGCCGAGATTGCGCCATTGTACTCCAGCCCGGGCAACAAGAGTGAAACTCCATCTCAAAAAAAAAAAAACAAAAAAACCCCAAAAAAAGTACTCCAGCAAACAAAGAAGGAAGAGAGAATATCACCATTTTGCAAGCTTTAATAAACTCACCACTTGAGGTATTAATCAGTGGTTGCTGGCAACCCCCAAAAAGAAACAACCAGACACTCACTACTACCACTTCCTTTTTTTTTTTTTGAGATGGCATCCCACTCTGTCACCCAGACTGGAGTACAATGGCGCGATCTCGGCTCACTGCAACCTCCGCCTCCTGGGTTGAAGCGATTCTCCTGCCTCAGCCTCCCGAGTAGCTGGGATTACAGGCGCCCGCCACCACACCCAGCTAATTTTTTGTATTTTTAGTAGAGACAGCGTTTCA
Source organism: Trachypithecus francoisi (assembly GCF_009764315.1). Classification (NCBI taxonomy): domain Eukaryota; kingdom Metazoa; phylum Chordata; class Mammalia; order Primates; family Cercopithecidae; genus Trachypithecus; species Trachypithecus francoisi. The sequence goes on along the minus strand of NW_022681466.1, from coordinate 42,427,000 downwards.
CAGTGTTGGCCAGGCTGGTCTCGAACTCCTGACCTCAGGTAATCCACCTGCCTTGGCCTCCCAAAGGGCTGGGATTACAAGTGTGAGCCACCACGCCTGGCCAACTCAGTGCTATTATTTCATCTCCTACCACTTAAAGTTTTTTCTAAACGAGAATTATAAACCAAGTCTCAGATACCATAAACTTATGTATCTGTCAGAGAAGGATTGTTTTAAAAAGAAAAATATAAACACCATTATCACACCCAAGAAAATTGTAAATAACTCCTTGATATCATGTAGTGTTTTTTTTAATGTGATAATGGTGTGGTTATTAACAAAAGATCCTTAAATAAAATATTTCCAGATTAAATGGTATCTGCTCTCTGCCTTGCAATAATATTCAAGGAGGCCAGGCGAGGTGGTTCATGCCTATAATCCCCATATTTTGGGAGGCTGAGACACGAGGATCACTTGAGCCTGGGAGTTTGAGAGCAGCCTGGGCCACATAATGAGACCCTGTCTCATATATTAATAAATCAATTTAAATAAATAACTGAAATAATACGGAAGGGCGGTATTGGTGGATGAGGTGGGACTGGCCAAAGGTTGGCTGTTGTTGGTGCTAAATCAATTTAAATAAATAACTGAAATAATATGGAAGGGCAGTATTGGTGGATGAGGTGGGACTGGCCAAAGGTTGGCTGTTGTTGGTGCTAGATAATCAGTACACGGAATTAGTACTATTACTTATATGTCTGTTTTTAAAATTCTCCATAAAGAAAAAAAAAAAAAGCATAAAATAACCAAAATGAGGCTGGGTGCAGTGGCTCACAATTGTTATCCTACCACTTTAGGAGGTCAAGGCAGGAGGACTGCTTGAGGCTCGGAGCGCAAGACCAGCTTAGCCAACATGGTGAGACTGTCTCTACAAAAAAATTAAAATTAAAATTAAAAAAAAAAAGAGAAAAACCTACTAAGTAAAATCAATTAAGATAAGTTAGCCAAACTTTTGAAATATTTTACAGGCACTGTCAGTTGGAATTTTTGTCAAGTTGATAACAATGGGATATTTTACACAATCATATCAACACATAAAAGATTTCTTATAAACATAGCTATTAGACAGGAAACAAACCGCAATAGATCACATCTAACATATATTTTAGTTTGCTTTTCAAAAATCCATAAATACTCTAAGTTTTAAAAGTCTATTTTTAGGTTAATTTTTGATATCTGACAGTACAGATGTGGCAGATTCCATAAAGACCTTTTCCTTCCTGGTAACAAAGCCCATTTCTGAGAGAGTAAGATACTATTGCAGCCTCAAGGAATAAATTGTTTGATCTAAATCATTTTCATTTCCCTGGATAGTGATTTGTCTAGAAATCATCATTTGACTTAGTTCTGACCAAAGACATGTAAAGACATCTTCCAACTGGGATGTCTGGAAAAGTTTTTACTTTCCTAATTTAAAAGGGAAGAGTCTTGGCTGACTAGCTCTTGTCTCTTTAACTTTTCTCCTAACTAGAAGGATCATTAGGCTGGAAATACACAGCCACCTATGATCCTGAAGCAACAATTATAAAGATAAACACCAGCGTACGAAAGACGGTAGAACAGAAAGAAAGTGCCTGGGTCCCTAACTATAGAAACAGTAATACTTGCTTTGGACAGTCTACCCTGTAGAGTTCTTGTATATGAGAAAAACAAACCCCAATTTGCTTAATCCAGTATAGATTTTTGTTTCTTGTAGCTGAACATATTCCTGATACAATGAAAGGCATCAAAAATATAAACACTGAATGAAAGCAAGCACAAATGTCCACTTCATAAGTGCAAAGGGGCTAGAAATAAATCTGAGTGAACATAAGACAACCAAATTAGGAAAGAAGAATATTTATTATACAAATATAAACATCTATACATTCTTAGCTGATGATATATACTTAATCAAAAAGTCTTTTAATTTGGATATATGCATCATTTCCTTCATTGTCGTGTCTCTGCTTCTCAGATGTATTAATCCATTCTCCAAAGTAGTTTCAGTTATCAAAACTGTGAAGAGGATACTCATTTCATCATACCTAAGAACAAAGTAGTTAAACAGACACATGAGCACAAATGTAAATGATCAATTCCTCCACGTTGCCAGCTGTCATGCCAGTGTCCATGCACTCTCAAGAGTCACAAACTCAGTCAGGGCTTGAGGGTGGATCAAAAAAACCAAACATTTGTAAAGTTCTGAATCGTATTTAAAGTAAAATTTTCAAACAGTTTCTAACTTATTGCTAGAGCTGAAAAGTCATAAAATAAAATCAAATCTGAGAATAAACACTGGAACCTCAACACATCATTTGGGGTGATATCACAGATGAACCTCATAATCTCCGCCTTTTGGTTCTTGGATGCAATCCGAGAACAATTATTTTAGACGGAAGTCTCTTACAATAAACAATATTATAATAAAGATGCAATTTGGTATAACAAATTATACCAAAATCATGTTTCATTTATTACTGAGTATGCTAGCTTATAGCTTCTAGTTGAGCAATAACCAAACAGACAGACGCACAGCTGACCTTCTGTATGCTTACCAAGTCACACTATCTCATTACTGTTTATTTCTTTTGTAGGACTTCATCAGAAACTTTTTATATCTCTGTTTATTTGTTTATTGTCTATTTTGTCCTCCTAGAACATAAGCTTAACAAGAATAGTATGGCCAGGCGTCGTGGCGCATGCCTATAATCTCAGCACTTTGGGAGGCCGAGGTGGGCAGATCACGAGGTCAGGAGTTTGAGACCAGCCTGGCCAACATAATGAAACTCCATCTCTATTAAAACTATAAAAAATTATCTGGGCATGGGGTGCCTGTAATCTCAGCTACTAGGGAGGCTGAGGCAGGAGAATCGCTTGAACCCGGGAGGCAGAGGTTGCAGTGAGCCGAGATCACACCATTGCACTCCAGCCCAGGCGACAGTGTCTAAAAAAAAAAGAATAGTAAATTTTTCTATTTTGTTCACTACTGTATCAAAGTGCATAAAATATAGTAGGTGCTTAATAATATTTTCATAAAAATATCCTGGGACAATAAAACCTTTACCATATAAAGAACAATTGCAACTTGATAATGTCCACATGGCTCAAAGGATAAGATTTTAGAACCTGAGAGGACAAGAAAGTTCAAGTGCTGCCCCTTCATTTTATACATAATAAAACCATTAGATGCTCTAATAATAGAAAACTACTTTTCTTTGGACATCATCTGAAAGGTGTATTTTTTTTTTTTTTTTTGAGAAGGAGTCTTGCTCTGTTGCACAGGATGGAGTGCAGTGGCTCGATCTCAGCTCACTGCAACCTCTGCCTGCTGGGTTCAAGCGATTCTCCTGCCTCAGCCTCCCAAGTAGCTAGGACTACAGGCACAAGCCACCATCGTTGGGTAATTTTTTGTAATTTTAGTAGAGACGGAGTTTCGCTATGTTGGCCAGGTTGGTCTTGAACTCCTGACCTCAGGTGATCCGCCACCTCGACCTCCCAAAGTGCTGGGATTACAGGTGTGAGCCACTACGCCTGGCCTGGAAGGTATATTTTAACAAATTTTCAGAGAACTGAAGATCAAAACACAATGCTTCACAACTTTTCACCCAAAAGATACGCATTCAACGCAAAAAGTTTTAAAAAAAATAACAAGAATGGATTACTTTATTTAAAAACAACAATTAATGAAATAGCATGGGGTGAGACTAGACACAGAGAGCTCAATTAGGAGATGATTTCTTTTTTTTTTTGAGATGGAGTCTGGCTCTGTCACCCAGGCTAGAGTGCAGCGGCCGGATCTCAGCTCACTGCAAGCTCCGCCTCCCGGGTTCACGCCATTCTCCTGCCTCAGCCTCCCGAGTAGCTGGGACTACAGGCGCCCGCCACCTCGCCCGGCTAGTTTTTGGTATTTTTTAGTAGAGACGGGGTTTCACGGGGTTAGCCAGGATGGTCTCGATCTCCTGACCTCGTGATCCGCCCGTCTCGGCCTCCCAAAGTGCTGGGATTATAGGCTTGAGCCACCGCGCCCAGCAGGAGATGATTTCAATAATCCAGGCAAGAGATATTGTTGACTGTAGCTTGGGTAGTGGCAGTGAAGACAGAGATGGATTTGAGATACATTTAGGAGGCAAGCTTACAGCATTTGGTGATGGACTGGATGTAGAGTATAAGGAAGAGGGAGGAGTTACGGATGACAGCCAGTTTCTCTGTCTTGAGCAATTGGGTGAACAGAGGTGCCAATCCCTTAGAAGACTAGAATAGACTATCCCTCCAGAATAGAATTCCTTTCCACTCAGTCTCAGAATGGACCACAATGCCAGCAAAGACAGGCATTCCACTCATATTCCTTCAGTCTTGATTCAACACATGCTGTCTACATACATACTTTCATCCATAAGTGGATAAGCTGAGGTATACAAACTTCATGCCATTAAGTCTTGGAACTGCACATAGTAAGTGCTCAAACACACTTTGCTGAATCCTGTTCCCTGCTGTAAAATGAACTAGGTATACATAGTTCTGTAAAAGGGGAAGTGAGGAATAATTTAAAATTATATTTTATATATAAATTTAGAAGACATTTGTTTCTGTAATTCCTAAAGAAACATAATAAAAAACTGTTGAAGAAATACACTCTTTAGTGATAATACAATTCTTACTTTGAATAAAGTTGTTCCAATGAGGACTGCATAGTTTCCAAATAACCAGGCCACACAGAAATTCCATTTTCTAGTAACTCATTAAATAGCCCTTGACAAACCTAGAAAGAAATAGAAAACTTCAAATATGAAAGAAATAATGGTAGTTAGAGTGATTATCCTATTTTTGTGAAGCCACAGATCACCCTCTTCAATCTCTAAAATGGGTATGTTTCTTTATGTGATGTTAATGTTTATAACTTCCATATCATATACTTTATAAATTGTATACTTCTGAAAATGAAGTAAGCATTGCAAAGCTGAGTGCTAAATGCCAATCTTCTGAGAAATTTGTATACCAAATAAGAATTTTTATTATCATCATTCAAAACACAAAATCAAAACAGATTCTGTCAGAAAAAAAACCAGGAGATCCAAAGGGCTGTATGAACTCAGAGCCCTCATCTGAGAGGTGAGACCTGAGCCCTAGGTTATACCACCAAGTCAGGAAGAGGAAGAAGAGCCAGGAAAGAAAAAGGATGAGGAAAAGGAGAGTAGTACTCTAGAAGCCAGCCATGGAAAATGTTTCAAGACTGATCAACCAATTTCACTGGAATGCTGGAGACAAAAGCTTGACTGGAAATACAGAAGTAATGATGACATAGTAAACTTTACTGTTTTCTTAACAAGCAATAGGGAAGCAAAACAAAGCATAATTTAAAACCCCCTTAACAGTCTAGCACCAAGAGTCCAGAGCAGGGTTCCTTACCTTGGCACTGCTGACCCAGGGTGTTTAGCAGCATTCCTGGCCTCCAGGAGAGGCCCGCAGCACCATCCCACTCTTAGGACAACCACAAATCTCTCCAGACATTACTAAATGGTGACTGAGCTATAGCACCCTAGGAGTTTCCTAGCTGTAAGTATATTAGGGAGGCTGCCATATCCTGGGAGAAAATGTGGGACATAAGCCATATCTTCTTCTTTGAGTTCACTATCTCCCATCTTCCCAGACCTCTCCACAGAAGCCAGGGTCAGAAAGCTGGGGGACTCTCAAAGGCTTTAAATCTTTTTAGTGTCCACGTTCAGGTCTGGACTGGGTCTCAATTACCCAGACAGAAATGATGACTGCTGAAGGAGTCTCTGGAACAAAATGAAAGCCATCCCCCACGGCTTTTCTTAAGAGTATTTAATCATCAGAACAAATTAGAAAAATCAAAATAAAATTATATATCTAGAATATTTGAATATAGTCAGTTATCAAAAGTGTTAAGTTCAACGGGGAAAGGCTAGGCACGGTGGCTCATGCCTGTAATCCCAGCACGTTGGGAGGCTGAGGTGGGTGGATCACTTGAAGTCAGGAGTTAGAGACTAGCCTGGCCAACATGATGAAACCCTGTCTCTACTAAAAATACTAAAAAATTAGCCAGGTGTGGTCACCTGTAATCCTATCTACTAGGGAGGCTGCGGCAGGAGAATTGCTTGAACCTGGGAGGCAGAGGTTGCAGTGAGCCGCGATCGTGCCACTGCACTCCAGCCTGGGTGACAGAGCGAGACTCCGTCTCAAAAAAAAAAAAGTTCAAAGAGGAAAGAAAAAATTCACTAACATCTGTACAAATATTTTAATTACTATGTCTACTCACGCACTAAAAAAATGAAACTATGAATGGACATGAACAGCAAACCCACTGAATTATATTCAGCTTCTTTAACACACTTCAAAATTATATATAATCACAGTACTTACCCACAGTTATTATTTAATTAAAGGTTTTTTGTTTTTTTCCCTGAAACAGGGTCTTGCTCCGTCACCCAGGCTGGCGTGCAGTGGTGCGATCTTGGCTCACTGCAACCTCCACCTCCCGGGTTCAAGTGATTCTTGTGCCTCAGCCTCCTGAATAGCTGGAATTACAGGCACACACCACTATGCCCAGCTAATTTTTGTATTTTTAGTAGAGACCAGGTTTTGCCATGTTGGCCAGGCAAATTAAAACTTTTTTTTTTTTTTGAGACGGAGTCTGTTGCCCAGGCTGGAGTGCAGTGGTGTGATCTCATCTCACTGCATCCTCTGCCTCCCGGGTTCAAGTGATTCTCCTGCCTTAGCCTCCCGAGTAGCTGGGATTACAGGTGCGCGCCACTACACCCAGCTAATTTTTGTATTTTTAGTAGACGGGGTTTCACCATGTTGGCCAGGATGGTCTCGATCTCCTGACCTCGTGATCTGCCCGCTTTGGCCTCCCCAAGTGCTGGGATTACAGGTGTAAGCCACTGCACTCGGCCTAAAACGTTTTAAAAAGCAAATGAATCAAAATAAAATTTTAAATGGCAAGCTATCAAGTTTACAGTAATGGTTAGGTTGAGCATCCCTAATCAGAAAACCCAAAATCCAAAATGCTCCAAAACCTGAAACCTTGAGTTCAAAGGAAATGCTCATCAGAACATTTAAGATTTTGGATTTTTGGATTAGAGATGCAAATATACCAAAAAAATTTGAGATCCAAAACAGTCCTGGTCCAAAGTGTTTTGGACAATACTCAACTTGTAATTAAAATCATGACATTTAAACTCATTTAACTCACCTGCCTTAGTTCCAATGTGGGGCCTCTTCCTACATCCAAAGCAACCTTAATAGGGGCTAAACAAGGGTGAAGTTTAAGGACCTAAGGCAATTAAATGGGGGAAGGAGAAGACAGGAAAGGGGAAAAAGCATAGTTTGTTTAAATATAACACAAGTATTAACAAACACAGTTTCTTAACAGTTACAATTTTCTGTGTGAAAATAGAAGTTAGCTGAGGTCATAAAAACACCACGTAATAACATATTCAGCTGCCCTCCAGATTTCTCCACTTAGATGTTTGCCAGGAAGAAATTAAATTGGCCAGGCATGGTGGTGCATGCCTGTAATGCCAGCACTTTGGGAGGCTGAGGCAGGTGGATTCCTTGAGCTCAGGAGTTCGAGACCAGCCTGGGCAACACGGTGAAAACTTCTCTCTACCAAAAAAACAAAAAAAAATTAGCTGGGTGTGGCACACACCAGTAGTCCCAGCAACTCAAGTGGCTAAGGTGGGAAGAATGCTTAACCTGGGAGGTCAAGGCTGCAGTAAGCCCAAGATCATGCCACTGCATTCCAGTCTGGGGGACACAGTGAGATCCTGTCTCAAAAACAAACAAACAAACAAAAACCAAAGAAATTAACTTGAGACCCTCCCATTTTCTGACAACTCCCTCAGTCAAAATGCTTCTTCCAAGCATCACTTTGGACCCCACCAGCCAGGACCACGTGGTTTAGCATTTCAACTTTCTCTCTCTTGTCAAAACTTATTGCTCCTCTCTTTTTATATATATTTTTTTGAATTAAAAAATTAATTTTTTTTTGAGACAGGGTCTGGCTCTGTTGCCCAGGCTAGAATGCTCCACTCACTGCCTCACTGCAACCCCCGTCTCTGGGCTCAAGCCATCCTCCCACTTCAGCCTCCTAAGTAGCAGGGACTACAGGTGCACGCCGCCATGCCCAGCTAGTTTTTAGTATTTTTTTTGTAGAGACAAAGTTTTGCCATGTTGCCCAGACAGACTGGTCTCCAACTCCTGACTTGAATGATCCACCCACTTTGGCTTCCCAAAGTGCTGGGGAATACAGGTGTGAGCCATTCAGCCCAGCCCATTCTTCTCATTCATTAATCATCCAACAAACATTTTAATGCCTCTGATACCAGGAGCAGTTCCAGGTGCTAGGGGCAAAAATCTCTGTCTCTCGTGGCAGGGAGAAACAGACAATAAAAATAAGTAAATAATATATGTGAAGGTGGTAGGTGCTAAAAAAGGAAGAAGATGGAACATGCTGGCAAGAGGCTGGAGGAGGTTTTCAGCACCTTTAAGGTGGTCAGAGAAGGTCCTTTTCCTATGGTGACACTTGAGTGGACACTTGAAAGGAGGTAGGGGGACAAGACATGGATGATGGAGAAAGAGCACTCTAGGCAATGGGGAATACAAATGACAGGGCTCTGAGCTGGCAGCATCTCCGGCATGTTCTAGAAATAGCATGGTCAGTGCTGTTGGAGCAGACTGAGTGAGGTGGAGAATAGCAGATCAAAAAGAGGGCTTCGGTTTTTCCTGAGTGAGATGAGAAGCTTTCCCGGAGGGCTCTGAGCAGAGGAGCAACACAACATGCACCTTTGAACAGATCCACTCTATCGGGGGAGGAGGGATGGCGGCGGCTTATAGCAGGGTGGTAGCAGGGGACAGGCTAGGAAGTGGTCAGACTCAGGATATGTTTTGAAGTTAGAGTCAAACAGGATTTGCTGATGGTTTGGAAGTGGAGTATAAGAAAAATAAAGGAGACGGGCGGATCACAAGGTCAGGAGATCGAGACGATCCTGGCGAACACAGTGAAACCCCGTCTCTACTAAAAATACAAAAAACTAGCCGGGCGAGGTGGCGGGCGCCGGTAGTCCCAGCTACTTGGGAGGCTGAGGCAGGAGAATGGCGGGAACCCGGGAGGCGGAGCTTGCAGTGAGCTGAGATCCGGCCACTGCACTCCAGCCTGGGCGGCAGAGCAAGACTCCGTCTCAAAAAAAAAAAAAAAAAAAGATTCCTTTCTTTATTAGCTACATACCATTTATAAACCCCATCCCCCAGAACAATTTCTCTAAACAGACTTCTCCATGGCTATAGCAGGCTAAATGCACACTGTATAATAAATCACTTAACTAAGCAGAGTGGTTTCCAACACACTCATGGTTCCCAATCCCAGCTGAACACTCAACTCAACATCACTTGTTAAAGCTTTTGATTTGGGGCAGCTTCGTTTTATCTTCCAAGGGTATATGACTATTCCCTACTCGTGCCATTTAAACCCCCACTCTTCCACATTTAAACTAATAGTGCCTCCTAAATCCCTGAGAAAATAGAGGGTATCAGTAAAATGTCCTTCAAAGGCCAAAAAGCCCAGTAGCCTTTTTATTATCTCACTATCCTTTTTTTCTTCCCTGATGTTTCAAATAACTCCTTTTCAAGACACATTCCTCTACTTGGGCTCTTGATCCCATCCTGACCCCTCCTGTTTCCTTCATCTTGCCCCATTAGTCATTTATTTTCTCTCCTATAACTTCAACTTCTCCTCTCAATTTTCTTTGATCCATAAAAATGCTCCAAGTGCACGTTCATGCACTAAAATCAGCCTTTCCAGGCCCACATCTAGCTCCTCTGATCCAGCGACCAGCCATGTGGCACGAGACCAGAAGCCAGATACCTGGGGGCAGAGAGGTCAACAGCACTGGTCGCCCTGATCCGGGTCCTTCTTCCTCCTATGTACCAATGCTTCATCTTCTGATACAAATGGAAGCCACCAATGGAAAGGTTCAGGGGCTAGGAGTCATAGAAACAGCTGTCTGTTCACAGTTAAACAGAAATGCCTTTGGGATTACTTATTAGGGATGCCTTGTTCTGTTCTGTGAGAACCTGATTCTTATTCCTGTGGCCAGATTCTAAAAAAACTGAAAAATACTTAGACTACATGCACTAAATTTATTATTCATGGTTTATGTTAGAAACCAAGCACACTAAGAAAAAAAAAAAAACTCCGTATTTTTAGTTTCCCAAGTCTACCTCTAAAACATCAACAGCACCTTTCTATGAAGATTTTTCTTTCTTGTAAAGGAGTTCTCCGTCAGCTGGAGAGCATCATAGAGGTATGCCAGCATGCCTCGGTCTAGATCCCCGTTTACAGACAGAACACAAGGAACCACATTTTTTCGTCCATCTCGGCCCTTCACAGAAAAACAGAAGAAAAATAAAGAATCATTTCACAGTTCTTTTTTTTTTTTTTTTTTTTTTTTTTCCTGAAACGGAGTCTCACTCTGTTGCCTGGCCAGGCTGGAGTGCAGTGGTGTGATCTTAGCTCACTGCAACGTCCGCCTCCCAGGTTCAAGTGATTCTCCCGCCTCAGCCTCCCGAGTACATATTTTAGACTTACACAATCAGAACACAAAAGTAAAGTTTCATTTTATAAGGCACCCACTCTGTACCAGGCCTGTGGTAGGCACTGGGCCCAAGAAGACAATAAAGATGCATTCTCTGCTCTCAGTGAGTCCAGTGTTTCATCAACGAGGCCCAAATGTGAATTTTAAAACTATGGTGATTGGCTGGGCTCTATCAGAGATTCTGAACGAACTCAACTGAAGTGGGACCTAGGCATCAATTTTTTCAACAGCCCTACAGACTATTTTTTTAATGCTTCCGAGCTAAGAGTTAGTATTCAGAAAGGTAACACCCCTTTTTTTTTTTTTTAAATACAGACGGAGTCTCGCTCTGTGACCCAGGCTGGAGTGCAATGGTGTGATCTCACCTCACTGCCACCCTCTGCCACCCGGGTTCAAGTGATTCTCTTGCCTCAGTCTCCTGAGTAGCTAGGACTACAGACGCGAACCACTATGTCCGGCTAATGTTTTTCTATTTTTAGTAGAGACGGGGTTTCACCATGTTGGCCAGGTTGTTCTCAAACTCCTCAGCTCAGGTGATCCACCCACCTCAGCCTCCCAAAGTGCTGGGATTACAGGCGTGAACCACTGCACCTGGCCTAGAAAGGTAACACTTTAAGTAAAAATTGTTCACTGATTATTGATAAAGTTCAGAAGAGGCCTCAGGGAAAAAAATGGTGTGCTTTAGGGAAAGGGATTTGGAGTATAATTTTCTGAAATGTAAAGTTATTTTCATAAAAAAAAATCTTTTAAAAACTTACTTTTTGCATTAAAGCCATAATTATGAAAATAAACTACATCGGCCGGGCGCGGTGGCTCAAGCCTGTAATCCCAGCACTTTGGGAGGCCGAGACGGGCGGATCACGAGGTCAGGAGATCGAGACCATCCTGGCTAACATGGTGAAACCCCGTCTCTACTAAAAATACAAAAAACTAGCCGGGCGAGGTGGCGGGCGCCTGTAGTCCCAGCTACTTGGGAGGCTGAGGCAGGAGAATGGCGTGAACCCGGGAGGCGGAGCTTGCAGTGAGCCGAGATTGCGCCACTGCACTCCAGCCTGGGCGACAGAGCGAGACTCCGCCTCAAAAAAAAAAAAAAAAGAAAATAAACTACATCATAGTACATGTATGAATTAAGTATTGATAAACAGACTTACTTCTCCTCTAAATTGAAGAGGAATCATTTCAAATTTCTTAAAAATTTCAATCCTAGAAATTTTTTAAGTTTTGGATAAAAACAGTTGCACTTTCATCTTTCTTTTTTTGTAAATCATTGTTCACCTGGATATTCATGTAATTTTTAAAAAAAATAACCACCTTTGGCTAGAGTCACAGAACAAAAAAAAAGGAGAAAGAGAAAAGCCCACAAATTTAAATCCTCAGCTTCTGTTAACTATTCATGATCAACCAGTCTTCATTAATACATATATATACTGACATTTTAAACCTATTTGAATTGCATATGATACTTTAAAGATTCACAAGAATTTGCCCTCAAAGGCAACTGATACCTGGGACTCTATTCTACCAGTTGTATTTCATACAGTTACAGAACTGATAGTTAACAGGATAAACTGGGCTGGGAGTAGTGGCTCATGTCTGTATCTGTAATCCCAGAACTTTGGGAGGCCACAGTGGACGAATCACTTGAGTTCAGGAGTTCAAGACCAGCCTGGTCAACATGGTGAAACCCCATCTCTACTAAAAAGACAAAAATTAGCTGGGCATGGTGGTGCATGCTTGTAGTCCCAGCTACTCGGCAGGCTGAGGCATGAGAATCACTTGAACCCAGGAGGTAGAGGTTGCAGTGAGGAGATATTGTGCCACTATACTCCAGCCTGGGTGACAGAGACTCCATCTCAAAAAAAAAAAAAAAAAAAAAAAAAAAAGGACAAACTCAAGTATTGAAAGATTCTGTGGTGCGATTTGAATCAAAATCTAAATCTGAATCTTTAAGTATGAAGAATGCTTTAGGCCAGGCACAGTGACTCACTCCTATAATCCTAGCACTTTGGGAGGCCAGGGCAGGAGGATCACTTGAGCCCAGGAGTTTGAGACCAGCCTGGGCAACATGGCAAGATCCCATCCCTATTTAAAACAAACAAACAAAAAACTGTTTAATGTTTTCTAATTTTTTGAAAATTGGATATCCAACAATGTCAGGATATCTGGTGGCAACTCTTCTAACAATATCTGATTTCTCACACCATCCAGAACAAATTATTTTCTATCCTAACTGTTCTTCAGCCTTTATCGGTCTGCTTCACTGTTCTCTAAAAAATATATTTGGACATTAACTATAAAATCAACTAAAAACATATACAAAATGGCCTAAGAGGCTGGGTGCAGTGGTTCATGCCTATAATCCCAGCACTTTGGGAGGCTGAGGCAGGAGGATCGCTTGAGCCCAGGAGTTCAAGACCAGCCTGAGCAACACAGCGAGACCCCGTCTCTATTAAATAATTTTTAGAAAGAAATGGCCTGAGAAACATTTCAAGAAAGCATACTAAATGACAGAAATTCTACTTAATATTTTATAACATGGTCAACTAATGATGAATAATTTTGTGAACTCTGGAAACAGAAAAGGAACAATGTCATGGAAGAAAAAAATTTCTGTAATAGGAAAACTCTTCATTAGTGAAAATGGTACCAATAAAAGAACAAAATAATCTGGGCTTGGTGGCTACACATGTAATCTTAGCACTTAGAAAGGCAGAGGCAGGAGGACAGCTTGAGCCCAGGAGTTCAAGACCAGACTGGGCAACATAGTGAAACCCCATTCTTCATACAAAAGAAAGAAAAAAAAAAGAACAAAATAAGAGACTAATAGCCACAATACAAAAATCATCTTTAAATCCCTAGTCACAAGGTTGAGCTGTTCTTTTTTTTTTTTTTTTTTTTGAGGCGGAGTCTCGCTCTGTCGCCCGGACTGGAGTGCAGTGGCCGGATCTCAGCTCACTGCAAGCTCCGCCTCCCGGGTTCACACCATTCTCCTGCCTCAGCCTCCCGAGTAGCTGGGACTACAGGCGCCTGCCACCTCGCCCGGCTAGATTTTGTATTTTTAGTAGAGACGGGGTTTCACCGTGTTAGCCAGGATGGTCTCGATCTCCTGACCTCGTGATCCGCCCGTCTCGGCCTCCCAAAGTGCTGGGATTACAGGCTTGAGCCACCGCGCCCGGCCGAGCTGTTCTTTAACTATGATAATTAACCAATAAGTTTCATTTGAGAGCTGAATACCCCAAAATGAAGTGTGATGGTGGTGGAGTTAAAGGAAAATGTTCACCAGTTAAGCCTTCTAGTTTTTCATTAGTTATTCATATTTAAAAATTCCAGCCTGGTCAATATGGTGAAACCCTGTCTCTACTAAACATACAAAAATTAACCAGGTGTGGTGGCGCGTGCCTGTAGTCCCAGCTACTCAGGAGGCTGAGGCAGAAGAACCACTTGAACCTGGGAATTGCAACACTGCACTCTGGCCTGGGCGACAGAGTGAGACGCCGTCTCAAAAAATAAAAAAATAAAAATTAATCTACTTTCTACTCATTATATATAAACTCCTATGTTTTTGCTATGTATTTTTTCTTTTTTTTGTTGAGACATGGTCTCATCCTGTTGCACAGGCTGGAGTGCAATAGCACAGTCTTGGCTCACTGATGATCCTGGAACAATATATTGCTACAAAAGGTAAGGAAGTGCTTGTCAAGACAATGATGGAGATATGTCAAAAGGACACTGGCCAAATCTAGGACAATTTGACCATCAAAATAAACAATGACAGTAACACACTGTAACCTTCTGAGAAAGTAATCTGTGAATCCATACCAATATAAAAAAAAATGGGGGAGAAGGAAAAGCTCTACTCTACAGTATATTGCTGACCAGTAAATCTAGAAGGAATGATGGAATTTGGTTTAAAAAAACAAAAAAAAAAAAGAAAAAAAAAGGGAAAGGGGAAAAAAATACCATTGGCAAATCTCATAGTACTAACTAATTTGAGCAAGAATCATCAAGGGATGCTGCAATTAGTAAGGTAAAATATGGTGACATGGCCAAACATGGTGACTCATTCCTATAATCCAAGCATTTTGGGAGGCTGAGGCAGGAGGATTGCTTCATCCCAGGAGTTTGAGACCAGCCCAGGAAACAAAGCTAGACCCCGTCTCTACAAATACTAAACAATTAGTCAGGTGCGGTGATATATGCTTGTAGTCCTAGCTACTTGGGAGGCTGAGGCAGGACTGCTTGAGCTCAAGAGTTTGAGGTTGCAGCGAGCTATCACCACACCACTGTGTTTCAACCTGAGCGATACAGTGAAATCCTGTCTCAAAAAATCCCTTTAAGGAAAAAAAAAATCAACCATTTGGCAAACCTCACAGTAATAACTGATCTGGGCAAGAATTATCAATGGATGCTGCAACCAGTAAGGCAAAATTTGGTGACAAAGAAATTATCTGCATCATCTTAAAGTATCTGCCCACAACACTTATTAATTACTAAATTTTTTTTTTTTCTTTGAGACAGAGTCTCGCTCTGTCACCCAGGCTGGAGTGCGGTGGCCGAATCTCAGCTCACTGCAAGCTCTGCCTCCTGGGTTTATGCCATTCTCCTGCCTCAGCCTCCCGAGTAGCTGGGACTACAGGCGCCTGCCACTTCGCCCGGCTAGTTTTTTGTATTTTTTAGTAGAGACGGGGTTTCACTATGTTAGCCAGGATGGTCTCGATCTCCTGACCTCGTGATCCGCCCGTCTCGGCCTCCCAAAGTGCTGGGATTATAGGCTTGAGCCACCGCGCCCGGCCTTTTTTTTTTTTTTAAACGGAGTCTCACTCTGTCGCCAGGCTGGAGTACAGTGGCACGATCTTGGCTCACTACAACCTCCACCTCCCGGGTTCAGGCGATTCTCCTATCTCAGCCTCTCAAGTAGCTGGGACTATAAGGGCACGCCACCACACCCAGCTAATTTTTGTATTTTCAGTAGAGACAGGGTTTCACCATGTTGGCCAGGATGGTCTCAATCTCTTGACCTTGTGATCCTCCCACTTCAGCCTCCCAAAGTGCTGGGATTACAGGCATGAGCCACCATGCCTGGCCATTAGTTAATTCATAAGTACAAAATATTTATTAACTTTACATTGGAGAAATCTGGTAGACACAATCTTAACTAAATGATAAAAGTTAACATCACCAGTAACACTCCTCATGACACACTGAGAAGAGAGCAGCACCACTTCTGTAGTACTCCCGATGAAAATACATAAATCACGTGGAAACAGCAGACAGATCCCAGTCAAGGCATATTCTACAGACTAACTAGACTGTACTCTTCAAAAATGTCAAGGTCACGCAGGACAAGAGGAATTGTTCATTTGAAGGAGAGTAAAGGCATATGACAACTACATGAAAGATAAGATCTTGGACCTACAAAGGCCATTATTGAGAAAATCAGTTCAATTTGTAGGGCTCGGTGGCAATACTGGATTGCTGTTAATTTCCTGATTTTGATGGTTGGATTGTAGTTATGTAGGTGAGTGTCTGCATCTGAAAAATACATAATGAAGTATTAAGGGGTCATGGAACACCATCTTTGCACCTTATTCTCAAATGGTTCAGAAATGATTATAAGAATCTGGGTAAAAAATACATAGGAGCTCGAGGTAAAACATACATGTAATTTAGATACATTGCCAGGATACATGTGTAAAAGTTCTTGATCTCCTAGGTTCCACAGGGTTTCTATTGGCTCCTTTCCCCAGGGAAAACTGTAGTAAAGTTGGTTTCCTTTCCTGCCTTCTTCATCCTGACAGTCACTGCTGCTGAAGTTAGATGGACTCATGGCAAACTGGAAAAGAAAATTTAGGTTTGTCTTAACATATAAATACATGCTAATTTAACTCTACTCCCACAATTATCTGTAAGAATTTAAATTGTCTGATACTTTTAATTCAGCAAATGTGTGAAACTAGTCAAGTCCCGAATACAAATTTTAAAATATATTCTTTTTTTTTTTTTTTTTTTTTTTTGAGGCGGAGTCTCGCTCTGTCGCCCGGACTGGAGTGCAGTGGCCAGATCTCAGCTCACTGCAAGCTCCGCCTCCCGGGTTCCCGCCATTCTCTTGCCTCAGCCTCCCGAGTAGCTGGACTACAGGCGCCCGCCACCTCGCCCGGCTAGTTTTTGTATTTTTAGTAGAGACGGGGTTCACCGTGTTAGCCAGGATGGTCTCGATCTCCTGACCTCGTGATCCGCCCGTCTCGGCCTCCCAAAGTGCTGGGATTACAGGCTTGAGCCACCGCGCCCGGCCTAAAATATATTCTAATTTGATTTTTTTTTTTTGAGATGTGTCTCACTCTGTTGCCCAGGTTAGAGAGTGCAGTGGCTATTCACAGGTGCAGTCATAGCTCACTGCTGCCTCCTACTGCTGGCCTCAAGCAATCCTCCTGCTTCAGGATTCAGAGTAGCTAGGACCACAGGTTGCTGAAAATTAATTTTTAAAAAGTGAAAATAGGGCCGGGCGCGGTGGCTCAAGCCTGTAATCCCAGCACTTTGGGAGGCTGAGACGGGCGGATCACGAGGTCAGGAGATCGAGACTATCCTGGCTAACACGGTGAAACCCCGTCTCTACTAAAAATACAAAAAACTAGCCGGGCGAGGTGGCGGGCGCCTGTAGTCCCAGCTACTCCGGAGGCTGAGGCAGGAGAATGGCGTAAGCCCGGGAGGCGGAGCTTGCAGTGAGCTGAGATCCGGCCACCGCACTCCAGCCTGGGTGACAGAGCAAGACTCCGTCTCAAAAAAAAAAAAAAAAAAAAAAGTGAAAATACTGGCTGGGCACAGTGGCTTACGCCTGTTATCCCAGCTCTTTGGGAGGCCGAGGCAGAGGGATCGCTTGAGCTTAGGACTTCGAGACCAGCGTGGGCAACAGGGCAAGACTTCATCTCTACAAATAATAAAAGAAGTTGCAGTGAGCTGTGATTGTGCAACTGCACTCCAGCCTGGGCCAGAGTGAGATTATGTCTCTAAAAAAACCAAGATGGCGTCAGTTGTACCAGTGAAGGATGAGACACTTCTAGAGGTCAAACTAGGGGAGCTGCTAAGGTGGATCTTGATGTGGGACTTCAGCCCTAGTGGCACTGCTGGACTGTTTCGAAGAGGTTACTACTGGTACTACAACAAGTACATCAACATGAAGAAGGGGAACATCTCAGGGTTTACCACAGTGCTGGCAGCCTACGTGCTCTTCATCTACTGCCTTTCCTACAATGAGCTCAAGCACCAGTGGCTACGCAAGTACCCTGAAGAAGACACACTCTGTACTCCCCCAACAACCTTCTTGGCCAGAGCCCCTCCATAAGGAACACAATCTCAATTGTTGCTGAATCCTTTCATATCCTAATGGGAATTAACCTCCAAATATAAGATGACTGGTACTTGTGGGAAAAAAAACAGTAACAAAAACAGACAACAAAAATAAAAGTGAAAATACTGAGTATATTGCTTAAAGTATTGTTTTTTAGTAGGAAAGAACTACAGAGAAAAAATTGTTGATGTTATCCAGCCTTTTTATGGCCAATGAGGAAGAGGGGATGTTAACCATGAACTAAACTGGGAAAAAGAAGAAAGTATCACATAGTCCTCATTCTTACCCTTCTGTGAAGTTCTTGATGACTCGTGATTATTCCATACAGTTTAAATGGGTATTTGGGGATGTTTGAGTCAGGAAATGGTAACATAACACATGGCGAGACAAAAATGCTTACTTCAACTCTTTTCTTCAGTGAGTACTAAAACCTGATTATCAATTACAGCCATTTTGACTAATATGGAAAGTTCATGGAGGTAGGTAGGAAAAGCTGAAGCTGTGACAATGGTCAAGGGTCAAACTCTACATCAGCCAGAAATGCTAGGTGAGGGCTTTGAATTTTACCTTATACAGAAAGGCTAATCAACAAACACATCTGAGTCCAACAAATGTTTTCACCAAAGTAACTTTGTAATCTGGAACAATGAAAACCATTACAAAGAGGTTTTTTATTTGTATAACATATTAATAGCTACATACATCAAATAAAATTTCATATATGTCAGAAGAATTACCACTGACACATTAAGACAGTTTATTAACTATTAAAGTTAGTTGTTGCAGTACCTTTCTCCACCACTGGAGTCGATGACGTAACCAGAAATCAAGCCACTGGTTTGACGTTCTCGCAGGAGTAAACCACACTAATGAAGCTTCAGTCTTCTCACCAATTCTTTAGATATAAAAAATATCACGAAGTTAGCTTATCTGAAAATTATATAATCTATCCCAAGTGGAAATGACTGGTTTTTGACTATTTAAATACAAGGCCAAGTTATTTGCCACTTTTTATACCTTTTAACACCATTTGGTATCTGCTTAGTGTCAAAAACAGGATGAAAACACACTCCAATCTGAGCAAGGCCATAAGGTAGCCTCTTGTTTACCAGATCCAGGCAATTAACATAGTGTTCCAAGGCACCTGTCAAAACATAAATCATTGTATATATCTAGTCCACAAACCCAAATCACTTTTGTTATTAGACACATCAATAGTAGTAATAATGTTAACACAGCAGTACAAGTATCATGGAGCTATAAAGACAGATCTTGGCCGGGCTCGGTGGCTCATGCCTATAATCCCAGCACTCGGGGAGGTCGAGGTGGGCAGATTGCTTTGAGCTCAGGAGTTCTGAGACCAGACTGGGCAACACAGCAAAACCTCTTTTCTAAAAATATACAAAAATAAGGCAGGCATGATAGTGTGTGCCTTGTGGTTCCAGCTACTCAGAAAGCTGGTAGGTGGATCACTTTAGCCTGGGAGGCCGAGGTTGCAGTGAGCTGGGATGGTGCCACTGTGCTCCAGCCTGGGTAACAGAGTGAGACCCTGTCCTTTTTTTTTTTTTTTTTAAAAAAAAAGACAGACCTTATCGATCACCACTTAATTCCAGGTAGTTTCACCCCGACTTTTTAGTTTGAAGTTTTCTTTTCTTTTTTTTTCTGAGATGGAGTCTCGCTCTGTCGCCCAGGCTGGAGTGCAGTGGCGTGGTCTCGGCTCATTGCAACCTCCACCTTCCGGGTTCATGCCATTCTCCTGCCTCAGCCTCCCTAGTAGCTGGGACTACAGGCGCCTGCCACCATGCCCAGCTAATTTTTTTTTGTATTTTTAGTGGAGACGGGGTTTCACCGTGTTAGCCAGGATGGTCTCGATCTCCTGACCTCGCTATCTGCCTGCCTCAGCCTCCCAAAGTGCTGGGATTACAGGCATGAGCCACCGTGCCCAGCGAAGATTTTCAAATCTACAAGAAAGTTGAAAAAATAATAAACATCCATATACAGTGAACACTTGTATACCCTTTACCTAGATTCATCAATTATCAACCGTGCCACATTTTTTTCTTGTTCACTCCCAAATACTGCAGCATGCATCTTCTAAAAATAAAAATATTTCCTATATACCATTATAACACCATAAAAAGGGAACCATAATACCACAATATAATCTAACATATGGTGGATATTTTATTTGTTCCAATTTTCACCCCAAATATCTTTTACTGTTCTCTTTCCAATTAAGATTCATGTACTGCATTCTGAGTAGGTTTCTTTCATCTCTTTGAATCCAGAACATTTCCCCTGACTCCATTCCCCCTTAATTTTGCTATTAATGACACTAACTTTTGAGTCCAGGTTAGTCACAGATTATCTCACATTTGGAATTTGTCTGATTGTTTCCTTATGATTTAATTTCGGCTAATCATTTTTAGCAAAATACTACATAGATGTGTATATCTTATTGCATTGTAACAGGAGGAACATGCTATCAAGTTATTCCACTACTGATGACACCAAATTTGATTACTTGGTTAAGGTAGTAAATATCCACTCCCCAATAATATCCTGCTCCCCAACAGTATTTCACCCAATATTTTAGAATCTATTGATGACTGTTGCTTGACTCAATTATATCAGGGATTGCAATATTAGGAAATGGTGAACTTTCTAATGTATCTTTCCTTCTACATTTATTCCATAGCTTCTGTAAAAACATAAGCTTTCTCTACCTCTTCCCCCCACTCCCGACCTCTAGGCTCAATTACTTGTTTTTGATTAATACTATCGACTCTTAGATTTTAATCAATGTGTTATGATCCATTACCATTAATATGTATCTTAATGTTCAATTTGTCCTAGACGTAGCCAGTGACAACCCTTCTCAAGTCAGCATCTGTGACTTTTTGATATGACCCATTAGTCTTCAAGCAATTCTTTGCTTTTTAGCACCATAAAGTGTTTCAAACTCACCTTGTACTTTCCCTAACCCCAGACCTGGAATCAGCCATTTCTCCCAGTACTGGTTCACCTTAGAAACCAAGATCTGGGCACTAGGTGTGCTCATTGCTACGGAGGGTCATTGCTTCTAGGAACATTCAATGAAGAAAGTTAGGAAATAAATTTTTAAAAACCGTAAGGCTAGGAACTGTGGCTCACACTTGTAATCCCAGCACTTTGGGAGGCCAAGATGGGCGGATTGCTTGAGCTCAGGAGTTCAAGACCAGCCTGGACAACATGGCAAAACCTCATCTCTACGAAAAACACAAAAATTAGCTGGGTGTAGTGGCATGTGCCTGTAGTCCCAGCTACTTGGGAGGCTGAGGTGGGAGGTTCACTTGAGCCTCAGAGGTTGAGGCTGCAGTGAGCCATGATCACACCACTGCACTACTGCACTCGAGTCTGGGTGACAGAGTGAGACCCATATTCAATTTTAATTTACTCATATTCAATTTTAATTTACCAGTTCATATTTAACATTAGTTTATACGTACCTTCTTTTACATATTATCTTTTTTTTTACAATGAAAATCTTGGTTCCCAATAACAACTAACCCAACTATTTGATTTTTTTTTTCTGAGATGGAGTTTTGCTCTTGTCACCCAAGCTGGAGTGCAGTGGCGCGATCTTGGCTCACTGCAACCTCTGCCTCCTGGGTTCAAGCGATTCTCCTGCCTCAGCTTTCCAAGTAGCTTGTTCACTCCCAATACTGCAGCATCCATCTTCTAAAAATAAAAATATTTTAATTTTTATTTAGTTCGCCATCACGGCAGGCTAATTTTTGTCTTTTTAGTAGAGATGGGGTTTCACCATGTTGGCCAGGCTGTTCTCCAACTCCTGACCTCAGGTGATCCACCCGGCTCAGTCTTCCAAAATGCTGGGATTACAGGCGTGAGCCACTGCGCCCGGCCTTGATTTATCCTGTGATACACATGAAATAGTTTCAGAATTATAATTTCAACATTTCTACTTGGAATAAATCTAAGAAAAGTTCAAAATATCTTTGTAGTTCCTTATGCACTTAGACTACACTGCACTAAATGACAGCACTGTGTTCAAAAGTTGCCCCGTGAAATTGAGAGCGTTCCCAGGTCCTTCGGAAAGATTTTTTAAGGAACAGCAATGATTCCAAGGACCAGTTTTCTCCAGGGTAGAGCACTGTTAATATACTCGATTACTTCAAAAAGATGAGAACTAGCTAACTTCCTTTGCATGGGAATAAAGGGCCAGTTGCAATCCCCAAGATCCAGCAAGACTGCCTCGCCTTTCCACCCGACACCTGTTTTGAAGCATGAAATGGTGAAGCATACCGTGAAGAAGGTTCTCCCGTAGTTTCCCAGAAGTTTTTAATACGTTCTCAAGAAATGCTACTAGCTGTTCCTTACTCAGCTCTTTGTCTTGCAAGATTTCGCGTAGAGTTTCTGCAGAAACTAACCTGAAGGCACTGTCCCCGGGTAGCAAAGGGCCTGGTTCATGGTGGAGGGCGTCCACCGGGAATACCTGCTCCCTGAACACCACCACCGAGGTCCACCATTCTGCGGCCAGGTTCTTCCGCAACTCTACGCCCAAGGGTCCAAAGCCGGGGTGGCACCCACTCAGAAGAGAATCCCGGTTAAGCTGCTGCTTGCTTCCACTTAGGAAGTGCCTTCTCTGACAGATCTCTAACAGCGCCTCGCTTCCCTCTCCAGACCCGGGGGCTTCTGGGTGCTCGCCGTTCCCCTCGAGCTCCGCGTGCGACCTCAGGTGTCCTCCTTGGGGGCTACTCCTTTCCGTCAACAGCTCCGGCTGCCCCGCATCTACTCGACCCCCAAACCCAGACAACAGGCACCTGCAGACCTTATGGCAGGCCCTGACGGCAACATGAGAGCGCATCTCCCTCCGAAGTTAAAGAGCACACTCTCCCATCACTCAGCGTATCCCAACAAGCCGCCACCACCGTTAACAGAATCCGGGGAGGCCAGGGCGCAGGCGCAACGGAGGTGAGCGTGCTTGCGGCCGGCAGGCCCCACCCCGGAAGCGCATTTCTGCGTTCCGGCGGCTGCCGTCCCCCCGCACACCATGGCGGTCGCCGGCTCGGATGTTTCTTTACTAGCTTGCCGTTCGTCTCGCGCCCCTCCCCTCACATCCATCTTTTTCTTTCCTCGTAAGCACCAATAAAGTTTATTCCCACCTATTTATAACCGTGCTGTAGCTACTTGAGTCACTTCTTTCTGTCAGTTTGGCAGCCCAGAAAATTAAAATACTCGTGTTATCCAAATCACCTTCTATATACACCTCAAACACACACTTTTAGACTGAGGTGTATATAGATGGTGATTTGGATAACACCAGATTTGGCATTTGGTTCCCATTTAAAGAGTTTTAGTCCTTTACGGTGGTTAAGCCCAGGCCTTAACTGTAGGCACATGCTGCCGCCAGGTGGCCTACACCTAACCCCAGAGCCGCTGTCTTGACGCTTAAGCTGCCGGGGGTGCGATGGGACTTTGTGACTAGAGTAGTGGTACAGTCACTTTAAATATTGCAGTGGCTTCCAAAGGGCAGTCCTCAGCCAGCAGCATCTGCCTCACCTGGGAATGCACTAGAAATAAACCAAGGGGCCCCGACACGTCTTAAACCCTCCTGGTGAGACAGAAAACCACGTATGTGCGATTTCTTCCAGGGGCCCCTTCTATGGGTTCATCAAAACGAGACTTGTGACTGTTTTAAGACTCATGATCACATCACAGGTTTCTCATTTTATAATTTCTATTTAAATAGGTCGACACCTTAAGAACCTCCCAGAAAGTGGAAAAGTAGTATACCCAGACTGAGGAAGTTTGATTCCAAAGTCCATGATTTCTTACACCAGCTTCACTCAGTTGAACAATCTGCATTTCACTGTGATACTACCAAACTACCACCTGATTAAGAGTGGGTAACAGCTTAGCAATTGAGTTAATGTAACTTAGAACTTTATTTTTTATCATTAATAAAAGTGCTGTACCAGGTTCAGGAAACAGTTCTTTACAAGCGTGTACAAGTGTTTAAAAAAAGGCTAGAAAGTGCAACAGTATTGCTGAAAAGCCAATATAGTAATTAACTGCAAAGCTGGGCACTACTACTGCCAGGTGTTTTCCACGTTCAGGAATTCACACCAGGTAAGAGGCCTATACGCAAATAAATAAATAGAGAGAATGGGGAGAAAAATCACATTTATTAGTTAAAGACAACCACAGGCTGGACACAACACACATGCTAAAAAGTGGACTGTCTTTTAACTTCCAAGGTAAATAGGTAAATGTTTTCCACAGTCCCACAATCATTTCATTAAGTACAAATTAAAAGGCCCACGGTTAAGACATTAACAGTAAAATATGTAATAAATGCTCCAACCTACCCTCTCCCCCGAAAGCTGCTTCTAAGTTTAAAACCATGAATTTGACTAACCACGCCACTGAAAACCATCCAGGTTACTAGAGGCTGAATGAGTTTTCAATGTCTGAGTCCTAGAAGTATCACTCCCTATCCCAGCCCTAGCAAATTCTAATTTTACATTTGACATAAGGCATTAACATTGATTAAAGCCTCAGTTTAATAATCAGAATTTAAATGAAGTCTCCTGAAGACTTCTCTTCTGGCAAAACCATGTTATCAGACTCTGGGAAAACATTCAGACCCACTTCTAGCTATTACTGAAATAAATGATTAGAAAGTTAGGTTGGTGAGCCAAAGTTAAACCTAAAGCTATCCCCTGGATCTTTCTAGCAATAAACCCATGTTGAACCTACCATGAAAACTTTTATTCACTGTGCTTTTGGTTATGTTGCCTCCTGATCAGTCATTAATTTTAATGAGGTTTTCTCCTTGTGTTGAGTATGAATAGACCTTACAGTTTGAAGATCTCTAGAATTCCCTGAATTATTGGACAGACATTCATGACTCCCAGTGTGACTACAGTTAACAGCCCCAGGGAGCCTGTGAAGACTAGAATCTACAAGTAACCTGCACTAAAAACGTTGTGCAAATTCAGTTAGGGAGACTCAAGTTTAGCTCCTGGCCATCTTAAAGGGCGAATGTATGTCTTTCACAGGTTTGTTCAACATTTCAGTAATTCACAGTATAGCCAAGAGCATGAGTATAAATCTCTTGAAAAAGCCAGTTATTTGGAGCTTTTTAAATTATAAATTTTGCCAAAGTCATCCACATTCTCACATTACATAGATGACTTTGTATCTATTTTACTATTCTCTCATTTAACCATACTAGCAAATAAGGAAAAGGCTATTAAGTGACTCCCCTGATGTTGGGAGCTGACAAAGCTTTTATACAATGTAGCCTGTAACTAAAAACTCACCGAATCAGCTCACTGACTCCTGCAATGAGTAGTTCATTGTAAAGGGCCTTCTGATTCCCCCTGCCTCCCAAATAAAAAGGAGCAGTCATTTGTTTTCATTAAAAACAAAACAAAACAAAAAAAAAACCAGACCATCTAAGCAAAGTTTTACATGACATTATATATATAAAATAAAGTACAATTTCCACTTAATTCAGTCTTCAAATATTTTTTATTGGAAGGCCATGCATTGCCTTCATTTATTGTATTTCAAATCACTGTACATTTACTTTTGTGAAAACACTGCCTGCATTTTCTAGTACAAAAAAAACCTAAAAATTGTTTCAGGAATGTAGAGAAATATCCAACTTAAATAGCGAAAAAGTGCACCATAATTACTGCTGCACTGCAGTCATTTCTGCAATTCCCATGTTTCTTAAATAACTATCGTCAGATAACACACAATATAAAGAGCAATTATGAAAAACAGACATTTACATATACTTCTAAAGTCTTATTGAGAATATCCTGTTGGCATTGGATAACCAATCATAGGTGCGGCTGCAGTAGCAGGATACGCATATGCCTGTTGGTTCATACCATTGTGCATATTTGGAACATTACTTCCGTATTGCTGAGTGCTATCATAACCATTCTGGTAAGTCCCTGTTGGATTACCAGTCCTAAAACTGGTCTGTATACCAGCAGACACAAAATTACTTCCAAAGCTCCCATTAGTGTAATTTGCAGCACTGTAAACACCATTCTGAGTTTTTGCCCCAAAATCTCTTTTTAGAAGGCTAGAGTAACCTCTGTCATAATTTTCCCTGTCTCTAAAGGTATTAAATCCACCCCTTTTGCCCGCAGAGTATCTGTCCCGACGGTCATCCTTCATGCCTCCTCTACCCCTGGAACGACCTGTCAAAAAAAAAAAAAAAACAATTGCAAATTGATCAATTATGTCTATGACACAAATCATTGTGGACAGAAAGAATTAGATCTATTCATTGTAGGCGTGAAATGGTTTTACAGTTTTTCAACATAAGTTTTCCATTCAAGGTCTTACACTCACCCTCCAATACCATTTAAATGGATTTGTAGACAACGATGTGACTCACAACTACCAAAGTTTCCCATCAGTCATCCTTACCTGAACCTCTGTCTTCGACCAACTGAAGCAACTTGGGATTAATTGCCTGATTAGCTTCACGAAGCACAGAGATAAGGTCGCTCACTTGCTTTATGTTATTAGGTGTAAAGAAAGTGTATGCTGTGCCTGTTTTGGTACTGCGAGCAGTTCTTCCAATTCGATGAATATAATCCTCTGAGGAGTTAGGGTAGTCATAATTGATGACAAATTTCACATCTTCCACATCTGTAAGGTGTTGCAGTGTGGCAAAATAGCAATGTACGGAGTTTTGCACACCACAACAGCCAGACCAAAAATAAAAAGTTAGACAATTGTATTCCCAAGAAGGTACGGGCTGCAAAAAATACAGTTAAAATGGTTATCCATTCCCTGTAGGAATACCATTGAGATTGAAAAAAAAAGCACATGTCATCTGTATAAGTCATCACCCACCCAGTGACAGACCCTGTCAAAAGGAATGTGTATT
Source organism: Trachypithecus francoisi (assembly GCF_009764315.1). Classification (NCBI taxonomy): domain Eukaryota; kingdom Metazoa; phylum Chordata; class Mammalia; order Primates; family Cercopithecidae; genus Trachypithecus; species Trachypithecus francoisi. The sequence continues at coordinate 42,400,098 of NW_022681466.1, read as the reverse complement.
CCCTAGCACATTCCCAAATCAGCAAGTTCCCTTACAGATCATCAAGTGACATCTGAATGCTTCTGCGCAGTAGGGCCACTTAAAGTTTCACAGCAACCTCTTCATGTGCTCATTTTGAGGACCTTGAAACAAAAAAACGTACAAGGTCCTTTGCATTACACATTCATCAGAAGTTCAAACTTCTGGCCACACTGCTTGTCTTGCCAAGACCTTACAACCGCAGCTGCAAGAAAACATACCTGTCCCCCAAAAGTTGTTTTTATGCACTGTGTCTCGTCTAGGCAAGCGCTTCCAAGAAGCCAGGATTCACTTGAGAATGTGTCTCTCTCTGGCAGGTCTCGACATGACGACTACTGTGTAGGTGAGGGAGGAACTTTCAAAGCACTTTCTTTTCCCACTGACTATGTGTGAGAAGTTGCTCCTGCTCTAGATCTCATGTGCCAGTACTCACCAATTTGTAAAAGGCTTAGTACCTTTTAAAGCTGCTCTCTCCATTTCAAACTTGAACAAAAATTTCATTGAACATTGAAGTTTGGAAATATTTCTTCCACATTTCAGCAAACTCACTGAAACTCAAAGACCCACAGATCACAGTGAACAGTTTGAAACAAGGCTGTACCATGGCAGTCATGCAAAGCATGGGACAGAAGAAATACCACGGCAGTGAACTGTGAGGATAACTTCCATTTTTTCCCTCGGAGAGAACAGTTTACGGGGCAGAGGTGATATGTTCTGCCTTTTGAAGATTACTGGCACACGTTCAGCTTTTTCACCTCTCTAATCGACTGGAAGCAGCCAGCCGATCACTAGTCCTCCATCCCCCTCGAGTCCTCCGATTGTCATGCCTAGGCCTTGCCACAAAGACAGCACCTTTATGTGAAAAAAACTTAGAAAAATGCAGAGGTTAAAGAAAGCAATAAACTTTCTTTAAAAAAGTTAAATGGAGATCTTCTGGGAAACCAAGCCATGAACGCGAGTTTGTACTAACCTAGCCCTCTGGAGGCCACATCTGTAGCAATCAGAATAGGAGCTTTTCCATGTTTGAATTCTACAAAGGAAGGCATATACATGATCAATTATCTGAGCAGAATTCTAGCTAAGTAAGGGGGGAAAAAAACTTCATTTGAAATATTTACCATTTAGAACCCAGTCACGCTCTTGTTGACTCTTGTCACCATGGATACCCATGGCAGGCCACCTAAAAGACAAGTTGTATCATAAAACTCACATTGAAAACCTCAGGTTTTCTGCAGTGCTTAACCACGTCTTGTCATAGATCTCTGTAATTTCGCCAGAAATTAAAAAGAATTAAATCCACTTATATTATCAGATATCCACTGCTCCTGATCCAAGTTTGCCCTTTCCTAACCTCAGTTACAAAAAAATCTGCTTCAATGGAGGAGCCCACACATACCCATCTCTCCTCATTTTTCTGGTAAGCTCATCACATCTTCTTTTGGTTTCCACAAAAACAATGGTTTTATTCTCCTTCTCACTCATGATCTCTTCCATTAGACGAATAAGTCTAATAATGGGAGACAGAAAGGAAAAATCCTGAATTTTAAAAGACCATTGGCAGGGCCCCACATTTATGGTCAGCAAGACATTTAAGTTCAATTTACATGGCTGGAAGTCAAAGAGGAAACACCTGCTAAACCACTTATCGAGCAGTTCGACCCTTGGTCCTTAAGTCAACAACCAGGGGACACATGAATTCCTTCTATAGGAAAACTATAAACAATGATAATCATTATTTGAATAATTCAAGATATTTTCAGAAGGATTAATAGGGTAACTAAACGAAATCACACCAACTGAAATAACAATGATCCCTCAATTCTAGCAAAGTTGTTAGGAAGCGAATATAACAGTTAATAAAACTTACTTTTCATCCTTTTCTACGTCATGACACACATCCACAATCTGAAGAATGTTGTGGTTTGCACTCAGTTCAAGGGCACCTATGTTTATATGGATATAGTCTTTCAAGAAATCTTCAGCAAGCTGTCTTACTTCTTTTGGCCAAGTCGCACTCCACATTAGAGTTTGCCTATCAGGCTAATGGATTTTGGGGGGGAAAATTAGTGTCAGACTAAAAGTGAAAATAGAATTGAATTTGATCACATATGTCAAAGGACACTTACTCTTATTTGATCCACAATCTTCCTTATTTGGGGTTCAAAACCCATATCAAGCATTCTGTCTGCTTCATCAAGGACAAGGTAGGTTGTTCTTCTCAGATTGGTTTTCCCACACTCTAAAAAGTCAATCAGTCTTCCAGGTGTTGCAATACAGATTTCCACACCTTCAATTAAACATGTAAGTGTAACTACAATACCTAACATATTTAGCACCAATGACAAGTAAAACTCTCTTCATTACAGACCTCTCTCCAAATCACGTATTTGTGGTCCCTTGGGAGCACCACCGTAGATACAAGTAGACTTCAAGCGACATGCTCTACAATATTCAGCAGCTACTTGCTGCACCTGTTGGGCCAGTTCCCGAGTTGGTGCCAGCACCAAACACTAAGGAAAGAGAAACAGCTTTCAGCACAAACCTGGATACTAGTTTTAAACTGTTAACTTATTAGTTATGATGGCAGATCCTTTCTTCATGTGTTGCCCAATACCCAAAGCAACTCCAGCTGAATAGGGTGAGCTAACCTCTGTATAAAACCACCACAAACGATTACATCTTTTGCTATGTAGTCTAAAATCTATGTACTACACTTCTAATAAAAAGTTAAAAATATATACTTACAATGGGCCCATCGCCTCTCTCTAGGAATGGCTGATGATTGATGTGGACAATGGCAGGAAGCAAATACTATTTGGGGTGAAGACAGGGACAAACAGAAATCACATTAAAACACTCTTTTTAAATTACCATTCCGTTTTCTTGCATATATCACATCAAGAGTTCTCCCAAACTTACAGACAATGTTTTCCCAGATCCAGTCTGTGCCACTCCAACCATATCCAATCCACTTAGGGCAACTGGCCATCCCTGAGCTTGAATAGCAGTGGGTTCAGTGAAATTCTGTCTTGCAATAACATCCATGACATTTGCTACAGTTAGTGACAGATATTTAACAAAAATTAGTGATGCCAAGGAAAGGAGAGGGTAGGTGGAAACAAAAACACAGGGGTAGGGTAGAACTGAAAAGCAGCACTCACCAGGGAAATTCGCTTCATAAAAATTTAGAACTGGCTTCGGGCAGTTGTGACCTCTAACTGTAATTTCCTTGCTTCTTCTATATGTTTCCACCTCTTGCTGCAAAACAAATTATAACAGTCTTAAAGCTCATGACAACCACCCCTAACTAAATACGTAATTGGCAAGCCCCTAACTTCATAATTTAGTAACCAGTTTAAAGTAGCCTTCATTTTAATCTGGAACCACATATGAAAACCCTATATGACAAAAAAGCCATTTATTCTGCTATACTCAACCTAAAAAAAAATCCCAAAGCCACCTGTTTGCAAAAGTGAGTCACACCTTTCCAAATTATGAAGTCAGAAAACGTAACTCTACCAAAATTGAGTTATTTGCAAAACACCTGTCAGAATTTCATTTACTAGACTCCATTGAGTTACAGCCTGATGAAGCCACATGAATTTACTCACTGCTGTCCGCCTAGCCAAATCAGGGTGCTCTTGATAGAAATTCTTCTCAAACTTGGGCAGCTCATCAAGATTCCACTTCTTTTTAACTAGTTTCTCCCCAGGGTTTCCAAACTTCTTTCCAGATAAGGGCCCCGCCCTACTTCCTCCAAATCGAGGTGCACCAAACCTGGAATAAAGAAAAAACGTTATTCGTATTTTCAAATGGCTACACCTAGGTTTCTGTACACATTTGTTTACCCTCCCTTGGCACAAGCTAAAGATCACTGAAAGCCGACTTCGAGAGGTAAACCTAGCACTGTCCTTAGTGATAATCTCTCTCTCTCTCAACAGCCACAGTTAACGTTTCCCATAGTCCCAAGTACACACAACTTAGGCCAAGTAAACAGCCTGGGATTTACCATATCGAAAACTTGTCACCCAGATGCCAGAATTTAGGATTACACATCACTTCTTGTGATTACTATTATCTTTCTCACCAGTCTAGCAATTCACTATCAGTGATAACAAGGCTACACGAACCGAAGAGCATCACAACGATGTTACTCATATGGCCGTTTTCAAGCCAAAGAGCTTTGATGTGAAGTATCTAGACAGCACAGACAACGAAAACGGAACAAGGGTTTTCTCAGAAACACTTCTGCTAGCAAACCGAGCTGGGGGGACGCCGCGGTAGAGCTCCGGATCAACGAATCAAAATTATATAACGCAGGAAAAAAGAAAAGGAGGAGCCGGCGACTACCGGGGGAGGAGTCCCGGCCCGGGCGGAGCCGGCCGGGCGGCGTTCCCGCTGGGGCGGCGCTTCCCCCTTTGTCTCGCATTTCTCTCTGCGCCACATTTTCTCGACGCTGCCATTTTGAGCTCCTCCGCCGGGCGGAGTAACAAAGGCGCCGCCGCCATGTCCGAGGCCGGCATTTTATACCCGCGACTCAGCCACATGGCTGATGCCGGCCGCCCTCCTACCCCTACAGCACCAGTGGCTTTGGAGGTGGTCCCTTCGCTCCCACAGAATGCCCGGCCACCCCAACAACACCTCCCGAAATTTCGCACCTAACAGCTGTTCCTTCGTCTGCCTCGAAGCGTCGCGCTTTCATCCGAACAATGCGCTCCCTCTGAATTCCCTCAACAGCTACCAAATGGCAGCCGCCCCGACGGCTCCCCGACCCCCACACAGAAAACAAGGATGAAGATACTACACCGTCAAATCTCTCCCACTCACTGTTACGTGAATAGCAAAATGGCGCAAGCCTTCGGGAAAGGAGGCCCCCAAGATAGCCCGGAAAGGCCGAGTCCAAGCCGCAAAGCCCCCGCCCGCCGCCACCCTCACTCGCCCTCCCATCCCCCACCCGCCGGCCGTGACAACTCGGCTCCCACACTCACCCTCGATCCCGGCCGCGGTCTCGGTCACTCGAATAACCCGACATAGCGTCAATGGTTGCGGTTGGCGGGGAACGAAGTAGATAGAAAAGGGTGCGACGAGTCGCTGGAAATGGCTTCGGCGACGGCGAAGCCTTGCGGGGGCGGCAGCGGAGGAGAGACGGCGATGACACCAGCTAGAGCTGCACAACTAGAGACCGGTGGAAATGAATGAGGTGCCGGCCGCTTTCCGGCAGCCGCTTTTATAGTCTGGACCTCCTCCTACGCCGCAAGGCACGCCGGGAGCCGCTCCGTGACCTAATCGCCCCGCCCCTCGCGCAGAGGCCGCAACGCCCGCCGGCGTTCCGCGATCGCCGCTCTCTCAGGTTAGGGCCCACCCACCATTGAAATGCCTCATTCTGCACTCTCTTGACCTCACCTTCTTCTCGTCTTTCCACACCTCAAGAAAGCCACCCTGCCCTTTCCTAAGCAGACGATAAAACAGCCAGCCCAAGCCCGCCCACCCTCCCCACTCGGAGGTGTTTACGTCTCCAAAGAGGCCTCACGCCAGTAACCAAATGAGAGGGAAGGCGGTGGCCTGGCGTTGTCACGTGACTCTACCCCCCCCCCCCCGCCCACCGGGACAGGGGGCCGCACTACTTCCCCGTTGGCGTCGGCGGAGGGATACACAACGAAATAGCTCACCGGAAGTGCGCTGTGAAACCCGGGACCCGCCCCCAGCTGCCGGCTGACTTGGACCGTCCGACCCACGGGTCTGACAATCCTCTGACGGATTTTGGCCGGCGGAGAATGGTCTCTAAACTTCCCAAACCGCTTCCGTGGCACGTGCTGTGAAAGGAAGTGCTCCTTTGATGACCAATCAGCGGCGAGAAGCTCTTTTAACGTCCCTCCCTCTTTCACGCCACCTTCCCCGCACTTTAGTTCGTGCGCCTGCCCCCCAGCGTCTGGTCTGCGTTCGGTCCTTGCAGGACGCCGTCGTCGGTCTGGCCGCGTCGGAGTCCGACGGCGACTTGCCTCCGAGATATGGCCGGCTCGGAGGCTGGTGAGTGTCTCCCTGGGGTCGCGGTGTGTGTTTACTGAAACTGTCCACCTTCAGGGAGGCCTCGGGCTAGCCCCGACTGGGTCTGGGATGTCGGCGGGGCTCGTTACTGTCAGACGCTGTGTCGCGGTGGCGTGTTCTCTGGATAGGGTCTCTCAGCTTCACCCCCTCTTCGTTTTGAGGCCGTGGAACGGCAGTATGCGGTGGGAGAGAGGCACTGGGGCGAGGCCGGTAGGACGCTCGGGTACTGGCTGCAAAAAGAGCGGTCAGAAGGGTCGTCCTCGGACTTGTCTTTCTGTGGGGCGTCTAGCCGCTCTCCGTGTGCCCTCCTCCCTTGCACTATGGGCCCTGAGGTCGTACCTGCTTTTGTAGTGGTCTTTAGAGGAACAGCACTCTTAAGGTTTATTCATGCCCCTGCCACAGAAGAATAGTGGTGCTTTTTTCTCTTCAGTGCCCTCTAGAGTCATGGGCTTTGTCTAACACCGCTTTTGAAGAGCGAATTAATTTGGTTGTCTAGGACGCTTTCATCCTTTTCACAAGGATTGCGTACAAACCAGTTGTCATGGTTTGGCCAGTTGTGAGAAATGGGCTTGGAGAGGGTGATTATGTGCATGGAAGATACACTCTCATTCGTTTCCAGAACGTTATGTGTCCAGAACATAGTGGAGATATTTGTTTCTAATCTCGGTTGAAAGTGCTTTCCTACCCATCGTCAGGCATTTCAAGGAACAAATATTTTAAGCTAAGTTACTTTTGGTAGAGAAACTGTTAAACTTCGCAAATCCCAGCAATATCTAGGGGAGAGGAGAATGTGGTATGCAGGAAACGTCAACAGTATTGATAATTCTGAGCTTCATGTACTTCCAGTATTTTGTTTCATGTAGATCAATATAATAAAAAAGAAAAACTAACAAATGCATTAGCGTTGATGTTGTCATTATGCCAGTTCTTAACAGCCTAAGTTTAATCACCACTTATTTGGGCACCAGAGAAATCCTGACTTGCACAAGATAATTGGGTAAACACATGACCAATACCGTTGGGAGTTTGAAGCAACATCTTTTATTACTGACTTTCTGGTAACCTCAGATTATTATTAAACTGTTGCTTATGACATAATATTCCTGTTTACTTGTAAGTATGTTTTAACTAAAAACACCCACGTAAGGCTTATATGACTAACTTAAGATTTTAGGCTGCAACAGTAACAGTTGAATTTGCAGTATAGTTTTGACTGTATAGAAATTACAGCACTCTGGAAATCATCCCAAGAAATTAAATACATCTTTTTAAAAATCATGCCTAACGGGTCTTTGAAATTCTATAACAATCAAATTCCTTATCTTTTACAAAGTTCAATGTCTTTTTTTTTTTCTAGGGGGCGGAGGGGAGGTTGTTGGATTTTTTGAATGCGTGTGTGATTTTTTTCTGGTGGTATTTAAGAGTCATCTTCCCCCCTTTTCCCAACAGAGTGGGTAACCATTGCCAATAGCCTTCTTTTTAAGTGTCATATACATCTGAGAATACATGAACTTCAAGACTGTGATGCTAATGTTTTTATTGCCCTTTATCAGTCTATTTTGGGAGAAAAAGTACCAGGTAAGACTACTAAAAGCAGGAGTAATTTTGTCTATATCTTAGGCCAGAAGTTTTTGGTCCTTTAGTTAGATGCTTTGGTATTTATAACATTTCATTTTCTCTTTGCCTATATATTTTTTAGTATTGCATATTAAATTCTATATTAATATACAATATTTAAATATTGTATATTAAATGGTATTTAATATTGCATATTGTCTATTTATAATATTGTATTCCTTAAGGAATATCCTGTGGAATCCACTCACAATAATGGCCTTGAGCAGATCAGTTTGAGGGCTCCTGATAATCACTGGTTAATCCAGTCATGGCTAATGCCGTGTGAAAGTTGCATCCTTTCTGAAAATGTACCTTCAAAGGTTGTAAAATTGAGTGGAACTTGGGAATTTATTGGATCCTGTTACTTAACCAGTGTTAGGGGTAAGAATTGATATTTGTACTTGATGAACCTAATTTACCAAGACAGTTAATAAGCACATATGTCCTTTCATCTTGCTCCCCATCTCGCTATGTTCAAGACCAGGGTGGTACCAACTCAGCTTAAGTGATTCTTCCCTGTCTGCCTACCAAAGTGATAGGATTACAGGCATGAGCCACCATGCCCAGCCTGTACTGACATTTTGAGTCTTTATACCAATGATTCCAGTTGGCTACTCAAAAGGACATATAAGGGCCAGGCGTGATGGCTCACGCCCGTAATCCTAGCACTTTGGGAGGCTGATCATTTGAGGCAGGTGGATCACCTGAGGCTAGGAGTTCAAGACCAGTCTGGCCAACATGGCAAAACCCCGTCTCTGCTAAAAATACAAAAATTAGCCAGGCATAGTGGTGCACGCCTATAATCCCAGCTACTTGGGAGGCTGAGGCAAGAGAATTGCTTGAGCCGGGGAGGCGGAGGTTGTAGTGAGCCAAGATCACGCCACTGCATTCCAGCCTGGGCAACAGAGCGAGACCCTGTCTCAATAAATAAATAAACAAACATGCATATATATAAAATAATCCTCGAATGCCTGCTGTGTTGTTTTTTTTTTTCCTCTCGTAGAAAGCAGCCCATAGTTATGGGTTAAAGTATCATGTCTTGGCTCCCTTACTAGACTATTAGCTCTCTTTGAATGTAGGGACCACTTTATCTTCCTTAACATGGTGCTTCTTGTAAAGCATGTTCATATATATATGTATATATAAATGGTGTAACAAATATTCAGTCAATATCCAAAATTGATAAATCGGTTCAATCAATAAATAACCAATAAAGATTCTGCTGTGTAGAGTGCAGGATTTATTAATTTTAATCTGTACTCTACAGCATGTTCTGTTTGGGCAGAGCTTTCATAGCAGTTGAGCATATTCAGTAACCTAGTGAGAGACAATGAGATGAAAACTTGGCCTCTCGTGGATACAAAATTATGTGTTTTTTTTTTCCCCCACAGACCTCATAGCTATTCCTAGGAGTCAAGAGGATGATGCACACAATGTACAAGCAGTAATTGATTCGCTGGCCTTGGATTACTTACAGGTCAGCTTGTCTCACATAACAGGTTGGTATATATTTAACTATCACATAATTATGCATTTTAGCAAAACAATTGTTAGAACCATAGACATTGTTTACTTAACCAAATGATTGAGCTTATGGAGTAGACCAAATTGTAAGATTGAGCTAAGACAATCAACTGATAAGAGGTCAGGCCCATACATGAGAACTTTTCCAGGAAAGCTGAACATCGATTTTGCGATTGATCTGGGTCTGAAATGTAAGTATCCTAGCTGGTAATTTGAGGTATGTTTTTTGTTTTTATGTTATGTTGTTTTGTTTATTTTTATTTTTTTGATTCAGAGTCTCACTCTGTTGCCCAGGCTGGAGTGCAGTGGCGCAGTCACAGCTCACTGTAGCCTCAACCTCCTAAGCTCAGGTGATCCTCTCACCTCAGCCTCCCAGGTAGCTGGGACTACAGCTGTGCACCACCATGCCTGGCTAATTTTTTCTATTTTTTGTAAAGACAGAGTTTCGCCATTTGCCCAGGCTGGTTTGGAATTCCTAGGCTCAGGCAATCCACCTGGCTCCGCTTGTGAAATTGCTGGGATTACAGGCCTGAACCACTGTGCGTGGCCATGTTGTTTTATTTTAAAGCATACTAATGCTTCTTGTTTGTGGTAGCTAAAAATTAGAAACACCTAAATGTCCATTAGTAGGGACTGGTTAAATAAATCATGATAGTTGCATATAGTGGACTGCTCTGTGGCTATAAAAGATGATTGAATATACTCTTTGTGCACAATGTTCCATGTTAGGGGAACAATCTGTAGCGTCTGTGATGTGAGAAAAATGTAGTACAATTATAATGGCAATGTGCAGAGTAGTATGCTAGTGTTTGTGAAAACAAAGGTATGGAGAAGATATTTGCAGTTGTTTGCAATCAGAAGGACTGTCTAGAAGCATATACAAGAAACTCGTAATACTGATTGCCTCCAACAAAGGGAACCTTAGAGTTGCAGGACAAAGGGACAAGAACTTTCACTGTATACTTTTTGCACTTTCTGAATTTTGAACCATATTATCTATTCAAAAATTTTTTACTGTAATTAAATCTCCAAAGTAAAGTGTATTATGCTGTATTCTAAAACTAAGCATACAAAATATATTTACAGATCACTATATTTTGTGCATTTCATTTATGTTTAGAAATGAAAGATTATTTCAGTAAGTTACTTCAAGTTTATGAATAGAGGGAATATTGACGATGTAAAACTATAATCACAAAAAGAAGATTTATACTGTTGATTTATTCTTTGATAGTTGTAAAAGGAGATAAATGTTAATCAGGATAAGTCCCGATTTACATCTCTTAATTTGGTACTGACAAGAACAAATTTTTGCAAAGAGAATAAAATACTCCTCTGTCTTAAGTTTTTTAATGCACTTCTAAGTGAGTCAGTGGGTAAATCAGTTTGGAGATAATTTGAGAGATAGTCCCATAGTTTCCTTCTTTTTTTGCTATTTGTAATTGCTTTATCCCCCAAGTAGGACAAGTTCTGGTATTTGTGCTTGTTAAACATACTAAGGCAGGGTTATAAACATATATGTTTGTAAAACTTTTTAATGCAGCGCTGTCTTTGACAGATTACACCCACCCCGTGAAAAATTGTGAAACAGTTTCTCCTGCAGCATGAAGCACTGCATTCTGGCTGGCAGTCTTAGTTGCTAGGTTGTCAGTATACTCCCCATCCTAGAAACTGAAAAGTTTTGAGGATACTGTTGGGATATACTTAGGTATTTTTAAGCCAGAAAAACACGTCCAAAACCAAGATTTCTGGTTCATTGTTTTAAACGAAAAAACTATCAAATATTGTCGTTACTAGTAGTAGTATAAAACGTCACATATCTGGTTAAGGTTTGTTGTGCATCATGGCTGAGGTTACGAATGGCTAGATTCTCCCAAATATCAAGTTTTTACACTACTTCTCCCATATTGGTGTGAACTCATGAGAATGCCAGGCATGATCTCCCAAAGGACAAATCAGAGTATCACGAGTTAAGTTCTATCTATCCTGAGGTTGACTTGGAGTCCATTTCAGGTGACATTAAATATGTCAAGTTTTCATGCTTTTTGCCAGCCCATTTCTAGTCAACATTTCAACCTAAACATTCATGTTAAAAATCTGTTATGGAGCAGGTACTGTGCTGGGGACTATGTTATAATCTATGAGTGTGAAGTGGATATGGCAGGAGATGTAGCTGGAGACGCTGAAGATGGGGTGAGATTTTAAAAGGTTTTATATGCAGTGCTTATATTTCAGAAGGGAGTCAGGGAAAGGAATTTAATCAGAAAAATGGTATGATCTACACAAAATGAGGAGTTAAATATGGGGGGTTATGGTGGAGAACTCAGGAATTCCCGATGAAAGTGTCCCAACAAGTTTGTTGTTTTTTGTTGTTATTGTTGTTTTGATGTTACTCTGCTGCTGTCATCTTCTGAACAAACCACCATTTGGAATAGGATACCCCAGTCTGAAAGTGTTCTCTCCTGCCATTTTTTTCCAGCAATCTGGTAAAGTCCTGTTTTGCTGCATTGTATTTTGGTATAAATCTTACTAGAGATGTTTTCTTAAGTCCAATTATTTTGCTTCTTCAAAAAAGGAAGGAATATGCCAGTGAATTATTGGACACCATATTTAGATCTTCCCCCTTTTTTTCTTCAAACATAATCAGGCAGCAGGAAATTGGTGTTTTTAATATTTGTAATATAATTGTTTCACCTGTATTCTTTTTTTTATTTAATCTCCAAGAAACTGTAAGTTGCTATTTCGCCTATATTCTTTTTTTTTTTTTTTTTTTTTTTTTTTGTTGAGACGGAGTCTCGCTCTGTCGCCCAGGCTGGAGTGCAGTGGCCGGATCTCAGCTCACTGCAAGCTCCGCCTCCCGGGTTCCATTCTCTCGCCTCAGCCTCCCGAGTAGCTGGGACCACAGGCGCCCGCCATCTCGCCCGGCTAATTTTTTGTATTTTTTTTAGTAGAGACGGGGTTTCACCGTGTTAGCCAGGATGGTCTCGATCTCCTGACCTCGTGATCCGCCCGTCTCGGCCTCCCAAAGTGCTGGGATTACAGGCTTGAGCCACCGCGCCCGGCCTATTTCGCCTATATTCTTAAGTGGCATTTTCACAATGTTATATCCAAGTTTCAAGATTATGAAGCTTTCACATTTCATGGTTAAATTTTTTAATGGCTCTATATTCTGTCTCCAGGAGAAAATATAGTGAAAGGAGATAAAGAATCTATTAAGAATCTCCTGGAAATATTTGATGGTTTGTTGGAGTATCTTACAGAATGCATCAGTGAAACATCTCATGAGAAAAGTAAGTTTAAGAATGGAAATTTGCTTTGGTTTACCTTTTATGATATGTCCCTTTTATCTTTTTATATATTTTTCTTCCTAGGAAGCAGATTCAGTAATACAGTATACCTGGTAACTTTAGTTGTAAATTTCAAATTCTTACTGTTTTAGCTGGTTGGAAACTGTCTTAGACTGTCATCATGTTCTTTATCAACTTGCATGTTGCTTATAAATTACTTTAAAACTAATTTATACTAGAAAGGTAAATTTCTGGCTAAATTATTTATTGTCCTATGATTGCATAAAATATCCTACTCCAAAATTTTGTGTTTCAGAACTGCCGTTTATGCCAAACATTTGGATGTTACTGAGGCATCAACAGGAAGAACTGGTGCATTTCTGTCTTTAGCTTGCACTTACATTTGTGACAGCCTAAATATTTCAAATGTTTATCAATGCAAAAAGTAAAAGAACTTAACTGTCTTAATAATTCGAGATTAAGTAAATAATGCTGTTGGTCATGAATGGAGTAATATAGCACCTGTTCTTATATTGAAAAGTTATCCAAAATAAATTTTCAGCAGCAACCACAATTTACATAAATTCGAATACAAATTAAGACAAAAAATTGGGGTAGGCTCATCCTCCTTCATTCTCACTTTGTTTATAGTGAGACCTGTGATTATAACATTTGAAATTAATCTTAAAGTCTTTAGTTAGAGATAGTTTCCTACCTTTAATCATTGTTGCTAAACTGTTTAAAAGCTGGGAGGGAAAATTGAAAAGTCTGCCACACTGGACCTTTCTTTGTTTCAAAAATTGAGTGTTTTATATGCGCCTGGGTACTCTGGGAGGATTCCAAGCTGCGTTTCATGTTGATGCTCTCAAACCTGTACTTGAGTCAGGGAGACAGCCATAAATACGTATTGTACATTAAAAGCATAAAGGGGAATTAGAACTAGGGGAGAGTATTGACAGGTGGAACTCACCTAATTCAAGGCTACCAGTAGGTATTTGTATGCTGTGTACCTTTTTAGTCTTTTTAGCAATAGGATTAAGAGGTAGAAAATTACCTCTAAGTAAAGAGATAGAGATTAATTTGAAATGTAAAGAGAGCAGCAGTTTTTTACAGTTCATTGCTTGCTCGCAGGAAGGGGAGGGATGGTAGTGCCTGACTAATGATACGGCAGTGGGGATGAATAGAGGAGGGCACAGCTGAGAGGATACTTTTATGTGAGTCTGGTGGTGGTGAAAGACTGAAGGATATTCCCAGGGGAGATCGGCAGTATGTGGTGAGCTACTAGGGAAGTTGCTCAGATAGGCTTCCCTATATGACAGTACCTTAGCTGGACAGCATTTTCTTAGTCTGCTTCTCATCTTTGGAGGTCTAAAATATACTTACTTGGCAGTATTACCTAGAGCTGATCAGATTCTTCAAAATGCTTGTTAACAGTCGTGGGGAACAAATCTTTATCATCACTAATCGTATCAGCTGTGCAGGGCAGCTTCTACCTGGGACCTGAGCTAGCATTGTCGTTTACCACTGAAGAAGGAGGGGTTCAAAGGAAGACCATGGGTTCAGTGCTGCGTTCTGCCTCTCACTATATGACACAGCTCTCTAAGCCTGTTTTCTCAGCTGAAATTCTTTCATAGTAGTTGTGAAAGTTAAGTAAGTAGATATGTGTAAACAGTTGAGCACACAGCCTAGCTCAGAGTAAATGCATAATAAACGTTAATTGATGTTATTGAAATGTTGCTTGGTGAATATGGAAATAGAAAAAAAAGAAGGTGGGTGTTTGAATAGTGAATCTCTAGACATGGACATGAAAATATCCAAAGGGGTAAATCTGAATCATGGGAAGGTTTCACCTACCTGTATTTTGAAATCATTTCCCTAGTGAGTTATAGCCACTGGTGAAAGTATGTATTCTTCAAGTATGGTGGGGTGGAAAAAAGACTGATGGTCTTAAGAAAAATTTCATCCAAGCTCTGATGCAGCCTGATTCAGCTTAAGGCATGATTATCTTGGAACTTGCATTATGTTGACGCAATCATGTTTTCTGTTATCTTGATATACCTCAGACATACCTTACAGATGGAGAGGTGTAAGAATATTAAATGGACCTGCTACCAACTTAAGAAATAAAACATTGCTCATACAACTGTATGCCCTGTTTTTAAAGCAACATTCTTGTTTCTTTGTTACTCGAATAATACATGCTCATTACAGGCGAAGATTTGGTTCTTTCTGATGGTACTTTCACAAGAACCCTGTTTACCATGGCAGGTTAGGGGTGCCTCACTGTCCTTACCTCTCCCTGCCTCTTACATAGAAAAAGTAGTATTCACTTAGGGGTTTTTTGGTATTGTTTTTATCTGTTCCGAACAGGTGAAACTCAACAGTATTTTAAAGAATCCGATCGAGGAGAACGTTTGGAAGAGCCAGAAAGTACTAAAGAATCTAAATCATCATGGAAAAGAGTTTCTTTTGGGAGGTAGCACTCAGTGTCTCTGAATTTAATGAAAACAAGTTACGCTTTTTGGACTAAGAATTAAAATTGCACATAATATACCAAGATGGCACAAAAAAAGCTAATGTGAAACTTCTACTAGCTTCTCATATTTTAAACCTTCCTGAGGGAGTTTTAAGAACCTTGAGTTATATATAATACCTAAATCTCAGTATTAACTACCTACTTATTTTTAAATTTTTTTTGAGACAGAGTCTCATTCTGTCTCCCAGGCTGGAGTGCAGTGGCATGATCTCGACTCACTGTAAACTCTGCTTCCCGGGTTCAAGCGATTCTCCTGCCTTAGCCTCCTGAGTAGCTGGGACTACAGGCATGCGCCACCATGCCTGGCTAATTTTTATGTTTTTAGTAGAGGTTGAACATAATGCTATGTCTTTCTTTTAAATAGCTGATTCTCATTTTTTTTTTTAATAGAGTTTGTCATGGTTCAAAGAGCACAGGCAATGCCTTCTTTTTTAGGTATCGTACATTGTAAAGATGAACATCTTTTCTTTTCTTTTTTTTTTTGAGACAGAGTTTCGCTCTTGTTGCCCAGGCTGGAGTGCAATGGTGCAATCTTGGCTCACTGCAACCTCTGCCTCCCAGGTTCAAGCAATTTCCTGCCTTAGTCTCCAGAGTAGCTGGGATTACAGGCACCTGCCGCCACGTCCAGCTAATTTTTTGTATTTTTAGTAGAGATGGGGTTTCACTATGTTGGCCAGGCTGGTCGTGAATTCCTGACCTCAGGCGATCCACCTATGTCTGCCTCCCAAAGTGCTGGGATTACAGGTGTGAGCCACCACACTCGGCCTGATGAACTTCTTTCCATTAGGTTTTTAAAATAATAAAATAAGTGCAAAAGTGAAACAATTGAAGGATATTTAATGCAAAATTAGCATCCCACCCCCTTCACTCCTGCACCGTAGAGTCACCAGTATTTGCTCTTCCCCTATACATTTAATCATTTACACTTTATATACAGCTATTTCCATCATTCATGTATTAGTCAAAACAAAACATAAGCAGCAAGACATGCTAAGCAGCAAAAGGAGAGTCTTTTCCTTTTTCTGCACCCAGCAGCTCTCCAGGTCCTCAGGGGAAGGGCCCTCGGGTCAGGCTGGGCCCTGAGTGAAGGAGGGAACTTTTTCAGGTGCTCCTTGTCTTCTGAGACGTTGGGCCCCTCTTGGGATGGAGATGAAGCAGAATCCACTGGTGAAATCATTAGACTTGGAGACACAGCGCACACCTTTTCTCTAAGAAGTAATGGTGAGTAGTTAAACCTTGAGTATCAGTTATTATTCAACATACAACTATAAAAATGTAAATGGTATGTAGGAGTGTTTAAAATTGAGAAGAATAGAGAGAGCCCTAACTGAGCATGGGATTTGAAATTCCAAATATCCCACTACCCATTAAATATGAACACTTATCTGAAGTCACAGGCATATGGGCAGATAAGTCCAAGGCAAATAAGTGTATGCAAGGTTATCAGGCAATTTGTGGTTCCTGATACCCTAGGAAGAGAATTATGGATACATCTTATAGTCTGGTCACACTTTCAGGGTATTCCTTAATTGTAGTTTCCTGAACTGGTGGTTGATTCACTTTTTTCATTGTTTCAACCAAGAAGTTCGTACACGCAGTGGCAGTTTTTCTTCTAGGCTTCAGGCAAGATTTCCAATAGCCTATTGCTTGCACACAGTAGACCTGGATATTTTTCAAGTCCCAATTTTGAGCCTCCAACCTTTCCCTCCAATAATCCTACTCCATCCTGCCCACCTTGGCTTCATAAATTACTAAACCAGTATATGGACCATAAGTCTTGGAATATTCTCCCTTCCTTTTGGTTCCTGGCGAACTCACCCTCCAGTAGACCAAAAAGCTATGCTTGCCATTGGGGTCAGCACAGTAACAGAAGGACCAGAGTCAAGCGTGGATATTGCAAGAATGTTTCTTGAAGGAAGAGAATCAGATGGATTGACTGGGAATGGAAGGGATGGTGATTGCAGAAACAGGTTCTGTGATGTCAAGTGCTGCGTAAAAAAGATGTTACTGGAAAATGAATTACTTATTTTAACATTGTAAGTAGAGAGGGGAATTGTCTTTAAGAATAATGCAGTTAAGGCAAAGGAAAAAAGATTGAGAGAGATGCCTGGCCAAGGTGTTTGGGTTTGATGTGATAAAAGGACTTATGGCAGCTTCCTTTCATATTTAGATTTAAAGTGTCTGATAGCTATTATATACATTCACAGGCATCTAATTTAGGCTTCAATATATGGACCATAGTCTTTTTTTTTTGACACCGAGTCTTGCTCTGTCACCCAGGGTGAAGTGCGGTGGCGCGGTCTCGGCCCACTGCAGTCTCTGCCTCAGCCTCCCAAGCAGCTGGGATTACTAGTGTGCGCCACATGCCCGACTGATTTTTGTATTTTTAGTAGAGATGAGGTTTTGCCTTGTTGGCTAGGCTGGTCTTGAACTTCTAACCTCAAGTGATCTGCCTGCCTTGGCCTCCCAAAGTACTGAGATTACAGGTATGAGCCACTGTGCCTGGCCTGGACCATGAGTCATTGTTTGTGGTACTAGCTAAGACCCTAACTGATGTCTGTTCATACCAAGACGTGCCCATAAAACAGCCAGCATTTCCATAACCCTGGCATCTTATTTTTCTAAAGCAAAATAATAAAACATTATATAAAACTTTGCTTTTAAATTGCATAAATGATTCTGGACTACAAAATGGCATCTTTCAGATAGCAATTAAAAATAATTGATATTATGGCCGGTCACAGTGGCTCACGCCTGTAATCCCAGTACTTTGGGAGGCTGAGGTGGGCGGATCACCTGAGGTCAGGAGTTCGAGACCAGCCTGGCCAACATAGTGAAACCCTGTCACTACTAACAATACAAAAAAAATAGGCAGGCATGGTGGCGGGTGCCTGAGGCAGGAGAATTGCTTGAACCTGAAGGTGGAGGTTGCAGTGCGCCGAGATGGTGCCATTGCACTCCAGCCTGGCGACAAGAGGGAAACTGTCTGAAAAAAATAATAACAATTGGCATTTTGAGCAATTGGACCAACATTGCTTCTTTCAGCATTATTTAATATTTCTATTTCCTGAGTACAAAACTCTTGGCTTTTAGTATAATGTTCAGTAAACTATTTTGATAGTTAAAAATTTTACCTTTAATATTTTCTTTCCTAGGTGCTCAATGTCCTAATGAAATGCTATCTAAAAAAACCTCAGCCTCACCAAGTTCTAAATCACGTGAAGAGGTGTTGTACCCTCCTAGTGTTTTGTCCAAAAATAGGACATCCTTTGTTGAAGACAGTGAGTTGTAATGGATGTTAGTTCTTTACTGCTGCTGATCATTCTTGAGGCAATTGTTGTTGCTATTGGCCTTTTTACTTTTATTGCTGTATATGAGATCCTTTTTGGTCTTACATGATCTTGTAAATGTTTGCTATTAATTATGATCTCTGAATTCTGCTTAAGATGGTCTTTGGTTGCATATTTTTGCATCCACTGTTATCTAAATTCTCAACACTCACCTTTTTTTTTTTTTTTTTAAAATGAGACAGAGTCTCTGATACATTAGTACATCTATTGGTGGTATTCATATTATTGGTAAATAACAAAGTATAGTAACTGGAAAAACATTCTTTTTTTTTTTTTGTTTGGAGACAGAGTCTAACTCTCTTGCCCAGGCTAGAGTGCAGTGGTGCGATCTCGGCTCACTGCAACCTCCGCCTCCTGGGTTCAAGGGATTCTCCTGTCTCAGCCTCCGGAGTAGCTGGGATTATAGGTGCTTGCCGCCACGCCCGGCTAATTTTTGTATTTTTAGTAGAGATGGGGTTTTGCCATGTTGGCCAGACTGGTCTCGAACTCTTGACCCTGTGTTCTGCCTGCCTCAGCCTCCCAAAGTGCTGGGATTACAAGCGTGAGCTACTGCACCTGGCCTGGAAAAATCATTCTTGTTTCTTCTTATCATCTCCAGGATTTTCATATGGTAGTAATACATAAAAATATTACTGCCTAACGAGTTTTGTAACATGTGAATGAACCATAATTCACATAACATAACATTCTTCAAGCCACTTAAGTTGCTTCCAGTTTTTTATTATTTTAAAGTAACTTTCAGGAAACAGTTTTATGATAATAACATTAAAATTACATCCGGGGCCAGGCACGGTAGCTCACACTTGTAATCCCAGCACTTTGGGAGTCTGAGGCAGGAGGATCACTTGAGCCCAGGAGTTTGAGACCAGCCTGGACAACATAGTGAGACCTCCTCTGTACTTCTTTTAAAACTAAAAAAATTGGCCAGGCGCGGTGGCTCAAGCCTGTAATCCCAGCACTTTGGGAGGCCGAGACGGGCGGATCACGAGGTCAGGAGATCGAGACCATCCTGGCTAACACGGTGAAACCCCGTCTCTACTAAAAAATACAAAAAAAAAACTAGCCGGGCGACGTGGCGGGCTCCTGTAGTCCCAGCTACTTGGGAGGCTGAGGCAGGAGAATGGCGTAAACCCAGGAGGCGGGGCTTGCAGTGAGCTGAGATCCGGCCACTGCATTCCAGCCTGGGCGGCAGAGCGAGACTCCGTCTCAAAAAAAAAAAAAAAAAAAACTAAAAAAATTTGAAAAGAAAATTACATTCTAATTTAATTAGATCCCTGTGTGTTGAGGCTACATCTCTAGTTTAATTATTTTTTTATGTTCTTTGTCTTAAGTTTAAAAAACATTTCTAATATGTTTGAACATGTTTATATAGGTATGTGTGTATTTATATAAAATAGTTTATTTCTTAGAATTGCATCGTAATATCCACTTTAATTTGTCTTACTAGCAGAAACCTTTTCTGTGAGTAGGATTCCAAATGCTAGGAAGCTAGGGGAGCCTATCCGAGCAGCTATTCCTTTACATCCACCCTACCACCCTTCAGAGCCTCGAGCACCCTGCCCCATAGGAAAAGAATACTTGCATTCAAGTCACTGCCCGCCAGCTGTAAATTCTACTCAAGAGCGTATGGAATTTTCTGGGGTAAGTGGAAAAGCTTACTTTCAGTTGGCTAGAAGTACACATGTATGTGTGTCTGTCTGTGTGTTGGTAATTGATTAGAAGCCCGTGTGTGTGTGTGTGTGTGTGTGTATTGGTGAAGTCTTTATTCTTTGTCAGGGAAGCCCCTATATTTAAAGAAGTCTCTGCTAGAATTGTCAAGCATATTGCACTAGTCAAAGCATTGTACTCCTTAAAATTTGCCTCTGTATACACCTGCACATTCTTGTTCTAGGAAGATAGGCGAAAGATGAATGTATGTAAAGGGAAATAATAAGAGCCAACACATAGTGAATGTTTATTTTGTGGCAGGCGCAGTTCTGGATACTTTAGGGGTGTTGAATAATTTACTGCCCATAACAACTCTGGAGTAGCTACGATATTTATTGTGGGGAAGCTGATGTAGACAGGGCAAGGTTACACAGCAGTTACAGAGTCAGGATTTGAACTTGGGCATTCTGGCTTCAGAGTCCATATTGTGTCCGTAATTTAATAATTTCAAATTTAGAAAACACAGAGTGGAAAAGAAAATAACCATCCATGCATATTGTCATTATCCAGCATGAACCACTGTTCATACCATACTGGCTTATTTGCTTCAATTGCAGTGAGCTGAGATCGTGCCACTGCACTCCAGCCTGGGTGACAGAGTGAGACTTCATCTCAAAGAAGGAAATAAATAAAAAAAAAAACCCTTTTTATTTAGTCATCCTGTCCCTATCTTTCTAAAAAGAACAGGACTGGGTTCGGTGGCTCACACCTGTAATCCCAGCACTTTGGGAGGCTCACGTGAGCGCCAGAGTTTGAGACCATCCTGGGAAACATAGTGAGACCTTGTCTCTACTAAAAATAGAAAATTAGCCTGGAGTGGTGGTGCATGCCTGTGATCTTAGCTATTTGGTAGGCTGAGGCAGGAGTGTCACTTGAGTCCAGGAACTGCAGTGAGCTGTGACCACACCACTGCATTCTAGCCTGGGCAGCAGAGCAAGACGCTGTCTCAAACAGAAAAAAATAAAATAAGAAAACGGGCAGGTATATACACAAGGTAGATATATAAACAGTGATACGTTATTATTTAAACATTCAAGCAATGCATTAAAAGTACAGAGATGAAATAAGCATTATTAACATTAGGTGACCACATTCTCTACATTCTATGCATCTAAAAAGTAGAGTGGATAGATAAAAAGGAGTTAAAATGGAGTCATAAGATAATGTTTACTTTTGGGGGAATCATAGTGGGAGTTTTGGAGGTGGTTCTGAGCTGGTAATATTCTGTTTCTTGACCTGGGTGGCAGTTAAATGGGAGTATTTATTTTGAAATAATTAAGCTAGAAATACTCTATTTTAAAAGTTTCATAAAAATAAGATTATGTTGTTCGTTTTATTTTTTTTTTGAGACAGAGTGTCGCTGTGTCGCCCTGGCTGGAGTATAGTGGTGCAATCTGCACCCACTGCAACTTCTACTTCTCAGGTTCAAGCAATTCTCCTGCCTCAGCCTCCTGAGTAGCTGGGACTACAGGCGCACATGCCACCACACCTGGCTGATTTTTTTTATAGTAGAGACAGGGTTTTGCCATGTTGGCCAGGCTGGTCTCAAACTCCTGGCCTCATCCACCTGCCTGTGCCTCCCAGAATGCTGAGATTATAGGCATGAACCACCACACCCAGCCTACTAAAAGATATTTAATTTTACTCTAATAGAAAAAGATAATGAAGTGAAATTAAAGATATCATTAAACATTAAATAAATGGCCAGGTGCAATGGCTCACGCCTGTAATCCCAGCACTTCGGGAGGTTGAGGTGGGTGGATCACGAGGTCAGGAGTTCAAGACCAGCCTGGCCAAGATGGTGAAACCCTGTCTCTACTGAAAATACAAAAATTAGCCGAGCACAGTGGCCGGCGCCTGTAATCCCAGCTACTGTGGAGGTTGAGGCAGGAGAATCGCTTGAACCCAGGAGGTGGAGGTTGCAGCAAGCTGAGATTGCACCACTGCACTCCAGCCTGGGTGACAGAGTGAGACTCCATCTCAAAAACAAACAAACCAAAAAAACATTAAATAAATGTTTCTTCATCACAAGAAGTATCTTCTAAAAGATGATCTCTAAGACCAAGAAATAAATTTAGCTGGACACGGTAGCTCATGCCTGTAATCCCAGCACTTTGGAAGGCTGAGGCAGGTGGATCACCTGAGGTCGGGAGTTCGAGACCAGCCTGGCCAATATGCGAAACACTGTCTTTACTAAAAGTACAAAAAAATTAGCCGGGTGTTATGGCACATGCCTGTAATCCCAGCTACTAGGGAGGCTGAGGTAGGAGAATCACTTGAACCTGGGAGGCGGATCGAGCCTTTGCACTCCAGCCTAGGCAACAGAGTGAAACTCAAAAAAAAAAAAAGAAATTTAAAATGTTAAGGGTTTATATTCATATTTTGGGAGGTGTTGTCTTTGTTTTAACTGTTTCAATTTTGCACAGCCTTTATTGATGTCAATACAAAAGATAACCACGTGAATACTCTGTACTAGTGGTAATTTTTTTTGTTGCCCAGGCATAGTGGTAATCCCTGAAAGTTCTTATTTAGAGAACACCTGGCCTGTCTTTTTATTTGAATGGCATCCTGAGCCACACTTTTTCTCTGAGCCCAAATTTCTAGACATTGCTCCAGTCCTTTGGTGCATTGGGTGTCAATAGGGTATTTTGACAAATGCACTTCAAAACGGAGATTGAAGGCACGTAGCTTTGTGCCACAGTTCCTCCCTTCCTCACCCCCAGAAAGTTCATGTTTCTTATTTGTAGCTTTTTCAAATCAACTTTTTTTCTGTTTTTAATAGGATCTAGATGATAGAGTTTTCTTAACTTCCAAGTTGCCGAAAGACAGCAAACAGGAAGTGTACCCAGCTCAGGTCCAAGGGCCTAGGACAAGGAAGCCTCCCAAAGGAAAAAGGTAACATTACTGCAGACTTAAGTGTTTACAGTCTGTTTGCAAAGAAATTTGAAAATGCAGGGCCTAATCTCCAAATTTAGCTGTGAAGACCAGAATGAAATATTACTTAAAGTATGTATTACAGTTATTTTAAACGAAATAATAGACACCTAGCTATTTTAACTGTCAGATGGTCACTTTTATTACAGAAATGAAAACAGAGCTACAGCCTCATCCTGCAATTCACCTTTTCCCCAGAGGCCAAGAAAGAGATTAACAGAACAAGAATTACATGATGTGTCAGAGAAACTCTCTCAGCGGCTCTCTGAACTAGATTGGGCAAGTCTTGTTTTTTCATCTATATTGAGATTCCCATGGCTTAAGTGAACATTTAAATAATCTCTCAGTTGAAAGTGAGGTATTAGAAATATAGTTGTGTCTTATTAATAGTTACTGTGAAAATGTTCTGTAAATCAAGCAGATGGAACAGGAAGTGATCTCTCAGCCTTTCATGATCTAACTAAATTTAGTGCAGATTTATCCAAATTTTATTAAATTTTGATGAAAACTAAATCATTTAACATAAATGATTATGTTAAGCCATTTTTGTTTAGATATATCTATATAGTTCCCCTTTGCCGCAAAAGACAGATCTAGTATGAAATTGGATGGATCACTGATTCTCACAAAATACAATATTACAGTTTTAAGGTATCATTGAATGAATGTTTTAAATCCCTATGTGACTTAGTCAAAAGTTTATTGAAACTTGGTGATCGATAGCACTGATCTACACCTTTTTAAAACTAAACATGTATGCCAGGTGCAGTGGCTCATACCTGTAATTCCAGCACTTTGAGAGGCTGAGGCAGGCAGATCGCTTAAGCCCAGGAGTTTGAGACTAGCCTGGGCAACATGGTGAAACCCCATCTCTACAAAAAGTAAAAAATTAGCTGGGCTTGGTGGCATATGCCTGCAATCCCAGCTACTCAAGTGACTGAGATGGGGAATCACTTGAACCCAGCAGGCGGCCGTTGCAGTGAGCCCAGCTAGCACCACTGCACTCCAGCCTGGGTGACAGAACGGGATCCTGTCTCAAAAGTAAATAATTAAACATGCATAAGCGTCTGAAAACTTGTTATTAGTGACTGTCAAAGGAAGCTTTATTAAAGGTCTGCCTACTCCTACAAATTTACATTCTGCTGAAGTCAGTGAAAGATGTTGAAAAAAGTTTTCTCAATAGATGTTAAAAAGTGCCCTGGGTGATCGGATTAAAGAAAAGACTGACCATAAAGAAGATGATACTGGAAATGAAGAGGTAGAGGATGGAACTGAGGAGACACTGTCTCAGCACAGTGATGGCATCGTGGAGTATGGGCCAAAGAAGTCAAGGCCAGGTACTTACCCCAGAGAGACTGAGAAGGCGGACATCCATGTGAACTACTTAGGCAGTTCCATCTGTTCTTAATAACTTATATTCTAATTTTAAATAGTTGAGAAATATATAAAAGGATCAGAAGTAATATCAAACACCTGGATCTTCCCTGGCCAGAAGTAGCAGGTGTTAACAGTTATATTTGCTTTAGCCCCTTTGTGTTTAAGGAATAAAACAGTAGAAACCCCCTCTGCTCTCCCTACAGATCTCTTTTCCCCACCCTCAGTGCAACCACTATCTTAAAGTTGGCATTTTTCTTCTGATCCTTGTTTTTATACTTTAACAGCTCATACATTACTTGTCTAAACATACTATTGTTTTATGTTGTTTAGAAATTTACATACTGTATATATTATTCTGCAACTTGCATTTTTTTTTTTTTTTTTTTTTTTTTTGAGGCGGAGTCTCGCTCTGTCGCCCGGACTGGAGTGTAGTGGCTGGATCTCAGCTCACTGCAAGCTCCGCCTCCCGGGTTTACGCCATTCTCCTGCCTCAGCCTCCCGAGTAGCTGGGACTACAGGCGCCCGCCACCTCACCTGGCTAGTTTTTGTATTTTTAGTAGAGACGGAGTTTCACCGTGTTAGCCAGGATGGTCTCGATCTCCTGACCTCGTGATCCGCCCGTCTTGGCCTCCCAAAGTGCTGGGATTACAGGCTTGAGCCACCGCGCCCGGCCATGCAACTTGCATTTTTTTCTGATATTGTCTTAGAAATCTATTGCTGTTGATACTTATAGATCCAGCTCATTCATTTTAACTGCAGTGTAACTGAGTTCTTACAGTGTGTCACTTTTGTGTGGGTGTATAGCACTATAC
The DNA here is from genome assembly GCF_009764315.1 of Trachypithecus francoisi. Lineage (NCBI taxonomy): Eukaryota > Metazoa > Chordata > Mammalia > Primates > Cercopithecidae > Trachypithecus > Trachypithecus francoisi. Next base: position 42,374,891 of record NW_022681466.1, on the reverse strand, counting down.
ATTTCCCCTATTGCTGGACATGTTGATTGTTTCCAGTTTTCATTACTATAAAAAATCTGCAACGAACAGCCTAGAATATGTGCAAGAGTTTCTGTGATATCTCCATCTAGTAGGATTGCTGGATTGTAAGGCCTGCATTTCTTCACCACTGCCAGCTTGCCCACCAAAGTGATTGCACTGCTTTATACTCATATCAGCAGTTTCTGGTTTGCCACATCTTTGCAGATACTTCCTACTGTTTGATATGCCATTGTTCAAATCCAATTATCCTGTCTTCCACCAACTAAAATCCTGCATATTTTACATTTAGTTTTATCTACTTTGGGCATCCATTGTTTCTTCAGAAATAGCCTTTTTCTGACCCAACTTCCTTAACTTTTTCAGTTGTTTTTTACTCCTTCAAGAATGCTCTTTCCTTCTCTTGATTGTTTCATCTCTCTTCCCTTTAAAAGGACTCAGCCAATTTCTAGGCACCCTCATCCAGGAACCTCTTCCTTTCCCTTATTATGTACATACACATAGTATCCTATTGTGAAAACAGGTTATAAATTAAAATATTATTGCAGGTGCATCTTCAGTTTCTAGAGAGAATACATCATGAGCAGCTATCATTCAAAATAGATTATGCAAGTCAGTTTTTAAAAATATATCTTAGAATTTGAAATGTGAAAGATTTGAATTAAAAGCATGTGAAAAAAATAACAAGCTCAGGGAAAATTTATTTATAAAGGTACCAAAACTAGCTTCCTTGGACTTAAGGCTATCTTGAAGTGCTTTTCCCACTGGAGTCACCCTCTTCACAACTAGCAGATGCCCAGACACACCTATAGACAATGGGATAAAAAGGTTTGTAGAAAGAAATGGTTTGTTAGATCTCTTTGGCAGTGTGCAATTAGGAGGGCTAGATTGCTAAGTAGGGAAAAATTGGGACCGCTTAGACAATGCTTAACATGTTAACTTGGCCTATAAGCATATATAATAAGATAGATATGTATGCTTACATCCCACCTCCTCAGGACCCAGATAGGTAAAAGGATAGCAGATGCGCGGCTCAGATAATTTATCTTTTCTCTCTTCCCATCTCCCCCATCACCAAGAGCACTCTCCATAGTCCTTTGTGCATAGGAGGCATTCCATGTGTTGAATATCCAAAGTTGAATGGAGAAGCTAAGTGTTTGAGACAGTACACATTTGTATGCATTTGTCTGTTACTTGGTGTTACCATACCAATACAAGTTAGTTACAGCAGAGAGTCCCTTTAGCACATTTCACTCATCAGTCTCTTTGGATTTAGTAAAAACCAACTTTGGTTTCCAGCATAACATTCTGGCTATCAGGAACTAATGTTACGTGTCTTTTCTCTGTTGCAGGACTTTCCATGCATAGAAAGCCACCCTACAGATCCCATTCGCTCTCTCCATCTCCAGCTAACAAACGCAAACAGTTCCACACGGAGAGAAAAAGGCAGCGCAAGCCAAGAGAAACAGATACCCACCAATTCCGAGCACAGGTGGTACTTCTCCATCTCTTGACTACCATTAAGCAGCAGCCAATACCATTTCCCCTCAACCAGATGCTACCATGAACATGCTGTTGATTTAAGGCTTAAAATGCATTTCATATTCTTGAGTGGAGTGGATGATAGAGAGCTACGTGGCATAGCTTATGTCCCCATTAGCATAAAATTATACTCATGAAACTTAAGAAAAATAACCTGGCCGGACATAGCTTGGTGTTCCAGTAGATTAAGAAAGAGGAGATCAGCATGAGTTGTTATTTTCAGAGTGAGCTTCAGAGATGAGGGGAATTTGAGGTGGATTAAAGTGACAGGCCACTTGAGTTACAGAGAGGATGAGATCAAGTACCCAAGACAGGAATGAGAGGAGGTGGTTGGGATTCAACAACAAGGAGACTGGTATGATTACCTAGGAAGACTTTCCACTGTGGAATGTGGATTTTGAAATGTAGCATGGATTTAGAACACTTAAGTTGTTTACAGTAGTAGGTTTTATAATGCAGTAGGATTTATAACGGTGAAAAACTAAAACTAATTCAGACATCTCACACTCATTTGTAACTCAGCATGTAACTTCCACTCAGGAGAGTATCAAAATAATTGCAAAAACTTGAGAATAGAAAAAATGCATGATGTAAAATTTCATTTTATGTCCCAATTATATATGTTAAAGTAATGTAGATTTGTGAGCCGGGCGCAGTGGCCCAGCACTTAGGGAGGCCGAGACAGGTGGATCACCTGAGGTCGGGAGTTTGAGACCAGCCCAGCCAACATGGTGAAACCTCATCTCTACTAAAAATACAAAAATTAGCCGGGCATGGCAGTGCACGCCTGTAGTCCCAGCTACTCGGGAGGCTGAGGCAGGAGAATCACTTGAACTTGGGAAGTGGAAGTTGCAGTGAGCCGAGTTTGTGCCACTGACTCCAGTCTGGGCGAGAGTGAGACTCTGCCTCAAAAAACAAAACAAAAAAACCCCATACATTTGTGATACAGAGTCTGAAAGGAATTTTTTAAAAAGTGAATGAGCGGCCGGGCGTGGTGGCTCACGCCTGTAATCCCAACACTTTGGGAGGCCAAGGTGGGCGGATCACAAGGTCAGGAGATTGAGATCACGGTGAAACCCCACCTCTACTAAAAATACAAAAAAAAAATTAGCCGGGCGCGATGGCAGGATTTTTTTTTTTTCTCAAGGCGGAGTTTCACTCTTGTTGCCCAGGCTGGAGTGTAGTGGCTTGATCTCGGCTTACCTCAACCTCTGCTTCCCGGATACAAGCAATTCTCCTGCCTCAGCTTCCTGAGTAGCTGAGATTACAGGCATGCACCACCATGCCCAGCTAATTTTGTATTTTTAGTAGAGATGGGTTTCTCCATGTTGGTCAGGCTGGTCTTGAACTCCCGACCTCAGGTGATCCACCTGGCTCAGCCTCACCGCATGCGACTAAGCTTGGATGCTCAGTTGAGGCACCGCTGGGATTCGAACCCAGGATCTCCTGTTTACTAGATGGGTGCTTTAACCAGCTAAGCCATGGTACTGCCCGTTGTATATGTTTTTAATAACTGTACTATCATATGACCTTTTCCCCTGTAGGCATTTACTGAAGCATTTGAAAGGGAGCTAAGAAGACATAAAGTTCAAGAGAATATTGGACCTCTAAGAATACATGAGGAGGAGGAGGAAACAGTGGGTAAAAGTCTACACTGTAATAAATGCCATTTGATCAGATGAGGGGGAAGCATAAAGAAGATCTTTTTAAAAGAAAAAGGGGCCAACAGGGCCTTAATCATGGGCTCTTTAGGAAAAGGCAGGATTTCATGTCATGATACAGGACTGTTGCTTCTTAATAAGGCATTCAGGTTGCTAAAATATGACAAGACGTGGTACCAAAGAAAACTAGCGTTTTTTCCCCTACTTAAAACTTACCATCAGTTTTTAAGGGTATTTGACTTAGCAGTTCAGGGGCTTAAAAACTAGTCTAGGCTGACAAAATTAAAGAAGAGTAAGAGAAGACAGAACATCCTAGTTGCTCTAGACCTGGTTGTAAGAAACCCAAAACTGAAGTTTTCATTGCCTTTCAAAAGAATGGTTACAGAAACGAAATGAAATCATGGGGAAAATGCTTATGCTAAAATATTAGTGAACAAAACAGGATATATAGTACAGTATGGTTACAACTAAGCATACTGCATAGTTGCTTGAGAATTTTTTTAAATCTACGTGGAAAAAGAGAAGTACATCGAAACATTAATAGGTTAAAAAAAAAGATTAATAGTGGTTGTATTTAGGGTGTGGGACTGTGGTGACTGAAACTTGAAAAAGATTCAGTGCTTTTTCAAATTCCAAGGGATGCCAGAGGCCAAAAGATGCCTTTAGTTTAGAGTGAGTGAATTATTAACCAGATTTTACAAATTTGAAGTAAGGTGGTTTGGCTGGGGAGTAGTTAGCTATTTTTGTCAATATGTAATATTTAAGATGATGCATGAAAGAACTATTAGACCTTTTATTTTTATTGTTTTGTATCTGCTTCTAAGGAAAAAATATACAGAGGAGAAGCTGTTCGTAAAGGAACTCCAGAATGTAGTCACCCCTGGAAGATTTACTCTAGAAAAACCACAACTCAGCGTCCAAGAGGTGGCCTCCCAAAGCCAAACAAAGCAGTTCCAAGTAAGAACCACAGAATTGTACTTTATGGAAAACTGGCAGCCTTTGAAAGCGAGTGCAGCATTCCAAGGACACAGCACTGAAAGCTAACATCCACCAGTTAGCTGAAGAAAGTTTCTTTTTTCCATTGCCCTGTGGCTGGTTTTCTGCAGAGGGCTAAAACTCTTCAATAAGGAAGTACCTTAGGGAGGCCTGTATATTGGCACCCAAGGAATGCCAGGTCTGCCACCTGCTGCGCCACCATTAGCCTCACTCCTGTGCTTACTCACTTTGGATGCGTTTTTGTCTGTTTCTGGGAAGTTGGTAGAAGGAAGGGGATGCTCCAAGGCAAGCAGATGGCCTGTCCACCTCCTGTATATGGACAGTGCCAATGAGTGTAGAGTCTTCTTACAAGGAAACAAAGCCATGAGGAATGCCAGGCTTCCTGTTTTTTTGTTTTTTTTTTTTTTTTTTTGAGACGGAGTCTCGTTCTGTCGCCCGGGCTGGAGTGCAGTGGCCGGATCTCAGCTCACTGCAAGCTCCGCCCCCCGGGTTCACGCCATTCTCCTGCCTCAGCCTCCCGAGTAGCTGGGACTACAGGCGCCCGCCACCTCGCCCGGCTAGTTTTTTGTATTTTTTAGTAGAGACGGGGTTTCACCGTATTAGCCAGGATGGTCTCGATCTCCTGATCTTGTGATCCACCCGTCTCGGCCTCCCAAAGTGCTGGGATTACAGGCTTGAGCCACCGCGCCCGGCCAGGCTTCCTGTTATACCCCAAAGATTGCTGGCCCTCCTACTATATCCTTTAGACCAGAAACTTTTCTTGTAAGCACTTGCCTACCAGGAGGGTTGAGGAGTCTTCTATTTTGCCATACATAGAGAATCTACCTGCAGGCACTGAAGCAGCTGAGCAATTAGGATGGACTTCCCAGGACCAGCATGGCATCAGTCAGAACTTATTTTTATCCTTATCAATAGTTGGCTTACTCCAATCAGAGGAGGAATGCAATTATAAGTACATTTAGAATTGTTCTTTACAGAATCAAAACCGTATCACTTACATAAGCTTTGATCTACCAGGGATGTTGGATGAGTTCTTGTCCACAAGTCTCAGATTAAGAACATCTTCTTTTACCTTGCAGTGAAAGTAAGTGAACACAGTCTCCTGCCCCTTATGCTGGAGCAGTTTCCATTTCTCTATGTTTCTGGCCCAACACTAAGCAAAATGTGGAAACAGCAAATTGCACAGGTTGAACAGCTTAAGAAAGAGGCATGTAGAGAAAATCGATCAAAGAAGAAACTGCAAGATGAAGTAAGTTACTGTCAGTCTTAAGCATAGGAATTTAAATGAGAGATGAGCTTATCCTTGAGAATTGAGTGAACAGCATTATTAACCTACTTGATTTTGTGTCCCCCTTCAAGATAGAAGAAGCCCTAAGAAGGCATGACCTCCTTACTACCCTTGTCAGGAAAGAGTATGAACATAACAAGAGACTGGTATGTCAAGAGCAAGTTGGGTATTATAATTTTGAATTTGTTATATTCATTCCCTTTATCTGTGCTAGCTGGGCAACAGTCCCACAGACCCTTCACCTCTAACACCTGCATGTGGAAGTGTTGCTTAGGTCTTTAACCAAAATTGATAGCCCATGCCTATAATCCCAGCACTTTGGGAGGCTGAGGTGAGAGGATCACTTGAGACCAGCCTCAGCAACATAGTGGGACCCTGTCTTAAAAAATATATATATGGGTATGGAAAAAATCAGCCTGGTGTGGTGGCATTTGCCTGTGGTCCCAGCTACTTGGGAGGCAGAAGTGGGAAGCGTGGGAGGGCAAGGCTGCAGTGAGCTGTGATCTTGCCTCTGCACTCCAGCCTGGGTGCCAAAGTGAGACCCTGTCTCAACAACAATAAAACAAACCCAGAACGGGCAGGGGAAGAGCTAGGTACTTTATGTACACAGTTGCAGTTAGTCTTTATAGTAATATATTAGAGATGTTTTCTGTGAAATGAAAACCCTGAAGCTTTGAGATATTAAGTAACTTGCCCTGGGTCTCACTGATAAGCAAGGGACACAGCTGAGATTTTGATCCAGTTCTGTCTGTGGACCTCCATGGACCCGTCCAGGTGCCAAGTGGCTGAACTTACTGCTGTTGGCCGTCTCCTGTCCTCCTCAGGTCCCAAGTAGAGCGCTCTGGGATTTATCAGCCCCCGTTACAATTTTGATGAGAAATTGTACTTAGAGAATTTTGAAGGGAGAGGATGGAGGTCAGAAACAATCTGCCAAAGGAAGAGATTTGAAAATCTTTGCCTGAGTGTGGAGTAGAGATAAGCTATGAGAACTATAATACTAAACAGTTCCAGAAAGATCTCAGGAACTGCAGATGGTACTTTCCTATGGGGGGGAAAAACACTAATATCTGAAACACCTACATAAGTGTCTGTAGGTGACCCCATTTCATCTTCACTCCTTTGTCAGATTTTGTCTAATTTCCTTAGTTTTTGCCTAAATACTCCTGGCAGCTCAGGCTCTGCTTGAAAGTCTGGATGTGCCATTTTCCTACTCCTTGTGAGCTGGCATATGGGCCAGCCTTGTTAGCAGCCTCCTGGTGGCATGGGAAGTGAGCCCTGAGTTCCACAGGAGTGTCCAGGATCACTGCTGCCCTCTGCTGCGGCGGGGGGTTATTGGAGCTGCTCTTCAGATTGAAGTGATGAAGCTGCCAAAGGCTGAAGGGCTTCTGGGGCCACTGGCCCCCCACAGCTGTCATACTGCCTGAAGACATCGTGATGGGGACTGGGGCAGATGAGAACACTGGAGTCTGCATTCCTCTTGTCCTTACCCTTCTCTTCCCTCCCCTTTCCCTTTCTTAGCAAGACTTCAAGGACTGCATTCGTAGGCAAAGGGTGACCCAATCAAAGATAAAAGAAAATCGACAGCAAATCGTTCGTGCTCGAAAATATTATGATGATTATAGAGTTCAGTTGCATGCAAAAATGATGAGAATGAGGACCCGGGAAGAAATGGTAAGTCTGGCTTTTCTGTCCAGCCCTGTTAAGAAGGTGAACTTTGTTACCTTTCAGGACCACCACCTTTGTTTGTGATTCTTGTCCAAATTTGAATCCAAAATCTAAATCGAAGTCCTGTAGTGCTGGCCCTGAGTTCTGCTTGGCCACACTTCATTTTCTTACTCCATTGTGCATTCCCGTCCATTCTCAGTCCCTGTGTCTCTCATCTTAATGTGAAGTCTTACTTCTTCCCTGCCTCTTACACATAATAGGTACGTCTCCAGTAAAACTACTTTAGATGTTTGGGAACATGTTGTGAGAGACAGGAATTTAAGGTGTGATAACATGACCTTGTATTCCACATAAAATCAGGGATAGTGTCAAAACAGCTGTACTGTGAGAGGTTTTCCACAAGGTATTTGCTATGTCATCCTTATCAGGCTGAAATGATTAACCTTTTGAGATCCCAAGCTAGCAAGAAATTTCATCTGTAAAATATTTTAGTAATTGTAGTTAACTTCCTTGGTAAAATGTAAAATGGTGCAGCTGCTTTGGAGAACAATCTAGTAGTTCTTCAGAAGGTTACCGAAAGGTCATATAGAGCTACCCTATGACCCAACAATTTCACCCCTAGCTATGTAATCACACAAAAAACACAAATGTTCATAGCTTCACTTGTAATAGCCTAGAAGGAGAAACAACCCAAAGTGTCCATCAGTTAACGAATGGATAAACAGTGTGCATTATTCATACAGTAGGATGTTACTTGGCAATAAAAATGAATGAAGAATTCATATATACTGCAGTATAGATGAACCTTGAAAACATTTCTTTCATGGAGTGAAAGAAACCAAATATGAAAGGCCACGAATTACATGATTCCATTTTTAGGAAGTGTCCAGAATATGCAAATCCATGGAGATAGAAAGTAGACAGACTGGTGACTGTCAAGGGCTAAGGATGGGACAGGGGGAATGAGCACTAATCAGTATAGGGTTTCTTTTTGGGGTGATAACAATGTTCTGTAGTGGTGATGGCTGCACAACTAAGTATAAGGCATACTGAGTTACTTACTTTAAAAGGATAAGGCTGGGCTCAGTGGCTCACGCCTGTAATCCCAGCACTTTGGGAAGCTAAGGTGCAAGGATTGCTTGGGACCAGCCTGGGCAACATAGTGAGACCTCATTTCTCCAAAAAATTAAAAATTTAGCCAGGCGTGGTGGCACATGCCTGTAGTCCGAGCTACTCAGGGAGCCAAGGTGGGAGAATTGCTTGAGCCTGGGAGGTCAAGGCTGCAGTGAACTGTTGACTGCACCACTACACTCCAGCCTGGGTGACAGAGCAATAACCTGTCTCAAAAAAAAGGAGGTAAATTTTATGGTATGTCAAAATATCTGAATAAAACTAGTATTTCAAAAAAAAAACCTTTGTGAAATACAATCAGTATATACCTCTAGTTGGCCAAAATGATTATATTCCTCAATGACTTTATTTTTACGATTAAATGACAGATATTTAAGAAACTGTTTGAAGAAGGTTTAAACATTCAAAAGCAGAGATTACGAGACCTAAGAAACTATGCCAAAGAAAAGCGAGATGAACAAAAGAGACGCCACCAGGATGAACTGGACTCCATGGAGAACTACTATAAGGACCAGGTGGGCTCCTGGCACTTGGTTGCGCTGTTGTGCTTAGTCCTGACCACTTGCCCTTGTGGCAAAACTTGCTTAGTCTGTTGACAATAAACCTCCTTGTGTTAACTAAAGTTTGCACTCTACAGATTAGAGGACCCCATTTTCAAGATTGAAACTTAAGATCAAATAATACTTGACCATAGTACAGTATATTGCCCTATTTCCATTAAAATTATTTTAAGCCTATGAACATTAAGAAATGTTACATTTGGACTACAAACATTAAATATTTGGTTTTTTCTTCCTATAAACAGTTTTCATTGCTGGCAGAAGCCATATCACAGGAACGTCAAGAACTTAAAGCCAGAGAGAAATCTCAGGCCCAGGTAATAATTAACAAGATAGAAGCAAAGTCACGCACTGCATGGCAACGTTTCCTTCAGCAAGGGACCTCGTACATTGGTGGTTGGGGCAATAGGCTATACCATATAGCCCCAGTGTGCAGTAGACTGTACCATCTGGGTTTGTGTAAGTACACTGACATTCTGCACAATAACACTTGATGCATTTCTTGGAACATATCTCCATCATTAAGTGACACATTTATTTACATTTTATTTACATTTATTTAGTTTATTTACATTTTTAGGAAGTAGAAAACAAACGTAAAGGGAATGGAGAGAAGACTAATAAGGCAATCCATCTATGACCCAAGACATTTTTATCCTGATTTTAACTTTAGTTAGGTCTCTGTAAGAGCTGCTGCTAGATTATTAAAAATTTTGGAGGAGTTTGATTAGCTGGAAGATGGAGATGGAACAATAGATGAGGGCCTGGATAAATGCTGTGAACAGCAGGATGACATGCCTTCTTTTTTCAGACATTACATAAGGTGAAGAGGGAGCTGAGATCTAAGATGGAGAAGGAAATTCAGCAGCTGCAGGACATGATAACACAGAATGATGATGATGTTTTCTTCCGGGAACTGGAAGCTGAGCGCTTCAGATCTCGGCTTCAGCTGGCTTCCTTTCAGTACGGTAAAAGTCCCTCCCTGTGAGGCCAGACTTGATAATAGGTGAAGGTTCTGGAGGCCTTTACCAGGACAGAGCTAGAATTGAGCCAGTAAACAGATAAGCCAGAAAAGTCATTTTCAAATGCTTTACCTATATTTCCAGTACTTTTTATGAATTTTAAAATAAAAATTGTTTTCTAAAAGCTTATTGCTTTTGAATTTATGACCTAACATCTGAAAAGGGGGGATCTTCATTAGTCGTATTTGTGCTAAAGCAATTAATAAGCCTTGTTTGAGCAGCCAGCTCCTGAAGTTTGTTGCTTTAAGTAAACAAAAATAATTAAGAATTAGCACTTGAGGACAAAAAAATACATACGTTAGAGAAGAAAGGTGGGTGGTTATCAGAGGTGGGCCTTGGAGAACCTTGACAGTACCATGTATGTGTAGACTTTTCATAACGTGACTGGAAGATGAGGGAATATGCATTGTGGCAGTTGGGCACAGTGGCTCACGCCTATAATCCCAGCACTTTGGGAGGCTGAGGCAGGTGGATCACTTGAGGTCAGGAGTTCGAGACCAGCCTGGCCAGCATGGTGAAACGCCGTCTGTACTAAAAGTACAAAAATTAGCTAGGCATGGTGGCACCCAGCTGAGGCACGAGAATTGCTTGAACTTGGGAGGTGGAGGTTGCAGTGAGCCGAGATCGCACCACTGCACTCCAGCCTGGGCAACAAAAGTGAAACTCTTTCTCAAAAAAATAAAAAATAAAATGCATTATGGTTTCTGTTGGTTGGCAGAAGATAGCAGTGAGAAGAGATAAAGGGTTGAAAGCCAGGCTGTCATTCAAAGATGCATTAGTGACTGCAGGTGGGAAGAAGGCATGATGGACTTTAAGTGGGCAAGAGTGTACCAGCCTCATCTCTGATATGGAGGAATATGAGGAAAAAAAAAACCACTTGGGGATGGTGTTTTCAATGGACAGGAAAAGCTACACTTAAGCTAGGGGATGCTTCAGAGCAGTTGAGGTTATGGGGACTTGGATGGAAGCCCAGGAGTGGCAGAGAGAGGCTTCCATTAGAGCATAAGTGTGTGCTGTGGGGATGAGTGTACGTGTGATGAGAGGCCAGGAGGCATGAAGCAGTGAAACCTGACCTAGAGAGAAAAGACATCTGATCAACTGCTGTGGTTCTAAGTGCTGAGCTCTTGGAATGGAAACTGGCAGAAGGGTGGGCCACCAGGCAGGCGAGAGCTTCCAGCCGGGAAAGGCTTAATGGACTGGGAGTGTTTGGAGCATGGTAAGTGACACGCGGACACCTGTGATGGGCTGTGACAATTCAGCAAGCACAGGTGAATGGAAAGGACAGGAAATGCACAAGATGAGGTGAAGGGGTGGCCTGCCCCTCCGCACCTGTGGGCTTTTCCAGTCAGGTGGGACGAGAGACTGGGAAAAGAAAGAAGACACAGAGACAAAGCAGCGCTCAGCATATGGAGGACCCGCGCTGGCACTGGTCTCTGAGTTCCCTCACTATTGATCACTATCTCTACCATCTTGGAGAGGGGGATGTGGCAGGACTATAGGGAGAGGGTCAGCAGGAAATTGTGAGCAAAGATCTCTGTCATACATTAAAGGAAAGGTGCTGTGCCTTAATGTGCACATAGGCCAGATTTATGTTTGACTTTACACAAACATCTGGGTGCATTAAGGAGCAGTATTGCCGCCAGCATGTCTCACCTCCAGCCATGCGGCAGTTTTTTCCTATCAGTAAATAGAACATACGATCGCGTTTTACACCAAGACATTCCATTCGCAGGGACGAGCAAGAGACAGAGGCCTTCCTCTTAATCTCAGCTGCAAAGAGGCCTTCCCCTTTTACTAATCCTCAGCACAGACCCTTTACGGGTGTCGGGCTGGGGGACGGTCAGGTCTTTCCCTTCCTACGAGGCCGTATCTCAGGCTATCACTGGGGAGAAACCTTGGACAATACCTGGCTTTCCTAGGCAGAGGTCCCTGCTGCCTTCCGCAGTGCATTGTGTCCCTGGGTACTCGAGATTAGAGAATGGTGATGACTTTTACCAAGCATACTGCCTTCAAGCACTTTTTTTTTAACAAAGCACATCTTGCACAGCCCTAAGTCTATTAAACCTTGAGTCAACACAGCACGTCTCTGCAAGCACAGGGTTGGGGCTAGGGTTACAGATTAACAGCATCTCAAAGCAGAAGAATTTAGTACAGAACAAAATGGAGTCTCATGTCTACTTCTTTCTACATAGACACAGTTTAACAGTCTGATCTCTCTTTTCCCCACAATAAGGCTAGATATGCAAGAGCTGGAACATAAGTTCTAAAAAGTGTTAGAGGATAAAGTAGATCTAGATAGCCATAAAATATTGAGTAAAAAAATTTTAGACTACAAAATATGCAGTTTTATAGAAAAAACCACGGTGTGAGCGGGTATTATACATATGATGCAATATAATATAAATACAATATAGGAAAGATCTAGAAGCATAGCAGGTGTGACTCTGAGCGATAGATTATATAATACCATTAGATGTGTTAGCACAAGCCTAACAATGCTTTTATTATACTTTTTTTTTAATGTAAAATATTTTAGGAAGATTAAGTTGCTAGTTCTGGTGATTGATTGGTGGGAACTGGTGCTCTTTACCAAGCTAAAAAGTAACTAGGAATAACCAAAAAAAAAAAAAAAAAGAATTTATGAGAGAATTGGTCAGGGAAGGAATAGGATTGCTCAGCAAAGGTCAGAAAATAGGAGACAACATATTTTTGAAAAATCAAAAGCAAATAAAGATCACTTCACCAGACTAGCTTAACAAGCGGAGGACGGTGCGATTCAAGTGCTGTGGATCGTGTGCATCAAGCCAGTCAGCCTGGAGCAGCCCAGGAAAGGTTCATCACAATCGTGCATTTGGAAAGTCCTGTGGGGGGTTACAGAGTGAGGTGCTTCGTATTAGAACTAAATGCCTCATCTATCATAAGGGACTAACCAGACAATATTTACAGTTAATGAAAAGCCCAGCCTGGCCAACATAGTGAAACCCCATCTCTACTAAAAATACAAAAATTACTCGGGCATGGTGGTGCACACCCTGTAATCCCAGCTACTTGGGAGGCTGAGGCACAAGAATTGCTTGAACCTGGAGGTGGAGGTTGCAGTGAGCTATTGTACCACTGCACTCCAGCCTAGGCAACGGAGCAAGACTCTTACAAAAAAAAAAAAAAAGCATTAAGAATACTTAACTGGGCAGGAGAAACGTCTTAGGTTCCCCTGCCCATCCCATAGACTGCACCATGGCATGGTGGTGCCCATCTGTAGTCCCAGCTACTTGGAGACTGACCAGTAGTTTGATGCTACAGTGCACCATGACTGCCAGTGAAATAGCTACTGCACTCCAGCCTGGGCAACACAGTGAGACCACAAACAAATACCCAAGTCTGGGATTCAGGGCCTGGCTGAGGTGGGGTATTGATTCATGTGCTCCCATCCTGACTGACTGCTTTGCTGTACATAAATTGAGTTTTGAACGCTTAAGTTTGAACTTAGTCTACAGTGAGACACAGGCTAGAAGCATTACTTTGGAAGTTCATTTTCTAACCACCATGCAAAGCTTTATGGCTATCAGCTAGTACAGAGCGTGGCACATAGTAGGAGCACAGTAAATATTTGTTGAATGAGCAGCAGACAAGTTACATTTAGGGCAGATACTTTTTAAGTAAAATTTAAAATCTGGTCTGTCTAGTTTGCTACGAATGTTACATAGGAATGTAAAGTAACACTTTTCCTGTGTAATTACCTCCTCTATCCTGTTACTAGGCTCTTGTTCTGTTGCATATATCCTATTGTATATACATGTATTGTAAGCATTTGGTATATGAAGTACAAATCAATAGTGGGTAACATGGTTAACCTTCATTACAATGAAGGGACAAACTTTTCAGGTTAAACTTCTGATCATTAGTCAAATCAAACTTTTGGATAATTTGTAGACTATTATTATACTAAAATAAATAAAAAGCTGTTTTTGAGTCAGGGTCTCAAGTCTGTTGCCCAGGTTGGAGTACAGTGGCCCAATCACGGTTCACTGCAGCCTTGGCCCCAAGGGCTCACACGATCCCCCCATCTCAGCCCCACCTCCAGTAGCTGGGACTATCAGGCACGTGCCCCTACGCCCAGCTGGTTTTTGTATTGTTTGTAGAGATGGGGTTTCGCCACGTTGCCCAGACTGATCTCAAGCTAGGCTCAAGAGATTCACCTGCTTTGGCTTCCCAAAGTGCTGGGATTACAAGTGCAAGCCACAGCACCCGGCCTGAAATTTTTTTTTTTTTTTTTTTCCTGAGACAGAGTCTCGCTCTGTTGTCCAGGCTGGAGTGCAGTGGTGCAATTTCGGCTCACTGCAACCTCTGCCTCCTGGGTTCAAGCAATTCTTCTGCCTCAGCCTCCCAAGTAGCTGGGATTACAGGCGTCCACTACCACACCTGGCTAATTTTTGTTTTTAGTAAAGAGGCGGGGTTTCACCATGTTGGCCAGACTAGTCTGGAACTCCTGACCTCGTGATCTGCCCACCTCGGCCTCCCAGAGTGCTGGGATTATGGGTGTGAGCCACTGCGCCCAGCCAAAAATCTTTAATATACTAAAACTTTACAAATTTTAGATAAAACCACTAAACACAGCAATGAGGGACAAAGCAAAACAAAAATATTCAAAAGAATATAAAAGTATATAAACAAAAGCATGCTCACCCTTTGAACTTTAATACACTGCTACTACTTACACGTTGCCCAGGTTTTCCCTTCTGTTGTACCCTATGCTGTGTAGACTTACACAGACCATATTCATTCCTTTTCTATCCATGGAGTTAGCTGGACTTTAGTCCACTATCATTATTAAAATCCACGGCTTCTAGAAAAAATACAATTGATTTCTCCTTTTCATTTTGAGAATTTTACTGCTCGACATACCAAAGTAGGGCTGGCAAATGTGAGTCCCTATCATAGACCTGCCCTCCAGAGCAGAGATGTATTATAGCAAAGATGGATGCAGACTGGTGACAGGACCAAGATGCTCTTCCCCACTAACCCCTGACCCCCCTCAGAAATCCACCTATGTGCAGCCCCCAGTAGTACTGCCAACCGGGCAGTCACCACGGCCGGAGAAAATGGGCGCCTTCCCGCTCTGCCGGGAGACAGAAAGGAGGCCTGAGCTCTGCAACATGACAGAGGCACCAACTCAGGATGGCATGTGTTCTTAAACTTTTAATTTTGTGACTCATGTTGTCACCCTCCATAGGGCCAATCATAAATGTTTTCAAAACAATTACAAACTCAATATTCTTTAAAAACGTTGATGCTGTGACAGTGCAAACAGCATTGATTTTATTGCTCGACTTCGGCATGGGCACATACATAGTTAATTTTTAAAAACCACTTATACAGATGTTATTGATAAAGCTCATGTAACAAATGAGTGAAAATACAAAGAATATCAAAGCTAAAACACTCTGTAATAAATACAAATACAATGAAAATGATAAAACTTTGTTTTTAAAGTCAGTTTGAGAGAAGAATATTACATAAAGTGAACTAATTACATCTAGAAATAAAACAACTCAGCATTTGGAACAATCATCCTAACATGTTAAATACCACAAATGGCACCCGTTGACTGTACGCTTAGAAAACAAGCAGGAGCTGCTCTACCAAACTAAGGATGGCTGGAACAGCCTCTAACTCCCAGCAATGCAATCAGTCCAATGCACTGGCAGTTCAAAGCCCAGACTAGTGTTGTAAAGCGAATTACACTGTATTTGAAAGAAGAGAATCTTGTGCTCCGGACTGTAAATATATGAAAGAAAAAAAGGCTTGGTAAAAAACCCATTCGGGGCAACAAACTATGTGCAAAACAAAATGTACACTATACACAGCACTATTTAAAAAGTACACCAAGATACAAGGCCCTCTGAGAGAAGACTCACCTCTCTGTACTGCCTGTGAGCTCTGCGAAGGAATCTCTGTTCATAACTAAGCATTCATGATGGAAAGGCAAAAGTATGAAAACAGGTATCACATATCTGAAATAACAATACAGCCAGAGGGAAGATAAGAAGAAACCAGTTAAGAGGGACACGGAAATAAAGATTCACATTAAACATGAGGTGCGAGTCCATGGTTCAGTAACACATTGGGGGTTTCTGCTTAGCACCTATTTGGAAGTAATCGGGTAATGTAACTTTGAAATGGAAATCTAAATCGTGTTTTTATAGATGATGGTGATAGCATAGACTGTTATGGAGAGTAATTTATTTATTTTTTGGGGGGGTGGGGGGGACGGAGTCTCACTCTTGTCGCCTAGGCTGGAGTACAGTGGTGTGATATTGGCTCACTGCAGTCTCTGCCTCCCAGATTCAAGCAGTTCTCCTGCCTCAGCCTCCCAAGTAGCTGAGATTACAGGAGTGTGCCACCACGCCTGGCTAATTTTGTATTTTCAGTAGAGATGGGGTTTCACCATCTTGGCCAGGCTGCTCTTGAACTCCTGACCTCAGGTGATCCGCCCGCCTTGGCCTCCCAAAGTGCTGGGATTACAGGCGTGAGCCATGGTGCCCTGCCAATTTCTTTCTTTTAAAGCTCTATTAAGTCATTAGCATAAAGTTAAAAAGGCACTCAAAAAACAATGGTATTTGCCTGCTTCATATTGTATATTAAAATAAATGATAGTAGCATTTCATTATTACTGCATCCCTGTCAGTTATGATTTATACTGCATCCCTGTCAGTTATGATTTATATAAAGTATTATGTACTTATTTTTTACTGAAAGATTTTAAAAGTAGGCACAATTATAAACTGCACTAGTGCTTTAATATAAAAGAGAGATGGGCCTGCAACTAATAGGGTACTACCATGACAGCTGAACATTTACTGATTATCAAATAGCATAGAAACCACCTTCCATACATTTCAAGATGCTCTTCAGTACTCAGAATGCAATGTAAAAAAACAAATTGTTTGAGAGGAAAAAGGCAGACATAAGCATATTACCACTGCACAGTTACAACTATGACTAGCTTACTTGTGGCAGTTGAATGTGGCCAAATGAAATACATTAAAATACTTAAACACTACACAAGTAGTTCTCAACTTTTTTAGAGCAGCAAAATCTCCACTTCTTTTATCCCATCCATTCCTCCCTGCCCTGCTGCACCCCATGAAAGCTTACTTGAAATTCCAATATACATAAGAGAAAAACAGGCTGTTCTGGGTAAAGGGGGTGGGGATATGAAGCCTGAGGCCCCTGCTAAATACCAACTAGGCCTTCCCCCTCGCTCCCTCTCCTGAGGCACCTCTGAGGAACCCTTTGGTGCCAAGAACACAGACTGAAACCCACTCCATCACATGAAACAGAATAGAGGACCTATTTACTTCATAACTTTAAATTCTGCAGCTTAATTATCTCATGAAAATTTGCTTATTTCACATCAATGTAAAAAAAACCCTGAATAGTGCATATTTCTGATGGTTGAATTTAAAAATCCAATTGTGATTTCAGATTTTTTCAATCCCTCACCCCAGAGTTTTCATTGCTTCTGGATCATACAACATGCCACACACCTTGAAAGCTAAATCTGGACGTTTCAAAATCAGATGCAAATCTTCAACACCAAGGGAAGTGGGATTCCCTTACTTCCAAAATGAACTCTTTAGTTTCAAAGTAATTTATGCCATAGAGTTAGAATCACTGTTCATACAACCGCCCCTCAACCCCACTTCATTCTGTTAGGTAAAAGCAGGATTTTCTAATCTTATTAATAATCTTTAAGCAAAATTCTTCCTTTTTCATAATTTTACCCAATTAAAATTATGAGCAGTTAACGCTTTAGGATAGTTTTGTTAATGGAAACTTACACTGTAGTCAAAATACAATATAAATTAGGTGCACCTGTCAGAGACTTTGGTTTATAGGAATAGTACATATATTAAAGATAAGCTGACCCAGCAAAATAATGAAAATCCCATCCCATCCACATGCTGTGAGAAGCTATAAAAATGCAGTATTTTAAGATTAAAGGTAAATCCAAAATACCTAATCTCATTGATTCAAGATAAAAACACTAGGTGTTTTTTTTTTTTTTTAAAGACTCTCTTAAAAACAGGGAGCCCCTGAACACATCTTATTGTCACAAATAAATGACTAAGTTTAGACTAAACGTTTGCATTAGGAATCTGACAACCAAAATTATATAGCTGTATTCCAGGAAATTCGTTCTTGAAAAATGTAAAAAAGACCCACTTAGACTAAGCTGAAACATATAATGCAAAATATAATGCTCTGCCATAGAAAAACACAAACATGTAAATGGCTTAATTTCTTAAAGATGATTCTTTTAGCCAATTGTTTACAAAGGTAGAATAATTCAAAATAATTTTTTATTTTTATTTTTTACAAAGAGCAAGTACAGGAGCTGTTCAAAATTATGTATTCAATCAAAATGAAATGTGACTTGTACCGACTGCTGAAGTTGTCTTGATGTTTGAGAGACTTGAAATCTTTGAAGCAATTTGAATAGATTACCTTTTATAAAAATAGTAGTAGTCTTTAAGTGTAGAATACTGCCTAACTCTGGAAATGTAGGAAAAGTCAGCATTCTTTAGGTTCAAGATATTAAGTTTAAATAGCAGCTGAATGTGGCCTCATGGCAAAGCATAAAGACCTTTTTTTCCTTGAAAAGGAATTTCAAAATTGTCCTTTCCCCTCACAGTGTCCTAAAATGTAAAAAAAAAAAAAAACAAAAAAAAAAACAAAAACGGGGGGGGGTTGTTTTCCTGTATTTCAGCATTCTTTGAAACTCTGCTGAAAGGAGACTGTCAGTCAGGGTTGTATAAATAGAGTCCTGGGCAAATCCTTGAAGCTTGTCATTCCACAGCAAATCCACATGTTTCTTCAATGGCTGTTAGCAGCTTTTCATATAGCTTTTCATAGCTTTCATAGGGCGGAATGTCTATTCGATTGAAGCTGTGAATAAGCAAATCAAATTTTATACAGTTCATTCATAATGAGTAAACTGGCCCAGCAAGTGTATACCAATATAGCCACAACACTCTGTCACACAGAAAACTAAAAGGTATTTCTCTAAAACAGAGGTGACCACTTTTGAGTTTTCCTACCAATTTTCAAAGAATCTTAACTTTAAATCGCTTAAGCTGCTTATCATTCCCTTTAAAGGCTCATTCAACACTAGTAAGTACAATAAAGAAAAAGTCCAGTCTGTTCGGAACTAACACCTACGTACATGGAATGGGGAATAAAGCTACAAAAATACCTTACCAAGTGTGGGCTTTCGGCAGGTTGTTTGTGCAGGCATCAATCTGGTGTATGGTAAAGAGTCTCGGGCCTGCAGCACCTGCAAATGAAGGAAATGTGGGTGAAATCACTGCAGGTGCGTGCGTTCGTCACCAAAATCTTAGAATAAAACTGGCACGTAAACCACAGGATCTGGGGATAGGGGAATGCTAATGAATCCGCACGTACTACCAAAGGGCAGCAGGAAAAGCATCTGGGTTTTGAGAGCCAGAATTAACCTTGGATAAGGCTTAGATTCCGTAATACCTTCGTATTTCCATTTGAGAAAAAATTCGAGATTGAAATCCCTTTCCCAATTTCTATGTTTTAGAGAAAATCAATATCCCAAAAGCATGAGAAGAAAAGTAATCAGGAAAATCCAAGGTAAAATACATAGGCACACATTCAAAAAGATGACAACCTAATGCGAATTTAGATTTCACGACTCAAACTGGGCTGAGAGCAAAACAGCCGTCTATAGAATCCATTTCAGTTCGCACAGCCACCCCATATGAATACACGTAGCAGAAAGACAACCTCACTTTATGCATCTGGGCAGTGTGATGCTGAGGAGCTCTCCTTACAGAGAAGGGCAGCACAGCTGAAAGCAGGTTCGCCCCAGGGATTTCAGAGCATGCGCTGTGGGCAGCACTGCCGACTTACGTACCAGTCTCGCTCTGTATGTCCTTAGTCATCACCGGCAGCTTTGACAATGAAGTGCTTAAGAGGTAAAGGAAGCAACTGCCACCCAGTGAAGCTCCACAATCATTAGCAATATTACAAGCTCATCCCAAAATTAACCAGCTGATTCCACGGAAAACCAGTCTTAAAAAAGGAATATGGTTGTAAACAAATGGTCTGATGCTATGCAGTAATTAAAATGTTCTGACCGAACAGATGGTTTCCATGACCCATGCTGCTTCTGTCTAATAAAGAACTGAAAAGCAGAGGGGAGAGGCATCCCAGGCAGGTAAACGTTTTCACCAGGTCAAGATGTGAGCATGAAAGTGAATGACTTCCCTTACAGGAATGTGCAACAGAATTAAAAGTAAGGTGACCAGAAAACAAAAGGCAGAGCATCACCACGTACGGTCTCTAGCATGCGGCACTCACTACAATCAGAGAAGCCCACAGAAAAGGCTCTTGGGAGGGGAACAAGAGAAAGGAAGGAGAAGAAGGTATCACAATGTGAGAGTCACAGGTAAGAAGTGAAAAGAGAATCTCTAAGCACACGGTTTATAAAATATCTACACAGACCCCATACTGACAGACCTGCCCCCACCTCTGGTCCACCTGCTGCCCAGCTTGCCTGCCCCTCAGGCTGTTACCTTGCAATGCTTTGAAGCCCTGCAGAGGCACTCGAGAGGACCCTGTCACAAACTGAAGCAATCGTGCTCGTCGCTCTTCATCAAAAAACTCCACAGCCTTCCAGAACCATTTGACAATGTTGCTGTCTGGTGTACAGTGTTTTAACCGGGTGTTTACCTTCCAGTCACTAACATCTATCTTTCCAAGTCCACAAATAATAAGCTGTGAAAATAGTACACAGTAATGAACCTGTGGAAACCATAGCCAGGTCAAAAATTCCTCAAAAGAGAAATTCAGATTTGTATTGCTGGCTCTCATTTGGTGGTTCCTAATCAAAGTTGCACATCAGAATCATCTGAAAAGCTTTTCAAATTGACATACCAGGTTCTAGGCTCAGAGATTTTAATTCTGTGCATCTGGGGTGACAGTTGGGTTCTATATTTTAAAAAGTTCCAGAGGTATCTACTCATTGCAAACTCCCTCCCCAGGGTCTGAGAACCACAGCTGTGATAGACTTGACCAGGTAAAAAATTGTGACTATTTCACAAGTTCATAATAAAATTATAAAACTTTAAGAAAATGGACAGCAATTGAGATCCACAGAGTAAATACAGTTGATATGTGCCTTCTTTGGACCTGTATCATCTACTAGTTTCAATACCTATTAGCTTTGTTGATTGAGGGCAATTCAATCAATGTCCTCTGCTGTAATATGGCAGTAACATCCATTTCACTACATCCTGTGGAAGCAACCAATAATGCACAGAAGCTTTCGAAATGGGTGTTGAATAAGTGATTCATACAATTTGCTTAATTTTTTTTTTTTTTTTAAGAGAGTTTCGCTCTGTCTCCTAGGCTGGTGTGCAGTGGCATGATCTAGGCTCACTGCAACCTCTGCCTGCCTCCTGGGTTCAAGTGATTCTCCTGCCTCAACCTCCCGAGTAGCTGGGATTACAGGCATGCACCACAATGCCCAGCTAATTTTTGTATTTTTCAGTAGAGACAGGATTCCGCCATGTTGGCCAGGCTGGTCTCCAACTCCTAGCCTCAAGTGATCCACCTGCCTCAGCCTCCCAAAGTGCTAGGATTACAGGCGTGAGCCACCATACCTGGCCTACATTTGCTTAATAATCTTAAATTGATATTAAAGCACAAAATACATGAGCACATTGATACAGACCTCTGCTAAATACATCCTGATGGGGAGGGTCACACAGATGAACTATATCCAAATCATTTTGATATTACTAATACATCTCCCTAGGGTCCAAGACTAACTCACCATACTAATCTAACATGTTTATAATAGCAAATTCCATGTGTACTATAAAACATAACTTGCAAATCCTAGATTTTATAGAATTAAACCGAGGATTAATGTATACAATGCTAAAATAAATGTTATACATATCATCTTTAAAAATGGGTAGGGTGTGGTGGCTCATGCCTGTAATCCCAGCACTTTGGGGGGACAAGGCAGGCAGATCACTTGAGGTCAGGAGTTCAAGACCAGCCAGGCCAACATGGTGAAACCCTGTATCTACTAAAAATACAAAAAGGTAGCCAGGCGTGGTGGTGGGCACCTGTAATCCCAAGGCATGAGAATCGCTTGAACCTGGGAAGTGGAGATTGTAGGGAGCCGAGATCCTGTCAGCCTGGGGGACAAAGTAAGACTGTGTCTCCAAAAAAAAAAAAAAAAAAAAAAAAAACCCAAAAAGCTGTTAGCCAGGTGTGGTGGTGCACACCTGTAAGTCCCAGTTACTGGGGAGGCTGAAGTGGGAGGATCACTTCAGCATAGGAGTTAACCGTGAGCTAGGATCATGCTACCGCACTCCAGCCTGGGCAACAGAGTGAGACTCTATCTCAAAAATAAAAATACAAAGTTTAATGATTCAGGCCTGGTGCAATGGCTCATGCCTGTAATCCTAACACTTTGGCAGGCAGAGGCAGGTGGACTGCCTGAGCTCAGGAGTTTGAGACCGGCCTGGGCGACATGGTGAAACACCGTCTCTACTAAAAATACAAAAATTAGCCAGGCATGGTCGTGCACACCTGAAGTTCCAGTTACTCGGGAGGCTGAGGCAGGAGAATCGCTTGAACCCGAGAGGCGGATGTTGCGATGAGCAGAGATTGCGCCACTGCACTCCAGCCTGGGCGACAGAGTGAGATTTTGTCTCCACAAAAAAAAAAAAAAAAAAAAAAAGAAAAAGTATAATGATTCATTAGCAGTAGAAACTATATTCAAAATCCTAACTCTACCAAATAAAGTCTCCAGTAAGGCTTCCATAGGGTTCTGAAATAAAATCTCCAACAAAGCGTCTACAGGGTTCACTGAGTTACCACCACACTGAAGAGGGAGGAGGTTATCCAAAAAGGATTATGGGTGTGTTTAATGACATAAAAGACTCCTCCTAAATTCTTTTCCTCAGAGGAATGGCAGTTAGAAGGCCAAATCCTCGTTTATTGTATAAAGAGATGAAAATGCATTATATTGCAACCTTATCGGCATTCCTGCTACGTTCTCCAACTACTTCCTTCTGGCTATTTCACTGTGAACAATTCAATCACAAAAGGAATGGGGAGAGTATTAAGTAAGACCAACCTTTTTAGATTTGTTTGCTAACAGGTCTATTAACAGATTTAGTTAGAAAGGACATTGAAGGCAGTGAATAAAATCATGTTTCAAATTATTAGTAGACTTCAAATATTTGTTATCCCTAACTACTAAATAAATGTGGGAGCCTGAATAGAATTAAACCTCATGTTTCTTAGTACTTCAGTAGGAAATTCAGATATATTTATCAAAGGTCTTAATTACAAAACCAGACCTGAGGTGTTTAAGGGATAGCTTTAAAAGGAAACAAAAAACTATTAACTGTTTTGTATGGCTGTTAATCTAAAGACATTTAGAGGTCAGGTATGGTGGCTTACACCTGTAATCCCAGCACTTTGGAAGGCCAGGGTGGGTGGATCATTTGAGGTCAGGAGTCCCAGACCAGCCTGGCCAATGTGGTGAAACCCTGCTTCTACTAAAAATATAAAAATCAGCCGGGCGTGGTTGCAGGTGCCTGTAATCCCAGCTACTTAGGAGGCTGAGGCAGGAGAATCACTTGAACCCAGGAGGTGGAGGTTGCAGTGAGCCTAGATCATGCCACTGCTCTCCAGCCTGGGCGACTCTGTCTCAAAAAAAAAAAAAAAAAAAAAAAAAAAAAAAAAAAAAAAGATACAATTTATCCTAGGTGTTTTAGTTATTTTCTCAATGATCTTGTCTATCAAATGCTTTCTTGCAAGCTTAGTGCAAAACCAACTGAGAGTAGGCTCTTACCCAAATTAATTTCAATATGGTAGATTAATGAGGTTTTACTTAACTAAATCAGTAACCACTAAGTTAGGGAATAAATATATATTGGAAGAATGTACATATAAGTCATGAAATCTGTTTAAAATAAGAAAGTACAGGATAGAAAAATAAATTTAAAATGTTCACAATATAAGAGAGATTGCTCACAGCCAGGCATGGTGGCTCAAGCTTATAATCCTAGCACTTTGGGAGGCCGAGGCAGGCAGATCACTTGAACTCAGGAGTTTGAGACCAGCCTGGGAAACATGGCAAAACCTTGTCTCTACCAAAAAAAAAAAAAAAAAAAGATACAATTTATCCTAGGTGTTTTAGTTATTTTCTCAATGATCTTGTCTATCAAATGCTTTCTTGCAAGCTTAGTGCAAAACCAACTGAGAGTAGGCTCTTACCCAAATTAATTTCAATATGGTAGATTAATGAGGTTTTACTTAACTAAATCAGTAACCACTAAGTTAGGGAATAATATATATTGGAAGAATGTACATATAAGTCATGAAATCTGTTTAAAATAAGAAAGTACAGGATAGAAAAATAAATTTAAAATGTTCACAATATAAGAGAGATTGCTCACAGCCAGGCATGGTGGCTCAAGCTTATAATCCTAGCACTTTGGGAGGCCGAGGCAGGCAGATCACTTGAACTCAGGAGTTTGAGACCAGCCTGGGAAACATGGCAAAACCTTGTCTCTACCAAAAAAAAAAAAACAAAAAAACAAAAAAAATTAGCCAGGCGTGCTGGTGCATGCTTGTAGTCCCAGCTACTTGGGGGGCTGAGGTGGAAGGATCATTTGAGCCCACGAGGCCAAGGCTGCAGTGAGCCGTGACTGCACCACTGCACCCCAGCCTGGGTGACAGAGTGAGACTGTGTCTCAGAAAAAATAAGACAGAGAGAGAGAGAGAGATTGTTCATTCACAGAAATTCCAAAGCATGAAAGGCCTTCAAAAGCATGAAAGACTTTTCCTGTGAATAAGAATTCTCAAGCATAGAACCATGAAACTTAGAAAGTACCAGAAATATGACTTTCCTATAAAACTAAGTAACAAAATAATTCCCAATCCTTTCTTGTTATACTAGTGATGTTCTAATACTAATGCACTAACCTCTAACTCCTTCTCATCAAATGTCTTCAGCAAATGTTGTGGAATTACTTCATTAAATCCTTTCTGCAGAGCCAGGAATTGAGCCTCAATGCCTCGTAAAAATCTCCAGTTCACATAGAGCCTGTAAACATTAGGCAGGATTGTGTATAATCACACATATTTTCAGATCTGGTAATTATTATAAATCTCTACTTTAGCAACATTGCATTTTACAAGCATCTAATTAACAATTTCGCCTAAAGTCTAAAAATAAATCTCAGACTAATGGGGATAAATGATCCCTGAGGTGTGACACAGTTCAGTGTTGATGAAAAGTGGTAAACTTCTACTAACAACAGCAGCATCAGCAGAGCAACCCTTCGAATCAGAGAAGCTCCCAGGAAACAGGACGTCTACTAGAGCTGAGTCTTGATGAAATTTCTTTCTAAACTTACAGCATACATGCCAATAACTAGAATAAAGAGCTCTTTCACTCAAAAATAACTATTTTTCTGATTTTACTTGTAAATGTAATTTGAATGTGTTGGGTGTTTTGTTTCTATTTGAGGGAGGTCTATGGGAGAAGAGGAGGTAGAGAATCCTCATACCAAAAATGAGAAGAAACAGTAAAAGCCAATAGCAAGCACTTTTTGATTAAACAATCATTGTTCTCTAGAGGATATAAAAATTCTGGAAGATGTAATTTTACCAATAAAAAATGCACTGAACTACATCTACTGTGTGAATGTATGATTTATACGTGAATTTCTTTTATTTATCTACCTACCCAAGAAGATCTCTCCAGCTCACACATCACAGAACTTAATCATCTGTCAAATTTGTTAACATTTCCAAATTTGGAGAAATGGTTCTCCACTTCAAGAAATAAGTTACTTAACAATATGTCCTTTGGAGGACCATATTTTTGTTTGTTGGGCTAAGGGGACAGTAAAACTGTATAACTGTAAAAATTTTTCTTTGTAATTTTTAATCTCATAACTGTAGCTGGCAAGAGATTAGTACCGTGTGCTGTAAACACGACTGAACCCTGGAGAGTGGGATCCAGGGACTGAGTAGGACACACGAGGTCTTGAAAAGGAGATACTGCTAAGACTTAGGAAATTCTCATTTGTTCTTTCTTTTTTTATTATTTTTAATTTATATTAGATAGAGTTTCGCTCTGTCGTCCAGACTGGAATGCAGTGGTGCGATCTCAGCTCACTGCAACCTCCACCTCCCAGGTTCAAGTGGTTCTCCTGCCTCAGCCTCCAAAGCAGCTGGGATTACAGGTGCCTGCCAACACACTTGGCTAATTTTTGTATTTTTAGTAGAGACAAGGTTTCACCATGTTGTCTAGGCTGGTCTCAAACTCCTGACCTCAGGTGATCCACCCACTCTGGCCTCCCAAAATGCTGGGATTACAGGCATGAGCCACCACACCCAGCCTGTTCTTTCATTTTTTAAAGTAGAAATGGAATACATACTTTTTATGTATGTAACAAAAAACCAAACATTAACTATGGAGACAGTAAAATATGAAAGTCCATTCTTTTACCCTCTTTCTCCTCCCTATTTCCAGTCCCATCACCTCCACTCCCTCATCCTAGGCAAAAACTTTATTTGACTGCAACCTCCTGAATACCTTCAGTATAATCATAAAAAAAACAGCCAGGCACGGTGGCTCACGCTGTAATCCCAACACTTTGGGAGGCCAAGGCAGGCAGATCACGAGGTCAGGAGTTTGAGACCAGCATGGTCAATATGGTGAAACCCCATCTCTGCTAATAATACAGAAATTCGCCGGGTGTGGTGGCACGCACCTGTACTCCCAGCTACTCGGGAGGCTGAGGCAGGAGAATCACTTGAACCTGGGAGGCAGAGGTTGCAGTGAGCCAAGATTGTGCCACTGCACTCCAGCCTGGGCAACAGAGTGCGACTCTGTCTCAAAGAAAAACAGAAAACAAAAACCAAAACAACAAAAAAAAACATAGACTTTGTTCCTACATAATTCTTGTAAGACTTAGTTTTAAAATTTGACAGCTTATGCAGTCTTTCTTTTAAATATCCACATAATATTCTGTTGAGTGTATAATATAATCATTCTTCTCTAAAAACATTTTAGTAGTGTAATTCTTACAAATAGTATTTAATTGACTGTCCTTTCCTGTACTTCTTCAATTACATGTGTGTTTCTGCAGAAGAGTCCTAAACACAGAGCTGCTAAAGGGCACGTACTGCTGGTATCAAACTGCTTTCCAGAAAAGCTATGCCAGTGTTCACTCCAATCAAGTGGACCTCATTTTTAAACTAGGAACTATTTTAGTAAGATTTGGGAACATGATCTATACAAAAAAAGTATAGCATGCAAGTTTCTGTGTACATACAGTAAAGTTCAAGTTCAAACTTCCAAAGCTGATTACCACAGTTTTATGTTTAGTAGACTTTTTATTTCTCATAAGCCAAATTAGCCCAATACATAAAAATGCCTCAAATTTACTTTATGAAATCTGAAAAACATTTATTTACATTTATCCCTAAACTCAAATGTGCTCGTTTATAAACAGGCTAAGTGTTAGTAATATATAGCACAAAAGCCCTTCTGAATTGCCACCTGTGATAGCTACACCACACGTGGCCCCACTGCTCACATCTCCTGGTATTCACACCTTTGTACAGCTCCTCTTCCATGATGAAACTGGGCTGGCTGTCTCAGTTTAACCAGAAGTAGACAGCAGAAGTCATGTTGGCCAGGACCAGGCTTAGGCCTTAAAAAGATCTAGCAGCTTCTGCTTTTGAGCTTTGGAAAGCTGGCCACCCCATAAGAAGTCTGGCTATCAATCCAGTGGGTAACATGGTTAACCTTCATTACAATGAAGGGACAAACTTTTCAGGGAGAGAGAGTGGCTATGGGGAGACGGAGTGGTCATGGAGAGAGGGAATGGCCTTTGTATCACAGAGGGAGAACCAAGGAACTCAGCCAACAATGAGAACTAGGCCCCAGTCAGTGACCCCAGTCGACAGCCATGCCAGCTAGCCCTCGGCCATTTGAGTTATCCTAGTTATGAGTGAAGAGGCCATCTTGGTGTTGCAGGCCTAGCTGACATCTTGTGGAACAGCAGTGTGTCATCCATGTTGTTCTTTTGCCCAATTTCCTGACCCTTGGAATTGTGAGAAATAATAAAATGGCTGTTCTTAATAAGCCACTAAATTCTGCTGAAGCAGATTTTGTAACACTAAGTAATACTATCTAAATATTTAAGTTTGTTCATACTAACATCCTAGAACATTTAAAAAAAATTCAGCCTTGAGAACACAGGAGTGTTTACCTGACATATTCTTTTTTATTTTCTTCATTAACAGGGATACTTTTGCCATTTGGTTTAAGTTCATGCTGAATAATTTCACCATATGCATTATGTTCAACACAGAAGGTATGGTCCAAAACACCTGTAATATCATTCTCACTGGAAAGGAAAGAGGAAGAGATAGGTAACTGGGAAACCTAAAATACAGACCCTATAGATGTATTAACTGGTGAGATAAAACTAAGATCATTTTATAATATGACAAATGTGAGGTCAGATTCAGCTTATGAACTCTTAAACTACCATACTACCTAGTTCCTTCTGGACAGAAAAGTCAAAGAGCTTTAACCTTCATAAACACAGGAAACATTTAACTTCCTGAGTGATGAGAAAGAGCCCTGGTCAAAGCTGGGACTTGCTAGAACCACCAATATAGGACAATTTCAGTTATATTTGGCATTCTGCAGAGCCCTACTCGGTACTGTACTCCAAGGGGCCAAGTGCCTGTGTATCCCTAGTTGAGAAAGCCACTGTATACTTTATAAAAAATAAACATTTCCAGTGTATCTTCATAAAAATAACGACCTCTTGCAAAACAGAATCAGTTCTTAGCTTAAATTCAACAATTAGTTCTTATCTAAAAGTATGGTTCCAACAATCGCCACTTCATTAAAAGCAATGGCAGCAACAATTTGCTATTCTAACACATGCAGGTTTGGAACAGAATTTGCATCACATTGAGGAAATAATTATACAAAGTACTTTTAAAAATAGAATAAACTAGTTTTTTTTTTTTCTTTGTAAAGTAGTAACACTTGCTAAGTTTAAGGAATTTGAAATATATAAAGAAGCTACAGAAAGGGGGAAATCATATGAGATCCTATCACTCAACCACTCAATATTTTCTGTGTAATTTTTTTAAGTACATCGGTTTTGAAACTTTTTTTTAAAGCTCAAGAATTTAACTATAATGAAGAGACAGACGACTCAATACATACAGTATCCACACTAAACTGTTATGAAGATCTGGATCTACTAACTCCATGTCATCCAAAGTAATCGACTTCCCAAGCAATTGCTTATAAAAAGGCAATGTGAAACCACCATCAATATAATGTCCATGAAACACAGCCATTCCCATTATTCGTCCAACAAAGTGGAAATAGGATAAATGTTCCTGAAATTGAAAAGAGTGTATATACTCAAGTGAGAAACTACCCAGGAAAATTTTAATAAAAATGAAATATTTCAGCAACATTAATTTTTTTGAAAATAAGCATAAAATTTGTACTCTTCAATATAGTCAGGAGGGAGTATTTCTCTAGGGATGCTCAGGAGGCTCTAGGTCACTCCGGAACAGCATATTACACAGGGTAATATGCCCTTCTCGCGGGGGTCAGTCATTCTGTAAATTTTATCTTTTAGAAATTAAGTCCAAACTATGGTCCCAGCGCTTCATTCAACTACTTGCAGATTCTTTTCTCTTCCTTCTCTCACTTCCTTGCTGAGCCCTTTGTCATGAAAAAAAAATCTTTCAATTCTAAATCTCCCCGCCTCCTTGACCTAACCAGAAATTAAACATCAAAACACCATAGATTTAAGAGCACAGACTTGGTGTCAGACTTGAATTAGAATCATGATTCTGCTAGTCACTGGCGTATGGACAAATTAACCCCTGTAGGACTAAATGTCCACATCTGGAAATACGAGGATAATAACAGTATCTAAAAAGCATCTCTATGAGGAGTAAAATGAGGTGATGTTTGAAACCCATGGAACTGGACCTGGCATGCTGTAAGCCCTCAATGAATGTGGGCTATTGTTACTACAGGGGCAGCAGTGCGCCCTCCAAAAAGAACCTTCACCTCAAAATCCTCCCTAAATAATTTCCTGAAACAAATCTAACATTTCTACCCTTTTATATATATTTGGTCTTTCGTCACAGATTATTTTGTTAGATGTTTGTATTTTTAAGTTCTTTTTTTTTTTTTGAGACAGAGTCTTGCTCTGTCGCCCAGGCTGGAGTGCAGTGGCGCGATCTCGGCTCACTGCAAGCTCCGCCTCCCGGGTTCACGCCATTCTCCTGTCTCAGCCTCCCGAGTAGCTGGGACTACAGGCGCCCGCCACCACGCCCGGCTAATTTTTTTTTGAATTTTTTTTTAGTAGAGACGGGGTTTCACTGTGTTAGCCAGGATGGTCTCGATCTTCTGACCTCGTGATCTGCCCGTCTCAGCCTCCCAAAGTGCTGGGATTACAGGTGTGAGGCACCGCGCCCGGCCAAAACTAAGTAATCTTTTAAGCTCATCTTTAAACCTCGTTTCTTTTTTAAAAGTAATAAAACACACACACACGCATGCACACACACGCATGCACACACATGCACGCACACACATATATATTTACCAAAGTTGCATTATACTATTTGATAACCTTCTTTTCCCTTAACACATCATAAACACCAACTTTCCAAATCATTAACTATTATCCCACATGATCATTTTAGTGGCTGTATAGTATGCCCTTCTATGGAAAGACAATATAAGAACAATACATTAGTAATAACTGCTAACTTCTATTGAGTGCTTAATAATGTAATTGATAAGAGTTGTACAGTTAATAACATACAGCACTGTGCTAAATGCTTAATGTGCCGGTCTCCATTTAATTCTCATAACCACTCTTTGAGGTACAAATTTATTTATTAGCAATGACAAAACTGAAGCTTAAGTCCATGAACTTGCCCTGAAAGGTCACAAAGCTAGTAAGTGATGAGACCACGATATGTCTTTCTAATTCCAGAACCTATGCCTTTAATCATTTGTGTGATTCTGCTTCATGTCATAATTTAATCAGTCCCCACTCTTGAAGACAACTATATTGTTCTCAGTTGAGTGCTACTATAAACAATAAACATCCCTGTTTCCAAATTGGTGCATGTATCTGTAATCATCTGCTTGGGAAAATTTTGTAGAAGAGGAATTGCTGAGTCAAAGGGTACAACTAAGACAAGGACAAATAATTTCTATATAATAAACTACATTAATGTGTAAACATGAAAAGCATTACAGGTCACAATTCACATCATAACTTCAAATCATACCGGATTAACTGCAGAATCAGGATTGATCTGCAATGTGTAGATATCATCTCTTGAATATTGGAAGAGGCCATAGTATGGATTCAGCATTTCATGTGACAAGAGATACAACCATTCCCTAGAAAACAGATATGACCAAGGAATTCTTTTGTTAATGTATACATTTTTATTAAGATATGCCATTAATTCATCATTTTAGCAAATAATTTTTTAAATTAATAAAAGGCAAAAAAGCACTAACTGTAGTTTTATAAGATCACATTGGAAAAATCTACCATGCCCAAATAGCAAATAAAACCTCTATTATATTGAAATAACATCTCACTCAAAATTTAGGAAATTTTATTGCATTTTAGCATCAAAGAGTACAAAAGTATTATCCAACAGCTCAGCTACTCACGAGATGATATAGTCCAGTGGTCTCTTACTTTTAATTGCCAAATAAATTTGTAATCCATAATAAACATAAAACAAAAGGAAGAATATGGTTTTATTTCAAAATGTCCCTGTGAGGCTGGGGACGGTGGCTCACACCTGTAATCCCAGCACTTTGGGAGGCCAAGACAGGTGGTTCACTTGAGCTCAGGAGTTTGTGACCAGCCTGGGCAACAAGACAAAACCCCGTCTCTACAAAAAATATAAAAATCAGCCAGGTTGATGGCATGTGCCCCTAGTCCCAGCTACTTGGGAGGCAGAGGTGGGAGGACTGCTTGAGCCTCGGAGGTCGAGGCTGCAGTGAGCTGAGATCACACCACTGCACCCCAGCCTGGGTGACAGAGTGAGACCCTGTCTCAAAGGAAAAAAAAAAAAAAAGTCCACGTCATCTATACTATCCTGGTCTACCATCACGGCAGATTTATACCAGTTTATACAGACATATAATATAGTATTGATTTACTCTTCATTTGGACAAGGGTATATTTTGTTGTAGTGTTAGTAAGAACACTTCATTATCCATTTCATTATCTTTCACTGTATAAACCCTAAAACATACCATGATAAAAATATAAGTGGGCAAAGATTGAAGGCATTTGGTGTAGGTATGGACTCAAGGGCAAACCTGCATTCTTTGGGTATGTTCCATACCACTTCTTGACTTCAAATGTAAATCAATGTTTTTAAAACCTGGAATAAAAAGTACTACCACCTTGAATTTATTAAATCCTTCACATTTTTCAAAGTATAAAAGATAATTTGTTACTCACTTTGGAAATTCACTAGTCTAGGACTTAAGAGATGTAGTTCTAGTCTTAATTATTGTCATTCCTCGGCTAGGGAAGGTTATTTAAATGATATATTTTGGTATTATGGATTAAACAGAGTGAATAATATTTTTGAGCAAATGCAGAATAGTATTAAAACTAGTTAAAGGAAAATGTTTCAAAAGTCTATGTGATGGAGTCTAAATCAAATTACTACCATTATGTAACATTTGAAAAACTACTCTAGAGATTAAAAAAAGAAGTGACGTCTCCACATAAGCAGCCTTCCCAACATAACACTCATCTGATGTGTCTTGTGGTTTTGGTGTGTGTATGTGTTTTTTAAAAAGAAAATCTGAATTTTTGTTTTGTTTTACCAAGTATTTAGAACACAAATAAGAGCAGAACTCAACTACTTTGAGATTCTACTATGGAATAAAGTTCAGAAAAACCAGATCACTGTCACATTCCATTTATTCTGCTCAAACCCTGACAGTAGTAAAGTTAAAAAACAAAAAACTGGGCTGGGTGCAGTGGCTCATGCCTGTAATCCCAGCACTTTGGGAGGCCAAGGAGGGCAGATCACGAGGTCAGGAGATAGAGACCAGCATGGCCAACATGGTGAAACCCCGTCTCTATTAAAAATACAAAAATTAGCTGGGCGTGGTTGTACGCACCTGTAGTCCCAGCTACTCAGGAGGCTGAGGTTACAGAATCGCTTGAATCTGCGAGGCAGAGGTTGCAGGGAGCCAAGACTGCGCCACTGCACTCCAGCCTGGCGACAGAGTGAGATTCCATCTCAAAAACAACAACAACAACAAAAACTGACTACTAGGCAGGCATGGTGGCTCACGCCTGTGATTCCAGCACTTGGGGAGGCTGAAGCAGGAGGATCACTTGAGGCGAGGAGTTTGAGACCAGCCTAGGCAACATAGACGCTGTTTCTACCAAAAAAAAAAAAAGTTTGAGACGGAGTCACGCTCTGTCGCCAGGCTGCAGTGCAGTGGCATAATCTCGGCTCACTGCAACCTCTACCTTGTGGGTTCAAGTAATTCCCCCGCCTCAACCTCCTAAATAGCTGGGACTACAGGTGTGCGCCACCACACCCAGCTAATTTTTTTTTTTTTTCTTAATTTTTAGTAGAGACGGGGTTTCATGTTGTCCAGGATGGTCTTAATCTCTTGACTTTGTGATCTGCCCACCTCGGCCTCCCAAAGTGCTGGGATTACAAGCGTGAGCCACCGTACCTGGCCAAAAATTTTTTTTTTTAGGCATGGAAGCATGTGCCTATAGTCCTAGCTCTTTAGGAGGCTGAGGCAGGAAGATCACTTGTACCTAGGAGTTCGAGGCTGCAGTGAGCCATGATCACACCACTGCAATCCATGGAGCCTGGGTGACAGAGCGAGACCTTGTCTCTAAAAAACTAACTAAATAAAATAAACTACTTATTTGATCTACACATATAATTATAGTACTCAGATGCCACCACTAGATGATGATGATGAAGTTTTCCCCATAAACATTCACTCTAGTTATGAGTAAGCAATACAAATTCCACAGAAACTATCAAGTCCTAAGTATGATGTGCAAGGGATTATTTTTAAAAATCCACACTAAAGAAACTATCCATCCATAAGTTTAAAAGGTGATGAATGAAAATAAGTCTATAAATACACACATGTAATGCTAAATAACAATGGGAATTATTGAAAACATAATTTTGGTTGGATTTAAGATTAAGGAAAGCAGAATTATCATAATGATCCTTAGAACATTTCAATACAGAGCTACAGTGTTTCTCCTGTATTTATATAAAACAAATTTTCACACTTAGTAAAGAATTCTTGTAGTAAATATAGTATCAGAAACAAATCACTGGCTGGGTGTGGTGGCTCACACCTGTAATCCCAGCACTTTGGGAGGCTGGGGCAGGCAGATTGCTTGAGCTCAGGAGTTGGAGACCAGACTGGGCAACATGGCAAAACCCCATCTCTACAAAAAAAAATGCAAAAATTAGCCGGGTGTGGTGGCTTGTACCTGTAGTCCCAGCTATTCAGGAGGCTGAGGTGGGAGGATCTCTGGAGCCCAGGATGGGGAGGTTGCAGTGAGCCGAGATCGTGCCACTACACTCCAGCCTGGGTGACAGAGAGAGACCCTGTCTCCAAAAAAAAAAAAAGAAAAGAAAAGAAAAAGAAAATCAATTTGACTTGACTTGTGAGTTACAAATGTAGCAGAAGCATTATACTTTCTGTACTAAAGCATTCTGAGGACCATCATGATACGTACATGTGTATAAACACATGCATGCATACACATTCATTTAACAAGGTAAAAAGGCATATCAATGGAAGCAAAGAGAACCAGTATTCAGTTCAGGTTATATATCATTTAAATCTCAAAACTGTTCCTGACAATGTAAAGCAGAGGCAATAACATGCTGAAGGAGAGAGAGAGAGAAAACACAGGGCCTGCAGTCTCACTGGACTCAGAATATTTATTGGGGAGTTCTAAAATACTTGTCTGGTAGCAGTACTACCCTAACCTCATTATGAATATATCTGTTAGGATATCCTCAGTAATACAAACATTGGGGGATATAATACCAAAAAATAAATGTCAATGAGAAAGTTACACCACAGGAAGTATCTTAAATTGGTAAGTACAGAGATCCGTATGTCATAAGCTGGCAAGCAAGTCCTTACCTGGCAACGCCTCCATAGTCAAGGCCTTCTTCTCCACGAAATTTTATCATTAATCGCTTCCAGAGATCTTTTGGTCTCATTTTCATGACCTGTCGATATGATTCCTAAAAAAAAATAATTTTTAATACAGTATTACTATTAGGTCCTTTTAGCCTATTACTTAATCTCTCCCTGCCAATCCACTCAAAAAACTCAAGTCTAAATAAGGTGAAATTTGGCCAGGTGCAGTAGCTCATACCTGTAATCCCAACACTGTGGGAGGCTGAGGCAGGAGGATCACCTGAGGCTAGGAATTCTAGACCAGCCTGGGCAACATAGTGAAACTGTCTGCACAAAAAAAAATTTTCTTAAATGGCTGGGCATGGTGGCACGCGCCTGTAGTCCTAGCTACTTGGGAGGCTAAGGTGGGAGGACTGCTTGAGCCCAGCAGTTCAAGGCTACAGTGAACTATGATCATGCCACTGCATCCAGCCTGGTGACAGAGCAAGACCTTGTCTCTTTTAAAAAAAGAAAAAGAGGCGGCCTGGCGCAGTGGCTCATGCCTGTAATCCCAGCACTTTGGGAGGCTGAGGCAGGCAGATCACGAGCTTAACAGATCGAGACCATCCTGACCAACACGGTGAAACCCCATCTCTACTAAAAATACAAAAATTAGCTGGGCACAGTAAGTGCGTGCCTGTAGTCCCAGCTACTCAGGAGGCTGAGGCAGGAGAATCACTTGAACCTGGGAGGTGGAAGCTGCAGTGAGCTGAGATTGTGCCACTGCACTCCAGCCTGGTGACAGACTCTGTCTCAAAAAGAGAAAGAGAAAGAGAGAAAGGGGGGGGAGGGGGAAGGGGAAGGGAGGGGAAGGGGAAGGGGAAGGGGAAGGGGAAGAAGAAGGGGAAGGACAGGGGAAGGGGAAGGGGGCGAGGGGGGATGGGGAGGGGGGACGGGGAGGGGGGAGGGGGGAGGGGGGAGGGGGGAGGGGGGGAGGGGGGAGGGGGAAGGGGGGGGGGGAGGGGGGAGGGGGGAGGGGGAGGGGGAAGGGGGGAGGGGGGAGGGGGGAGGGGGGGAGGGGGGAGGGGGAAGGGGGGGAGGGGGAAGGGGGGAGGGGGGAGGGTACTCTCAGTATTCTTGGAAAAGAGCATGAAATAAATTTAATTTCTATTTTTTTTTCTTTTTTTTTTGAGATGGAGTTTCATTCTCATTGCCTAGGCTGGAGTACAATGGTACAATCTCAGCTCACCACAACCTCTGCCTCCCAGGTCCAAGCAGTTCTCCTGCCTCAGCCTCCCGAGTAGCTGGGATTACAGGCATGTGCTACCACGCCCAGCTAATTTTGTATTTTTAGTAGAGATGGGGTTTCTCCATGTCAGGCTGGTCTGGAACTCGTGACCTCAGGTGATCCACCCATCTCGGCCTCCCAAAGTGCTGGGATTACAGGCGTGAGCCACTGCGCCTGGACAATTTCTCTCTAATTTAAAATAAGGTTTGTATTAGCAAACAATGGGTTTCTGGAAAAAAAATAATAAAACAAAATAAGGCTGTAAATTTACCTCAAAAATCTCTTCCCTGGAAACCTCGATGCGGCAGTGACCTGCCTGAGGCTGTTGCTGGGAAAGTTCTTGCCGCAAAATTTTTAGTTTCTGAACCAGGTCTCGCTTGTACCTTGGGACTGTCAGGCATTCTGTGTCATCAGGACATAACGATACCACTTGCTGTTGCTGCTGGTCTTTCAATTGGTTCTGCCGACTAGAAGTAAACATAGATGTTATTATTAAAGTATTTCAAATTTTAAAAATTGCAATTATAGATTTAAAATAGCATCATATTATAAAGCAAGTCTAGCTATATCATTTTCCAAGCCTTAGTAGAACATATACTTGGCTTGACATTTTTTGGCAGCAATAAACCAGCCACAAAGTTTATTTCTCATAGTCCACATAAACTGATAGAATTGGATAATGGAATTTTATCCATAAAGCTTTATATAGCTTCTGAGGACAAATTTTTCTAATATAGCTTCCATTTTCCCCTACAGAGTTAACCATCACCCACTTTAAAACTCAGGCATGTGCCAAACACTGCTTGTTATCTAGAAGCTGTCTTTCTGGAAGAGCCAAACAGGAGTCTGAATGGCAACTTGGCAGGGATCCCTTCTTTTTTATACACCAGGCCAAATCTTATGCCTAAAACATATGACCATACAGAGAAAACACAGCTTTGTTAAAAATGCCAAGTCAATATTACCTACTGTTACAAATACTATAATAAAGATTTTTAAAATATACACACAAAAGCAAAATAGATTATGTACATAAATGCATTCCATAAACTGTATAATCTTATTTTTTTAAATGAACTTGGGTATATTTCACATCAGATACAAAAAGTAACTCAAAATGGATTGCAGACATCAATGTAAAATCTAAAGCCATAAAACTTCTAAACACAGGAGAAAATTTGTTATGACATACATTAATTTCTTAGATATAACACCGAAAGCACAATCCATGAAAGAACAAATGGATAAACAGAACATCCATTTTTAATTTTTTTTTAAAGAGGCAGGGTCTTGCTATATTACCCAGGCTGGCCCTGAACTCCTGGCTCAAGTGATCCTCCTGTCTCAGCCTCCTGGTAGCCAGAACTACAGGCACACAACACCACCCCGGCTTAAAGAAAATTGCTGCTCTTCAAAAGACACTGTTTAGGAAAACCAAAAGACTAGTCAAGTCACAGACTAGGAGAAGACCTTTGGAAGCATATATCTGATATGTAAATATCTAAAGAACCTCAAAACTCAACAAAAATCTGAGCTGCTCGATTTGGGAGGGCTGGGGACATGACAAAAGATTCCACCAAAGAAGCCATTCTACTCCTAGGTTATTTATTTAACCAAGAGAAATGAGAGCATATGTCCACACAAAGACTTGCACATACATGTTCATAATACTTTTATCTGTCAAAGTGAAACACTGGAAAACAACCCAAATGTCCATCAGTAGACAAATGAATAAACTGTGGAATGCCCATACAATGGAATACCACCACCAATAAAAAGAAATGAACTATATATGCAACGACAGCGATGAATCTCAAGATTGTGTGAGTAAAAGAAATCATACTGCACGATTCCATTTATCTAGAAAATGCAAACTAATACACTGACAGAAAGCAGGTCAGTAGTTCGCTGGAGATAGGGTGTTATGGGTTGAGCTGTGTGTCCCCCAAAAAGACATGCTGAAGTCTCAACATCTGGTCAACCTGTGGATTTGACCTTATTTGGAAATAAGGTCTCTGCAGATATAATCAAGGTAAGGTAAGATCATACTGGATTAGGATGGCCTTAAATCCAAAAACTGATGTCTTTATATAAGAAGAGGGAAATTAGGATACATACATACGGGGAAAGAAGACTATGGGAAGACAGAAAACAAAGATTGGAGCAATTTGTCTATAAGCCAAGTAACACCAAGGTTTCCAGAAACCACTGGAAGTTAGGAGAGAGGCATGGAACAGATTCTCTCTCAAAGCCTCTGGAAGGAACTCATTATCACTTACTACAGAGTCAGCCCCTTACCCTGTATAGTTCTGCCTCCAGAATTGTAAGAGAACGAATTTCTGTCGTTTTAAGCCACCCAGTTCATGGTATTTTGTTACAGCAGCCCTGGGAAACTAACACAGGTGGAAGTCCCACAGGGAAGGACAGAAAAAGGAATCACAAAAGGGCAAGAGAAAACTTTTGGGGGTGGTGAATATGTTCACTATCTTCACTGTGGTCATGGTTTCATGGTATATGTCAAAACTCAAACTGCACACTTTAAATATTCAGTTTATTGTATGTGAATATATTTCAATGAGGCTGGTTTTCAAAAATCCAGCGGACATCAAGCCTCTTCACAAAGCCTCCTGTGAAAGACTAAGCCATACAAATGGAAAGGTGGCTTAGAGCTGAAGGATAAAACTGACACAGAAGAAAATCCTTTTGGGATAAGAGCAGCTAGCCTGGAACTATTGTTCCTGATGCACTCAGGGAAAAAAAAATTTAACTACTCAATAAAACAGCCTGTCTCTTCAGGTGTACTTGGGTGCAAGGGACAGTTCTGTAAGGGCTGGTGTGAGAGTATAGGCCAGGAAACAGTGGGGGTGCTGGTCTGCTATCCTTTTGGGCCTCTGCCAATGTCTAAAGACTTTATCAAACAAGCAAATGATTTTCTTGAAATCAAATAAATCTGATAAGCAGGGAAAAGACTCAAATTGTAATCCCCTTGCCCATAAGCCATCTTTTTCTTTAAAAAGAAAAGCTTCCTTTAAGGGTATAGGGCAGAATATCTTCATGCCATGCCAGTCAAAGGAAGGGAAATAAGTAATTAGTGTTACAGGAATCAAAACAGGAAGGGGAAAAAAAAACCCTCCATAGTCAGACTGGGTGGTTCAAATCCCAGCTCCAGCACCTTTTATGCACCTCTGGACAAGTTTTATAACTGCTTGACGCTCCATTTTTCTCACTGGTGAGAAGGAAGTAGCCCAGGATTGCAATGCAGATGACGTGGGCACTCAGAGCATGGTAGTGCAAAACAAATGTCAGTTACTATAGCTACTATTAAGGTAGTTACTGAGTTAGAAGAACATGCTTTTCAAGCAAAGGAAACAAACAAAAAAAAAAGATGGACTAAAATGCTTTCTAAGAAGAATATGCTTCCTTGGCAAAGTTATTTATTAAACTCCAATGACAATGTTTTGCAATAGTTTAACAACACTGTATCCTGTCACTGACAGATTAGATACTGAGGTTTCACAGAAACTACACAATCTTCAGAACATGTAGAATGACCCCCCTGGAAGAGAATAATGGCAGTAATATTGCAGGAGGGGTTAAAAAAAAAAAAAAAAAAGGGCTAAGGAAGATTAATGCGTCTCTACAAGAAAGGCTTTAAGTCAAACCAGATATCCTAAAAATGTACATTTATATACAATAGGACCAGG
The DNA here is from genome assembly GCF_009764315.1 of Trachypithecus francoisi. Taxonomy (NCBI): domain Eukaryota; kingdom Metazoa; phylum Chordata; class Mammalia; order Primates; family Cercopithecidae; genus Trachypithecus; species Trachypithecus francoisi. The sequence goes on along the minus strand of NW_022681466.1, from coordinate 42,334,707 downwards.
ATACACTTCGAAGAGGTAACTTCTTTTGTTGCTTCCTCCCAAAATATTAATTCTCAATTCTTCTCAGCTTATATACCACATTCCTCTCTAAAACACGATTTGTCCCACGACATTTTTATCTGGCTCAGATAAGCAGGGTCTCAATCTGTTGCCTAGGATGAAGTGAAGTGCTGTGTCACGATCATAGCTCACTGTAACCTCCAACTCTTGGGCTCAAAGGATCCTCCTACCTAGCCTCCCAAAGCACTGGGATTACAGTCGTGAGCAACTGTGCCCAGTTCCTCCTGATTATAATGCAGTACTGCCTTTCTCATTTCCTAAATGCTGAAACAGTAAAAAAAAAAAAAAAAAAAAAAAAAAAAAAAAACTAGCTAAAAACAGTCATCTAAAAATATTTTAGGTTCCATGACAATATAATCCAAACATCATAACACCCTAAAATCCAAAATAAGGGTTAAACTAATTTCTTCACTTCAGAATTAGCCTAATAACAATAATCTATATTCTAATGACATTTTTGCCAAAAAAATTTCCGAGAGAGAAGAACAATAAAAACCATAATAGATCTACCAAATGAGGTAATAATATATTTGATGGCTCAAAGACATAGATTCAAAACTCCATTAACACTCATTTAAAGAAAAACCCCAAAATTTAAAAATGTTTAAAAAATAGAAATAAAACAATAGAAAAAATGTTCTATCTAACATATCCTCATATGTAAAGATTAATAAATTAACAGTTATAATTTAAAATTAGCACCTTATGAATCTCTTTAAAACTACAATTTAAGGTTAAAATTGTTTCTTATATATCTCAATAAATTGTTTCACATATAAATTATGTACTACATTACATAGCTGAATAAAAACTAATTTATCACTTTAAAGTTAATTTATGATGGCAATTTTAATGCTGAAAATAACTTGTATATGTTTTATCTAATGTAACAGAAATATAAATCCCAGGGAGGATCTATCAGGTTAGAGACTTTACTGAACTAGTAGCTGAAGTTGTGAAATCCTGTCCTTGAAGAAGGAAAAAGAAAAAAAAAACAAAAAAACAAAAACCGATGTAGAAATGCTTAAGTTTTCTGGTTTGTTTTTTGTTTTTGTTTTGAGACAGAGTCTCACTCTGCCGCCCAGGCTGGAGTGCAGTGGTGTGATCTCGGCTCACTGCAACCTCCGCCTCCCAGGTTCAAGCAATTCTCCTGCCTCAGCCTCCCGAGTAGTTGGGACTGCAGGTGCCCACCACCACGCCAGGCTAATTTTTGTATTTTTAGTAGAGACAGGGTTTCGCCATATTGGCCAGGCTGGTATCGAACTCCTGACCTTGTGATCCGCCCACCTCAGCCTCCCAAAGTGCTGGGATTACAGGTGTGATCCACCATGCCCAGCCAACAGAGAGTTTTTTTTTTTTTTTTTTTTTTCCGGACAGAGACTCTGTCGCCCAGGCTGGAGTACAGTGGCACAATCTCAGCTCACTATACTCTCCACCCCACAGGTTCAAGGAATTCTCATGCCTCAGGATTCCCGAGTAGCTGGGATTACGGGCACACACCACCACGCCTGATTAACTTTTTGTAGAGACAGGATTTTGTCACGTTGGCCAGGCAGATCTCCAACTCCTGGCCTCAAGTGATCTACCCGCCTCGGCCTCCCAAAGTGCTGGGATTACCAGTGTGAGCCACCATGCCCAGCCTTAAGCTTTTTCATAGCATAATAACTTGCAATCAAAGATACTGAAGAGAGGAACAAATTAATACTTAAATACAAAAATGTTCAAATGAAAACTTTCTATTAAGAATATGCATAAAACTTCCAGGTAATGCAAATACTGGCCATATTAATGGAAACTAATCAACAAAATTGCAAAACTAACAATTACAAGAAAACGAGTCAAATGTTCTTCAAGTTACTTCCTGTCATTTACTCCAACAAATACAAGAGGCAACAGACATTTCTAATCATTCCACCTGTAGTTCTTCCTTCAGAACATTATTTTTTTATTATTTATTACAACTAACTATTCAGCAAAAAGATAGAAGATCTGTAACTGTTCTACTGAAATGTTCTACCAGCAACATCAAGGCAAACATCTATTACCTAAAGCAGGGGCGTCCAATCTTTTGGCTTCCCTGGGCCACACTGAAAGGAGAACTGTCTCAGGCCACACATAAAATACACTAACAATAGCGAATGAGCTGTTTAAAAAAATCTCATAATGTTTTGTTTTTGAAAGAAGGTCTGGCTCTATCACCCAGGCTGGAATGCAGTGGCGTGATCTTGGCTCACTGCAACCTCCACCTCCCAGGTTCAAGCAGTTCTCCTGCCTCAGCCTCCTGGGTCCCAACTAGCTGGGATTACAGGTGCCCACCACCATGCCCGGTTTTTTTTTTTGAGATGGAGTTTTGCTCTATTGCCAAGCTGGAGTACAGTGGCACAGTCTCGGCTCACTGCAACCTCCACCTCCCTGGTTCAAGCGATTCTCCTGCCTCAGCCTCCCGAGTAGCTGGGACTATAGGCGCAATGCCACTACGCCCGGCTAATTTTTTGTATTTTTAGTAGAGACGGGGTTTCACTGTGTTAGCCAGGGTGGTCTTGATCTCCTGACCTTGTGATCCACCCGCCTCAGACTCCCAAAGTGCTGGGATTACAGGCGTGGATCACTGCACCTGGCCTAATTTTTGTATTTTTAGTAGAGACGCAGTTTCACCATGTTGGCCAAGCTGGTCTCGATCTCCTGACCTCAGGCAATCCGCCTGCCTCAGCCTACCAAAGTGCTGGGATTACAGGCATTGAGCCACCACACCTAGCCCACATAATGGTTTTTAAGAAGGTTTACCAGTTTGTGTTGGGCCGCATTGAAAGCCGTCCTGGACCCAGCCTAAGGGCCGTGGGTTGGACAAGCTTGACCTAAAGGGATGATCCTGGAGGCAGGAGGTAAATAAAGCACAACCATCTCTTGGAGCTTTCCTGGGCCTCTGAGAGAGCCATACTGGCTCTTCATTATCATTGTATATTTGTCAAGTACTTTGGGTATGTTACATAGTAAAGCAGCAAAAATAAATGGGGATACGGGTCTTCTTAAGGAATTCAAAGTCCAGTAGGGAAAGCAGAAAGGTAACAAACAATTATGATACAAAAGTAGAACAAAAGCCCTCTGTAGAGTGCTCCAACATCTTTTATTCCTTATCATCTCCCCAAAATCCAATTTGTTGTCCCTATATGCCCTTTAAAAAAACCTAGGTCGGGCATGGTGGCTCACACCTGTAATCCTAGCACTTTGGGAGGCCGAGGCAGGAGGATCACTTAAGGTCAAGAGTTGGAGACCAGCCTGGCTAACACAGTGAAACCTCATCTCTACTAAAAATACAAAAATTAGCCAGGCGTGGTGGTGGGTGCCTGTAATCCCAGCTACTTGGGAGGCTGAGCCAGAAGAATTGCTTGAACTCAGGACATGGAGGGTGCAGTGAGTTGAGATTGTGCCATCGCACCCCAGCCTGGGCGACCACAGGGAAACTCCATCTCAAAAAAAAGAAAAAAAAAAAAAAAATTCCATACACAAAAGTAAAGTCCACATGGATTAATGACTTCATTGTAAAAGACAAAACTATAAATGTATCAAAAACATTTACTTATAGTTCAAATTTTAAAAGATAAAGATTACATTAGAAAAATGGGCAAAAAGATCCAAATTCACAAAAGAGTTGATGCAGCTGGTCAACAGGCCAAAGAAAAACTGTTCAAGCTCAACAGACAATGGCAAAAAACTGTGAAGAGGACCTTCATAAAAACAGGAAATCCAAATAGTCAATAAACCTATAAAAAGGCGCTCAACCTCTTCAGCAATTAGGCAAATTCAAGTTAAAGTTACAATGGGAAACCATTAAACATCAGAACGGCAAAAATTTCAAAGTCCAACAACAGCAAGTACCGGCAAGCTTCTGCAGCAACAGGAACTCATATATTGCTGGTAAAAGACTAAACTGGCATAGCCACTTTAGAAAAGTTGCCTTTATATATTAACGTTGAAGACAGAAATATTCTATGACATAGCAATTCCACCACCAGGCAAGCACCCTAGAGCAGTGTTACTCAAAGGGTAGACTGCAGATGACACTTATTTTGCTCTCCAGGCTATATAGATCCTAATGCACAAAAACAGTCCATACTTCTCTATTTCTTCAGATACTTTTACATTAGGGCTTTCAAATACCTGAGACCTTCATTTGTAAGCAAGGTTTTAGAATCTTCTATCTACAATAAGGTAAGATCTACTGACATAATGAGACTGCCAGGATAATTATACATATTTCAAAGGAGGAACCAAAGATACACATTTTAAATGTTTTCTCCTATTATCCTAAAAAAATTGGTAGCCAGTTCTCATTTAAATGTTTTGCTTTATTAACCTAACTCCAAAAATTAATGAAACAAGGACATTTTCAGAAGTCATTTTAAAGAATATTATTTTGTTGTGTTTTTAACATTTTAACATACATAATAAGAACTTTACAAAAGGTGAATGAGGAAGACCAAGCAGGTAACAAACGTCACCATTCATTTAGAGAAGCTAAAGTGAAGTATTCTTAGCCTAAAATCCTTGTTGCTATACCACTCTGTGTTTTTGCCAGAAATGTTAAAAAAGACACTTTGCTACTTTGCTTAGTAATGAAGTTTCCTTTTCTCTCTTTTCCTCCTCTTGCCCCCATTCTTCAGAAGGCAATGCTAATAAACAGAATTAGAAGAAATGAGGCAGCTAGAGAGAAAAGAAAAGCAAAGGATGCAAATACACACACAATGTTCACCAGAGTGCCTCACAGGCAGCTGAAGCCAGAGCATCTGGGTTTGACCTCAGACTTCACCACTGGCAACATATGTAGTCATGTAACCTCTATGCCTCAGTTTCCTCATCTGTAAAAACGGCAGTAGCTAACTCATGGAGTTTTTCTGAGGATGAAATTACTAATTTGTGGAGTTTTTTTGTTTGTTTGCTTTTTAAAGACAGAGTCTCACTCTGTTGCCCAAGCTGGAATGAGTGGCGCAATCACAGCTCACTGCAGCCATGAGATCCTCCCACCTAGGTGTCCTGAGGAGCTGGGACCACAGGTGCACACCATCATGACCAGCTAATTTTTAAATTTTCTTTTGAAAGAAGAGGACTCACTATGTTGCCCAGGTTGGTCTTGAACTCCTAGGCTCAAGTGATCCTCCAACCTCAGCCTCCCAAAGTGCTGGGATTACAACATGATCAACATGCCTGGCCTTACTAACATATGTAAAGTATAAAAAACAATGCTTGGCACACAATAAGTGCTACTGAAGTGTTAGCCATTAATATAAATTATTAATAATTTTGTTTTACAATGGCAACACAAAATTAGCCTGTTCAACCCCTACTTCTGCTGTCAAGATACTGCCTCTGTAAAAGACCACCTTGAGCACCTCTGATAATCCTTTTCCTAACATTCCAAGACAGGTTCCTACTTAAAAGCATAGTAGGTTTAAAATACTCATATCCTTGTCACACTCTTACATAAATTTTGCTCAACAAAAGTAAATTATAACTGATGAAAGAAGATGTTCTTTTTTTTTTTTTTTTTGAGACAGAGTCTCGCTCTGTTGCCCAGGCTGGAGTGCAGTGGCCGGATCTCAGCTCACTGCAAGCTCTGCCTCCCAGGTTTATACCATTCTCCTGCCTCAGCCTCCTGAGTAGCTGGGACTACAGGCACCCGCCACCTCGCCCGGCTAGTTTTTTGTATTTTTTAGTAGAGACGGGGTTTTACCGTGTTAGCCAGGATGGTCTCGATCTCCTGACCTCGTGATCTGCCCGTCTCGGCCTCCCAAAGTGCTGGGATTTTTTTTTTTTTTTTTGAGATGGAGTCTCGCTCTGTCCCCCGGGCTGGAGTGCAGTGGTGCGATCTCGACTCACTGCAAGCTCCGCCTCCTGGGTTCACACCCTTCTCCTGCCTCAGCCTCCTGAGTAGCTGGGACTACAGGCGCCCGCCACAGCGACTGGCTAATTTTTTGTATTTTTAGTGGAGACGGGGTTTCACCGTGGTCTTGATCTCCTGACCTTGTGATCCGCCCGCCTCGGCCTCCCAAAGTGCTGGGATTACAGGCGTGAGCCACCGCGCCCGGCCTTTTTTTTTTTTTTTTTAAAGAGACAGGGTCTCCATCTGTCACCCAGGCTGGAGTTGGAGTAGTGTGATCACAGTTCACTGCAGCCTCAAACTCCTGGGCTAAGGAGAGTCTCCTGCCTCAGTTTCCCAAGTAGCTAGGACTGCAGGCATGTACCACCACATCCAGCTAATTTTTTAATTTAAAAAACTTTTTTTTTTTTTATAGAGACGAGGTCTCACTATGTTGACCAGGCTAGTCTCAAACCCCTGGCCTCAAGTGATCCTGCTGCCTTGGACTCCCAAAGCAATGGGATTAAAGGCATGAGCTACTGCACCCAGCCTCACATTTATTATTAAAAGCATCTATTTGTTTGATCTTCCCATTTTAACATGTATTGTTTCAAAAACTTACTTTAAAACTAAATGCAAGTTAGCAGAGAGCCGAGGATCTGTAAATTGTGTTGTTCTGTTGTTATGGTCAACGAAATAAACTCTGCCTGTTGCCGTATTACGGATCTCCCATCCAGGAGGCAATGGACCAAGCTCTTCACAATTGATGTTGCTAAGATCCCTGCAAAAACAAATATAAAATAAAAAATACCTCATTGCTGGCCCTCCTCAACCAAGCAAGTGTAAATGACACAGAACAATTCCACAAAGTCTGAGAAAATGTATTGTTTCAGAAACTTGAGATGTTCAGCTGGAATCTTTAATTCCCAATGGCTTAATATATTCGCATCTTCAAAGCCCAATCCGTAAATGGCTCAGAAAAACTTATCACATAGCCTACATTTTTTAGTAAGTTCCTAGGCTTTAATGTAACACAGATTTAAACTAATATAAAATCAATCACAATATTTGCCAACATAAACTGTATTTCAATACATTTTTGACAGGAAATAATTTTACAAGTGTCAGTGATATCAAGAATTAAATGCTTTCTCAAATTTCCCTTCATTTCTTTACTATACCATAAAATTTGCATAAAATGTCCATCCCATGATTAATTTTAAGCTCTCCAACAAAGCAAAACTGGAAATGTTACTGAAATTATGATCCTGAAAAAATCACAGCATATTTTTAAAGAATAAACTGCAATTCTAAAATCTGTAGTCAGTCAATGAAGAACCTGTTTAAGATACATTACCAAGAGTGCTCTAAGGGTTACCACTGCAACAAGAAAAGCTAAGACTTTTAATGGACCAAAGACTATTGTTATTATATTACACATTCTTAAAATACTAGTATATATAAACAAGGATTTATAGCGTCTGAAAGAATGAGTTAAGGAGCTTCCAGGTTGGTGAACATACTGAGGTACCGGGGTGGTGGTCTGAACAGAGAGGGCATGGTAGCTCCTTGCCCTCCCCCCATACTGTGCCCTAAGCATTGCTTCCATTTGGCTGTTCCAGAGCTGTATTCTCTATAGTAAACTGGCAATAGTACTGCAAATTCTTATCCTCTACACTGTTAGAAAAAAACCTTTCAGTGAAGCTTCCAAAGTGTTGAAATTGCTGTTTGTCATCCACCAAAAGAGAAAAGTCACTGCTTTTGGTGACATAACTGAGATTGCATGTAACAATGTAGGATATGCTCAGGTCATTTCCAGCCTTAAATGAATACTTGTAGGCTACCAGAACCATCTGTAAATACCAAAGAAATGACATACTCTGAAAGTGACCAAGAAAACTCAAGCATCTAGACAGCAAAACTGTTCCTGCAGTCCTCTTTTTATTATTAAAAAAAAAAAGAAGAAAAAAGCAGCATGTTTAATGTAAATTGAAATTATAACAGATAATTTTAAGTAATGACAAATTTCATCAAAATCACATTTTAAAAGTTAAACTAGAAAAATGTTTTTCCTGAGATGACCTCTCCTTAGGGTGAAACCAACGATGGGCACACGGGACCTAGGTTTGCCAAAGCAATGATTCTGACTTCTACTATAGGTGCTCCAAGAGACTCCTGCTACAGAACAGCTAAAGTGTAGGAAAAAACACTATTTGAAACACTGCTAGTCTCAAAAGAGGCAAGGGAAAGTTCCAAGAATCCTCCTCAAATTAAAAAAAAAGGGGGGGGAGTTTGGGGGACTGATTGAAGCTGGTACCTGAGTGGCAGGTAGGCAGAGGGGCAGGCCAGCAGCAAGACTGGGATAGGAAACCTGAAGCTTCCTCCCCAAGCTGAGAACTCAAAGAGGGAGTTCAGCCTCCCAAATTCAGCCTCCCAAAGTGCTGGGATTATAGGCATGAGCCACTGTGCCGGTCCCAGATAGATTTTTTAATAGTTTAGAAATGAAAAACAGAAGGTGGAGGCCATTATCCTTAGCAAACTAAAGCAGGAATAGAAAACCAAATACTGCATGTTCTCACTTATAAGTAGGAGCTAAATGAGGAGAACACACGGACACATAGAGAGGAACAACAGGTACTGTGGCCTACCAGAGGGTGGAACGTGGGAGAAGGGAGAGGATCAGCAAAAATAACTAATGGGTACTAGGCTTAGTATCTGGGTGACAAAATCATCTGTACAACAAACCCCCATGACACAAGTTTACCTATAACAAACCTGCACATGTACCCCTGAACTTAAATGTTAAAAAAAAAAAAATTTTTTTTAATTAAAAAATGAACAATTCTACTGATATAATGCAGAATTTCATTTCATGTCATTTTATTTAGAATTTTACAAATCTACAGTCATACATGGGAGAGCGCTAAAGCACTGATTAAACGAGCAAAAAACTAGAAATAATCTTTATGTCTCATTGGGAGCTGGTTAAAGAAAAATGGAACGTTACACAGTCATACAAAGTAATACAGATCTGTATTTCAGGACTACAGTCAGTCAGTACGCAATATAACAAATAACAAGGCATTAGTCACTGTTTTAAAGAGAAATGCAAAACATGATGAAATGAGATCTCTTAGATAAAACTAGGTATCCTGGATATCTTTAAATAGAGTTTGTTTTAAAGAGTCTGACTTTGCAATTTTATAAGTATCTTTGAAGAGTGATATTCTAATAGAATCTAAATATTTATAGTATACTTTCATAAAAGATCCTCCATACAAAAGGCATATTTGCTAAAGGATCCTCCAAAACAAAAGATACAAGTTTTTAAGGCAATTTGGGGGATACAAAATAAGAAAAATAATCCCAAGTGTTATTTCATAAAATCATCATTCAAAATACATGTCGATACTCAACATGAGATATTCTTAAAGCTTCACAGAAATCCTTTACTCATTAATAAAAAACTGACATGTTTCCTCTGAAATAAGAGCCTGTTACCAACAGTGGTGCTGAAATCTGTCTCAATTTCAATTTCTGTTGCCAGATTACATACTATTCTTTCAACATATAACTCAAGGTCAACTTTCTCACTATTGTAAATCATTTAGTTAAAAAAAACATGATCGGCCAGGGGCAGTGGCTCACACCTGTAATCCCAGCACTTTGGGAGGCTGAGGCGGGTGGATCATGAGGTCAGGAGATCGAGACCATCCTGGCTAACAGAGTGAAACCCCGTCTCTACTAAATATACAAAAAAAAAAAAAAAAAAAGATTATTTTTATTGTATACATTTCCTACAAATAATTTCTAATTATTTTAAAGAAAAGCTTATTATTGACCTTCAACTAGATAAACCGAATCCAAAAAGCTTTTCATAATTTATATAATAAAACTGATTTTGAAAAGTTAGGCCCTTGGATTTTTTTTTTTAGTAAGCTTAAAAAAAAAAAAGTAAAATTTCCTCCCCACTACTTTTTATTTATTTAGATATGGAGTCTTGCTCTGTTGCCCAGGCTGGAGTGCCATCATACTATCTCGGCTCACCACAACCTCCACCTCCCAGGTTCAAGTGATTCTTCTGCCTCAGCCTCCTGAGTAGCTGGGATTACAGGCACATGCCACCATGCCTGTCTAATTTTGTATTTTTAGTAGAGACGGGTTTTCACCATGTTGGCCAGGCTGGTCTTGAACTCCTGACCTCAAGTGATCCTCCCGCCTCAGCCTCCCAAAGTGCTGGGATTACAGGTGTGAGCCACCGTGCTCGGCCCCCATTACTTTTTAAAAACTAACAGTTTATATTGTCAAGACATGGAAATGGCAACCTTGATAAAGTAATGAGTAATAGCACATTCCCTTGGTTGCCACCCTCAAAGGATTCTGAGCTCTATAACACAAAGTAAGACATTTTCATAATTGTAGTTTTATTTATAAATAGAGAGCATCAAAGCAACCCAAGACAAGCTAGTCATATCTGTTTTTGATTCAAATACACAATAGAGTCCTGAGTATAAGCTTTAGGTAGAAAAAAAATAACACTCTGTGGGTTGTTTTGGGAGGTTTGTTTTGTTTTGGAGGAGGGGGGGCTATTGTGCTTAACATAAAATAACCACAACCTACAAATCCTTTGTATGTGCAACATACAGAGTTGATTTCGAATTTAATTTAGAATTCAAGCTTTTTTCCCAGTTTCAACTGGACTACTTGGTACTTTGCATCTATTCATTAAAAAACAACTCAAAATAGGGCCAAGCACGGTGGCTTATGCCTGTAATCCCAGCACTCTGGGAGGCCGAGGTGTGCAGATTGCTTGAGCTCAGGAGTTCGAGACTAGCCTGGGCAACATGGCGTAACCCCATCTCTAATAAAAATACAAAAATTAGTGGCGTATTGTGGCGCATGCCTTTAGTCCCAGTTACTCAAGAGGCTGACGTGGGAGGATGGATTGAACCCAGGAGGCAGAGGTTGCAGTGAGCCAGGACTGCACTACTGCTCTCCAGCCTGGATAGCAGAGCCGGATCCTGTCTCAAAAAAAGGTAGGGAAGAAGGGAGGGAGGAAGAAAACAATGTTCCAAAAATTATGGTAAATCACTAAATTCACTTGTGTGTCATTTCATCTTTTTGAAGTTAAAAGTAATTGACATTTTGGTTAGTAAATGCAGTATCTGCAGCTGAAATACAAAAGTCTGGATATTTAAATTAAATTAGGGCCAGGCACAGTGGCTCATGCCTATAATCCCAGCAGTTGGATAGGTCGAAGCGAGAGTATCACCTGAGGTCAGGTGTTCATGACAAGCCTGGACAACATGGCAAAACCCCATCTCTACTAAAAATACAAAAATTAGCTGGGTGTGGTGGCAGGTGTCTGTAATCCCAGCTACTCAGGAGGCTGAGGCAGGAGAATCACCTGAACCCGGGAGGCGGAGGTTGCAGTGAGCCAACATTGCACCACTGCACTCCAGCCTGGGCAACAGAATGAGACTCCGTCTCAAAAAACATTAATTAATTAAATTATGTTTTTTTCTAAAAATGAAATTTTAATAAGGAACACATAAAGGAACATTGAATACATTTATGAGGTTAAATTTTTTTAAAGGTTTTTTTTTTTAAGCTGAAACATATTAAGAGTATCAACCTACTACGCTTTTTAAAAGGGTGTGTGTTCTATGTTTCTCCCCAGGTCAATTTTCTTTTTCTATCTGTTTTTTTTTTGTTTTGTTTTCTTTTTTTTGAGACAGCTCTCTCTCTGTCACCCAGACTAGACTGCAGTGGTGTGATCTCGGCTCACTGCAACCTCCGCCTCCCACCTTAGCTTCACAAGCAGCTGGGACTACACAAATTTTCTCTCTTTTTTGAAATGGGGTCTTGCTCTGTCGCCCAGGCTGGAGTACTATAGTGCGACCAAGGCTCACTGTCACTTCAACCTCCACGGCTCAAGCAATCCTCTTGCCTCAGCCTCCCAAGCAACTGGGACCACAGATGTGCTCCACCACATATGGCTGATTTTTAATTTTTGGTAGAGACCGGGTGTATGTTGCTAGGACTGGTCTTAAACTCCTGGGGCTCAAGTGATCCTTATGCCTCAGCCTCCTGAAGTGTTGGGAATATAGGTGAGAGCCACTCTGCTCTGCTTGGTGCCCTAGGACAAGTTTCAAACTCCTAAAAGATCCATGTTTTTATTCCACTTTTTTTTTTTTTTTTTTTTGAGACGGAGTCTCGCTCTGTGACCAGACTGGAGAGCCGTGACATGATCTCAGCTAGCTGCAACCTCCACCTCCCTGGGTTCAAGCAATTCTCCTGCCTCAGCCACCTGAGTAGCTGGGACTATAGGCACGCGCCACCATGCCCACCTAATTTTTGTAGTTTTAGTAGAGATGGGGTTTCACCATGTTGGCCAGGATGGTTTCAATTTCTTGACCTCGTGATTTGCCCACCTCGGCCTCCCAAAGTGCTGGGATTATGGGTGTGAGCCACCACGCCTGGCCTATTCCACTTTTTTTAAGGGGAAGCAGGGGAGGATGGCTAGGAACTGGTGAGGGAGGGAGAACTGAGGTGGGATTGCAGAGAAGTTGGCCAGACTTTCTGCTAAATGTCAAAACTGCAATAACTATCAGAAGAGTCAAACTTTTACATAAACTATTTTTAAAAGTTAAAAATTTCTTAAAAATCAAAGAAATCCTAGGTGAAATGGTTCTTTGATAGTCTAAAGAGTACTTAAAATATGTACTTACCTGGGCACTCTTGGATCATGCCACGTGCTCACGCCAGTCTGTGTATGTAAGAAATACACCTGGCCTTGTTGCGTTGTCCTCTGTTCTGCAAAATTAAGAAATACTGATAACAAAAACATTCAGAATGTCCGGATCAAAGACAGTTATATACACTAAGATGATACACTAATAGGGAAAAATCTCCAAATTACCAATCTATTTTATTTATTATCAAAAAGAGGCTTTACAAATCATTTGTTCTGTCTCTTGGAAACAATTTTACAAATGATGAGGGCCACGGGTCAGCTATCTAAAAGCAAACTAAACTTACAACGTGGCTCAAATACTAAATATGTTGCAATGGAAAACAAATCAAGATTGTCACAATACTAATAATTAAAAGATTTTAAATGAGGTATAAAAGGCTCTGAGAAAGAGGCTGGCCAACACTGGGAAGATCTGAGGAGGAACTTACGGAAATTTTCAGAGTCTGGAGGTTGATAATGCTTACTATGCCTAATTTTATACCAAAACTTGTGTTTTCTCTTTGCTAGACAAAGGTGTATTCTCAGGATTACATTTGAGCTCACAGAGAAGCAAAACAGATGAGATACTGGGAAGACATTCTATGTCATAAACAGATAGAGATGGAAAAATAGCCAAATTAGAAAAAGCAAGCATGCACACTGGGGAGAAAAAAGTCAAGGACAAAATGAACTCAAAGCCCTTGGAAAGACAGAGGAAAGGCCAGGGTGAAGAGAACAACCTATAAAAGCATTTCTTTATGGTGGGTTTTGTTTTGTCTTTTTTTTTTTAAAACAACAGAACCACTTTTCTTTAAATAAAATCTAATGAGAAACTTCAATACATAAAACAATAAAACTATTACTAATATTTATTAGTATAAATCTAATTTGTTTATAAACGTATAAAGTCAATAAACTTAAACTTTCACAAATTATAAACAAAATCATATTATTATAGAGGACAGCTATAATAATTTCAGCCTTGGTATCTATTTTATTTTTATGTTGTGGTTGTACAATTTTAAAAATTCAAATCACAGAAATATTGCAAAAGTACAACCACTCCCACTCTAAACAGCTTGCCTTATAATCTCCAAGAGAAATGGCAGGAGGGAATTTCTTCTCAGGTCTGAACATTGATAATCACAGTTAAAATTTACTGTGCCAGACACTGTGCCAGTGTTTCACATGAGATTAGATATCATTGATTTCTTGCAACAAACTTAGATGGTTGGTGCTGTTATTTTCCCCTATAGAGGATAAAACTGAGGCTTAAAGAGGTTAAATGATGTGTTCAGTGTTACATGGCAACGCCAGGATATGAACCTAGGTCCTAGGTCTCTCAAGCCTATAATTTAATGATTGTGCTAAAAGTTAACCTCTGAGTCATAGCACAGTTAATGGACAAATTTGTTCAAATTAAAGAGCTAAAATACATTTAAAATTAAAATGAGAATCACGCATTTGCAGAAGAGTTTTTAAAAATATTCTTGAGTAAAATAAAACTTAGGTGTGGCAATTCGCAATGTTGGTCATTAGGTGTCAACATCAATCCAAAGTGGTTTATCTACAGTCTGTTAAGAGGGCAAGGATGTAAGTCACCTTGGTGAGCTTTTGGCAAGCAAGGAGAGGAAGTCAAGTTCAGACTATATACAAGTATTCACAAGATGGTATTAATTTAGAAACTTCTGTATTCTATTAGGAGAAGACTCATGTTATCTTCCACATGAAATTTTATAATCTAGGATTTTATATAAGATTGTAATCATTTTATACAAACATAGAAGTGACTCAATCATTTACAACAATCCACTCAGATAATCCAAAATTACAGACAATACAAATATATGATCAGAAATATGAAATTATTTCTAATTATTTCTAAATATATGTCTATAATTTCTTTGAAATTATTTCTAAATATATGTCTAAAAAATTACATCATAGGTTGAACTTCAGATTACTGTTATCAGTAACAATACCATCTTACCTTTCTATTCAGTGCCTATTTACAAAATAGTCTCACTTCATCTCGTATGCTTCTCACACTACGTTTGTTATAAACTAGTCATCTCACTTCATGATAAAAGAGCACAAATGCTGAGGCTGAATGACGAGTGCAAGGTCAAACTGTTGGCTGGGTAGTCATCTACCACTTCAAAGACTTTTCAAAGTTGGGAGGTTTTATATTTATTTTCATGCAGAATCCCTAAGGCCAGATTAATAACTTTTTCAAAATATATTTTCTGACTTCCTCAGCAAGCTGAAATCAGTAAACCACATTTTATTTTTCCTTTGCTAGTTGTCATACCATAGCCTTCTGGTAGGTCTGGAGGAGTATGTAAATGTGTCCTGCTCATGTAATTTCTATGTCGTTGTGACCTGACTCTCCTCTCTGCCAGCCTGGGATCTGAAGACTGTCCACATGTTGCACCATTTGTTCCACTAATTGGAGTGTTCTCATCAACAAAGCAGCTAAGAGGTCTGCCAGGGCTAGAATATTCGGATGCCGGTCTATTGAAAATTAACAAAGAAAAGACATTATCAATTTAGATATCAAAAGTAGAGTTCTCTAGACAATATATATACTGCAGTAACAATCACTTATCATATCTGAAAACAGAATGACTAATACAAGTATAACGGCTTCAAGAACTGAGTAAAAGCAAACCTGAAGTCTCTAAGCACCAAAGAAACACAAATGATAAGCACGTCAACTATGTATTTAAGTGACTTTATTTTAATGACATTTGATATAAAATCCACATATATCTGTGGATGTGAGACTGGTTTACAAAATACTGCTAGATCTAGCTACAGCCTCTCTCTCAGATCTGACTTCCCACCATTCTCCCTCCCACTCTGCTTCTGTACACTCATATTCTTCCTGTTCCTTGAACTTGCCAAGGTCATTCCACCTGAGAGCAGTTGCTCTTCCTTCCACCTGGCATATTCTTTTCTCCCACTCTCCCCAGGCCTGGCTCTTTTTTGTCATTCAAATCAGTTTATTATTGCCTCCTAAGAGGTCCCTCGGACCTCCCAATCTAAAAAAAATCACCCAGTCCTTTGACAACACATCACAAAAGGGAAGAAGACAGTTTGTCTCTTTAAGGAGCTTCCAGTCTACTATTGCAGATCTTCCAAAATAAAAAATAATCAAGAGTTCATTCTTAAATTAACATGAACGGGTATGGTGGCTCACACCTGTAATCCCAGCACTTTGGGAGACTGCGGTGAGTGGATCACTTGGGGTCAGGAGTTTGAGACCAGCCTGGCCAACATAGTGAAACCCCATCTCTGCTAAAAATACAAAAATTAGCCAGGTGTAGGGGCAGGCGCCTGTAGTCCCAGCTACTCAGGAGGCTGAGGCACGAGAACTGCTTGAACCTGGGAGGCAGAGGTTGCAGTGGACAGAAGTTGCAGTAAGCTGAGATCGCACCACTGCATTCCAGCCTAGGCAATAGAGCGGGACTATCTCAAAAAAAAAAAAAAAATTAGCATTTAAAACAACAATCATCCTTACATATATGTAGAAATTAAAGTTAATTTTACTGGTTAAATGAGTCGGAAGGAAATGGGTGCTCAAGTGAAACCCTGAACACTGACACAAGTACATATTCATTTGTGCTCACATATAATAAAAATGGGTACTTCAATAAATTCCTTGGCAGTTTAATACTAGAAATGCAGCTTGGCAACATGAGCTAGCTTTTACCTGAGAATCATAATGTAAAAGAGAAAATTTTGTGATCCAGTGAGTTAAGCAATTCGTTGTGTATAAATAAAAGTAGGTGCAGCTAATGAAAAGAATTTGGTATTTTATGTCTCCTGCCAGTCCTGCTCAAGAGGGGGAAAAACAGGCAAAACAAAACATTGCACAAGATGGCAAATTTTGTTCTCACTTAAAAGAGTGGGGAGAAAGGGATTCAGCCAAGTAGACTATTTGTTTTCAGTTACTTCAAAGGCACCTCTTTGCAGTTTCCAAAATTATCTTGCATCCCAATGTCTTTATACAGTAAGTTCCATGAAGTTACTATACTTGACATTCTTCAAGATTCAGTTCAGAGATTCCTCTGCTTATCAATTTAATTCAGTCAATAATTTTATTTTATTTATTTTCTATTTTTGAGACTGAGTCTCGCTCTATCGCCCAGGCTGGAGTACAGTGGTGCAATCTCGGCTCACTGCAACCTCCACCTCCTGGGTTCAAGCAATTCTCCTTCCTCAGCCTCCTGAGTAGCTGGGATTACAGGCACCCACCAACACACCCAGCTAATTTTTGTATTTTTAGTAGAGACTGGGTTTCTCCATGTTGGCCAGGCTGGTCTCGAACTCCTGATCTCAAGTGATCCGCCCACCCTGGACTCCCAAAGTGTTGGGATTACAGGCGTGAGCCACCATGTCCGGGCAATTTTTTTTTTTTTTCTTTTTGAGACGGAGTCTCATTCTGTCACTAGGCTACAGTACACTGGCACAGTCTCGGCTCACTGCAACCTCCACTACCCATGTTCAAGCAATCCTCCCATCTCAACATCCCAAGTAGCTGGGACCACAAGTACATGCCACATGCCCAGCAAATTTTTTTTTTTTTTTGAGACCAGAGTCTCGCTCTGTTGCCCAGTCTCGTTCTGTTGCCCAGCTCACTGCAAGCTCTGCCTCCTGGGTTCACGCCATTCTCCTGTCTCAGCCTCCCAAGTAGCTGGAACAACAGGCACCCACCACCATGCCCGGCTAATTTTTTTTGTATTTTTTTTTTTAGTAGAGATGGGGTTTCACCATGTTGGCCAGGATGGTCTTGATCTCCTGACCTCAAGATCTGCCCACCTTGGCCTCCCAAATTGCTGGGATTACAGGTGTGAGCCACCGCGCCCGGCCATGCCCAGCTAATTTTTTTGGTAGAGAGCGTCCCCCTTGCGGTCTCCCGCAGCTGGCCCTTGGAGGTTCCTGGATGTCGCACGGCTTCCTCCTTTCCGGGACCCCTCTCCTTCCCTGAGTGGCCACTGACGCTCCATCTCTTGAAGGAGTACCCACACTTTTAAGTGAGAACAAAATTTGCCATCTTGTGCAATGTTTTGTTTTGCCTGTTTTTCCCCCCTTGAGCAGGTCTCAAATTCCTGAACTCAAGTGATCTGCATGCCTCGGCCTCCCAAAGTGCAGGGATTACATGCTTGAGCCACCACACCCGGCCTCATTCAATAAATATTTATTGAGTACCACTGCAGGCTCTGGAGCTACAATGACAGCATGACCTGTCAAACAAACTGTTGAAGATCACTTTAAAAAAATAACAATGGCACCTGTTGTAAGATGTACTGATCTACAACAGCGTAAACCAAGAAAAAAAAATCTAGTAAAGCTGACAGATAAATAGAAAAGGACTTCAGGAGGGTGGCCAGCATAGACTATGGGAAAATATTTGTATGTACTTACCGTGTTGGGCGCTCCCATTGTGTAGTTCTTGTTATATGGTTTAGATACTGGATTCTTCCAGAGGCAGTTCTCCTTTCTTCCCAGCTTAAGTAAAAATATTGAGTGATAAGGCATTAATAGGAAACTTGGACACAGAATGTTTTCAGTGCAACAAGCAAGCCAGTAAGATATCTGCTGTTACAAATCAGGAATGCCAACCTGAAGTATCAATTCACAGAATACAGAATTTTTTCAACTTATTTTAGAACTACCTAATATATTTTATGGGATTCTGAAGCTTCTAAAGTATTTATGTTGAGGTGTATCAAATATTTTCCATCAGCCAAACTCTGAGAATTTTTAATGTCAACAATGCACAATTAAATTCATACTAATTACTCCAGAATATGGACAATGGCTATACTAAAAATATATTTCGTCATAAAATCACGAGGTCTCTTGACTTCGTGATCCACCTGCCTGGCCTCCCAAACTGCTGCGATTACAGGCGTGAGTCAAAGCGCTGGCCAAAAGCTTTTCAAAGCATTTAGCCTGCCCAAACTAATTTTTTAACAGTTAAGACTGTTGGCCGGCACGGTGCCTCATGCCTGTAATTCCAGCATTTTGGGAGGCTAGCGTTTTGGGAGACCAAGGTAGGCGGATCACCTGAGGTTAGGAGTCCCAACAGCCTGGCCAACATGGTAAAACCCCGTCTCTATTAAAAATACAAAAATTAGCTGGGCGTGGTGGCGCGCGCCTGTAATCCCAGCTACTAGGGAGGCTGAGGCAGGAGAATTGCTTGAACCAGGGAGGCAGAGGTTGTAGTGAGCCAAGATGGTGCCACTGCACTCCAGGCAGGGTGACAAAAGTGAAACTCCTTCTCAAAAAAAAAAAAAAAAAAAAAAAAATCAAAACAGCTTTTTTTTTTTTTGAGACGGAGTCTTGCTCCTTCGCCTGGCTGGAATGCAGTGGTGTGATCTCAGCTCACTGCAACCTCCGCCTCCTGGGTTCAAGCAATTCTCCTGCCTCAGCCTCCTGAGTAGCTGGGACTACAGGTGCACGCCACCACACCTGGCTACTTTTTGTATTTTTAGCAGAGATGGGGTTTCACCATGTTGGCCAGGATGGTCTCGATCTCTTGACCTCGTGATCCTCCCCCCTCAGCCTCCCAAAGTGCTGGGATTACAGGTGTGAGCCACCATGCCAGGCCAAGACTGCTACTTTCTATCAACTCTTTATCATAATTCATTTAATGAAAAAGAGCCAAATGACTACAGAAATGTGATAATCCTAATATTTCTACAAAGATATTGGCAGAGGTTGACGGGCTCTAAAAGACAGAAAATGAAGAGATGCTAGGGTATTTTCCCCCCTCTGATTACAATTATAGTACATTAATGTAGGGCAAGTTTAGAACAACAAGGCTTATTACTGCTGGTACTCTCTCAATATTGATTAGTTATTTCATCCTAAATTTCCTTTTCAAAAATATCATAATCTACCTCATATCTACAAAAGAGCTAACAGACATATCTGGAAGCTAAAGTGATCTATGAACAGTTAAGTATAGTGATTTTTAACAGTTTAAAAAATTAGCAAATACCGTAACCTGAGTATAAAATTTTGTATAAAACATAATTGGAGTTAAAATTTAACCATTTATAGGCCGGGCGCGGTGGCTCAAGCCTGTAATCCCAGCACTTTGGGAGGCCGAGACGGGCGGATCACGAGGTCAGGAGATCGAGACCATCCTGGCTAACACGGTGAAACCCCGTCTCTACTAAAAAATACAAAAAACTAGCCGGGCGAGGTGGCGGGCGCCTGTAGTCCCAGCTACTCGGGAGGCTGAGGCAGGAGAATGGCGTAAACCCGGGAGGCAGAGCTTGCAGTGAGCTGAGATCCGGCCACTGCACTCCAGCCCGGGCGACAGAGCGAGACTCCGTCTCAAAAAAAAAAAAAAAAAAAAAAAAAAATTTAACCATTTATATACTTAAATGGATGCAATTTATTATATGTAAGTTATATCTCATTGAAGTTAATTAAAAATACTTTGAATGTTAAAAATAAAATCAGAAAAGAGTCAGAACTAGTATTAAAGAGACCAATGATAAAAATCATGACTTTAGAATCAAGACAGGTTTGTGTGTTTTGGCTCTGCCACTTACTGTATGTGGCCTTAAACAAATTACTTAACTTCTCTAACTTAGTTTTTGAGGGTAACAACAGTAACAGCAATAGAAATAATAGTAGCTAATTATTTACTAAGCACTTATTTTATGCAAGACACTATGCTAAAGTGCTTTACCTGAATTATTTCATTTAATCCTCTCAACATTTTATGGAGTATGCTATTATCACTCATACTCTTTCGTAAATAAATATAAACCAAAGCGCATGGAAGTTAAATAAAATAAGGTCATAAAGCCAGTACACAGAAGAGTAAGGATTAGAATTCAGGTGGTCTGATTTCAGAAGCATGGCTATATACTACCTTCCAAGATGCTATGAGAATTAAATGATATATACATAAAGCGCTTGTAACAGTATCTGACATATACATGCTCAAATAAATGTTACTATGTTATTTTAATTACTATCACACAAATTATCCATCCCATCCCTCTTAAATACAGCAATGTTTCCAATTTAGCACTTGCATGGCCTGTTTTGAATAATTTAATCAAGCAACTTTTTTAAACTAGATATTTACAAGAGACTTATATTTGTCAAGAAATTTCATTTGTCTCCTAGTCAAAACTCTTAATAACCAAATTTAACACATCTAATTTACAGCTTATTTTATAAATTTGTTGTGACAAGATCTTCCATTAATTTTACCATTACAAGGAAAATCTACATTCAATATACAATAAACACCATTTAATATAAAATAAACACCAACTTATTTATATTCTTTTAAGAATATTATCTATATATTTCTCTAATGATTTCAGTGATGTTAGCTTACCCGTCTGGTAAATCATTATCAAATAAACGACTGCAGTCCACAACTTGTCCTCCTGTGCCTATTCGGTCTCTGGACTGAAGACTTACTATTAAATGACAGAAATATTACTAAGATTCATACAACTAGAAAGAACTATTATAATCAAAAATTTCTATCTTTAGAAGACATCTGGCTTAGCTTATTTTAATACTTTAGAATGAATTCTTTGGTTTCTACTAAAATTTATAATTTCTTTTCCCATAGATTTTTCCCTTTAGGAGTAATACTAGAATTCTAAGGTTTTCTACACTTTAACATGTTCATGGAAGAAGCCTAATTCCTTTTTCACCATAGTAACGGTGCATAGCAGAGTCACTGCTGTACTTAAGAAGAGGCGTAACATATTAAGGGTATATTCATGTACAAATGAGTTTGAAAAGTCCACATTAATTTGACTTTAATACTTGATCATCTGACCATCTAAAAAATACACTGGGCTGGGCACAGTGGCTTACACCTATAATCCCAGCACTTTGCAGGTGGATCATGAGGTCAGGAGATGGAGACCAACCTGGCAAACATGGTGAAACCCCATTTCTACTAAAATACAAAAAATTAGCCAGGTGAGGAAATATGGGTATGGTGTGCACACCTATAGTCCCAGCTGCTGGGGAGGCTGAGGCAGGGGAATCACCAACCTGGGAGGCAGAGGTTGCAGTGAGCCATGATTGCACCACTGCACTCCAGTCTGGTGACAGAGTGAGACTCCGTTTCAAAAAAAAAAAAAAAATACACTGTATTCTAGCAAGAGGGCCATCCTGGTATTCCAGCAAGAGAGCAATCCTTGGATTCCATGAGTTTGAACAGGACACCATTATCCAGTGTAGTATAAAACCATCACAAAAAACAAAGAAGCAAGAGCTGTGAATTCTAGAGCAGGCTCTAGTAACCAGTTTAGCACTGTAACCTAGAACAAAACACTTAATATACTTAAGGTTTAGATAATCCCCAACTGAATAATGAAAAAGTTAGGTTAAATAATATCCCTGAAGTCCTTCTGTGCTATTCCAGTACTGTTTAATTCTAATTCTGGTAACTCTCCCAAAAGACAGAAGGCAGTACGGTCAAACTTGACTATAATCCAACTTTTTAAATAATCAGTGAGCACAACAAGTATTACATCTAAGGACTCTTCATTCAAAGAAGGGTCTCAAAATTCTGAAATCTTCCAGCTCTGTGAACATTTTGAAAGATCAGTGCAACACAGAGCTCCTTGATATTAAGTCCCATTTAGAGGACAGAACACTATGAACACCTACTTGGCAAATGTAAACAAAACATTATATGAAAACTGTACTAGACAACTATATCAATCAGTTTTTAAATAGATAAAATAAGTGAAATGCTTACCAAAATACAATCACAGTAGAAACAATGTATTTTCTCATTAGCGTTGTTTAGAATAATAGTAAGATTTAAAGCTAAAGAGTTTCATGGGCTTCAACTTACATCTCCAGAATGCTATGTTAATAGCACAGCTATTAACTGGTTAAATGAATTACATACCCACCATGGACTATCATACAACATTAAAAATGCTACAGATTTTGCAAGCCTTAATGCAAAGTAGGAAAAAAAAAAAACAAGTAACAATGCTATAGAAATGTGTTTATGGTCCAAAAAAAAAAAAAAAAAAGATGTTTATGATAAATTTAAACCGGTTTTAAAAAATTCAGTATTATCTCATTAAAAAAAACATAAAAAAGGTATACATTCAAGTGACAACAATAATGATTCATTAGACTTTCCATGCTCAAACAATCCTCCCACCTCAGCCTCTCAATGTAGCTGGGGCATAACAGTTTTAAACAAGGAAAAAAGTTTGCACTCCTTGAATCAATTATCTAAATTTGGGAGATTCTTTCTAAAAAAAAATAAAGCAAAGTGTACAAAAATGCTTGCAAGTTTCAATGTTATAATAGCAAAAAAATAAATTTTAATTAAGTTGTGATGTATCTATATATTTCATACTTTAAAAATCATTAATTACAAAGATTATAAATACTAGAAATGATTACCGTTGAGTGAAAGAAAGCAAAGTAAAAATTTAATGTTCACTGGAATTAAAGACATAAATATATACATTTTATATACATATTTATGTATATAAAAATACTAGAGGGGAATACAGTTTTGTTTTTTTTTTGAGATGGAGTCGCGCTCTGTTGCCCAGGCTGGAGTGCAGTGGTGAGATCTTGGCTCACGCCACCATGCCCAGCTAATTTTTGTATTTTTTTTAGTAGAGACAGGGTTTCACCATGCTGGCCAGGCTGATTTCGAACTCCTGACCTTATGATGCGCCCACCTTGGCCTCCCAAAGTGCTGGGATTACAGGCATGAGCCACCGTGCCCAACCCGGGAATACAATTTTTAAAGCTAGTCTTCTAGTGCCCTTTTCTCCATTTTCCAAAAAGTATATATACCTACTTACAATTATTTGTTAGAGGGCTTATTGTGAAAGAACTGGAACTCATTCTGTTTTTGAATGACAGAACTAAAGAATCATAATGTCTGAGTCCAGCCTGCCTCTCTCTTTACTAATGGTCCTATTATGAACACCAGATTCACACAAGAGCTTTAAATAAATATATATATACACGCATACACGTATTTAAGAGTAAAACATTTGTTTTTTATGTGGTGTACTCCAGTAGGTATATTTCTAATGTCTAACAAAATCTGCTATTTATATAAATGAAAATTCACCCCTAGTAAAACTGTTTTGTTACTACTAGACAGTAGTTGACGAGCATTATGTAACATAACAAATCAAGTACAGAAGAAACACTTTTATGTGAAAGTACTGTATGACTGAATTTATTTTTGAGATTTTTTTTTTTGCTCCCTTCTCAATCTAAGAATGACAGGAATTATCAATAATGCTGTAGTGCAGATCAGGAATCCCCAACACCCAAGCCATGGATGGGTGGGGTATTGGTCCAGGGTCTGTTAGGAACCAGGTTGCACAGCAGGAGTGAGTAGCGCGTGAGTGAGCATTACCCCTGAGCTCTGCCTCCTGTCAGATCAGTGGCGACATCAGATTCTCATAGGAGCACAAACCCTATTGTGAACCACATACACAAGGCCTACTCCTTATGAGACTCTAATGCCTGATGATCTGTCACTATCTCCCATCACCCACAGATGGAACCACCTAGTTGCAGGAAAACAAGCTCAGGGCTCCCACTGATTCTACATGATGGTGAGTTGTAGAATTAGTTCATTATGTATTACAATGTAATAATAATAAAGTGCACAATAAATGTAATGCACTTGAATCATCCTGAAATCACCCCCACCCCCAGCCTGGTCTATGGAAAAACTGTATTCCATGCAACCAGTTCCTGGTGCCAAAAATGGTGGGGTGCCCTGGTGTAGATAATTCCCTGAGATAACCACAATAGGGCTTTGCTATGTGGCTACTCTGGTGGTTTTCTAACTATGAACCCAATTCACTGCCTTGTAAAATGAAGTACCTTCAAGTACCTTCAGTAACTAAAACCTCTCTGATGGGTTCATAACAAAATAATCTTATTCTAAGTTCTGCTCTATCATGAAGTGTGACATTCCTATTGGATTTTTCTTTTCTTTTTTTTAAGACAGGGTCTTGCTCTCGTCACCCAGCTGGAGTGCAATGGTGTGATCTTGGCTCATTGAAACCTCCGCCTCCCGGGTTCAAGCGATTCCTCTGCCTCAGTCTCCCGAGTAGCTGGGATTACAGGCACCGGCCACCATGCCTGGCTAATTTTTTGTATTTTTAGTTCAGATAGGGCTTCACCATGTTTGCCAGGCTGGTCTTGAACTCCTGACCTCAGGTGATCCACCTGCCTCAGCCTCCTAAAGTGCTGGGATTACAGGTGTGAGCCACTGCGCCTGGCCACATTTTTCTTCTTTAAAAAGCCTCTAAGATGAACAGTGTCCTTCCATACTATGCGTCTTGAGCAAATATCAATTCTGAAGAAAGGTCTCAGCAAATTTTGTATCAAGCCCTTCCCTCCAGGTCAATTCAAGACACCCTAAATACCATGTAAGACTACTAAGTACCTCATGAGTAAGGTAACAATTTCTCCCTTTTTCCAGTGCTATACTACCATCACTCACTGTTTTTTTTCAATTAGCATAGATTTTAAAGCTGTAAAACATTAAACATTAAAACAAGTTCAATAGAATGTTCTCTTCTTACTAAAAAAACTAGTTTGAGAATTATTTTCAGTAAACTTTAATAATATCTATAAAGTCTGAACTTAGTGCTCTACTATATTAGGATACTTTGAAAGAATTATTTCCTAAAGGATCAACGGTTCTTCACAAAACTTTTTTTTTTACAGTAAGTTTTTTAAATTAAGTTAACCTGGATCCTAGATCCAGGTAACATTTTACCTGGCTCATTTAATTCAGGCCAACACAATGAAGATATAGTTATTATGCTTTAATTTAAAAGGTATTTTACATTTTAAGGTCAGTTTGAATGAAACCAAAATTCATGTAACTTTAAATTCCACACTTACCTACTATCTGTCCTCTAACTGTATCATTGTCATTTGGCCCAAGTTTGCATAAATCCAACCTCTGATCTATTTGAAGTCAACAAAGAAAGCAATGAAAAAATTAGTTGATATCAGAGATTCTAACATCTATAGAGTGACAATAAATTTCCACAATCCATTAGAAATCAAACGTATCATTTAAAGAGTTCAGATTTCAAAAACCATGAAACACTGGTGTATTACATTGCCAATATGCAGTCACTTTCTCTCCAAAACTTTTAGACCACTTTAGTCTGAGTCTTAACAGTTGTTGGTCTTAAGGAATTTATCCCTGAGCCTTGGTTTTCTCAAATATGACAATATGTGAATCTTCATATTTTTTGAGGATTAAATCAGATAATTACGCAAAACTCTCAGCATAGTGCCTGGAACATAAGTGGCCAACAAATGTTAGTTGTCATTATCATTTTTTAACTAACCATTTCAAATGACATGGACACAAAAAAGTGTTAAGAAGAAGCCAAGAATAAACTGTAAAATCTGGGTTTGCATCAGTTCTGTCATTCATTTAGGAGTAACTCATTTATTCTCTCAGATGCCTCATCTGTAAACGAGATATAACACTGGCCTGACCCTGAAAGTTACAGTAAGGAACAAGGTCACTTAAAGGATGCTGGTTTTACTTTGATTACTGCACTTACAGCTGAATGCTTTTACAACTGTATGCCACTGTCTACTTATCTGTGAATTGATTAAAGGAGGAGACCATATCTTAGTCTTTGCATTTTCCACTCCAATCTGGCAGAACATTGCATCAGGTAGGTGCTCAATAAATATTTGATAAATTCAATATTACTGCACATCAAAAAGGTCAAATTAATACAAGGAAACAGTCACAAGAAACACAAAGAAAAATCCATGCCCCTAAACTACAGTCCCTAGTTATCCAACCAAATATACAGACACTTTTCTCTTTGCAAAATAAATGGGTGCTACTAAGTTGGCTCTATAGTGGATTCTGCAGAGCAACTCCTCCTCTCCTATTCAGTCCTTCCAATGCAGCATGCTCCCTTTGCCAGGAGGCCTTTGTCCTTGCTTTTCAGAGGACAGGATTCATGCCGTTTTCTCCTTTATACAGCCAGGGTTTAGAAGAGTAGCACATTAGGTGTTCAATAAAAGTTGGGTAAATTGAACATGGGATAATGTCAGACATGTGATCTATAACTTTTCAGTTTGCTGAGTAAAAAAACAGTTCATTTTTATATGCAATTCGTTTTTTCCAATCCCAATGTCTTTTCCCTACTGTTGTTACTCTGTCAGCCCAGAAATATAAGAATTTCTTAGATGCCTTTAAATACCTTGGACTAAGAATTTCTAGCTCAATTTTCTGCCTTTCTCTTTTTCACAAGGTCAATAGATAACTATGCTGTGGTATCATACTACATTAAAAGAGACAATCTCTTAATATATTTAACACTCAATGCTAAATTTACTCTGTTTTTTATTAGTTTCCTTAGATCTTATGTGAGTTTGTTTAGCACATGCATCTGGGCTAAAATCTCATGACAATGACTAACAGTATTTTTTTACATTATATAAAAAAGAATTCTATAGAAACAAACACACAAAAAAAAGCTGTTGAAAAAGGAATTCTCATTTATGTTCCAAAGGAAAGATCCATCCAAAAGATTCACCTGGTTATGCTAGGTCAACTTATAAATCCATTATGAAAACCACTTCTAATGTCTTGATCTTGGTCTAATCTTCTAAATCCCCAGGCTGGTGATAAACTGAGCTACAGTTAAGTCATTAATACAGCTGTCGTACACTCAAAATAACATTTAATCTTTAACTTTTAATTTTGTCACAGCAGTTCTTACCCTTTTGTAATTGCCCTTTAACTGCCAGCTTAAACACTCCAATCACCTCAATAAAAACATTTCATCCACAAATCCACCAAAACCAGCAAAGGGTACTAGAAATTTTAAAAGGCATATACATCCTGACATCTTTCTTTCTGCCATTCTGGATATCAATCATTTCTTAATAAATTAGCTGGAAATGAAGCATCAGCTCTGATTTGGCTGTAAGTTTCACATATTTAAAACATTTTTTTTTTTTTTTGAGACAGAGTCTTGCTCTGTCACCCAGGCTGGAGTGCAGTGGTGCGATCTCGGCTCACTGCAAGCTCCGCCTCCTGGATTCACGCCATCCTCCTGCCTCAGCCTCCCAAGTAGCTGGGACTACAGGCGCACACCACCATGCCCAGCTAATTTTTTGTATTTTTAGTAGAGACGGGGTTTCACCATATTCGCCAGAATGGCCTCGATCTCCTGACCTTGTGATCTGCCTGCCTCGGCCTCCCAAAGTGCTGGGATTACAGGTGTGAGCCACTGTGTGCCCAGCCTCATTTTTTTTTTTTTAAGTCTACAAAATAAATTTAGATCAGGAATTTTTTTATTTTTTATTTATTTTTTTTGAGAGGGAGTCTTGCTCTGTCGCCCAGGCTGGGGTGCAGTGGCCGGATCTCAGCTCACTGCAAGCTCCGCCTCCCGGGTTTACACCATTCTCCTGCCTCAACCTCCCGAGTAGCTGGGACTACAGGCGCCCGCCACCTTGCCTGGCTAGTTTTTTGTATTTTGTAGTAGAGACGGGGTTTCACTGTGTTAGCCAGGATGGTCTCAATCTCCTGACCTCGTGATCCACCTGTCTCGGCCTCCCAAAGTGCTGGGATTACAGGCTTGAGCCGCCGCGCCCGGCCTAGATCAGGAATTTTTACCAATGTTTCAGACATACACAAGAAGTTGTGTTTGAAGCCCTACCAACATACTCAAATATATATATTTTTAAATATATATTTGAGAATATACAGTGCATGTATATATGTATATGCACACATACATATACACATACACACATATCTATTTTTTAATTTGAAAAGCACTTGTATCTACTCACAACCAGTGTCTTTGAGGCGGTTGATGGCATTGGAAAGAAGACGAACACAACCGAGAAATCCAGCACCTTGTTTCTTATGGATCTTCTTGTGATTCCATACACTGATCGTAACTGAATCAGACTTTCCAATATACCTAAAAAACAAAACAACTGCATGAGTAACTTGGTAGTTACAGGCAGTTGGCGTAAAATTTTTCTTTTGTTCTTTTTATACTCTAAAGTTACATACACACTTCAGAGTCTGGCTGGATTATGCAAAATACATCTTGAGTTAATCCACAGGATTGAATTTAAATTTCTAATAGTCTTGAAAGTAAAATCTAAAAAAAAATTTTAGTATATTTTTATCACATCTGCCATTCTCAAGCTGGGCTATAATTCTAGTCAGTAAGAAGGCTATTTTAGTAGCTAATGTCTAATAACACTAAGGCAGTTTATTAAATAACTTCTTTCCAAGAAAAAGAATATTAAAAACTTTTATCACAGTCACATTTTAAATACATTTCAATGACATGACCTACTTTTCAAGCGATAGTGTCAAGGCTGACAGACCAAAAATCTGACCTACCTGTTATATTTTAAAATGCTGTAGAACAAAAGCTGTTTGTAACGCTTTTCCCCTGCTTCTTTCCTGTATGCAGGCCTTGAGCGAGCAGGACTCTTGCAGATTTCACTTCACTGCCTGCAGACAAGCAGAGCAGGGAAAAGCGTTACTGTACTTTCCTGTGTATACACCTGCAAGTATGTAAAAGCTCAACCACAGCCAATTGTTAACATGGCATCAACCCATGCAAAAAGATAATAACATGTCAGTAGAATCCTAGCTCTATTTCAATGACAATAAGAGGTCAAATTTTTGGTCCAGCAACCTTGATCTTAAAGTATTATTCAATAAATTAGCAATATCAGAAAAATTCACCTAGTATAGAGAAAAGCCTAAACCACTTAAATAAGGACTAAAGTTTTTAAATAAGTGACATGGAAGGTACACTTAAGCCCTGGGATCCAGCTGTGCCTAAAAAATGCCCACCCCTGGGCTTTTAATTACGCAAATTAGTACATTCCCTTTTAAAAAAATTAAGCCAATTTGAATTTGGTCTCTGTTACTTGCAAATGAAAAAATTTGAACTAAAATATTGTTCAGTATGCATGTACCAATTTTCAAATACACCTACCAGATCTGTCTTGGCATGTATCTACTGGCATGTAATTCCAGAGCCAGAATCAAGTACTAAGTAGCTGAATTACCCAAACTAAACATTTTTTTTTAAAAGTTACATTAGGCCGGGTGCGGTGGCTCACGCCTGTAATTCCAGCACTTTGGGAGGCTGGGGCAGGCAGATCACCTGAGGCTGGGAGTTCGAGACCAGCCTGACCAACATGGAGAAACCTTGTCTCTACTAAAAATACAAAAAACTTAGCCGGGCATGGTGGCATGCGCCTGTAATCCCAGCCACTCGGGAGGCTGAGGCAGGAGAGTCACTTGAACCCAGGAGGCAGAGGTTGCAGTGAGCCGAGATCGCGTCATTGCACTCCAGCCCAGGCAACAAGAGCAAAACTCCATCTCAAAAAAAGGAAAAAAAAAAAAGTTACATTAAACCAGTTGTCCAACTAGTAAGCCTGGTTTACAGGTATGCTGAAATACATATATTGATTACCTCAGTCCTCAGGGCAACGCATCACTGGCTTAAGCAACTTCATCTGTTAGTCCAATGTGCCATATTTTTTATGTGCACCATGATTTGAAAAGGTTGGTAAATTCTACATTAAACCATAATAAGAAATTCCTAATTATAGACCTTCTGGAAGACAGCCTAACTCTGAATTACTAAAAATTATGAAATATATTGTATTACTTAAGGGTGCATGTCACAAACATTCTGTCCAAATATTCCTGGGCCAGAAATGAATCTGAAATATTACCTTTTCTTGTACACTGAGAAGTACATGCTCTCACTTTAATGAAACCTCATGTAATATAACATACACGGCAACATAAACAGTAAATCCTTTTACAATTGAAAGTTAAATAGAGGGCTCTATTAGCTTCTATTAAAATTTTGACTTACTAACAAACACATGATTTATAAACAAGTTTCAGGATGTTTTGTTGAGAGGGGGAGAGGGATGCCTCCATAGGTGAATATAATGTTACCATACAGACCAAAATATATACTCAGGATTTTGGGCTAAAATTTAATTATTAGACTTTTGTTTGTATAGTTAGCCAATTAAAGGCAAGGGTTTTGCAAAATGACTTTAGAAACAATCATGAAAGAAGCCTCTGGTAGCCAATTAATATTAATTGTAAGATAAACCCTAATAAGCACATGAAAAGATGTCCAACATCATCAGTCATGACGGAAATGCAGCTCAAAACCGTGACCGGATACAACTTCATACCCCCTAGGATGGCTACAATTTTTTTTAAAGAAAACAAGTGACACAGGAATAAAGAAACTTCCAGTGGAAAACAACAGTCAAGACAGATCAAAATCAGGATGCCATCAGCAATACTCTGAACCTACACTGTCCAAAATGGTACCCACCAACCACACGGGACCCTTGAGTACTTCAAACGTGGCCAGTCCACACTGAGGCAAGCAGCCAAAGAAACCACTGATTTTTTTTCTTAAAATGAGAAAACTGCTGATTTTTTAAAGACATAGTAAATATGTATATATACATATATGTAAGTAGCTCAATATTTTTATACTGACATGTTGAAAGTATTTTTGATACATTGAAATAAATAAATTATTATGCTTCATTTTAAGAAACAGGGTCTCGTTATGTTGTAGCTGGATTATAGGTGCAAGCCACCACGCCCAGTTTATCGGCTTAATGTCATGTTTCTTTTTACTTATCTTAATGTGGATGCTAGGAAATTTGAAATTACAGATGAGCTCCCATTTGTGCCTTACATTATATTTCTACTCAACAGTACAGATCTAAACCTAGAAGATAATGGAGCAATGTATTCAACATTTGGAGGTAAAGTGATATTTCACCTAGAAGCCTATACTCAAACCATATCAAAAGATAAGAAGTCAAAATGTATCTTCTGCTAAGATCTCAACTTTCTTCCCATCTTTGTATTATTTCTCAAAATGACAATGGAAGATAAAGTTCACCACAACAGGCGAGTAAACAAACAAACAAACAAAAGAAGTCACTAAACCTAGAAGAGACAAAGGAAATTGCCAGGCAAGTCCCAGGACAACTGCACAGCAGGTCTTAGAGAACCATCACACCAGACTGAAGAAAGAGAACAGAGACTCCCAGGAGAGGTATCTCCAAGAAGAAACAAAGCCAATGGAATACTGACAGAACTGAATATATGGAGAAAAGATCTTTAGTTCTGTAGGAGAGTTTGAGAATCATGACATATAATTTCACATTTCTAGCTAGGAGATAAATAGAAAACTAAACAAAAGGGGAAAGTAGCTGCTAACTTCAGAAAAAAACAAAAGCTGTCAAGAAAGAAAATATAATTCTTGTACCCATGTGACCCAACTATGGATATTTACATAATCATAATAATGTAAACATGGAACAATGGTTTAACCAAAAAGGTTCATACAATATATTGGAAGACTAAAAAAAGGAGGGGCTTGTGAGTGGCATGAGAATGGGGATGATGAATACCAATTTTAAAAGCTGAACCACTGGGCTGGGCATCGCAGCCAATGCCTGCAACCCAAATACTTTGGGAGGCCAAGGAGGGAGAATCTCTTGAGTCCAGGATTTCAAGACCAGACTGGGCAATATAGCAAGACTCCATCTCTACAAAAAATTACCTAAAAAAAAAAAAAAATTAGCTGGGCATGGTGGCATGCACCTGCAGTTCCAGCTACTCAGGAGGGTGAGGTGGGAGGAGCAGCTGAGTCCAGGAGTTTGAGGCTGCAGTGAGCTATGATTATGCCACTGCACTCTGGCCTGAGCAACAGAGTGGGACTGTCTCTAATTTTAAAAGAATTTTTAATAATAAAAAATAAAGCTGAATCATCTTCTAGGTAGGAAATTCAAAAATACCTAAAACTAGGCTTGGCGTGGTGGCTCATATCTGTAATCCTGGCACTTTGGGAGGCTGAGGCAGGTGTATCACTTGAGGTCAGGAGTTCGAGACCAGCCTGGCCAACATGGTGAAACTCCGTCTCTAATAAAAATACAAAATTTAGCTGGGTGTGGTGGCGAGCACCTGTAGTCCCAGCTACTCGGGAGGCTGAGACAGGAGAAATGCTTGAACCCAGGAGGCAGAGGTTGCAGTGAGCCGAGATGGTGCCACTGCACTCTAGCCTGGGTGACAGAGCAAGACTCTGTCTCAAAAAAAAAAAAATTACTTAAAACTAAAAAAAGAAAACTGTGAGGCTATAAAATAAAAAGCACATCTAGAAACAGATGAAAATACCAGAATAAACAGCCAAAGTTATTAAAGCAGTTACATTGAGGATGGGAATCAGGAATGAGAATGGAGCAGGGAACTTGCTGTTTTCCAGTAAAAGCTTTATAGTATCATTTGCCTTTTTAAAAAGGTGCATATGTTCCTATGGTTAAAATAAAATTTAAAAGAAAGAAACCATCCATATAAAGGCAAAGAGAATGCCTATTCACTGCAACCCAAATTCTTATTTCTGATTTTATAATTGGTCTAAAGTGGTGAATTAATACCTTTATTTAATTGAAAAAAGAGGTGGGGGACTGCTCTACTGTGAGCCAGTTTCATTTTGTTCTTCATAGAATTTAAGGGATACCTCATCTTTCAGAACCTGTCTATAAGCCGAAGCACATTCCCACTGGGCTTTTCTTTACGCCTTTTGTGAAGAACAAATTATACCACAGATGAAACTCAGATCATTTCCCATGATTCTTTTCAAAGACTATATTAAGTAACATTAATTATATGTTTCATTTCAAACTAATTGTTTAAACCTACAGGTCATAATGCTGATTCCACTTTGGATCGAGTGTATTCTTCACAGTATCTGTAGAATGGCATTGCCCAGATCCATCAACCACCACCTTAGCAAATGGATCAGGAAGTCCTGTG
Organism: Trachypithecus francoisi; assembly: GCF_009764315.1. Taxonomy (NCBI): domain Eukaryota; kingdom Metazoa; phylum Chordata; class Mammalia; order Primates; family Cercopithecidae; genus Trachypithecus; species Trachypithecus francoisi. The sequence goes on along the minus strand of NW_022681466.1, from coordinate 42,301,146 downwards.
AAAAAAAGATTTTTTAAAATTAATAATTTGACATTTAAGATAGAAGATTAATTATACAAACATTCCATTTGCTACAAAAGATTATTCCTTTCTTTTAAAAAAAGCTTAACATTTAGCTATAAATGAAGAGTCCATTTTTAAAAAAAAAAGAACAAAGTTACTTCTACATAAAACACTAAAACTATATTTTCCTCGTTTCTGTCTCAAAATATTCCCAGTTTAAACTAAAATCCAGAGGTTACCTCATAATGTGGAAGTTTTTATAGGTTGTTACCAGCCCTCTGACCCCAGGAAGGTGAATTCTTGTAACTATTCATGGATTTTTCTTTCCAAATGTCTCCCTCAGTAGCTCATTTAAAGAAAGAGTTTATTAAAGGTTTTTATACAGGAACACAGGCTACAGAGAAATCAAATTCGCAAATGGGTTTTGCTGAATAACTACCAGGGAAAATGAGACTGAAACAAAAGATGTAACACTCTGCCTTAAAAGAGCTTACTATCTAATTGGAAAAATAAAAATACTATACATGAAAAACAAAAAAACAAAAATACCTGAGAATAAACAAGTGCTTAGTGATACTGATTATAATGCAAACACTTATATCACTATGTTAGGTACTACTCTAAATACATTCATCCTTAATCCTTACAGTAACCCTATGAGGTAGATACAGTTATTATCCCTATTTTACTGATGAGGAAACTAAGGCACAAGGCGGTCAATTAACTAGCCCAAGGTCACAGAATAGTAAGTGGCAGAGCCAGAATCTAAAAGTGTAGATTCTAAACCCATGTCTGGTTCTCGACTTCATGCTCTGAACCACTATGCTGTATTTTACCTCTTATTTACTACGTGGTCTAACAGTGAGTACAAGTAAGAGCTCAGAAAAACAGGAGAATGGTTTGAATGTGAACAGTAAAGAAAGGGCTTTGGTGGGGGGGGGACTCATCTGGGCTTTAAGGCAGGGGTCTCCAACCTCTGGGCCATGGGCCAGTACAGGTTCGTGGCCTGTTACAGCTGGAGGTGAGTAGCAGGAGAGTAAGCATCATGGCCTGAGCTCCACCTTCTGTCAGATGAGCGGCAGCATTAGATGCTCACAGGAGCTCGAACCCTATTGTGAACTGCACGTGCAAGGGATCTAGGTTGTGTGCTCCTTATGAGAATCTAATGCCTGATGATCTGAGATGGAATAGTTTCAACCCAACACATCCCCTGCTCCCCATGTCCTTGGAAAAATTGTCTAGAATGAAACAGGTCTCTGTGCCAAAGGTTGGGGGCTGCTGCTTTAGAGGACATACAGGAGAAGGAGGACTTTCCTAGCAATAAGAAGAGTGCCAAGGAGGGTATGACAATACAATATTTAAAAGACTTTGAAGAATCTAACCAAAGAGCTTGTGCAAAGGTGTAAAAGTAAGTACTGTTGGAAATATGACTGATCAAGTAACAGAGGCTTAAAAGTCAGACAACAGGGCTTGGACTGACTGAGGTAGATAACAGGGAGTCATTTCAGATTCTTGAGCATGGCTGGAACTACAGTTCTATTTTTCTATCAGTGGTATTCAGGGACCACTAGAAGAAGGAAAGACTAGAGGCAGACCATACATGAAGCAGTTGTAATTATCCAACAGTAGGATGAAAAGACCCTGAATGAGGGAAGTCATATGGAAAGGGAAAGGAAATGACAATTAAGATAGCTATTCTGAAAGATCTAATACAAATTAATAAGAAACTTGTATCAAAGATGACAATACAGTTTTCAGCCCAAAGCAATAATGGAAATGATTCTTTTGACAAAAATTTAAAAGGTGGAACTAAAAATGCTAGAGAGACAAAAATGACACTTCACGTGTTAGACATATTGGGATAGAGTAGATTTCCTGTGGACAGCTGAAAATACTAGAACAAAACAGCGTTAACTGTTGGTGACTGGAGAAATTTTGCATGTTGGTATCAATGCTAATTTTTTTAAGATACTAATCTGCCAAGTTTCAAGGACAGACAAATCACCTATCAGTTTCCCAATTCTAGGACTCTGTGATCTATCGCCTTCAAATATTAAAGGAGGACCAAAACCTAAGGGTTAAGTTTCAAAGAAACTGGGTAAGTTAGGGTATTAAATCTATTTGACTATATCATTCTTGAAGCTGAGTACTATGCACAATATTTCAATAACACCTAACCATTTATAAATGTGTTCAATGGAAGAATGTTTTTACCTCCACCCTCAATACATGAAGTATTTCCTCCTGGGAAGAATTCACTCTATCTTGTTATTTTCACTCTACTATTTAAATAAATAAACATATAAATGTATGTTTATAAGCAAAAAAAAAAAAAAATCACATTTCTAAACTTTCCCTTTGAGTGTTATTAAACTAGTTGAAGAATTAAGTCTCTCTGCTGGTTTCTTGCTTTTTTAAAAAAATAAAATTAAAAAGAATTAAGGATTGGCCAGGCACAGTGGCTCACACCTGTAATTCCAGCACTTTGGGAGGCTGAGGCGAAAGGATCACTTGAGCCCAGGAGTTTCTGAGACCAGCCTGGGCAACATAGTAAGACCGCCCCCCACACCCCCCACAAAATAATTGAAAAGTTAGCCAAGCATGGTGGCATACCTCTGTAGTCTCAGCTACTCAGGAGAGTAAGGTGGGAGGATCACTTGAACCTGGGAGGCCGAGGCTGCAGTGAGCCATGATCATGCCACTGCACTCCAACCTGGTTGACAGAGCAAGACCCTATCTCAGGGGAAAAAAAAAAATTAAGGATTAAGAAAAACAACATCTGTAATCCCAGCACTTTGGGAGGCCGAGGCGGGCGGATCACGAGGTCAGGAGATCGAGACCCTCCTGGCTAACACGGTGAAACCCCGTCTCTACTAAAAAATACAAAAAACTAGCCAGGCGCAGTGGCGGGCGCCTGTAGTCCCAGCTACTCGGAGGCTGAGGCGGGAGAATGGCGGGAACCCGGGAGGCGGAGCTTGCAGTGAGCCGAGATCGCGCCACTGCACTCCAGCCTGGGCGACACAGCGCGACTCCGTCTCAAAAAAAAAAAAAAAAAAAAAAGAAAAACAACATCTGGCATCTGGGCCGGGCGCGGTGGCTCAAGCTTGTAATCCCTGTAATCCCAGCACTTTGGGAGGCCGAGACGGGCGGATCATGAGGTCAGGAGATGGAGACCATCCTGGCTAACACGGTGAAACCCCATCTCTACTAAAAAGTACAAAAAACTAGCCGGGCGTGGTGGCGGGCGCCTGTAGTCCCAGCTACTCAGGAGGCTGAGGCAGGAGAATGGAGTGAACCCGGGAGGCGGAGCTTGCAGTGAGCTGAGATCCGGCCACTGCACTCCAGCCTGGGTGACAGAGCAAGACTCCATCTCAAAAAAAAAAAAAAGAAAAACAACATCTGACAAAGGACTAATATCCAGAATCTACAAAGTACTCAAACAAAACAGCAAGAAAAAAACAATCCCATCAAAAAGTGAGTTAAGGACATGAATAGACAATTCTCAAAAAAAGATATATCAACAAGATAGGCCAATGAGCAGATCGAAAAATGCTCAACATCACTAAATATCAGGGAAATGCAAATCAAAACTACAATGCGATGCCACCTCACTCTTGCAAGAATGGCCATAATCAAAAAATTTAAAAATAACAGATGTTGGCATAGATGCAGTGAAAAGGGAACACTTTTACACTACTGGTGGCAATGTAAACTAGTACAACCACTACGGAAAACAGTATGGAGATTCCTTAAAGAACTAAAAGTAGATCTACCGTTTGATCCAGCAATCCCACTACTAGGTATTAACCCAGAAGAAAAGAAGTCATTATACGAAAAAGATACTTGCACACACGTTTGTAGCAGCACAATTCACAACTGCAAAAATATTGAAGCAGCTCAAATACCTATCAACTAATGAGCGGATAAAGAAAATGTGGTGTGTGTATGTATATCTACATATACATATATGTGCACATATACATATATGTATATGTATATATACATATATATACATATGTGTATATACATACACATACACAAACACATATATACATATATACACCATGGAATACTACTCAGCCATTAAAAAGAAATAATTACATTCACAGCAACCTGGATAAAACTGGAGACTATTATTCTAAGTGAAGTAACTCAAGAATGGAAAACCTAACATCGTATGTTCTCAGTCACATGTGGGAGCTAAGCTATGAGGATGTAAAGGCATAAGAATGATACACTGGACTATGGGGACTGGGGGAAAGGGTGGCGGGTAGCGAGGGATAAAAGACTACACACTGGGTACAGTGTACACTGCTCGGGTGATGGGTCCACCAAAATTTCAGAAATCACCACTAAAGTCTTTATTCATGTAATCAAACACCATCTGTTCCCCCAACACCTATTCAAATTAAAAAAATAATAAAAGAAAAACAATTTTTTCCATACAAAATGTGGCTTCCAGATCCTTAATTAAGTAGGAAAGTCACAGCCTTTTATGTTCCCTTTCTGTTAAATAACACAATAAACAAAAATACAAGTTCAATACCTTAATTAAAAAATACATAGGTTTCAACTTAACCTGATTATATTATTCTACAAAAATTTAACTTGAGAGCCAAGTTACTCTAATATGGTCAAAAGCTATCAGGTTTTCTGAAGTTAGTGAGACATCTAGTGGTAAATACAAAGTGGCTAGAGAACTTTCTGCATTTTAAAAAATTTCTCAGCCAGGCACAGCGGCGTACGCCTGTAATGCCAGCACTTTGGGAGGCTGAAGTGGGCGGATCACGAGGTCAGGAGATCGAGACCATCCTGGCTAACACGCTGAAACCCCATCTCTACTAAAAATACAAAAAATTAGCCGGGTGTGGTAGCACATGCCTGTATTCCCAGCTACTTGGGAGGCTGAGGCAGGAGAATCGCTTGAACATGGGAGGCGGAGGCTGCAGTGAGCCGAGATCGCGCCACTACACTCCAGCCTGGGTGTCAGAGACAGACTCTGTCTCAAGGGAAAAAAAAATTTTTTTCTCAATTCTCCATTATTTCTGAGGCATATAAAACAGCTAAAGCTCAAAAACCTCCTTACTACACAAATGCACTTGAAAAGCTGCAAATAATAATAAAATAACATTTTCAAGTAAAAAGTGTGTTACCTTCCAAAGAAAACAGCTTTATTTTCAATTGGGCCAAGAAAAAAAAAAAAATTTAGCCAACTCATCTTGGTTCTAAATGACTTCAGTTTGGCCCCCTATAAAATACCTTAACACATTACCTTACACAGAAATCTTTTTTTAAATGTTGCAGAAGAACAAATCTGACAGTAATGAAAACACTCCTTTTCATATAAAAAGCACACATAAAACAGATAACGAAGGCAGGGCACAGTGGCTCAAGCCTGTAATCCCAGCACTTTGGGAGGCCAAGGCAGCAGGATCACGAGGTCAGGAGTTTGAGACCAGCCTGGCCAACATGGTGAAACCCTGTCTCTATTAAAAATACAAAAATTACCTGGGTGTGGTGGCACATGCCTATAATCCCAGCTACTCAGGAGGCTGAGGCAGGAGACTTGCTTGAACCCAGGAGGCAGAGGTTGCAGTGAACCAAGATCACCACTGCACTCCAGCCTGGGGACGGAGCAAGACTCCATCAGAAAAACAAAAAAAACAAAAAAACAAAAAACAGATAATGAATAAATGGGTAAATACATGATAAAGTTAATGGTAGAATCTACATGGTGGATCTTTACTATAAAATTCTTTTATCTGTTGCTTTATGTTTGAAATTTTTCCTGCTAAAATTCTGGGGGAAAGGAGAAGTGACTTATTTTTAAAAGCCAATAAGCTTGAAAACAGTTCAAAAACATGAGTTAATAAAACTTTTCTCAATAAGGATAGCACCCAGTAAACAGTATTATCTCACATACAAATTACTCTACAAAAGACAACACATGGCAGTGTATTTTTTCCTGCAATGAAAAGTACATATCTATTTCATCACCCTATAGTCATACTTGGTATTAAAATTTGCTTTTCTCATTCAATACAATTTTAATTGAACCACAAGCAAAAATTTAACTATATTTTACTATTAATAAGTGCACTGATCAACAAACACACATTCATTTTTATTTAATTGAAGAATTTAGAAATTACTGTCTCTGAAATTAACGTGGGCCACCCTTAACAGGTCAAAAATCTCTGTAAGTATACATGTAAATCTACCACAGAATGGACCTGGTACCTTGGCCAGTGTGAACCTGGGAGGTAACTTCCATCCCTGGCTAACTCCCCTCTGAAGCCCTACTGTTCCTGTTTCCCTTTCCAGGCCATCAAGAGTCTCCCATTCTAAGTTTTAAAGATAATCACACTGTTTCCTCTAATCTTATCCCTAAAGCAAGTTCACACTCTTAGAATTTTTATCAATTTTTACTGCCTACACCAATGAAAAAGGGAAAAGATTTCCTTCTTTCTTTCACTTACAATTTAAGGACAAAGATCATATAAGGGGTAACAATCAGCTCTCTAAGGTTTATAAAACATTAAAATATGATTCCTCTAGATTTCCTAGGAAAAATTAGGTAAGGATATCTGGATATTTTATTAGAGAAGCTGTGTCCTGGGACTCTAGAGGAAGGAAATTTGAAAAGGAAAGCTGGGAGACAAAACTGAAGATTTTATCTTCAAAACCGGAGCAGTTGTCTTAGAGGCTACAGAAGCAGCTGTAACAGTGCTCCTCTCAGCTGGGTGCAGTGGCTCATGCCTATAATCCCAGCACTTTGGGAGGCCAAGGCAGGAGGATCACAAGGTCAGGAGTTCGAGACCAGCCTGACCAACATGGTGAAATCCCGTCTCTACTAGTAAATACAAAAATTAGCCAGGCGTGTTGGCGTGCACCTGTAATCCCAGCTACTCAGGAGGCTGAGGCAGGAGAATCGCTTGAACCCGAGAGGTAGAATTGGCAGTGAGCCGAGATCACACCACTGCACTCCAGCCTAGGTGACAGAGTGAGACTCCGTCTTAAAAAAAAAAAAAAAAAAAAAGTGCTCCTCTTACTTCCCTCCCTTTTTTCCTTGTGTAACCCTATGTGCCACTTTTCAGGCCCACTAGGACAAATCCTACCTTAGATCAACCTTATCGAAGGTTAAAAAAAAAAAAAAGTACACCTCAGTAGCAACAGGATGAGGTAGGAAGTGAGCAGCAACCTCAGAGATAACAGTGATTGGCGGCAACAGGGAGAGACGGGGAGTTCTGTGGCCACTGGGACCTTCTACTGTGACAAGCTTCTGGGGAGAAGGCACATGGTACATAAATTTAAACTGCTTATAATTTTCGTCCTATGTTCCAAATTATCCTATTTGCTTTCTTATGTAAGCAGAAAGATAACCATAAATATTTATAACTATATAGTTTTATAAGATGTTATTTTATAAACTTTAAGTTCTGCTCTAGAAAAACTCAAAATAATAAAATTTCAAGTGGAATGAAATTAAGTGTAATTTTAAATTATACTGGCCGGGCACAGTGGCTCACACCTGTAATCCCAGCACTTTGTGAGGCTGAGGTAGGAGGATCACTTGAGGCCAGGAGTTTGAGACCCGCCTGTGCAACACAGCAAGACCCTGTCTCTACAAAGAATAGAAAATAAATAAATAAATTAGCTAGGCGTGGTGAAGTGTGCCTGCAGTCCACCTACTCAGGAGGGTGAGGTAGGAGGATCCCTTGAGCCTAGGAGTTTGAGGCTGCAGTGAGCAATGACTATGCCACTGTACTACAGCCTGGGTGACAGGGCAAGATTCTGTCTCTAAAAAGAAATATATATATATATATATATATCTCATTTCTTTTAATCAAACCCCTAAAAATCATCTACTATCACATAAAATCAAACAGCACACATAGCCTGTGACTTGAATTTAAAAATTTAATGAATCGTCTCTATTCTAATTTCAAATATTTTACATACAAAGTGTTGTTGGCTGGAGAAGCTTTTTGTTTTGTTTTGTTTTTTTACTAAAAATTGTATCATTTTTAAGCAATAATTTAGAGGTACAACAGAATAAAGATTGTTAATATACATGCTGGGTACTTCCCAATCCCCTCTCACAAAACTTAGTACTAAATAAAGCCAGAAAAAAAAAAAATCACAACAGACTGGTAAATATAATGCACATATGGGAACCAAACATCTGCTTTGGAATCTGAGACGTAAGAGCATCTAGGATCAAGTGTGGCAGAGATTTCTTTCCTACACTCTGGAAATTCCAAGCAGGCTCAACGACTTTTCTACATTCCAATGAATCCTGAATGAATACAGTTTCCTATGAAATTTTCAAAAGGAAAAAAGTGTTCACAAAATAATCTCTTAAACCTTTCCTAGGATTCTAGTAGTATGCACACCTTCAATACACATTACACACATCTGCATCTACATACCTGCATATACACACATTCTCATAAATACATGGGAGAGGTTAAAAGGAAAGGGTTAAGGCTAAAAAGCACAAAACCTTCTAAAAAAAAATATGATGCCAAACGGCTCTGAACCAAAGCATTCATAATAAAATAACACTGACGATATTTCTGAATCGAGGAACCCCTAAACCAGAGAACTCTGAAAATCCTGTTCCCAAAGATCTACATACAATACACAAGATTTAAAGTTAATTTACTTACGGAAAAAATCCTTTTTCACCAGGTTTTTTGCACAGAGTACTGTAAAAAAAAAAAACAAAAAATACATGGGAAAAATTAAAATGTTAAAAGTGTACTGTTACATTTTAAAACACTGAAAACAGCAGTGAATAGTTAAACCCTAACTATAGCAAGGTATGAAACATGATCACAAACTTTCAAACTAGCAAACAAAAGACAGTTGAACCAGTGGTTGCAACTTTAGCAATGATCACCAGTAATAACTGAGGGCAAGAAAGTTTACAAATCTGATATTCTAATAATAAGATAGAAATTCAATTCCTATCTTCCATCAAGATCTATTCTCTGAGAAACTCAGTGGCAATGGGAAAAATAGTTCAAAGGAGATATGTAAAGTCAGGTTGCTATATCTATTTTAAGGATGAAATAATTGTATACTGAAGAGGAACATAAAGATAAAGCTTTCCTGATATAGATGATTTTTTTTTTTTAAATAACATTCTGTTCTCCATCTAAATGTCACAGAAACTTCATAGGATAAATCAAATTACCTTATCCTAAATAGTCAGTTAAATGACAAGATATGTCTACTATATCTTTAAAGAATTTTAAGTTAATATATTAAAACTAGATATCCCAAATCCACATTTTCCAAGTTACCATACATTAAATTACTTACATGGATGGATGCACAACCTTGTGAACATACTAAAAAATACTGAATTGCCCACTTTAAAAAGGATAAATTTTGGCCGGGTGCAGTGGCTCACACCTGTAATCCCAGCACTTTGGGAGGCTGAGGTGGGCGGATCACGAGGTCAGGAGTTCGAGACTAGCCTGGCCAATATGGTGACACCTCGTCTCTACTAAAAATACAAAAAATTAGCTGGGCGTGGTGGTGTGCGCCTGTAGTCCCAGCTACTCGGGAGACTGAGGCAGAAGAGTCACTTGAACCGGGAGGCGGAGGCTGCAGTGAGCCAAGGCTACACTGCACTCTAGCCTGGGCTACAGAGCAAGACTCTTTCTCAAAAAAAAAAAAAAAAAAGGAAAAAAAGGATAGATTTTATAGTATATGAGTTACATATCAATTTTAAAATTACTGCTTACAGGCTGGGCACGGTGGCTCATGTCTATAATCCCAGCAGTTTGGGAGGCCAAGGTGGGTGGATCGCTTGAGGTCAGGAGTTTGAGACCAGCCTGGTTAACATGGTGAAACTGTGTCTCTATTAAAAATACAAAAATTAGCTGGGTGTGGTGGCGCACGCTTGTAATCCCAGCTACTCAGGAGGCTGAGGTGCGAGAATCACTTGAACCTGGGAGGTGGAGGTTGCAGTGAGCCAAGATTGCACCACTGTACTCCAGCCTGGGCGACAGAGTAAGACTCTGTCTCAAATAAATAAATAAATAAATAAGCAAGCAAGCAAGCTTATAGAGTCATAAACTTAAAACTTCTTTAACTCAAACTTGATACAAGAGAAAGAAAAACACCAATTTTCATATATGTAAATTTTAGTTTATAAAATACCTATGAATGTAATGTTTGGTATTTCTATCCATTTCTACTAACAGTTTAAATGAATTACAGTTACTGGAAGTTTAGTGTATAAAAGCTCATTTGACATAAACTTGGGAATGAATCTAAATAAATATAACTAATCACTGTAAGGGTTCACACAAAAAAACCTTTTGAAGACAGATGTCATCAGTAAATAAATAAAATTATTAAGTAAGCACAAGACACTGATATACTAGGCAGAGTCCCTTAGGCCATGTCTTAGAGTTTTGTTCTTAAAAATATAAAAACTCAATTGATCATGAAAACTAGGGCCATAACTAAGAATAACAAATCACAAACTGGATTTAGAAGAACTCCTCCCAAACTTTTGTCATAATATAAATTGAATAGAATATTTAGGATCAATACACATGTAACACAAAAAAAATCTAAATTACAATCTTCCGTTTTAATGAGGTAATGATGATTTTTTTAAACAAACCACTATCCTATGATTCATGAAGTGAAATGATTTCACATCTGACTTCAGAGAAAGAGAAAACATGAGATCTCCTCCAACACACTGCCACTAAACCTGCATATTCCTTCTTTTTTTCCTTCCTTCCACTGACAATGTCTACTCTCCTAAGACTATCCTCTATCTCATATCCAAAACACCATTTTCTTGGGGATCTTCACAGCTGTTATACATATCCTCTATCTTGCCCCCTTTTCTAACTACTTTGTCAGCATTTAAACATACTCAAGTCTTACCCAAGCCTCCCTTCAGCCATCATCTACTTCTTCCCCCTCATAACGAAACTTCTTCAAAGAAAATAAGTGTGCAAAAATCACAAGCTTTCCTATACACCAATAACAGACAAAAAGAGCCAACTGCTACAGAGACAATAAAATACCTAGGAATACAACTTACAAGAGATGTGAAGGACCTCTTCAAGGAGAACTACAAACCACTGCTCAAGGAAATAAGAGAGGACACAAATAAATGGAAAAACATTCCATGCTCATGGATAGGAAGAATGAATATCATGAAAATGGCCATACTGCCCAAAGTAATTTATAGATTTAATGCTATCCCCATCAAGCTACCACTGACTCTCTTCACAGAATTCGGAAAAAACTACTTTAAATTTCATACGGAACCAAAAAAGAGCCCTCATAGCCAATACAATCCTAAGCAAAAAGAACAAAGCTGGAGGCATCACACCACCTGACTTCAAACTATACTACAAGGCTACAGTAACAAAAACAGCATGGTACTGGTACCAAAACAAATACATAGACCAATGGAACAGAACAGAGGCCTCAGAAATAACACCACACATCTACAACCATCTGATCTTTGACAAACCTGACAAAAACAAGCAATGGGGGAAAGATTCCCTACATAATAAATGGTGTTGGGAAAACTGGCTAGCCACATGCAGAAAACTGAAACTGGACTCCTTCCTTACACCTTATACAAAAATTAACTCAAGACGGATTAAAGACTTAAACGTTAAGACCTAAAATCATAAAAATCCTAGAAGAAAACCTAGGCAATACCATTCAGGACATAGGCATGGGCAAAGACTTCACGATTAAAACAAAAGCAATGGCAACGAAAGCCAAAATAGACAAATGGGATCTAACTAAACTAAAGAGCTTCTGCACAGCAAAAGAAACTCATCAAAGTGAACAGGCAACCTACAGAATGGGAGAAAAAAATTGCAATCCATCTGACGAAGGGCTAATATCCAAAATCTACAAAGAACTTAAATTAAAAAAAAAAAACAACCCAAACAACCCCATCAAAAAGTGGGCAAAGGATATGAACAGACACATCTCAAAAGAAGACATTCATGCAGCAAACAAATATGAGAAAAAGCTCATCATCACTGGTCATTAGAGAAATGCAAATCAAAACCACAATGAGATACCATCTCACGCCAGTGAGAATGACGATCATTAAAAAGTCAGGAAACAACAGATGCTGGAGAGGATGTGGAGAAACAGGAACGCTTTTACACTGTTGGTGAGAGTGTAAATTAGTTCAACCATTGTGGAAGACATCCTAGATTCCTCAAGGATCTAGGACCAGAAATACCATCTGACCCAGTAATTCCATTACTGGGTATATACCCAAAGGATTATAAATCATTCTACTATAAAGACATATGCACACGTATGTTTACTATGGCACTATTCACAATAGCAAAGACTTGGAACCAACCCAAATGTCTATCAATAATAGACTGGATAAAGAAAATGTGGCACATATACACCATGGAATACTAGGCAGCCATAAAAAAGGATGAGTTCAAGTCCTCTGCAGGGACATGGATGAGGCTGGAAACCATCATTCTCAGCAAACTCACACAAGAACAGAAAACCAAACACTGCATGTTCTCACTCATAAGTGGGAGTTGAACAATGAGAACACATGGACACAGGGAGGGGAACATCACACACTAGGGCCTCTTGGCGGGTAGGGGGTTAGGGGAGGGATAGCATTAGGAGAAATACCTAATGTAGATGACAGGTCGATGGGTACAGCAAACCACCATGGTACATGTATACCTATGTAACAAAACTGCACATTCTGCAGATGTACCCCAGAACTTAAAGTATAATTTTAAAATTTTTTAAAAAGATCTGCCTACACTTTTTGACTCTACTTCTTTACCTCCCACTAATGCCTTGATCCACTGCAATCTGGCTTCCTCCCTCACCACTGCCTCTGAACCGCTGCTATAAAGCCCGGGAGACCTAATTAACAAGTCCATACAATGGATATTTTTCCCTCTTTATGGCACTTGACCCCCTCATGGGCATTTGCCACTGTTGACTATTCCTTCTTCCAGAACGCCTCTCTTCCAGTTCTATTTAACACCACATTCACCTGGTTCTACACAGCATAAAACTCATTCTAAGTTCTCTTTGCCAGATCTTGCTATGCTAAAAACTTGAAGTTCTTCAGGGTTTTGCCCTAGGTTCTCTTATTTTACTCTGTAACCTGAGGATCATAGTGTCCATTTTTGTAAACCTTGCAATTATATGTAAACTATTACATATATGTTTATTTTCTGGGGAGAGAATCCACATTTTTCCTGGGAGAGAGTTCACAGCTTAACAGAATGACAGAACTCTTCCTCTCTCTCAAAAAATAAAATTCGAAGAGCCACCTTTCCATATATTCTCTCTGGTCTTTACCATTTACTCTATGGTTATCATGATACCTAAATTCATAAAACCCGATCCTTAGGTCTCTCCTGAACTCCAGGTCCACAAACCAAATATGCGTCCCCCCCAAAAAAATCATGTCTTCCCCGCAAACCTGCTCCTCCCTCCAGTTGACTTTCTTTCCAATAAATAGCCTTCCTTTCCACTCCACTACCCAAGTCAGAAATCTCCATAGCAACCTTCACTGTCTTCCCTCCCAAAAACCTGACAATTACAATTCTCAGCAATTCTACCCCGGAAATATCCTTCATCTGTCCACTTCTGTCTATTACCGATGCCAAGACCTTGGTCCACCGTCCACTATCTAGGTAATTACAACATTCCCCTGCCTCAAAACCTCACTTCCCTCCAGTTCTCCACGCTGGACCTGAAGTGATCTAAAAATCTTATTAAGTCTTTCCATCCACTTCCCCTTCTAAGATCCTTAAAACATTTCAAAGGTCTTCTGGCCCAAACTTATATTGCCTTCAATGCCCTTCAAGCCCTGGCTCCTGCTCACCTCTCTGACCTCATTTTCAACACCACAGCTCCCTTCCAGGCCCTCAAGTCTAAGATCCGGCCATACGAACCTTTACTTTCTCAAATGTATATCTCTCACCCACAGCCTTCCGTGCCATCCTCTCTGCCTGAAACATTCTTCCTAGGCTTCTTCACCTACTCATCTTCTGGTCTCAAAAGGGAAGGATGCCTTTTAGAACATGTTTCTCTCAAGTCTTCCCCACTTGTATTTTCACAGAAGCTCCTACTTACCATAAACACTTATCACATTTTATTGTTCTCGTTTAAGTTTGGAATGTTGTTTATCATTGTGGAGGTGATAAACTCCATACAGCACGAATCATGCCTGCCTCATCTCTTCATATCCCCTGCGCCAAACACACATTATCCCTGGCACTTGATAGGTACTCAATAAATATCTGTTGAATGAATGAAATAGACTCTAAAATAAATAATTTCATTGAAAAGAGGGCTTTTTATACTATATAACAATGGCCAATCCTCACATAATCGTAATTTTGATTTAAGAAATCTTATTTAGGGTAGATCACTTGAGGCAGGAATTTGAGACTTGGGCAACATGGCAAAATCCCATCTCTACTAAAAATACACACACACACACACACACACACACACCACACACAAATAGCCAGGTGTGGTGGCACACACATGTAGTCTCAGCTACTCAGGAGGCTGAGGCATGAGAATCACTTGAGCCTGGGAGGCAGAGGTTGCAGTGAGCTGAGATCACACCACTGCACTCCAGCCTGGGCAACAGAGTGAGACATTGTCCCCCTCCACCTTTCAAAAAAAATCTTATTTTTATCATTTCTCTTTACTTAAAACATACTTATCCGGTCATGTTTAACCAATTCTTAAAAAAAAAATCACAAAATGTATAACATTCAGTTTCAAAGAACAATTGAAAAATCAAAAGAACAAAGAACTTTAAAATCAGGTCCAAAGTTTATGAAGAGAAATTGCATTTTAGTAATCAAGAGATTAAGGAAAATAACATTAGCATTCTAGAAGAAACAAGATTAACTTAAAACAAAGAAATAATATCAGGATTGGTCAGACCACTATGCTTCATGCTGGATCTAAGCAGTTTCAGCAAGTTCTTGTCTAAATGACTTTCTGCCCTGGAAGCAAAAACTCTCATTTGTAACTTTTAAAAGGAAGACTGTGAAAACATGACCTAAGAACTGGTAATGTTATTTATCTGTAAAAATAAATTATTTTCACATCCTGGAGGCTTTACTGCACTGTTCTTGTTTCTTGGGAATGTACCTTGGGGACTAGAACCACAGCCCATTGCTCTTTTCATTCTCTGTTCTAATCACAGAAGATTGGTAAATGCTCAAAGAATCCATGAATTTCAATATGACAAACTCTTGATTATGTCACCACAGCAAATTCTCAACTAAGGAGGTATCAGAATCTCCTGGAAAATGTATATACAATATTATAATTTTATGTTAGAAGAAAATTAATCTCTCATCTTTTGTAATAGAAACTATGGAAAGTAGAGCTAAGACTAGGACTCATGGGACTAGGGAGGGGTGGCAGTGTGGGAGAAGTTTCATTTTTGTTTTCTAAATGTTTCTTAAAGAAAATAGGTAAAAATAATGTTGAGAAACACTGGGCAGGAAGGGAATAACAGGAGAGAAATCTTATTAGGTGGGTGAGGACAAAACAAAGGCTATGGGTACAGACTTTCCCCTAGACCAGCAGTCCCCAACCTTTTTGGCACCAGGGACTGGTTTCATGGAAGACAAGTTTTCCATGGACCAGTGTGGGGTGGCAAGGGAGTTCTGGGAATGATTCAATCTCATTACATTTATTGTGCACTTATTTCTATTATTACATCGTAATATATATAGAATAATTATACAACTCACCATAATGTAACATCAGTGGGAGCCCTGAGCTTGTTTTCCTGCAACTAGACAGTCCCATCTGGGAGTGAAGAAAGACAGTGACAGATCATCAGGCATTAGATTCTCATAAGGAGGGGCAACCTAGATCCCTCGCATGCGCAGTTCACAGCAGGGTTAACACTCCTATGAGAATCTATTGCCACTGCTGATCTGAGAGGAGGCAGAGCTCAGGTGGTAATACACGATGGGAAGTGGTTGTAAATACAGATGATGCTTCACTGGCTCACCTCCTGCTGTGTGGCCCATGGCCCAGGGTTGAGGGCCACTGTCCTAGACAGCTATCAGTATTTCAATATCTTTAATGTTTAGTAAGCTTATATATATGGAATTGAAATTATATAAAGAAAGGCACAAAAATCTGAAGTATTTGAATTAATTCAATTACTTTTTTTGAAATTCCTTCAAAGCATTTCTCATTCTTAAGTCTATATTCCCAGAACCTAGCTTGTTCTAGCGATTTGTATTCACTCCTTTTTCAGACAGATGGTTTGAAATGATTAGCAAAGATGATCAAAATAAGCTAACGTAAGTCATACTGGATAAAGCTTCTGTATTTCACATGGATGCAGGTGTGATCACCTTGAGATACTTAGGGAGAAGGGAATACTTCCACATCATTCACTACCTCATTCAACATTTCCTGAACACTCACTTTGTGCCAAGTGCTATGACAGTTTCTGCAGATACAAAGATAAATAAGACATGGTCCTTTGCTCTCAGAGCTCACAGGTCAGGTAAAATTCAAATACCATGTCATAAATGCCTTTCATTGTTGTATTCTCAAGATATGGTTTAAACTTCATGGAAATCTTGTATTTCATTTGAGGCAGCGATTAGAGAAAACCATTTGCAGAAGTACAGATGGCAATAAATACTACCATTTTCATTTAGGTCAATAATTTATTTTTCTGATACGAGAGGAGTTATCTATATGCAACAAACCAGGTAATAGTATCAGAGTAAATCACAGTTGTAGAAAGAGAATGCCATGCTTGTTCTTACTGAGTTGTATTCATAATGAATGGCTATCTATGCTTAATGTGAATAAAGCTCCCAACTACTTAGTATATCCTTGCCAAAAATTCCCCTTCCTCCTCCAGATTGGAGTTGCATTCCAATTACACTGCTGATTGGAATGAGACTGCTTGAAAGAAAGAAAAAAAAAAAATACTCAGACATCCCATCTTCCTTCACCCCACAAAAAGATTTTGTA
Organism: Trachypithecus francoisi; assembly: GCF_009764315.1. Taxonomy (NCBI): domain Eukaryota; kingdom Metazoa; phylum Chordata; class Mammalia; order Primates; family Cercopithecidae; genus Trachypithecus; species Trachypithecus francoisi. The sequence continues at coordinate 42,284,103 of NW_022681466.1, read as the reverse complement.
ATACTGTTTCTGCAACTCAAAAGTAGTGTAAATGCTTTTGAACACAGATTTCTCTGCATGTTCTTTAAACTTATGTTATCATTGTAAAATAAAACTGAAGTTCAGGATAACATTCCTATACAAATCCCAGCAGATGGCCCAGTGCTTCAGAAGTATCAACTGATGGACACCATTCCCTGACCCACTAGTGGCACATGACAGCAATTTACATCTTTCTGCTCTGAGAATCAGCCTCCAACTCAACCCCTAAACATGAGATGAAAATGAAATTTAAGTTCTACAGAAAACTTCTACACAATTTTTGTATGTGTTTTAGTTATTGTTGCTTGAAACAAGAGTATCACACAAAGATTCACATTCAAGGTGTTACTACAAAATGTTAAAATGAGCAAATGTATCACATATAATTCTATACACATAAAAATGATCAGTTAAGTAAATGATACCAAATAGCATGTTGAAACATTACACAGCCATTAAAGATCATGTAAACGTATTTATTGATGGATAAGAAAATATTTTCTTTTTCTTTTTCTTTTGACAGTCTCGCTCTATTGCCCAGGCTGGAGTGCAATGGCGCGATCTCAGCTCACTGCAATCTCCGCCTCCCAGGTTCAAGCGATTCTCGTGCCTCAGCCTCTTGAGTAGCTGGGATTACAGGCATGCGCCACCACACCCGGCTAATTGTTGTATTTTTAGTATAGACAGGGTTTCACCATGTTGGCCAGGGTGGTCTCAAATTCCTGACCTCAAGTGATCCACCTGCCTTGGCCTCCCAAAGTGCTGGGATTACAGGCATCAGCCACCACATCCAGCTTAGAAAATATTTTCTTAATATACTTTTAAGAGTAAAGTCCTTTTACATGTAGTACATTTAATAAAAATATGTTTTTAGGAAAGAATATAAACATATTGGATAACATTTATCAAATATTTACTATGTGCAAGTACACACCAACCACCCTGTGAAATAAGTAGTAGTACTACCGTCATTTTAGAGATGAGGAAACTAAGATTCAGGCATAGAGACTTATCAATGATTATGCTTTTAAGAGCTCGAGTTGGTTAGGCACGGTGGCTCACGCCTGTAATCCCAGCACTTTGGGAGGCTGAGGTGGGCTCATCATGAGGTCAGGAGTTTGAGACCAGCCTGGCCAACATAGTGAAACTCTGTCTCTTCTAAAAATACAAAAAATCAGCTGCGTATGGTGGCAGGTGCCTGTAGTCCCAGCTACTCAGGAGGCTGAGACAGAAAAATCACTTGAACCCGGGAGGCGGAAGTTGCAGTGAGCTGAGATCGTGCCACTGTACTCCAGCCCAGACAACAGTGTGAGACTCTGTCTCAAAAATAAAATAAAATAAAATAAAGAACTAGAGCTGAGATTCCAACTCAAGTAGATTAATTCTAGAACCCAAATTCAACTACCACATAGAGTGAAACATACTCTCTCAGGCTAGTACTTCATTTTAAAGAATCTTAACTCTAGGCTGGCACAGTAGCTCATGCCTATAATCTCAACAGTGTGGGAGGTCTAGGTGGGCTGACGGTTTGAGCCTAGGAGTTCAAGACCAGTCTCGGCAACATGGCAAAACCCCATCTCTACAAAAAAACAAAAAAAAAAAGAAAAAAAAATAGCCGGGCATGGTGGTATGTGCCTGTAGTCCCAGCTACTCAGGAGGTTAAGGTGGGAGAATCACCCGAGCCTGTGAGGCTGCAGTGAGCCATGTTGACACCACTGCACTCCAGCCTGGGCAACAGAGTGAGACCTTGTCTAAAAAAATAAAAATAAAAATAAAATCTTAGTCCAGGTAAAGCAATTATTGGTGACACAGGTTCACAAAATGGTTAATTGAAAACTAGGTTACAGAAGGGTGTTCTACAAAAGATTAAGAATTCTCCTCTTTCAATAGATATAGTAATTTACCTCAACAATCATATTAGCCCTGCTTTTAACTAAATATCTTGTCATTTAATCAAGGAATTTTAGGTAATTCATTTCATTCATGCTGCAAAACAAACTAGGCCCTTAAGTTTAACTTAAAATATTCAGTATCTGGCAAGTAGTTAAATCTAATTAGTATGTTTGATGATGTATTAAAAGATACAGGTTCTGATGTAATTATCCTTACTAAGAACAGTATCAGCATTTAAACATTTCAACAAGGCAAAATTGGTTCTCAGTTAGAAAATTTATTATATTTTATTTTTTTGAGATGATCTCACTCTGTCACTTAGGCTGGAATAGAGTGAAGCAAACATGGCTCACTGCAGACTCTAGTTAAATTTTCTGGGCTCAAGTGATCCTCCCACCTCAACCTCTGAGTAGCTGGGACTACAGACGCACACCACCATGCTTGCTAATGTCTAAAATTTTTTTGCGGAGATGGCGTCTTGCCATGGTGCCCAGGCTCAAGCAATCCACCTGCCTCAGTCTCCCAGACTGTTAGAATTACAGGCATGAGCCACCGTGCCTTGCTTCAGTTAACAAATTTAAAATGATCTTTCTAGTCCACTCATATCAAACAACTTTTAAGTAACTACTTAAAAATTTTTTTCAACAAAGATGAAGATTTTGGTAAAAAAGTTCTCACAAACATGCGTGCTTTTTAAATTAATAAAACAAGATGAGAGTATACAAAATAAGCTTTTTAGACACTGAGTGCAAGTTTATCAATAACAGATCTACTTTGATACAATAAATGCAGATTTTAAAGAAATCTAGTCAGAATTATAAATTTTATTCTAGTCACAATTATAATTTTTTTATTTATAGTGATCAGAGGTAATTTTAAAGTAAAGTTTAACTTAACAAACTTAATAATCAAGTCCTGGTGTAAGTTCACATGTTAAAAATAAAAAAGTGCTGGGTGCGGTGGCGTATGCCAATAATCCTAGCACTTTGGGAGGCTGAGGTGAGAGAATCACTTCAGCCCAAGAGTTAGAGACCAGTCTGGGCAATATAGTGAGACTATGCCTCTATAATAAATAAATAAATAAATAATTTAAAAGCTCAGCTAAAACCAAGCAGCACATTCAGTATGAGATAAAAGAAAAGCACTTGGTCTCAGTATCTGGTACATAGCAGGCACTCTGTGAAGGCTATTATTTTGAGAAACTATCTGAAAGGATCAGCTATATATCTTAAACCAGTATTTCTGTGAATTCTTTACTCCTATATGAGGATGAAAATACATAAAGTACCATTCTCCATTCAAAAATTCACCATGACTTAAAGACCTATGCTGTGTGCAGACCAAACATTATCCTGTCTGTTGCTGCTGGAGACTCAGTCACCACCTTCTCTACTGGACTCCTTCATTCAAACAGACCCACTCACAACTGATGGCTGTTCAAGAGATGAATATTGTATATTTAAATTAAACCACACAATTTACTTTCTTCATAAGGATGCTGAGAGAAGGAAACTTTATTGTAAAGTTCAAGTATATACTTGCAATGAAGCCTGAACATTATTTTATATGTAGAAAAAGATTTGTATCACTTTTTGGCCACCCCCAAGTTTCCCTCCTTTACCTTCTTTTTCTAGAGACACTCATAGAGGCAGTGTAATATAGTGTGTTAAGCTATAAGCACTATAAAAGAGTTAAATAATTAGGGTCAGAATGCATGAGTGTGAACCTGGTGCTATCCCTTATGAACTTGTGACCCTAAAAACTACTTAACTTCTCTTTGCTTCAGATACCTCATCTGTAAAAATGAGGACAGGAGGATACTAAGAGCCACCTCATAGTGCTGTTTTAAAGATTAAACAAATTGAAACACAGAGAACACAAGAATAGTACCTGGTACACAGCAAGTGCTCAATAAACAATTGGCTACTATTATTACTCAATTATAAAAATTCTAATAAAATTAACCCACCAGGTTGCAAACACATTAAAAAAGAATACGGCTGGGCATGGTGGCTCACGCCTGTAATACCAGCACTTTGGGAGGCCAAGGCGGGTGAATCATGAGGTTAGCAGATCGAGACCATCCTGACTAACATGGTGAAACCCCATCTCTAGTAAAAACACAAAAAATTAGCTGGGCGTGGTAGTGGGCACCTGTAGTCCCAGCTACTCGGAAGGCTGAGGCAGGAGAATCGCCTGAACCCAGCAGGCAGAAGTTGCAGTGAGCTGAGATCATGCCACTGCACTCCAGCCTGGGTAACACAGTGAGACTCCATCTCAAAAAAAAAAAAAAGGAAGAATATAATTTGGCAAGACGTTTGCCTTAACCAAAACAAATATCATAGATCAGGTGGCTTAAACAGCAAACATTTGTTTCTCACAAATCAATGGAGGCTAAGTCCAAGATCAAGGTACCAGCAGAGTCAATGTCTGGTGAGGGCCCTCTTCCTGGTTTGCATACTCCCACCTTCTCCCTGTATGCTTGCATGACCCCCATCATCGCTCCCATGTCTCTTGTTATAGAGGCACTAATCCTATTCATGAAGGCTCCACCCTCATGACCTCATTACCTCCCGAATGCCTCACCTTCAAATACCATCACATTGGGGGTTAGGCTTCAACATATGAATATTGGGGGACACATTCCATTCATAGCAAGGCTTATGTAACTAGCAAGCTTTCAGTAAATGCTGTTAAATGAGTCCCAATCTGTTTCTCTAGCCTCACTCCTTTCCCAAGCTCCAAACCCACATACCCGTTTAGATTCCTCACCAGCACTTCAAATTACATTTATTCAAAATGGAATTCATCAACTTCCCTAGAGAACCTGCTCTTCTTCCTTTTGACCTCCCTAGTGTTGTGAACTGCACCACGTTTCCAATCATTCAGAAAGCAATGTCTTTATCTCTCTTCCTCTCTCTGACTACCTCACATATCTAAAGCAGTTGCCAGATCATATCAGGTTGTCACATACCTCTGCTTATCTCCATTTCCAGTGTTCACATTTAAATAATACATCTAGACTACTTTACAATGTGTCAAAAACTTCTACACAGATTATTTTCTTTAATCCCTAAAGCTTGTGAGTTATCTAACATCCACAGAAAAACTGTAAGTGAATGTTGTGGCTCACCCCTAAGCACCACCTAGGAAGTGAGTTTAGGCATTATGAATTCAGGCTCCATCCTATTTTTCTATAAATCCTTCACTCAGACAGTGCCAATGATTCCTGTTTTCTCACTCATTAACCCCTAGACTGACAAGCTCATCCTCTTCCCTCAAATAAGTCCAGGACTTTTCTGCCTTTGCCTTTATTCATAATGTTCTTCCCACCTTAAATGCTATTATCCCAACCACTGGCCCTTAAAATCTTATCCATTCATCAAATGTCTGTGAAGCCTTTTCTGACTCTCTTTTTGAGTCTGATTTTGATCTCTTCCTTCCCGTGAACCTCCAACAACACTTGGATTCTACTTGTTTTATTATAGTGCTTTCTCATTTTGCTTGTTATTCATGTGATGTCTTGCCTCTGTCCCATTAAGCTATAAAGCTCTCCTACAGTTTATTATATAATATCTTAAATATAATATGCAAATACTTGTTGAATCAAAGAAAATTCTCAGAAAACCACTGATGAGTTATAAGGATAAGCAAACTAAAAGGTAAAGGATACATGCAGCTCACTCCTTGCTTCCCCTAACCTAGTAAGTCTTTATGTTCAAATCAGGATGGCTTCCTTAACTATTCATAAGTACTCTGCTTATCCATTCCTTAGCGCCCAACTACTCACGTAATAACAGATCTCACTGAGCCTTCTCTCTCATTCACAATAGAAAAGTACATTGTCCCACAATATTCTAAAATTATATTTGCCTTGTTTCTGCAACAGTGTAAACAAAGATAAGCTTCCACATCTTCTGCATTCTTCCAGACTCTAAAACTGTAGTCACTCAAATACCTGACGATCTACTAAGAGAACAGAGCAAGGTATTTAGCAAAGGTATTTAGCTTTCCAAATAGGCTCAATTTGAAAACACAGGCCACAAACACAAATAGGAAAGAAAACTGCAACTATAAAAAGCACTGTAGGCCGGGAGCGGTGACTCACGCCTGTAATTCCAGCACTTTGGGAGGCTGAGGTGGGTGGATCACCTGAGGTTAGGAGTTCGAGACCAGTCTGGCCAACATGGGAAAACCCTCTCTCTACTAAAAATACAAAAATTAGCCAGGTGTGGTGGCATGCACCTGTAGTCCCAGCTACTTGAGAGGTTGAGGCAGGAGAACTGCTTAAATCTGGGAGTTAGAGGTTACAGTAAGCCGAGATCACACCACTGCACTCCAGCGTGGGTGAGACAGTGAGACTCCACCTTAAAAAATAATAATAGGCTGGGCGTGGTGGCTCATGCCTGTAATCCCAGCACTTTGGGAGGCCGAGGTGGGTGGATCACAAGGTCAAGAGTTCAAGACCAGTCTGGCCAACATGGTGAAATCCCGTCTCTACTAAAAATACAAAAATTAGCTGGGCATGGTGGTGTGTGCCTGTAATCCCAGCTACTCGGATGGCTGAGGCAGAAGAATTGCTTGAACCGGGACATAGGAGGCAGAGGTAGCAGTGAGCAAGATCGCGCCACTACACTCCAGCCTGGGCTACAGAGCGAGACTCTCAAAAAAATACATAAATAAATAAAATAATAATAATAAAAGGCACTGTAGTGAGCCATCATTACACCACTGCACTCCAGCCTGGGTGGCAGAGTGAGACCCTGTCCCCAAAATAAGTGATAAATAAAATATTATAACAAATTTTAAAAAATAAAAAGCACTGTAATATATAAGAATACTTCTATATAACTACATATTTTTGAAATAATTCCTGGGTTAATATGGAATTCATAAATGTAATAAACTTTTTATTTTAGAATAGTTTCAGATTTACAGAAAAGTTACGAAGTTAGTACAGTGTTCCCATATATCCAAACTCATTTATCCTATTATGAACATCTAGCATTAATATGGGACATTGTCACAATTAATGAACGAATACATTCTTATACATTATACATTAATATTATACATTATTAATTAAAATTGATGTTTTATTCAGATTTCCTTACTTTTTACATACTGTAGAACACCGTAATACATTTAGTAACATCTTCTAAGGCTCCTTGTGGCTGTAACAGTTTCTCTGGCTTTCTTACTGTTTCTCAGACTTGTTATTTATGGCTTTGATGGTTTTGAGGAATAACATTGGTAAGGTATTTTGTGGAATGCCCCTCAACTGGGATTTGTCTAACTTCTTATGATTAGACGGGGTTTAGGAGTTGTTGGGAGGAAGACCACAAAGGTAAAGGTACCATTCTCATAACATCATATCAAGGGTACATACTATCAACATGATTTATCGCTGTTGATATTAACCTTGACCTAGCTAAAGTAGTGTTTGTCAAGTTTTTCCACTGTAAAATTCCTCTTTTTTCCCCCTTTCTATACTGTACTCTTTGGAAGGAAGTCACTATGCAAAACCCACACGTAAGGACTAGAGTGTTATACTATACCTCCTTAAGAGTGGGATAACTACATAAGTTGTTTGGACTTATTCTGCATGGGAGATTTGTCTATTCTCTATCTAATAATTTATATCAGTATGGACTCATAAATATTTGTTTTGTACTTTGGGTTAAAATCCAATACTACTTTATTTTATTGCTCACATTTTTCCTGTTTTGGCCACTGGGAGCTCTTTCAATTGGTTCGTGTGCTCCTTTGACATACTTCCATCACTTAGGGGAAAGGGACAGCTCTAACTTTCTAATATTGGAAAATGCTCTAGGATCATTTAAGTTCCCTACCCTGGCCTCAGAATTAGTCATTTCTCCAAGCAACCCTAGGAATTACCAAATTTAAACATCCATAAAGACCCAAAATTTTCAAATATAAACAGTTAAGCCAGTGAACCCTTCAGTTCCTAAGGTCTTCCTTCACTAGATCATTATGTTCCATGACACCAAGAATATAACTTTGATCTCCACTGTATCCCCAGAGTCTAGAAAAAAATGCACAGTAGGCATTCAATAACTACTGCAAACACTGAAACTATGAGACTTCAGAAGGTGGCTCCAGATTGAGTCATAACATAACTCACCATTCCAATGGAATCTGCCTAGATTTCTCATGTTTAGACTCCTGTTCTAACACCACTATGTCTAATTCACTGCATTGTTTTACAGTAAACAAAAAGTTTCCTTTTTCCACTGCTCCTCCCTTTTACTCTATTGCAAGCCAGAAGTTTTAAGTATTCCCCAGTAAAATTTCCAGTGCAAAGGAATATATATCACATTTCCTAGGTTCTTTCTATAATGGCATATTGCCATTTACATCATCCTTTTCCGAGTTCTATTGAAATCACCATTTTTAACTTGCTATGAAGAGTTTAAATGAAAGGCATAATGCCAAATCCTTATCAACATTAGCAGCAGAGGAAAAATTACTGACAAAAATCTACTGATACCAAATTGGACATAACGCCCTCAAAACACCTAGTTAGTATGTATATAAAACAAAGCATCTAAAATCTACCAAAATCCTTGACAAATCTATATGTAGATAGGAAAAAGCTTAAGTTAAACATAAATTGTCTTGTCTCTATATATTTGATAATGTGAAGACATGGTTCCCTCCATAGTTTATCCACATATATGCAAAATAAACTAAAATTATAACGGGGTGGTTCTACTAAACAACTTTATGATACAATATTCACTAATTTGTGATGGCTTGTTTTTCAGAGAAAGTTACCACATGCAAAAAGAAAGCTACAACAAATGACTCACTACTGACTAAAAAGCAAGTCTGATAATCCTACAATAGAGTTCTACTTCAATCTTAATAGGATATCAAAATGCTATAAATTATACTGCCTTAGGTGAGGCGCAGAGGCCAATGCCTGTAATCCCAGCACTTTGGGAAGCTGAGGCGGGAGGACTGCTTGAGCCCAGGAGTTCAAGACCAGCCTGGGTAACATGGTGAGATCTCATCTGTACAAAAAAAAAAATTTTTTTTTTTTTTTTGAGATGGAGTCTTGCTCTGTCATCCAAACTGGAGTGGAGCAGCGCAATCTCAGCTCACTGCAGCCTCCAGCCCCCAGGTCCCAGCCATTCTCCTGCCTCAGCCTCCCAAGTAGCTGGGATTATAGGCGCATGCCACCACACCAGGCCTCTACAAAAAAATAAAAAATAAAAACTAGCAAGGTTTGGTGGCAAATGCCTTAGTCCTAGCTACTCAAGAGGCTGAGGCTGGAGGACTGTTTGAGCCCAGGAGTTCAAGACCAGCCTGGGTAACATGGTGAGATCTCATCTCTACAAAAAACTTCCTAAATTAGCAAGGTATGGTGGCAAATGCCTGTAGTCCCAGGCACTCAGGACGCTGAGGTGGGAGGATCGTTTGAACACAGGAGGTTAAGGCTGCAGTGAGCTGTGTGTTCGTGCCACTGCACTCCAGCCAGGGCAAGACAAGAAAGAAAGAAAAGGAAAGGAAAGGAAGAAAGAAAATAATAATTGCCTCAATAAAATAGCGTTTATAGAGAGTATAAGTTATCTGTGGCCACATTTGTAGCATGTGATCCTGACCCACTGGTCACTGCTAATTGGATAATAAGCAGCTGCCACATCCAGTATGAGCCAGTCAGATCCTCTCTCTTGGGAAACTAGCATTGACAGCCAGTGCCTCTACACAGAAGGAAGCATAAGCATTTAGAAAGAGGATGGTTCTCCTGACTCTAGGGGGCCACTGGTAATAATCTCAGTTTCTGAGGCTTTCCAGTTTCTGGATCCTGTCTCTCCAAAGCCAGGCCACACACCTTCCCCTTTGGGCACCAAAACTATATCCTCCCAATAATTCCTCTTTTTGCTTAAGTTAGTCTGAATGGGTCGCTTTCCTGTTACTTGCAACCAAAAATGTCTGAAGATAAAGGGAATCCACAGTGCTTACCAAAGCACTGTCATACGCCAAAAAGCACACTTAAGCAAAAATTCAAATGTGTTAAATCCCCAAATCATTAACATTTTACAAGTTAAAATGTTTTCAAATGTTAGTCCTAATCTTAAATATTAACAAAAATGACGTGTTCAAAACATTGCTATGCAGAGAAGAACACATGAACATGCTTCTAATATACAATTTTGTATTCAACAGAGATCTCTGTTTTATGACACCAGCAAATTACCACAGTGTAAATTATGGGCCCACATATGTAAAACTGGTATTGGTTGGTGTATATCTACTGTAGCACCTTAAAGTCATGGTTCTCAGGGTTCTCAAACTTTAGCATGTATCCTATCTCTTCCTAGAGGGCCTGTTAAAACACACTGCTGAGTCCTAACTCAAGAGTTCCTAATTCAGTAGGTCTAGAGGGGGGCCCCATGATTAAATTCCCAGTGATGCCAATGCTGCTGGTCTCAGCACTAGACTTTGAAAACCACAGCCTTAAATAATGGCTGTTTACTTTTAGGGGGATGAGATGGTGATGGTAAAGCGCTCCTTTGAAAATCTAAGAAAAACTATGTACTTACACAACACACACACTTTAAAGGGTTTACAGAAACTCAAAAGCTCATCCACATACGCTTCCAAATTCATATACATGTCTAATAAATACTATGGCAAAATTAGACCAAGGATAGTTTGTAAATTATGTAAATTAGTGGCCACCTTGGGGAACTTGCAATTTCAACGAGGGCTTACACCCCCACAATGCCTTAGAACCAAAGGAGGTAAAACCCCCAAAGCAATAGTCTACATTCATGAACTCTCACACTAAGACAACTAATGGCTCAATAACTCAAAATTAACTTCCTTGAAGAATTCCCTAGCAAGAGGTAAAGAAAGGGCAGCTCTTTCTCTGTGACTTCCTGCCTTGAAAGCTCAGCCTTTATCTTATCTGCTAGAATCCCAGTGTACTGACTCTTCAGATGAAGACCTCACACTACTCTCACAATTGATCATCACAAGGCTCCCTCACATCTTCCTGCCTTAGATATCATGGTCCTATCTCCTCCCCTGTTACTGAGCACCCATGCAGTATGAGACAGACAACCCCACAATTTCCATTAAGGACTTACCCCCACCCTTCAAAAGAAAGCCAGGCTGCTGTTTTTAAACTCTAGCCTCAGGCAAAATCCCTACGCCCACTAAAAAGACCAAAAGTTTTCTGAGGAGTTTAGAAAACTTTTACATATCTAATACTCCCATGCCCACCAGAACCTCACAAACTTACAGACTACTAGTTTCCCTAAGAAGGTCAAAGATGGTTCCAAAAAACAGGTTGGAACCCTAATGCAGATCAGGTATCACTAATCAGAGGGAAGTTTAAGAAAAGTGTCTGTACACCTATAATCCCAGCACTTTGGGAGGTCAGGGTGGGAGGATCCCTTGAGCCCAGGAGTTTGAGACCAGCTTGAACAACATAGTGAGACCCTGTCTCTATAAAAAAAAAATTTTTTTTTAATTAGCCAGGCGTGGTGGTGTGTGTCTGTAGTCCGATCTACTGGAAGGCTAAGGCAAAAGGACAGCTTGAGCCCAGAAGTTTGAGGCTGCAGTGAGCTGCGATCACACCACTGCACTCCACCCTGGCAACAGACAGACCCTGTCTCTAAAACAAAACAAGTAAAAGGAAAAGTATCTGCTTCACACCATCCCCGAAGTCTTTCTTACCAAAGTAGATTACACCAAAATTCTAAATTGCAAGCAAAGTCATTTGTAATCAGAAGATTTTAGAAACTTTAGGCAATATTTTTATAGACCTAGAGGCAGACCTAAATGGCCTTTTCAGCCTCCTTTAATGGATTAAAACCAGAAATAGATTAGTGGGAAGAATGTCAGTGGATTGGCAAATAGATTATTTACATGAATTACAACAGAATATTGTACGAGAACTCTAAACAAATTTTTAAAAAATCATATGTCTCTTCAAATTAAACAATTCATTCAAAGTCTTAACAATACCTCCTATGACTGGTAGAGAAAAGAACTGTCCTGGGGGGATGTGGAATCCATAAATCATTCAGGTACTAGAAAAGTAACCATCCTTTAAGAACTAAGAAAGGAGGCCAGGAGCTGTGGCTCACGCCTGTAATCCCAGTACTTTAGGAGGTCAAGGTGGCAGATCACGAGGTCAGGAGTTCAAGACCAGCCTGGTCAACAAAGTGAAACCCCATCTCTACTAAAAATACAAAAATTAGCCGGGCATGGTTGGGTGCACTCCTGTAGTCCCAGCTACTTGGGAGGCTGAGGCAGAAGAATCATTTGAACCCGAGAGGCACAGGTTGTGGTGAGCTAGGATCACACCACTGCACTCCAGCCTGGGCAACAGAGCAAGACTCCGTCTCAGAAAAAAAGTTAATACAAATTAAGCGGTTAGCAAAAATCCTAGAAGATATTTATTTATAAGAGGCATTTGATTTTTAAAAATCTTCATGCCCTCATCAAGTAAAAAAAACCACTTCATTTGAGAGATTACCAGCTAACTGGGAATTTCTAAAAATATAAGGTCCTACTCAAATTAAATGCTACAAAAGAAAAAGAGCCTGTTACTCTACAAGTGTGCAGAGAGCTAACTGGCCAAAACACAAGAAAGTAGTTCCTGCCATCACATCCAAACTGGTGCAACAGGTTAGGGGTAAGCAGTAAGGCAGAACTATAATATTGTGAAACCTAAAATTTAAAGGCTCTACTGGGGACAACTACTGAGAGCAAGGGGACAAATGACAGTCCATCCAGAGTTGAAACAAATTTAGCAGAAAAAGATTTTAAAACTATCCTTAGAAAATTATAAGAACTTTGCCTCTCAGAATTTGCCTCTCATTAGTTGAACTGATAAGGATAAGAACAAGTTGCTACATAAACTTCTTGAAGGCTCCAACTAAGCACTGTCTTTTATATGACTGGGGAGTACTATATGACTGGGGAGACCTTTTTTTTTTTTTGAGACGGAGTCTTGCTCTGTCGCCCGGGCTGGAGTGCAGTGGCCGGATCTCAGCTCACTGCAACCTCCGCCTCCCGGGTTCACGCCATTCTCCTGCCTCAGCCTCCCGAGTAGCTGGGACTACAGGCGCCCGCCACCTCGCCTGGCTAGTTTTTTGTATTTTTAGTAGAGACGGGGTTTCACCGTGTTAGCCAGGATGGTCTCGATCTCCTGACCTCGTGATCCGCCCATCTCGGCCTCCCAAAGTGCTGGGATTACAGGCTTGAGCCACCGCACCCGGCCAACTGGGGAGAACCTAAAACATATCCTTGAAGGCCCTACTTTCAACCAGCACTCAATTATCTCTAAGGAGTCCTTAAAAAGCAACTGTTAGTCAAATGCAGTGGTGAGGTCAAGTCAGAAAAGTCTCCGTTTCATCAGTTAGAGCACTGGTATCCTCCCTAAGAGCAGCTTCATAAGAGTACTGTGCAAAGGCTGGGTTAGTGCACAAATGAAAGGTGAAGGCCATGTGGAGTGGCTCATGCTGTAATCCCAGCACTCTGGGAGACCAACGCAGGAGGATCACTTGAGCCCAGGAGTTCAAGACCAGCCTGGGCAACATGGCAAGACCCCATCTCTACAAAAAATTTAAAATTAGCCAGTGGCTCATGCCTGTAGCTCCAGGTACTTGGGTCAAAAAAAAGGGAGGGAGAGCCGGGGGTGGGAGGGTGGAGAGGGGTAAGGGGCAGTGGAGGTGAGGGGAGAGGGGGAGAGGGAGGGAGGGAGGGAGGAGAGAGAGGGAGAGAGGGAGAGAGAGGGAGAGAGAGGGAGAGAGAGAGAGAGAGAGAGAGAGAGAGAGAGAGAGAGAGAGGAAAACAAGGATACACGAGAGTAGGCTACTCTTTGTAAAAGTCAGACCTGAAATGAAGAAATGCAGCGGTTAAAGAAAATGGGCTAAGGAAGGCCTTTAAAGATGAGAGACGCGTGTGGATATTTAAATTCTGAAAGAAGATAAAAAGAGTACTTAATAGGACAAAGTTCCAGAGTCCACAGAGGAAAATGAACTAACCTTCACAGATGAGGAACACACCTTGGCTGGTCATCTTTGAAAACCAGCCCAGCTCCTAAAATCTCCTCTCTTAGAACACAAAATGCACTTAGACACGCCCTCCCAAAAAACAAAACACCATGAAACAAACAAAAACCAGAAATTTGACATGACCCTAATTCCACCTCTGCCCTCATTTTCACACTTTTTATTGGATTTTAAGAAATATTTACACAATAATTAATATTCATTAAGCGTTTACTACTTCTCAGACATGGTGCTTATGCACATTATATAGATTAGCTCATTAAATACCAGAGAGGATCAGCAACATAGGGTCAGCAAAGCTGCACATGGCTATCATATCTGCCTCTCAACATCTATTAACCACCCATCACCCTAGTATTATTCTAAAGACTGTCTTTTTTCTGTGTTGGGGGGTGGCAGGACAGAGGCTCACTCACCCAGGCTGGAGTACAATGTTGCGATCTCGGCTCACTGCAACCTCTGCCTCCCAGGTTCAAGCGATTCTCCTGCCTCAGTCTCCCAAGTAGCTGGGATTACAGACGCCCACCACCACGTCCAGCTAATTTTCATATTTTTAGCAGAGACGGGGTTTCACTATGTTGACCAGGTTGGTCTCGAACCCCTGAACTCAAATGATCTGCCCACCTCGGCCTCCCAAAGTGCTGGAATTACAGGCATAAGCCACTGCCTCTCTTTTAAAAGGGGTGGGTGGGAGGAAGCAAAGCTAAATTTTAATCTCCAGAAGTTTTGACTTGGCACATCAATCACCAATTTATCCATTAGCTCAGATGTCCAAAGTTAGACTGGCCAAAGTGTCGTGCAATCCACACCACATGGTTAATAACTGACCATGCCCCTACATACTCCTAATATCAACCCTCCCAGGAAATGTGTGCCGATTAAACCAAATCCATTTCCAATTGACTTATACTCAGGGCAGCTGTGGGAAAGAGAGATTGGAGGGGGGACTTCTCTTAATTGAAAACACATACTCAGCCTATCTGACCTAAAACTTGGTCTTAAAGGAAGTTACAAATGCTTCTTATATCCTTTTTTCAGCTGAAGGGGAAAATGAGACAAGTAACCACTAGGGGGAAAAAAAAACTTGTTCAAAGGCCTCCAGACTTCTGTCAAGAGACCTAAACAATTTAGGAAGACCGTGTAACACAGAGCTTAGAGACAGGAATAAAACACATCTGGCTTCAAATTCCAGCTTCCCACACTTAAGAGAAAGGCTGTGAGCCCTTGGACAAATGATTTAACCTCTCTGAGATCAGTGTTTTCTGATGACAATATAATATCTGTACTCGCCTACTTCAGGATATTATTTTGAAGATTAAGTGAGATGACTTAGGTAAAGAGTTTCTTAAAACTTTGCAAACAGGGATACACAGTATTTATTGTTACAACAGAAGGTAGAGGCCGGTTGTGGTGGCTCAAGTCTGTAATCCCAGCACTTTGGGATGCCAAGGCAGGCAGATAGCTTGAGCCCAGAAGTTTGAGACCAACCTGGGCAGACCCTGTCTCTACAAAAACATAGAAATTAGCCAGGCATGGTGGCACGCACCTGTAGTCCCAGCTACTTGGGAGGCTGAAGTGGGAGGATGGCTTGAGCCCAGGAGGCTGAGGCTGCAGGGAGCCATGATCATATCACTGTACTCCATCCTGGGTGACAAAGCAAGACCCTGTTTCAAAAACAAAACAAAACAAAAAAACAGATTCCTCTATATATAAAAACCTATAGATTCCTCTATATCCAGGTACTGGAAGTCAATCAGGGTCCCTCAAAATCAAGTAGAGGAAAGAACAACTTCAAAGAGAAAGCAAAGTATAAAAACAAAAACAGAGAAAGAACACTCCCTTTCCACTAAACCCTCCCTACCCACCCCAGTATCATTCCATCCCAGGTGAAAATGTTTATTAGCTGGGTAAAAATAAATATTTACATAAATTCCTTTACCATATATTTACAATACAATATAGTAAGAATAACCATTAAATGTGTCATATTCACTTGGTTGCAAGTTTAAACTCCAGGATTCAACTAGCATCACTGGTTTGTTTTTCACATAACATGAATTATCTTACAACTTCAGTTGATTAGAGGCACTAGAGACTCAGTAAAATTCTGGTCCCTACAATTCTGAGCCTTCAATAATATGCTGAAAACACCAAACAACTTTCAATTCTAAACTTTATTTAGAGGTAACTTATAAACACAGGCAACCACCATGAGATTAGCCTCCCACCCCCCCAAAAAAAATGTTGTGAAGAGTTTTATACTCTCCATACGAAGTTACTGTAAAAACATAAAATTTAAATAGGCCGGGTGTGGTGGCTCATGCCTGTAATCCCAGTACTTTGGGAAGCCGAGGTGGGCAGATCACCTGAGGTCAGGAGCTTGAGACCAGCCTGGCCAACGTGGCGAAATCCTGTCTCTACTAAAAATAAAAAAAATTCGCCAGGTGTGGTGGTGCATGCCTGTAATCCCAGCTACTTGGGAGGCTAAGGCACGAAAATCACTTGAACCTGGAAGCTGGAGGTTGCAGTGAGCTGAGATCCCACCACTGCACTCCAGCCTGGGTGACAGTGAGACTCTTGTCTCAAAACAAAAAAAAGAATAACCGGCTGCAAGCGTTCTGGGAGCTAAGTAATACAAGAGGGCTGAGAGCTTCACCATTTAAAGATGTAGCCAATCCCCTCATTTTCAGGTGGGCATTTCTTTACCACCTTCCACAGCACCAGGTATTCCTGGGTCTGCAGGCAGTCTGGCTTTCTCCACAAGATAAATCTTTGACTTTTTGTGAGGTTGGAGAAGAATACTCATCTGCCTTCCTAGGACGAGGTATGTATAGAACTTTCCACTGACTTTAAACCATTTCCTGCTTTCAGCTTCATATCTTGCTTGCACCCTCAGAGATATCTAGCACCTTCAATTCCTGAGTCTTTCTAGAGATATGTGATATGAACTGGCTAGAATCATGCAAGGAATTGGTATCCGCCTCTGCAAATATTTTATATTCCACTTTTTCAGCTAATGAATCTACTCCAACTACCTGCCATTTCCCTGAAGTTTTTTTACACCACTTATTTGCTGTCTCCTGTTCTTTCTGCTCTTATAAATTTATGCTGTTTTTATTCCCTTACCCACTGTGAACGAGGCTTGGGGACAGCAGAAATAAACATGTTTGTTCAAGTCAAGCTTAAATTTTCATGCTTAAAAAGAAGACACAGTCCTTGAATGATTTTTATCTGATGCTAATATATATCCTAGGTGCATTCAGATTTCATGAAGCCTGGAGTTTACAGAGTCTGGGGGCTCCACTTTAAGAGCACAGAATTGGATACTGACAGCCAATATTCAATTTAGAATGAGAAAATAAAATCATAAATTTTAACAAACTGCCAAAAGCTACAAACGTCATAACCTAATAATAATAATATTTGTTATGACAAGTTTTTTTCCAATTTGTTTCCAGATAAAAGTCACATAAGGCCAGGCATGGTGGCTCACACCTGTAATCTCAGCACTCTGGGACGCCAGGGTGAGTGGATCGCTTGAGGCCAGAAGTCCAAGACCCACCGGGCCAACATGGTGAAATTCCCTCTCTATTAAAAATACAAAAATTAGCCAGGCGTGGTGGTGCACAGCTGTAATCCCAGGTATTAGGGAGGCTGAGGCACAAGAATCATTTGAACCAGGAAGGCGGAGGTTGCGGTGAGCCGAGCTCACACCACTGCACTCTGGCCTGGGCGACAGAGTGAGACTAGGTCTCAAAATAAATAAATAAAAAATAAAAGTCACATAACAGGAAAATCACTTTAAACTGTATAATTCAATAATTTTTAGCATAGTCACAGTGCTGTACAACCATCACCAATATCTAATTCCAGAACATTTCCATCACCCCAAAACAACCCCCATACCACCTGTTAGCAGTCACTCCCCATCTTCCCTTCCCGGTCTCCTAGCAACCCGAAAATCTACCTTTTGTCCCTCTGTGGATTTGCAGAGTGGAATTATACAATATGGCTTTTTGTGTCTGGCTTCTTTCAATCAACCTAATTTTTTGAGCTCATCCATACTATAGCATAGATCATCAGTGCTTTATTCCCTTTTATGGCTGAACAATATTCCACTATATAGATATGCCATATTTTGTTTATCCATTCAGTTGACAGACATCTGAGTTGTTCCCACCCAACTATTTCGGCTGTTATGAATAATGCTACTATGTACAAGATTTTTTGTGAACATATATTTTCAGTTCTCTTATGTATATACCTAGGAATGGAACTGCCAAGTCACACAGTAACTATGTTTAACTTTTTGAAAAACTGCCAAACTGTTTAGCAGAGCGGTTGAACTACTTTACATTCCCACCAACAACATATGAGGGTTCCAATTTCTCCACATCCTTGCTAACATTTGTCATCTTCCCATTATTACAGCCCTTCTAGTGGGCGTGAAGTAGTATCCCATTGTGGTTTTCATTTTCATTTCCCCAGTGATTCACGATATTGGGCATCTTTTCATGAGCTTTTTGGCCATGCATATATCTTCTCTGGAGAACTGTCTATTCAAACTCTTTGCCCTTTTTTTTGAGATGAGGTCTCATTATGCTGCCCAGGTTGTTCTCAAGGGATCCTCCCACCTCAGCCTCTCAAGTAGCTGAGATTACAGGCACGTGCCAACACACCTGGCTAGCTGCCCATCTTTTAACTGGATTGTTTCTCCTTTTACTGTTGAGTTTTAAGAGTTCCTTATGGCTGGGTGCGGTGGCTCACACCTGTAATCCCAGCACTTCGGGAGGCCAAGGTTGATGGATCACCTGAGATCAGGAGTTCCAGACCAGCCTGGCCAACATGGTGAAACTCCATCTCTACTAAAAATATAAACATTAGCCGGACGTGGTGGCACACATCTGTAATCCCGGCTACTCGAGAGGCTGAGGCAGGAGAATCGCTTGAACCCAGGAGGTGGAGGTTGCAGTGAGCTGAGATCATGCTGCTGCAGCACTCCTGCCTGGGCAATAGAGCAAGGCTCTGTCTCAAAAAAGAGAGAGAGAGGAAAAAAAAGAGTTCTTTATATATTCTGTATACTAGACCCTTATCAGGTATAACTTATAAATATTTTCTCCCATTCTATGAGTTATCTTTTAGCTTTCTTGTTAGTGTCCTTTTGGACACAAACGTTTTTAATTTTGATAGAGTCTAGGCTAGGTGCAGCGACTAATACCTGTAATCCTGGCACTTTGGCAGGCTAAGACAGGAGGATCTCTTGAGCCCAAGAGTTCGAGACCAGTCTGGACAATAGAGTGAGACCTCATTTTTACAAAAATAAATAAGATTTTTGTTTAAATTGACAGAATCCAATCCAAAGTCTTGTGTTTCTACCTATTTTTTTTTTTTTGAGACAGAGTCTTGCTCTGTCACCCAGGCTGGAGTGCAGTGGTACGATCTCGGCTTATACAATCTCCGCCTTCCAGGTTCAAGAGATTCTCCCGCCTCAGCCTCCCAAGTAAGTGAAAGTACACGTGCCCGCCACCACTCCTGCCTAGTTTTTGTATTTTTAGTAGAGACGGGGCTTTCATTCATGTTGGACAGACTGGTCTCAAATTCCTGGCCTCAAACAATCCACTTGTCTTGACCTCCCAAAGTGCTGGGATTACAGGCGTTAGCCACCCAGTCATCCATCTAAGAGTCTTATGGCTTTCTTTCATTGTTACATTAGTCTTTAATCCATTTTGAGTTAATTTTTAAATATGGTATGAGGTAGAGGTTCAACTTCATTCTTTTGCATGTGGAAATCCAGTTGGTCCAACACCATTATTATTATTTTTTTCTTGAGACGCAGTCTCATTCTGTTGCCCAGGCTGGAGTGCAATAGCGCGATCTTGGCTCACTGTAACCGCGGCCTCCTAGGTTGGTGATTCTCCTGCCTCTGCCTCCCCAGTAGCTGAGACTACAGGCACGTGCCACCATGCCTAATTTTTGTATTTTTAGTAGTCAGAGTTTCGCCATGTTGGCCATGCTGGTCCCAAACACTGACTTCAAATGATCCGCCCACCTTGGCCTTCCAAAGTGCTGGGATTACAGGTGTGAGCCACAGCACCCGGCCCCAACACCATTTTTTAAAAAGACTAATCTTTCCCCATTTAATGGTTTTGGCACCTTGTCAAAAAAAAAAAAAAAAAAATCAACTGACCACAAATCTGTAAGTTTCTTTCCAGACTTTCAATTCTATTCCATTGATCTATATATCTCAATCCTTATACCAGTACCACACTTTCCCATGAGTTTTTTTTCCTTATCTTTTTTTTGAGACGGAGTCTCATTGCTGCCCAGGCTGGAGTGCAATGGCATGATCTCAGCTCACTGCAACCTCCACCTCCTGGGTTCAAGTGATTCTCCTGCCTCCGCCTCCCAAGTAGCTAGGATTACAGGCACACACCACCACGTATTTTTGTATTTTTATAGAGATGGGGTTTTGCCATGCTGGCCAGGCTGGTCTCTAATTCCTGACCTCAAGTGATCTGCCCACCTCAGCTTCTCAAAGTGTTGGGATTACAGGTGTGAGCCACTGCGCCTGACCAATTTTTGTATTTTTATTAGAGACAGGGTTTCATCATGTTGGGCAGGCTGGACTCAAACTCCTGACCTCAAGTGATCTCCCTGCCTCAGCCTCCCAAAGTGCTGGGATTACAGGCATAAGCTACCACGCCCAGCCTGTTGTTGTTATTGATGGCTTAGAAAAGTTTTCTTTTCTTTTTTTTTTTTTTTTTTTTGAGACGGAGTCTCACTCTGTCGCCCGGGCTGGAGTGCAGTGACCGGATCTCAGCTCACTGCAAGCTCCGTCCCCCGGGTTTACGCCATTCTCCTGCTTCAGCCTCCGGAGTAGCTGGGACTACAGGCACCCGCCACCTCGCCTGGCTAGTTTTTTTTTGCATTTTTTAGTAGAGATGGGGTTTCACCGTGTTAGCCAGGATGGTCTCGATCTCCTAACCTCGTGATCCACCCGTCTCGGCCTCCCAAAGTGCTGGGATTACAGGCTTGAGCCACCGCGCCCAGCCAGAAGTTTTCTTTTAGCACAGGACCATTATCAATAATGTTATATAAACTTTTAGGACTACGGTCAAACCTGGGAAAATTCTTAACAAGTCTCTTTCATATAAAGCTATAATAAAATCTTAAAGAATTTTCCCCAGACTGGCTTTTGACATTAAACCTTGTTTTTCCTCTATTAACCACACACTTTGGGTGCCAAATGCCACAGGACACATTCATATTGCTAGACAACCTCTAGCTATGCAGGTTTATGTCACAATGCCCCATGAGTTAGCACAACAGAGTATTCCTAGAAACCATTCCCATACTGGGATGGCTAGTAATACCTTGACTATACACAAAGAGGCTGTGAATCAATAAACATATCCTGCAAAAATCCAACTAAATATATCTGCGAGTCAATTTTCCCATAGCCAGACCACAAAAGTGCCCACAGCCATTCCAATGCCACTCAACATAAGGAAAAGTGTAACAAAGGGGAAGTCAGGTAAAAAGACAATAATCTTAGCTGACTGTGGTTTAGACGACTTACATTTGCAAATTCTTCAAAGATATGTGACCACCTACTGGCAATATTCTGTTTCTTGATCTGGATGCTGGTTATATACATGTGTCCAGTTTGTGAAAAAATCTTAAACTACACACTTATAAAATTTATGAATTTTCTCATTCATATGTTATATACCAATAAAACATTTTAAAAATTAACCAAGTAAACACATTGCTAGGGTCCCTTCCAGACCCTCAGATTGGGTCTTGAAAATTAAGCTTCAGGCTGGGCGTGGTGAGTCACACCTGTAATCCCAGCACTTTGGGAGGCCGAGGTGGGTGGATCACCTGAGGTCAGGAGTTAGAGACCAGCCTGACCAACATGGCAAAACCCCGTCTACTAAAAATACAAAAATGAGCCAGGCCTGGTGGTGCACATCTGTAATCCCAGCTACTTGGGAGGCTGAGGCAGGAGAATCACTTGAATCCGGAGGTGGAGGTTGCAGTAAGTTGAGATCGCACCATTGCACTCCAGTCTGAGTGACAGAGCGAGACTCCGTCTCAAAAAAAAAAAAGAAAAGAAAAAATTAAGGTTCATTAGTTTCAAAGAGATAATAGCAACTAGATATTATAAGATGTGGTGTCTAATACCAGCTATTCCTTGAACTACCCATGGGAGTCAAAGAAGACACATATGCCTCCCTAAGCAATTTTCTCACCTAAAATGGGGAGGTTTAAGCTAGACTATAAACTCTAAGACCTCTTTCCAGCAGTCATTCAAGAAATACTTCCCAAGTACCCGTTAGTGTTTGGCATTACACTAGGTAAATGAAACATGCACACAATCCCTGCCTGCCCTGCGGGCGCTCCCCACCTAGTAGGGATTAAAACACAATGAGCAGCATTAGGTAAAAACTAATCTGAATAAATATGGATTTCAGTTAATAAAAGTGTAACAATATTGGTTCATTAATTATAACAAATATACCATACTAATGTAAGATTAGCTAATAGGTCAAACTGGTTGCGGAAATACAGGAACTCTATACTATCTTCAGATTTACAGATCTTTAGATTTACAGATTTTTCTTTAGATTTACAGGTTTTTCTATATATCTAAAACTATTCTAAAATCAAAAGCTTATTTTTAAAAAGACAATAAACAGATAAATGAATATTAAAAGAAATTGTGTTCGGTTCTCAGAAGTTAACATATTATGGATGTAGAGACTACTTTAGAAAGACTAGCTAGGCACACTCTGAGATAATACAACTGACACAGAAAAATAAGAAGAAATAAGAGAAAGAAAATCCCTTCAAAAGAAAGTATATATATAAAGACTCTGAGGTGGAAAAGAGATTGGCCTTTTCAAGAAATTAAAAGAAAATCCTCACGTGTCCAAAGCATAATGAGCAAAGGAAAGCCCAGTCAACAGGGGCAGATTATATAAGGTCTTGGATAAATAGTGTCTATTTCACCCAAAGTATAATGGAAAGACACTGGAGGGTTAAAGCAAGGAAGTAAAATCATCCAATTTACTTTTTTCTTTTTTAATTCATGAAGCTACACTGTGGAGAATGGATTGTAGACGGGTTAAAGAAAAACAATGAGGTCAGACCAAGCGGCTCACACCTTTGTAATCCCAGCATTTTGGGAGGCTGAGGCAGGCAGATCACGAGGTCAGGAGACCGAGACCATCCTGGCCAACATGGTGAAACCCCATCTGTACTAAAAATACAAAAATTAGCTGGGCATGGTGGCAGGTGCCTGTAATCCCAGCTACTCAGGAGGCTGAGGCAGGAGAATCATCTGAACCAGGGAGTCGGAGGTTGAGTGAGCCGAGATCGTGCCACAGCACTCCAGCCTGGCAACAGAGCAAGACTCCATCTCAAGAAAAAAGAAGAAAAAAGAAAAACAATGCAGACCCTATAGGGAAGCACTAACATCCTTTTATTCTTAACCTTGAATTATAATATTTTTCAATACAAAAATCATTCCAAAAAAATTCCAGAAAATTAAAGAATTAAGTTCTATAAATTATTTTATTCAGATAGTGTCTGCTTTCTTTTTACCAATCTGCTTCTCTATGACCTTTCTAATCCTTTATAAAAATAATTTATAAATTATTTTTACACTTTAATAAGCTATCATAACTCTTCTAGAGGCTGTTGAAAATTTTTATGCCATTTGTTAAGTGCTCTAATAAAATTCCTGGAAATTCAAAGGTAGAACACAAAATAAATTATAAAAGCTGAAAAATTTTATCCATTAGATTAATATATCAAAGAATAAATAGTCCAACCCCCCCAAAAAAACAAAAAGTAGCAGCACCTGCTGCCACTGCCAACACCTGTGACAATTTTTTAAATGACTGCAAATTCTTTGAAACTTCTTCTATCAAGATATGGGGGTTTATGTTCCCTCTCCTTGAATCTAGAATAGCCTGTAACTAACTTGTTTTGTAACCAACAGAATGCAGGTAGGACTTCCTAGGCTAAGTCAGAAAATGACATGCAACTTTCACTTAGTTCCTTGGACAATTCCTGCTGGTGCCCTGAGTCAGTCATGTTAGCAGTGTAGCTGCCCTACAGCTGCCATAAACCAGCCCATGTAGAGACCACATGGAGGCTCTGACATGACCTGAAGCGAGAGATATGCCAAGTCACCCCCCAGCTATTCCAGTTCTAGCCACCATCTGAATAAACACACAACAGACTCTGGGCCAAAATGACTCAATTAAGCCCCTTGCCAAATCCCTGACCCACAGAAACCAGGAGATAATAAAACTATTAAGAGTCTCACCCCAGCTGGAATGCAATGGCGCGATCTCCGCTCACTGCAACCTCCACCTCCCGGATTCAAGCAATTCTCCTGCCTCAGCCTCCTGAGTAGCTGGAATTACAGGTGCATGCCGCCACGCCCAGCTAATTTTTTGTATTTTAGTAGAGACAGGGTTTCACCGTGTTGCACAGGCTGGTCTCGAACTCCTGGGCTCAGGCAATCCTTCCGCCTCAGCCTCCCAAAGTGCTGCGATTACAGGTGTGAGCCACCACGCCCGGCCCTGGGGTCATTTTTTTTTTTTTTTTTTGAGACGGAGTCTCGCTCTGTCACCCGGACTGGAGTGCAGTGGCCAGATCTCAGCTCACTGCAAGCTCTGCCTCCCGGGTTTACGCCATTCTCCTGCCTCAGCCTCCCGAGTAGCTGGGACTACAGGCGCCAGCCACCTCGCCCGGCTAGTTTTTGTATTTTTAGTAGAGACGGGGTTTCAGCGTATTAGCCAGGATGGTCTCGATCTCCTGACCTCGTGATCCGCCCGTCTCGGCCTCCCAAAGTGCTGGGATTACAGGCTTGAGCCACCGCGCCCGGCCCCTGGGGTCATTTTTCATGCAGCAATTCTAATAAGCCTTTTCTAGTAAATATATGATAATTCATGTAAATAATTGGGAGACAGAGAATTTGTTTGGTTAGCAATACAGGTCGGTTTTCTAGCTTCCATGTACCTAAGGGATCTGGAAAAGCCATGTAATATAATAATTCACAGAAAGCAAGGTACATTCTCCCTAAAGTCAACATAATTGGCCTTATAATCTCTACAGATTCTTTACCTGCATCATGATTCCTCTATAGCAAAAGAGAATGGATAAATATATTTATCAGGCCACTGAGTAGTCAACTGAGAGCCTTATACCATATAATCCTACTAAATATAGTAGTTATTTATTATGGCCTAAATTAATCCCTGGCTTCTCCTGAAACAAAATGAGTGAGCCATTAATTGCAGAAGCATCAAAACTACCAAAGCAAAAATTAAGTTTACTTTCTTTTGAACCAAGAATTATCACACATTACCACTAAGAAGGACAGATCTTTTAAATTATGTTTATCAGCCATCCCTTTCTAAAACTTTTATTCATTTAATTAACACAGATCTATTAAGCACTGTGTGTATGCAAATATTAGTATGAATGAGTCTACAGCTATAAAGAAGTTCACAGTGCTATGGGGAAAACCTCAACCAACCAATTTTAAGTTGAATTTTACTTATTTATTTATTTATTTATTTATTGAGACAGG
The DNA here is from genome assembly GCF_009764315.1 of Trachypithecus francoisi. Classification (NCBI taxonomy): domain Eukaryota; kingdom Metazoa; phylum Chordata; class Mammalia; order Primates; family Cercopithecidae; genus Trachypithecus; species Trachypithecus francoisi. Next base: position 42,258,522 of record NW_022681466.1, on the reverse strand, counting down.
GCCTTATTTATTTATTTATTTATTGAGACAGGGCCTTCCTCTGTCGCCCCAGTTGGAGTGCAGTGGCACACTCAGGACTTACTGCAGCTTCACCTCCCAGGCTTAAGAGATCCTCCCACCTCAGCCTCCCTGGTGGCTGGGACTGCAGGCATGCACCACTACACCTGGCTAATTTTTTTGTATGTTTTGTAGAGCTGGAGTTTCACCATGTTATCCAGGCTTAAGTTGAATTTTACCCTTTAGTTTTTACTTTGAGATAGGTTCTCGCTCTATCAGCTGGGCTGGAGTACAGTGGCACCATCACGGTTCACTGCAGCCTCAACTTCCTGGGCTCCAGTGATCCTCCCATCTCAGCTTCCCAAGTAGCTGGGATCACAGGCACGCCACCATGCCCAGCTAATTTTTGTTTTTTGGGTAGAGTCAGAGTTTCGCCATGGTGTCCAGGCTGGTCTCGAACTCCTGAGTTCAAGCAATCCACCTGTGTGGGCCTCCCAAAGTGCTGAGATTACAGGCATGAGCCACTGCACTCGGCCTTAAATTGAATTTTAAATCGATACATTAAGTAATACAATGAGAAGTATGCTAAAGTAATATAGGAGAATAAATAAGGGTGTCTAGATGTTTTGTTTTCCATTTACTCCTCCAGATCTATTCTCCATCCTTTACCCTATGCCCTAGGAGGCTGCTGTCATGTACTACATAAACTGGGCTCCTTTGTTCTCTGGCTTTAAATCGGGTTCAATAAATGAGAAGCAACAACCAGGGTCTCTCTGGACTCCTACAACTACTCTCTTCCTTTGCCCTTGCTGGGCCAAATATGGTGCAACTTCCTAGCATTGCTAGTCCCTAGGTGCTGCACTATTCCCTGCTGGATTCCTGTAACCCTTCCCATACCATTGTAAATACTCCCTTCATTACACTCTTTGACCTAAAGTAAGAGTGTTACTTGTTTCCTATCAGGATACTAATAGAGAGGGACACCTAACTCAGCCTGCAGAAGCCCGGGAAGAATTCTCAGAGGAGATAATGCTTCAGCTACGTTTTTTGTTTGTTTTTTGAGACTGAGTCTCAATCTGTGGCCCAGGCTGGAGTGCAGTGGTGTGATCTCAGCTCACTGCAGCCTCTGCCTCCTGGGTTCAGGAGATTGTCTGCCTCAGCCTCCTGAGCTGCTTGATTATAAGTGCGAGCCACCAAGCCTGGCTAATGTTTATATTTTTAGTGGAGATGGGGTTTCACCATATTGCCCAGACTGGTCTCAAACTCCTGGAGTGCAGTGGCAGAATCTCAGCACACTGCAACCTCTGCCTGCTGGACTCAAGCTATCTTTCCGCCTCAGCCTCCCAAGTAGTTGGAACTACAAGTACGCACCACACACCAGGCTAATTTTTGTAGTTTTTGTAGAGATGGAGTTTCACCATGTTGCTCAGGCAACCCACCTGCCTCAGCCTCCAAAGTGCTCGGATTTCAGGCATGAGCCACCGTGCCCAGTCTCAGCTATGTCTTAAAAGCGGAGGACCAAGCATGGTGGCTCAAGCCTGTACTCCCAACAATTTGGGAAGCTAAGGCAGGAAGATTAATTGAGCTCAGGATTTTGAGACTAGCCTTGGCAACACATCAGAACCTTATCTCTACTAAAAATAAAAATTAAAAAAAAATTAGCCAAGTATGGTGGCACGTACCTATAGTCCCAACTACTCAGGAGGTTGAGGCAGGAGGAGTACTTGAGCCTGGGTGGTCCAGGCTGCAGTGAGCCCTGATCAAACCACTGCACTCTAGCCTGGGTGACAAGAGCAAGACTCTGTCTCAAAAGGAAAACAAATGCTGAGTAGCCGGGCACGGTGGTTCACGCCTGTAATCACAGCACTTTGGGAGGCTGAGACAGACAGATCACCTGAGGTCAGGGGTTTGAGACCACCCTGGCCAACATGGTGAAACCCCGTCTCTACTGAAAATATATATATACACAAAAATTAGCCAGCCATGGTGGCAGGTGCCTGTAATCCCAGCTACTCAAGAGGCTGAGGCAGGAGAATTCCTTGAACCCAGGAGGCAGAGGTTGCAGTGAGTCGAGATCACGCCACTGCACTGCAGCCTAGATGGCAAGAGCAAGACTGTCTCATTAAAAAAACAACAACAACAAAAAAAAAACGGCTGAGTAGGTTAGGCAGGAAAACTAGGTGGTGATGGAGGAAGGAGGGTAACAGCATCTAAGGCAACAGCACTGTCAAAACCTTGGAGATACAAGAGATTATGAGATTTAAGAAAAGACAAGGAGTTCAGAATGGTAGAACACAGCGGTATGATAGGAAGGCTAGGGCCAAATGATAAAGAGTTTTGAGATGCTGAGGTATTTAATAAATCTGTCTTCTATAATAAATAAATTGGAAGAAAAAGAAAATTCAGAGGAAGAAAAGAGGAGAAAGCTATAGTTTAAAAGATAATTAAGAGACATACCAACCCAATATGATGTGTAGACCTCTTCTGGATTCTGATTAAACAAATTATTCAAAAAGGGAGAGGGGAATCAGGTACAGTGGTATACAGCTGTAGTTCTAGCTCCTCTGGAGGTTGAAGCAGGAGGACAGGTTGAGGCAGGAGGATTGCTTGAGGCTGCAGTGTGCTATGTACACACCTGTGAACAGCTAGTACACATTAGTCTGGGCAACATAGTGAGACCTTGTCCCTAAAAAAATTATAATTAATTTTTGGTGAGGAAGACAAGGAAGAGAATAATTGGACATGCATGTCTTTTTTTATTTTTTTTAATTCAAGACAGGGCTTCACTATGTTGCCAGGCTGGTCTCAAACTCCTAGGCTTAAACAATCCTCCTGCCTCAGCCTTCTGAGTAGCTGGGATTACAGACATATGCCACCACACCCAGTTGGAAATGCATCTCTTAATGAGATGGATGGGGTTTTCTTACTTTCAATTACTTCGTGTGTTTATTAATGACTATTACTTATTGCTGGAATGAGGATACAACATAAATTCTAATCCCATTTTTCATTTTATAAATATAAATGCTAAGAAAACCTATTCAAATAAGTAGATAAGAATGAAAGTTTTGTTACAGTAATGCCATTAAATTTTCTGAGTTAAATGCCAAAAAAATTACCAAAATCTATGATTTTAAAAAATTTTCTGGGAAATGGCATTTGACTTCACTATTCCTTATAATTTTTTGTTTGTTTGAGATGGAGTCCCGCTCTTCTGCCTAGGCTGGAGTGCAGTGGCATGATCTCAGCTCACTGCAACCTCTGTCTCCAGGTTCAAGCAATTCTCATGTCTCAGCCTCCCGAGTAGCTGGTATTACAGGCGCGCTCCACCATGCCCAGCTAATTTTTGTATTTTTAGTGGAGACAGGGTTTCACCATGTTGGCCAGGCTGGTATTGAACTCCTGACCTCAAGTGATCTGCCCGCCTCAGCCTCCCAAAGTGCTGGGATTACAGGCATGAGTCACTGGAATTTTTATTTTTTTCATTTTTATTTTTTTAATTTTTATTTATTTATTTTTTTAATTGAGACAAGGTCTGGCTCTAACGCCCAGGCTGGAGTGCAGTGGCACAATCTCGGCTTACTGCAACCTCTGCCTGGTGGGCTCAAGCCATCCTCCCGCCTCAGCCTCCCAAGTAGTTGGGACTACAGGTACGCACCACACACCAGGCTAATTTTTGTAGTTTCTATAGAGATGGAGTTTCACCATGTTGCCCAGGCTGGTCTCGAATTCATGAGCTCAAGTGATCCACTCCTTCAGCCTCCCAAAGTGCTGGGATTACAAGCATGACCCACCACTCCTGGCCCTATAAAAATTATTTTTAATGATTAGCTAAAACTTGATCAAGTCCTTCAATTTTGTTGAAAACTAATGAAATATGCCTGACTTATGAAAAGATGCTACCCAGTCATTGATACCACCGCCTTCTCACCAACACTCTGATTTGTCTCTCGGGTGGTGTGGAAGGCCTCTCACCACAATGTACTATTTAGGATGTCTGGCCAATGTGCCTTTCTTTGTAAAGTGGAAGGTAGAAAATATGAAAGATTAACTGTAGAATCTAGAAAGCCCCCTTAGAAATACCTATGGGCTTTCATTATTTTATTTCAGCCTCATTGCATACACCATTAACTCTAGCACTGACTGTGGTTATTTCAACCATCAAGTCCTATCTGTTTGGTCACCTGCAAGTTCCCTGAAAGGAAGATAAAGGTCTTAACCTCTTCTTAAAATCCTAGAACCTACATCTCAGTGTTAGGTGTAGGTAAGACTCCCAGCAAATGTTTACTGAATGAATATGTAAATATGAGCATATTTCATCATTATTCTTAGTCTTCTTCCTTGCTAGAAAAAAACATAATCTGGGGTTAACTAAGCTAGAAATCAGAAGAAACTAAAAAAAAAAAAAAAAAAAAAAATCAGAAGAACCTGGGAAAGAGAAAACTAAAATACATGAACCTTCAAATTTTATCACAATGAACTTTCGGTACATCCATCCTCATTTCCAAAGAGCTAGAATAGAGGCCGGGTACGGTGGCTCACGCCTATAATCCCAGCACTCAGGGAGGCTGAAGCAGGCAGATCACCTGAGGTCAGGAGTTTGAGAGCAGCCTGGCCAACATGGTGAAACCTTGTCTCTGCTAAAAATACAACAATTAGCCAAGCGTGATGGTGGCAGACACCTGTAATCCCAGTTACTCAGGAGGCTGATGAAGGCGAATCGCTTGCACCCAGGAAGGGGAGGTTGCGGTGAGCCGAGATCACGCCATTGCACTCCAGCCCGGATGAGAGTAAGGCTCCATCTAAAAAAAACAAAAAGATTCAGGGAACAAATTTTGTCAGATAAAAGGTGCTCATTTCACTTTCACTGGTTCAGATTACCTACAAAGAGACCTTGGCAGACACAGTGGCTTTTGTCTGTAATTCCAGCTACCAGGGAGGTTGAAGTAAGACGACTGCTTGAAACCCAGAGTTCAAGACCATCCTGGGCAACAGTGAGACCCAGTCCTTAAAAACTTTTTTTCTTAATTAGCCAGGCACAGTGGTGAGTGCCTGTTGTCCTAGCTACTCAGGAGGCTGAAGCAGGAAGACTGCTTGAGCCTAGGAGTTCCACGCTGTAAGTGAACCACGATCATGCCACTGTACTCCAGCCTGAGCAACACAGTGAGACCCTATCTCTCAAAAAAAACAAAAAAACACGATCTCATTAGTAATTAAATGACACAATAAATGAGAATACCTTAAAACCATAGAGCTCTGAAAAAAATGTTAAATTATCTTCCTAACATTGACAAACTACTTACATGTGACTTTTCTTAGATGATAATCCAGAAACAGATTTTATTCCAGTGAATGTTAGTGATCTTCATTTTGTTAAGAAGCAAAATTTGCAGAGTGTAGTAAAATAGTTCTATCCATCAAGTCAAATATTGACAAATGACACTTCAGTCCTATAACTTTATAACCTAATGCTGTTGAAATTACTAAGGTATAAATGTTAGTTAATTCAATAATGACATCACAAAGAGAGATCTTATTTGTTTCAACTGAGGTCCCTAGGATCATGAAAGCCTATTTTCAATTTCATCATTCTTTAATTCACAAGTGGCTCACACATGTAACTCCAGCATTCTAGGAGGTCAAGATGGGAGGACTGTTTGAAGCCAGGAGTCTGAGACCAGCCTGGGTAACATAATGAGACTCCATTTCTACAAAAAATTTAAAAATTACACCAGCATGGTGCCACATACCTATAGTCTCAGCTACTGAGGAGGCTGAGGCAGGAGGATCACTTGAGCCCAGGTAGTCAAGGCTATAGTGAGCCATAAGCCTGAGCGACAGAATGAGACCCTGTTTCAAACAAAAACAAAAACAAAAAACAAAAAACAAAACACACACACACAATTTATTGAAGTACTACGTATCCAGTTCTATGTTAGAGATGGTATTTTGAATGTATGAAATGCCGTTTTACTTTTCTTTAAGTTTTTTTTCCATCCTTCTTTCCTTACAAAAATTCCCCAAGTCCAACTGTAAAAAATCTCTATCAACCTTATTTACGGTATTAGATTCATATAATTCTGAATACTCTTACCAACCAATCAGTGTTTTCTTCTTCGCTGGAGGAAGAAAGTTACATGTAAAGCCTGATGACACAAAAATCACAAAAATAAAAACAGAACTAATTACTAATGTTTGCAGCTCTACTATCTACTCCTACAACATGTAGCATTTAAAGAGTTTACATAAGAAAACTCACACTAAAGTATGATTTTTCATTAGACATTGAAGTCAAATTTTCAGTTTCTAACTCTTCAACACCATTTATTCCAAGTACACTCATTTAAACTTTGGGTTTCAGTTTTACAGGTTTTTACATACCCTGACATCTATCAGTGCAAAAATACCCCCATCTACTGGCAAGAGGTGATGTTACAGGCTACTTTTGAAAGTGCCAGCATGCTACAGGGGAATTTATCAAGTCATAAAGACTTCATCCAAACAGCTCCCCCATCTACAATCCAACTCCCAAAATCCTGAGCCATCCAAACGATTCCCCAAAGCTCTTCTACTTCTTACCAAACATTGGGGAATGGAAGGAACAGAGAAGTACAGTTAATCGGTTAAATGTCTGCCATATTAAGATAAAAATTGTTTATAAAAATATATTTTTAAAATTTAAAATATTGAGGCCAGGTGCAGTGGCTCATGCCTGTAATCCCAGCACTTTGGGAGGCTGGAACGGGCATATCACTTAAGATCAGGAGTTTGAGAAACAACCTGGCCAACATGGTGAAACCCTGTCTCTACTAAAAATACAAAAAATTAGCCAAGCATGGTGGTGCATGCCTGTAGTCCCAGCTACTGGGAAGGCTGAGGCGGGAGAATTGCTTAAACCAGAGTGGCAGAAGTTGCAGTGAGCTGAGATTGCACCACTGCACTCCAGCCTGAGTGACAGAGCGAGACTCCGTCTCAAAAACAAAATATTGAAAATATTTGATTAAAATATTGAAATATAAATACCTAATTATATTTCATTATATGAATTCTTCATGATCTGCTGATACTCCAAGGTATACAAGACATTTATGCCTTTTTTTCTTGCCTAGCTAGGATTTCAATCCAAAACGCTTACTTTAAAAGATATGTATCATTTAAACAAATACATATTAATCATTCTTAATGTTGTACCTGCTCTTATAAAATATAATTGGTTTTGACCATATTTCTTTAAAACAAAATCTGTGGTCAAAAATGACCAAGTATGTCTACAAAAAACTTTATACCTTTAACAGTATCTTTCATGTACATTCTTCCATCATATTGCTAAAATAAATAAGACTTGCCTTTTTTTTTTGAGACCATGTCTCGCTATGTTGCCCAGGCTGGTCTTCAATTCCTGGGTTCAAGCGATCCTCCAGTCTCAGCCTTCTAGATAGCTGGGATTACAGGCACACACCATCACACTTGGGTTTTTGGTTTTTGGGGGTATTTTCACACCTGGTTTTAACACTGTCATTTTAAGCATGCATTTATAACTAAAGGGACAAGCACAGAGAAAATAAGTGATTTGTTTAGATGCACAAAGCTTATACATGGCATAACTAGGATATGAACCCACATTTTCTGCCTCCAATTCTATACTCTCCACAACATTCTGACTACCTCTCATAAAATTACCTGATAAAATGACCAGGTACGGTGGCTCATGCCTGTAATCCCAGCACTTTGGGAGGCCAAGGTGGGCGGATCACTTGAGGTCAGGAGTTCGTGACCAGCCTGACCTCGTCTCTACTCAAAAAATTAGCTAGGTGGAGTGGCAGGCCCCTGTAATCCCAGCTACTGGGGAGACTGAGACAGAAGAACTGCTTGAACCCGGGAGGCTGAGGTTGCAGTGAGCGGAGATCGCGCCACAGAACTCCAGCCTGGGCAATAGAGTGAGACTGTGTCTCAAAAAAAAAAAAAAATTACTAAGTATATCTTGCATAGAAAATAAGATCTACATTATGGATTTCTGCTTTGTGACAGTGCCCAGGAATGCACGGTGGTTAAAAAAAAAAAAAAAATCTGCTGACTGGGCGCAGTGGCTCATGCCTGTAATCCCAGCACTCTGGGAGGCCGACGTGGGCTGATCACCTGAGGTCAGGAGTTCAAGAACAGCCTGGCCAACATAGCGAAACCCCGTCTCTACTAAAAATACAAAAATTAGCCGGGTGTGGTGTGGGCGCCTGTAATCCCAGCTACTTGGGAGGGTGAAGCAGGAGAATCGCTTGAACCTGGGAAGTGGAGGTTGCAGTGAGCTGAGATCATACCATTGCACTCCAGCCTGGGTGACAGAAGCAAGGCTCTGTCTCAGAAATACATATATGTGTGTGTGTGTGTGTGTGTGTGTGTATATATATATATATATATACACACACACACACACACACACACACACACATATATGCTTACATTTTAATAAAATTAAGTTTCTTCCTTTCTTTTGCCTTGTAGAAAAAAAATATACACACAAAGCTGGGTGTGGTGGCTCACGCCTGTAATCCCAGCACTTTGGGAGGCTGAGGCGGGTGGATCATTTGAGGTCAGGAGTTCAAGACCAGCCTGGCCAACATGGTGAAACCCCAACTCGACTAAAAATATAAAAATTACATCGGCATGGTGGCATGTGCCTGTAGTCCCAGCTACTTGGGGGGCTGAGGCAAGAGAACTGCTTGAACCCAGGAGGTGGAGGTTGCAGTGAGCCAAGATCGTGCTACTGCGCTCCAGCCTGGGCAACGGCAAGAGTCCATCTCAAAAAAAAAAAAAAAGAAAAGAAAGAAAAGAAAAAAAAAGAAAAAATACACACATAAAATAATGTAAGCAAAAACAGGCCAGGCACAGCAATGACTCAGGCCTGTAATCCCAGCACTTTGGAAGGCCAAGGCAGGGGATCACTTGAGGCCAGGAGTTCAAGACCAGCCTGGACAACACAGTGAGGCCCCATGTCTACAAAAAAATTAAAAAAATAAAAAAATTAGTTGGGCGCAGTGGTGCATGTTTACAGACCCAGCTATTCAGAATGCTGAGGCAGGAGGATCACCTGAGCCCAGTTCAAGATCACAGTGAGCTCTGATTATGCCACTACACTGCGGCCTGGGTGACAGAGACCCTGTCACAAAAATATTAATACAAGCAAAAACGATAAATACTCATAACCCAACCCACACTAACACACCAATCACCTCCTTTCTTTTCTGTGGCCACATTTTAGATATGTTTATTCTTTATATCCTACCTTTTCCAAAAATGATTTGAGGGGACTGCTGGTAAACAGGCAAACTTCGTTAAGTCCTGGTTGTTGCAATCCTCTTTCATCACATCAGTAAGAGATGAAAAAGACTAATAATTTAAAAATGAACCTTAGTTCATAACAGAAATTCTGAAAGGAAAACTACAGGGCCCAATCTAGGCTTTTTCTGATTTCTTATATCTCCATTCACGGTACCACATAATAAAAATAGTATCTGTCACAGATCAAAATTGATAAATATTTATTGGTTGAACAAATTAAACAATGGCTCCAAAGTATTATAAGATCCTAAATCAAAGACTCAATTTGTTTGAAAGCTACTTTATTTTAAAGCTATAGTAATCAAGACAGCATAGTGTTAAAAATAAACTTAAAGGGTAGAATCATAAAGAAAACAGAAGAGAGTCCAGAAATAGGATTCTATGTATACTGTTAACTGATTTTTTTGTTTTAAGACAGAGTCATGCTCTGTCGCCCAGGCTGGAGTGCAGTGGCATGATCTCGGCTCACTGCAACCTCCACATCCTGGGTTCAAGTGATTCTCTTGCCTCAGTCTCTTGAGTAGCTGGGATTACAGGCGACTGCCACATACCTGGCTAATTTTTTATTTTTAGTAGAGACGGGGTTTCACCATGTTGGCCAGGCTGGTCTAGAACTCCTAGACCTCAAGTGATCCTCCCGCCTCGGCCTCCCAAATAGGCATGAGCGACCGCACCTGGCCTGTCAACTGATTTTCTACCAAGGTGCTAAGACAATTCAATGGAGGAAACAAAAGTATTTTCAACAAATAGTGCTACAACAATGGAATATCCATATGAAAAAAAATCATGACCCTTACTTTTCACAGCATATTAAAAAATTAACTTGAAAATAAGTTTAAATGTATGAGTTAAAATTATAAATAATGCAGAAGAAAACACAGTTCTAAAATCTTTAGAACTCCGGGTTAGAAAAAGACTTAGGACTCAAAAAACATGAACCACAAAAGAAAACAATTGATAAACAGGTTTCATCAGCATTCAAAACTTCTCTTTGGGACATCTTTTAGGGGGGCGGAGGGAGCAACGGTCTAGGAGAAAATACTTGCAAAGTATACATCTCATAAAAGGCTTATATCCAGAATTAAATAATTCTCAAAACTCAACAAGAAAACAATCCAATTTTAAAACATGAACAAAAGATTTGGATATTCACCCACGATTACATGGACAATAATTAAAATACGCTTAAAACTGTAGGTTATAAAGGAAGTAAAAATTAAAGTACAATGAAATATCTGTACCTACCAATTAGAATGGCTAAAATCAAAGACAGACAATACCAAGTGCTGACTAGGATGGGGAACTACTGAAACTCATACAAAGCTGGATGGGGAACTATTGAAACTCATACAATGCTGGTAGAAATGCAAAATGGTACAACTTTGAAAAAACTATTTTTTGAGACAGGGTCACCCACGCTAGAATGCAGTGGTGTGAGCACAGGTCACTGCAGCCTTAACTTCCCAGGTCCAATCAATCTTCCATCAGCTTCTCGGGCAGCTGATGTTACAGGCACTGGCCACCACACCTGACCAATTTCTGTATTTTTTGTAGAGACAGGGTTCTGCCATGTTGCCCAGGCTGGTCTCAAACTCCTGGGTTCAAGTAATCCACCCAGCAGATTTTTAAAAAGTTAAAATGCATACTTTCTGTATGATGCAACAATTCCACTCATTTACCCAAGGGCAAGAAAAACATGTTCACAAAGACCCATGTACTCAAATGTTTATTAGTAATGGCCAAAAACTGGAAACAACAAATGTCTGCAGATATTTACAAACGGATAAACAAACTGATGTACAATGCAATATTCCTTAGGAATGAAGTACTGATACTCAGCATGGATGGATCTCAAAAGCATCATGCTAAAAGAAGCCTCACCCAAAAGACTGCAGACAGTACGATTCCATTTACACAAAATCCTAGAAAAGGCAAAATTAGAGTGACCGAAAACAGATCAGTGGTTGACAAGTTCTGGGTACTGAAGAAGACAACTGGAGAGGAAGAGGTAAGAGGAAATTTTTGGGAAGAAATGGGAAGAGCACTGCATGATTGCAATCATGCATGTGGTAATTCCTCCCTAAAAATGAATCATCAAGGTTTATTTAAAAATTTAAACTTTATGTCTGCTATCAATTTTTGTGCAAAACCAAACCAAACTGCCAATCAAACTTAAGATTATCTTTTGACACATTTTAATATAATATCAAATGTGGTTTTAAAAAAAGGTAGTCAACACTATCAGAAGCTATTCTAAAACAGTCGGTCTGAAACTATTCTTGTTCAGAAGATTGCTCGTATTTAAAAAAATTTTAATGAAATAAAATTGCTCACTTTGTTCAACTACTTATATGTTAGAGAGAAATCCAAGAGAAAAGAAAAATTTTAACTGTTAACATTCAACTGTAACAAGTACCAAACACTGATACCTAAAAAACTAGCCATCAGCTGGGCGTGGTGGCTCATGCCTGTAATCCCAGCACTTTGGGAGGCCGAGGCAGATGGGTCACCTGAGGTCAGAGAACATGGAGAAACCCCATCTCTACTAAAAATACAAAATTAGCTGGGAGTAGTGGCACATGTCTGTAATCCCAGCTGCTCGGGAGGCTGAGGCAGGAGAATCGCTTGAACCCAGGAGGCGGAGGTTACAGTGAGCCGAGATGGTGCCATTGCACTCCAGCCTGGGCAACAAGAGCAAAACTCAGTATCAAAAAATAATAATCATAAATTAATAAACATAGAGATGAGGTCTCACTATGTTGCCCAGGCTGGTCTCGAACTCCTGGGCTCAAGTGATTCACCTTGGCCTCCCAAAATGCTGGAATAACAGGCACGAGCCACCACACCCAGCCATAATTGTTCTAATCAAGCAAAAATACATATAACTGCATTCCTAAATACAAGCAATAACAAGGATTAGAAAACACAATGTAAATCACACAAATATAAATTATCTGAAATTAAATTCAAACAGAGGAAGAAAATTATAAAGCTATCCTGAGCAATATGGGCCAAAGCTTAAATAAATGTAAAAACACAGCATGCTCCTGGGTGAGAAAACTACACAAACTTAGATATCTCTTTTTCCCAAAGTAAAGCAATTCTAATGATAATCCCCATGAAATGTCTTTTTTTTTTTGAGACACAGTTTCACTGTCGCCCAGGCTGGAGTGTAGTGGCGTGATCTCGCCTGCAACCTCCGCCTCCCGGGTTCAGGCGATTCTCATGACTCAGCCTCCCCAGTAGCTGGGATTACAAATATGTGCCACCACGCCCAACTAATTTTTGTATTATTAGTAGAGACAGGGTTTCACCATGTTGGCCAGGCTGGTCTTGAACTCCTGACCTCAGATGATCCACCCTCCTCAGCCTCCCCAAAGTCCAAGGATTACAAACGTGAGCCACCACGCCTGGCTCCAATGAAATTTCTTATTAAGCTTAACAAGTTTAATATTTATGTGGAAGAAAAAAATAAAAATAGCAAAAAAAAAAAAAAAAATTGGGAGGCCAAGGCAGGCAGATCATTTGAGGTCAGGAGTTCGAGACCAATCTGACCAACATGGTGTTAAGTCCATCTCCACCCAAAAAAAAAAAACACAAAAAAAATTTAGCTGGGAGTGGTGGCATACACCTGTAATCCCAGCCACTAGGGAGGTTGAGGCAAGAGAATCACTTGGACGCAGGGGTCAGAGGCTCCAGTTAGCCAAGATCACACCACTATACTCTAGCCTGAGTGACAGAACGAGATTCCATTTCTTTAAAAAACTGGCCTAGTGAGAATATTAAACTAAATTATAAAGCTACAATAATGAAAACAGTATGGCACTGAACAAGAGATATATCTGCAATCATAATTAACATAACTGAAAAGATACTACATCACTGTGGAAAGGAAGAGTTGGTTAATAAATAATGACAAGATGGCTAAATAGCAATTGAAGGGGAAATAGTTTATTAAACCATTTTTTAAAAACATTAAATATAAAGTACTTATTTATCAAACTTCTTGAAAAATAAGGCCTTCCAAGTATAGAATAGGAAAAACAAAACAAAAGTTGGACAGATTTTGAATCCTAAGATAACACATTTCTACATATCCAAACAATGACCAATATTAAAAGACAAATAATTCACCATGGAAATGTTTGCAGCAAATACGACAACAGATTAATATATTTGTAAGTCTCAGGTAGATCAATAAGAAAAGCACTAAGGCTCTAACATAACTAGGACAAGGCCAAACAAGTCAATGAAAATAAATATGATTAGTAAACAGGAAAACATTCTGCTTCATGAATGTTTAAATGGCACATGCCACAAAATTAGCAAAAAATTTCAAATGCAATTAGCTAATGCTTATAACAGAATAGTAAAAAGGGACATCTTTATTTACTGCTGCTCTAAATAGGCCCAACTCTTTTAAGAAGCAGTCTAAAGGAAAAATTCAACACGAAACCTTAAAAATATCCACACACTTGACCTCAGTTAACACTATTTTTATGGAAGCATCCTTAAAAAAAAAAAAATCCTTTAAAAAAAATCAAAGTTACCTACACCAAGATGTTTACAGTAATTATTTGTAATAAAAAATATGGAAATAAATGTTCAAACAAGAAAAAAATCTGAACGACTGTTGCTGTTGAATCTTCTTAATCAGTTATCCTAAAACCAGTCTTCACAGCTCCCATTTCAGTCCATCCTCCATACTGCTCCCAGATTGTGTCTAAACAGCATATATATCAAAGCTTAAAATCCTGCAATGGTTCCCACCATCTTAAAAAAAAAAAAACATCTTGGCAAACTACAATAAAGTCCTAACTAGGTCGGTCCCTGTCTAGAGCCTCACCGCTTGCCACTCATACTCAATGCATTAGCCATAAAGAACACATGCAGAACTATTCTGAACTCTTTATAGCTCTCCAGCATTCATTAAATAAAATGCCAAAAAGGTCTTAATCCATGTTCACACAAGGATCCTGACTTCATGGCACTTAAAGCATAGGAACAATAAACGCCTATCAGTGGGTTAGGTCTGATACTAGAAGAAGAGTTTCTTAGAGTCACAGAGGACAGTTCAACTCAGGTCAGGGAAAGTTCTAGGGATAACAGTAATCTTTGAGTTGAGCCTTAAAAGATGGGCAAGTATTGCCAGGGGCGAGGGCGATTCCAAGTGAACAGAATATGTCAATTTTATTTTTCCATACAAATTCTAATAAACTTGTAATAAGCTTTCTAGACAACTTTGGTTGTGACATGTACTTCTCCAACTTTCAGTTTCTCCTACCACTTAGAGCTACTATGAAAATTAAAAGTGGTAATAGATATGAACTTAACACAGCATCCGGCACTTAAACTTTCAATACATGTCAATCATACAGAAACATGTACAATGCTGATTATGACGGCGTATTTCAAGGGTTCAGCATTCTTAGACAAAGAAAGTATCAGTAAACAAAAATGAAGGCAAAGAGAAAAACTAGTAAGAACAAAGGTAAACAAACAACCTATCACCATTTAGCCAGGGTGAAATACTTCTCTCTACAGGCCCTAATGAGATCCTCACATTACATACTACAACAAAACAATAATTTATATTCATTTTATATTGAATCATGAATAAAACATTAAGTTCTACTAAGTATGGTCTATTTGAAAAGAGGAGGACATACTACATCTTTAAGACTCTCATCAAAAAAGGCTAAAATAGGCCAGGCATGGTGGCTCACACCTGTAATCCCAGCACTTTGGAAGGCTGAGGCAGGAGGATATCCTGAGCACAGAAGTTCAAGACCAGCCTGGGTAACCTAGAGTAACCCCATCTCTACTGAAAAAAAAAAAAAAGTAAAAAAAATTAGCCAGTCACAGTGGCGCATCTCTGTAAGTCCCAGCCAGTTGGGAAGCCAAGGTGGGAAAAATCACCTGAGCTGGGAGGTCAAGGCTGCAGTGAGCCAGGATCGCTCACCGCACGCTGTTGCCACTCCACTCCAGCATGGGCAACAGAATGAGACTCTGCCTCAGAAAAAAAAAAAAGGCGAAAATAAAAATCTTGTATGCCTAAATATGACCCTTCATTAATCTTTAAAACTGAGTTATGTTAAATAAGATGTTAGTATGTTGTGATAGTAATAGCTCAACCAACAAGAAAAAAGTGAAAGTGATGACTA
Organism: Trachypithecus francoisi; assembly: GCF_009764315.1. NCBI lineage: Eukaryota > Metazoa > Chordata > Mammalia > Primates > Cercopithecidae > Trachypithecus > Trachypithecus francoisi. The sequence continues at coordinate 42,243,028 of NW_022681466.1, read as the reverse complement.
AAATACACAGATTTTATTATGAATACCAAACTATAAAAAGGAAACTTAGCATGTTCTACTGCCTGCCTGAAGAGGGTTAGAGTAGAAGACAGAATTTAAGAGAAAAGGAAGGAGCTGAGCTACATTGGCTTCCTCCTCAGAAACCAAGAAAATAAAATGAATTGGGGACATTCAAATCACTAACACCTCTAGTATATAAAAGTCATTATGGGCCGGGTGCAGTGGCTGACGCCTGTAATCCCAGCACTTTGGAAGGCCAAGGCGGGTGGATCACCTGACGTCAGGCATTTGAGACCAGCCTGGCCAACGTCGCAAAACCCCGTCTCTACTAAAAATACAAAAAAAAATTAGCCAGGTGCGGTGGTGGGTGCCTGTAATCCCAGCTACTCGGGAGGCTGAGGCAGGATAATCGTCTGAACCCAGGAGGTGGAGGTTGCAGTGAGCCGAGATCGAGCCATTGAACTCCAGTCAAGAATGAAACTCCATCTCAAAAAATATGGTCATGGTGTATAGGCATTATGGTGTATAGGCACACTTAAAAACCTGTGAAATAGAATGAAGCTATAATTTTTAAAGCCTTGAATCGATAAAATATGTAATGAAACAGGATTAAGATGCTAGCATATCTAAAGGGAAATTTTTAAAGTTAAATTTCCTTACATTATAGACAAGATTAACCTCTTATTGTCAAAGACTTTGAAATTAATAACATGAGAAGCAGCATACAAAAACATTAAATGCATAAAAAGGTCTGAAATAAATGTTCTGGAGGAGTAATGTTATTCTACTTCTCCATACCCAAGAATTTAAAATATTAGAAATTATACTAAACTGCTTTTTCCAGGCTTTGGTTTTCAGAAACAACAATGGTGTAAAAAATTATCCCAAAGTTTTTACCGTAAAGAATATTTTCCTATCCAAACCATTGTAAGAAAAGCCTGTATCAGATAGTCATATAAGTATGATATAGAAATTATACATTTTGTAATAAATTTGTTATAGAAATAGTAGTTGAAGTTGATAGTGTTACCATACAGCCCATTTCAATGATCGTATGTTAATGTGTCATAAAGAACAGAAGTAGCTTGATGGATGAAATCGGATTCTAACCCCCAATTGCCTGAGGAATCTAAAATTTGGGATCAAATTATTAAATTAGCCCCACCTTCTTAGCATTGACAAATACCAAACAGTTCACTGACTGTGGTTTTAAGAATAATATGTGGAAAGGTCTAATATCAATTGTGGGCAGAGATCTCATGGTTCAAATATTTCCTCTTGTTCAGAAAGAGTGTGTATGAGTGAGTGTGTGAGTGTGTGTATGTGTGAGTGTATGTGTGTGTGTGTGTGCGCGCGTCACCATGTAAGAAATGTTTATACCTTTCAGTAAAGGGGCAATTCCACAACAAGGTTATTACCAACTAACTAAAGTTTATACAGCATCTTGAAATCAAAGGTACTCTATAAATTTAAAATACTAATATGGTATTAACTTAAAGCAAATAACAATAATTTTAAAACATCTTATAGCCCAAGTGTATTGTAAACCAAATATAAATTCGCTATGGGATCTATCTTTTTTTAAGTGATTTTTTTTCCTCTATTAGGGAACCCAGATCTAAATGAACTCTAAATGAACTGTTAAACACTTAGTCTAAAGGTACGCCAAACATTTCTTAAGGTCTTCACAAAGAATCAACTTTTTTAAAAAAAAATGAGGCCTAGGTTAAGTATTTTATTAGGCTTCTCACGATGGACTGAGCAGTTGGGCACCAGCTCCAGACCAATTCCCGGACGCACATCAAACGCAGCCCTGTCATTTATCCAGTCAGTCAAAACAATCTTTTCCATCTAATACTTTAATCTTTACGTCCTTAAAAGCTGCTAATTGGATCCAGTTCTTGAGATCTATTTGCTAAAATCTGTACCATCTAATTTGTAAATGATGAACAAAAATGAAAAGAAAATATGTTAACTTTCCTGGCAAAACAGAAGAGACTACACTGTAACCAAAGAAGGAAGGACAATGTTTTTAATATTTGTCAAATTTTAAGAGAAAACTATTCAGAGACAAATAGTTGTAAGAAACTCAGAGTACCTCAAACTGTTTTTACTATTAAGAGGACACAGGGTATTTAAAACTCCTCAGAAAAACCTGAAACAAAATCACTATAAATGTAGTTCAATACTCCCTCTTCCCCTAAAATATAAGCATAATCTTTCCTCTTAACAAACTTTAATTATAAATTTTTATAATGTATCATAGGTAGTACGGAAACCACAGAAAAACACTTTAAGATCTATTGAGTCATACTAAAAACTTCAACTAACTTTATCTGAAGAAAATCAAAATCCCTATTTTTTCCCTCATCTATATAGCCCAGAGGAAAGTAAATGGAAACAGCCAATTTCTGATGCTTTCTGCACACCTGGGATCACATGTTCTTTCCACGATCACTGACTCCAGATAGCAACAGCAACAGATAAACTCTAAAGCAACAAAGATCCCCTATAAAGGTTTCCATTGTCTCCTCCCAATATAAGGACACTGAATGGGGGGAGCAGGGGAGAAAGGGGAATACAAGTATCCTGCAATCCAGGTTTTCCATTAAGAACCACTCAGTTAATGATTCCTTGCCATTTTCCCTAGGGAAAGGAAAACTGTCATGAAGGTAATATATTATTTAAATTGCAGCCAGCATACATTCAAGCTAAATTCTCAAATACCAAATTCACTGCAAGTTTTCACCCAGCAAGTTCAGCCAGTGGACTGAGATGTGACACATAAGCATCCAACTACAAAATTAGTCCAAATAAATCTCAAAGTCTAGTGTGGGCAAACATAATTACAGTTTATTCGTCCACGTGCACGCACACACAAATCCTCTACGGAAAATTATCTTTCTCACCACTCACCCGAATATAAACGTGGACAATTTATCAGGGGTAAATAGTGAAGGTAGGATAACGCCGTGATTTCAAATCCTTTTCAAACCAAATACAAGTTTTCCTAAAATGGGGGTGGCATGTCCATGTAAGAATACCAAAAATGGCACTGTAAGTAAAACGTACCTGTAATATTAAAGATTTCATGCACCTGGAATCATAAACACTTTGTAAGTGTAGTCTTCTATCTGGCAACCCCTCCGGACATTCTTTTCCATTTAGAAAAAGGAAGGGGGAGGGTGGGGAGAGTCACAGAAAGTTTGCTCCGAAGTTTGTATGAGGACATACTTAGAAATGTACCCCCTCCCCCCCCCAAAAGTGTGTTTTTAAAGCAGGTCTGGAGTTAGAAGTGAGACACAAGTTCTGCGGCCTACAAGGAACAACCCCAAACACGCCACCCTACAATCAGACACTTCCAAAACACAGTGTACAATGAGCCCGAGCCGTCGGATCAGACAGGCACACCGGAAAAGTCAACCTGTCTCCTCTCCTCAGAGAGACGTGAGTTCAAGGTGTGTGGGCCCGGCAGCGGTGGCCGGCGGCGGGGAGTAAAGGTTTTTCATGCGGGCCTAAGTGGGTGTGCAAGGTAACAACCCGGGAACACACACGCACACCCTCCCGTTAAGCGCTCCATCTTTAAGGAGTGTTTACTGCGCGCAGTCAGCAACCGGATTCAATAAGCCTCGCCACGGGAGCTCTTCATCCCCTTCACGATCCCACCTGGGCGGTAGCCCAGGTGCTGCTCCACGAGACCCGGGAGGCAGCGTCGGGCTCCTTGACCAAGACTTTCCGACCTGAAATCCGCCTGCGATGCGAACCGGTGTATCCTCCCTTCCACAAAAGACCACCCCCACCCCCGCCCCGAGTCATCCTCGGCTTTTTAAAGAATGTCCAAACCGGAGCAAGTGGTTTTCCAATTACTCTCCCTGAACTAGGCCATCCCACTCCTCCGACCCCCAACTCACCATTGATCGCGACCCTGGCCCTTCCTAAGGCCACAGGCACCCCCCGCTAGCTCGCCCACCCCGCGGCTGCCCGGCCCGGCCCGCCGCCCCCCCCTCACCTGTCAGGCGCAGCTTGACGGGCCCGTTCCTCCGACCTCCGGGGTTAGACATGTCCCCGGCGGCGGGGGCAGCGGGCGGGACGGGGACGGGGGCGACGGCGAGGCGCGGCGGAGTCACCACAGCGGCCGGGGCTGGGGCCCGAGCAGCCGGCGCCGCGGCCGCCACGGCCGGAGGGTCCCGGATGTGCCAAGCGTCGTCGCCATGAGCCGCGGAGGGAGCGGGACGCCGACTCCCCCCTCCTCCCACTTCTCCTTCCTCGGCCCGGGCCGCACAACAAAGCGGCAGCCGCGGCCGCCCGCGCCGCCTCCGCCCGCGCCCCCGCCGCCTCCTCGCGGGCGCCGCGGCCTTTCCCTCCTCTCGTCTCGGCGAGGCCCAGTAGCCGACGCGGCTGGTCGGCTGAGGCGGACGGTGCTCGGCGACGCCGGAGCAGGACTCTGGGCTCGGCCGCTTCCTCCTCCACCCGCCCTCTTGTCTGAGGGACCCGGGACCTGGGGCCGCCGCCGCCACTCGTCGGCTCCGGGGGGCGGGGAGGAGACGGGAGGCGGGGCCGGCGGGCGGGGCGGGGCCAGCGGGGCGGGGCCAGGGCGGGGTCGGCGGGCGCGCGCAGGGTGCCCGGGGCGGGCACCGGCTGTCTGTCTGAGAGGGTGTGAGTTGCCGCCGAGGGTCCCACGCGGAACGCGTGGAGGGAGCAGGCAGGGAGCAAAGTGGCGGCGGGGGCGGCAGCTCTGTGACACCTGGAGGGATTTAGTGTCCGGTCCACTTAAGGGAGAGCTTTTGTCCCAACAGGGCCGACTGCATTTATTAGACGCCCACTGCGTGCAGGGCGCTCCGAGAGACTGGGGCGAGGAAGGTTAGAACCGAGTCCGCTGCCTCCCGGGAACTTGGCGTCTTTCGGACGAGAGAAGAGACCGCATTCCCACGCCGATGGTTCCAGCAAAACCCCAGGAGTGCTCTGCTCCTAGTCTTGTAGTTGACACCTCCATCCGGAACTCACCTGGTGGAGGAGATCGGGTTACCTGCCGACTCCCGCTCTTTTCAGGTGCAGCCAAGGATAGGGAGATGATAGGTCTTAAAGGATTAACAAGATAAACCTTGGAGAGTAATGTATGAAGAGTTGTTAATACACTTCTGTATTTCGTTATCTCAGGAGGAGAAAGAAATTTTCTTTAAAAATGTGTACCTTATCCTTTGACCTTGTAACTGTACTGCTAGAAATATTTTTTCTTTTTTTTGGACAGGATCTCCCTCTGTCGTCCAGGCTGGACTACAGTGGTGCGATCACGGCTCCCCGCAGTCTCAACTTCCCGGGTTCAGGTGATCCTCCCACCTGAGCCTGTGGAGTAGCTGGGACCAAAAGTGTGCACCACTACGCGCCACTAATTTTTGTATTTTTAGTGGAGACATGTTTAGTAGAGACATTTAGGTTTTCCCATGTTGCCCAGGCTGGTCACGAACTCCTGACGTTAAGCGATCTGCCCGCTTCGGCCTCCCAAAGTGCTGGGATTACAGACCTGAGCCACCTCACTGGCCCTATTCTTGACAAATAATCGTACAGAAGATGTTCTTTGTTATATTCCATTAATAACAAAAGGGGAATGAGGGAACAGGATAATGGTCCAGGAACCGCATGGTTTTTTATGCAGCCATATAACTATTTTTATGAAGATCATATACTATGGAAGAATGTATATGTAATGCAGAGTTTAAAAACAGAATAGAAGTTGTATGCATATACATGCGAAAGTAGCACAATGTAAACTACTGACAACAGCGTGGGGGATTTTTTATGTGATTCCTTAGTTTTGCTTTAGGCTATTATAACATTAATGCAATTTTAAATGTTTTGGATTAATATATTTTAATCCTTATTCCATGCCAGTTATTTCTTTTAATGCATCAGTGAAGTCACTTCTCCAGATAGTTACCTCTGAGAGCATTTCATCAGTTTGGATACAGATATACAATTAAAAGTAATCCAAAAAGTATATGAAGTTCTAGACATCACACTAAAAATACCACAGATAGACCGGTCACAGTGGCTCATGCCTGTAATTCCAACACTTTGAGAGACCCAGGAGGGCGGATCATTTGAGGTCAGGAGTTCGAGACCAGCCTGGCCAACCTGGTGAAACCCCCGTCTGTACTAAAAAATATATATAAAAAAATTAGCCGGGCGTGGTGGTGCATGCCTGTGGTCCCAGCAATTAGGAAGGCTGAGGCACAAGAATAGCTTGAACATGGGAGGTTGCAGTGAGCCGAGATCACGCCACTGCACTTCAGCCTGGGTGACAGAGCGAGACTCCATATCAAAAATAAATACATAAATAAATAAAAATAAAAATACCAGAGATAGTGCCAGCAAATCAGTCAACAAATATTGAGTGGTCATTTTGTGCAAAACAATGAACAAGGTCCTTTAGAAATGCTTCCCTGTACTACAAACATATAGAAATCAACGTGAGCAATAGCTGCTACCACAATTTAAGAGGCCAGTGACAAAAAACTTAGCAAACTGATGTACACATTCACATTTGCCTTATTTTTATGGCACACACTTTGTTCCCAACCACCCAACGAACATAATTTGTAGCCTTGTATTAGGTAATAGTAGTTAGGATTTCAGAACGTGATGGGAAACCTGGGGGAGACTGCTTGTTTTGAAGTTGAAAGCAGTACATTCAAATATGTGACAGCATAGAAAAATGTATATAGGGTTAACATGCAGAGGTTTGTATTTAAGCTTTCCTGTAAGGTTAAATCCTGTTGTTTAAAACAAATATTCAGATAAGAATAACACTGTAAAATCATTCAAGGCCTGGGCATGGTGACTCATGCCTGTAATCCTAGCACTTTGGGAGGCCGAGGCAGAGGAGTCACTTGAGCCCAGGAGTTTGAAACCAGCCGGGGCAATATGGCAACACCCCACATCTACAAAAAATTAGCCAGGAGTGGTGGCATGCACCTATAGGCCCAGCTACTTGGAAGGCTGAGATAGGAGGATCACCTGAGCCCACGGAGGTCAAGGTTGCAATGAGCTGTGATCACGCCACTGTTTTCCAGTGCCACTGCATTCCACCCTGGACAGCAGACTGAGACTATCACAAAAATACAAAGAAAATCAATATACTGGTAATGATTTTTTTTAAGCAGGTACATGGATGTTCATTTTATTGTTTTCCTTGCCATGTTAAACATTGACATTGACTGTAACATTTATTTTTTAAAAAGTAACTAAACGTTTAAAATGAAGTAAAATAACTGAAAAAATAAAACAGAATAGGGGCTGAGCATGCTGGTTAACGCCTATAATTCTCACACTTTGGGACACCAAGGTGGGAGGATCACTGGAGCCCAGGAGGTCAAGACTGCAATGAGCCATGATTATGCCATTGCACTCCAGCCTGGGCAACAGAGTAAGACCCTACCTCAAAAAAACAAACACACACAAAAACAGAATACTCCTAATAGGAAAGTCATTTTGAAGGCCTCTCTTAAGTGAGTAGCCTCATCTAGTCCAGGCTCAGATTTCAGAGATGACTGGGTTAGAAAGCTTTAAAAAAAAGAAAAAAAAAGTTTATGTGTTTCTTTTCCCTTGGGGATATGCTTATGTCCCCAAGGGGGTATATATGTAAGTTATAATGACAACATGTAGGGAATTACCAAATTAATAGCTGGAACTTGGGAAAGATAAGGCAGAACATTAAGGAATGGGAATCTTATGTAAAATCAGTTATATACATTCAGGTATAAAAGTCTCTGAGGAAAATAGCATTGGACATGAAAACAGGACTTTTTTTTTTAGACAGAGTCTCACTCTGTTGCCCAGGCTGGAGTGCAGTGGTGCAATCTTGGCTCACTGCAACCTCCGCCCCCTGGGTTCAAGTGATTCCTGCCTCAGCCTCCTGAGTAGCTGAGATTACAGGCAGCTACCACTATGCCTGGCTAATTTTTGTATTATTATTATTATTTTTTTTGGTAGAGATGGGGGTTTCACCATGTTGGTCAGGCTGGTCTCGAACTCCTAACCTTGTGATCCACCCGCCTCAGCCTCCCAAAGTGGTGGGATTACAGGCATGAGCCACTATGCCCAGCAGTACCATTCTTTACACATCAAAATATTACTATGAGATTCATTCAACCACCATTTTATTTTATTTTATTTTATTTTATTTTATTTTATTTTTTTTTGAGTTGGAGTCTCACTCTGTCACCCAGGCTGGAGTGCAGTGGTGCGATCTTGTCTCACTGCAACCTCTTCCTTCCAAGTTCACATGATTCTCCTGCCTCAGCCTCTTGAGTAGCTGGGATTATAGGCGCTCGCCACCACCCCCAGCTAATGTTTGTATTTTTAGTAGAGGCGGGATTTCACCATGTTAGCCAGACTGGTCTCAAATTCTTGACCTCATGTGATCTGCCTGCCTAGGCCTCCCAAAGTGCTAGGATAACAGACGTGAGCCATCATGCCTGGCCCTATTCTTGAAAAATAAATAGTAGTACAGAAGATGTTCTTTGCTAAATTCCATTAATAACAAAAAAGAAATGAGGGAACAGCATAATGATCCATAAACTGCATGGTTTTTTGGGGGTTTTGTTGTTGTTGTTTGTTTTTTGAAATGGCATCTCCCTCTGTCGCCAGACTGGAGTGCAGTGGCGTGTTCTCGGCTCACTGCAACCTCCGCCTCCCAGGTTCAAGCGATTCTCCTGCCTCAGCCTCCAAGTAGCTGGGACTACAGGCGTGTGCCACAAAGCCCAGCTAATTTTTTATATTTTTAGTAGAGGCAGGGTTTCACCATGTTAGCCAAGATGGTCTCAGTCTCTTGACCTCATGATCCGCCTGCCTCGGCCTCCCAAAGTGCTGGGATTACAGGCATGAGCCCCTGCACCCAGCCAACCGCATGGTTTTTTATGCAGCCATTTAATCGACAATTTTTATGAGGATCATATAATATGGAAGAATTTGTATGTAATGCAAAGTTTAAAAACAGAAGAAAAGTTGTATGCATATTCATGCAAAAGTGTGTAACACAATGTAAATTACTAAGGAAAATAGTGTGAGAGTTTTTTAATGTGATTTATTAGTTTTGCTTTAGGTTGTTAAAACATTAATGCAATTTTACATGTTTTGGATTAATATACTTTAATCCTTATTCCGTGCTAGTCACTGCTTTTAATGTATCAGTGAAGTCGCTTCTCAGGATAGTTACCTCCAAGAGCATTTCATCAGTCTGGATACAACCTTACAATTAAAGTGATCCAAAAAATATATGAAGTTCTTGACAGCATACTAAAAATACCAGAGATAGGCCAGGCACGGTGGCTCACGCCTGTAATTCCAGCACTTTTGGGAGGCTGAGGCGGGTGGATCATCTGAGGTCAGAGTTCGAGACCAGCCTGACCAACATGGTGAAACCATGTCTGTACTAAAAAAAAAAAAATACAAAAAAATTAGCCAGGCATGGTGGCGCATGCCTGTATCCCCAGCTACTCAGGAGGCTGAGGCAGGAGAATCTCTTGAACCCAGGAAGTGGAGGTAGAATGAGCCAAGATGGCGCCATTGCACTCCAGCCTGAGTGACAGAGTGAGACTCCATATCAAAAATAAATACATAAATAAATAAAAATTAAAACACCAGAGATAGTGCCAGCAATTCATTCAACAAATATTAAGTGGCTATTTTGTGCAAAGCAATGAACAAGGTCCTTTAGAAATGCTTCCTTGTACTAGAAATATATACAATATGAACAATATCAATATCAGTGTAATATATCAATGTAAACAATAGCTGCTACCACAATTTAAGAGGCCAGACAGTGGCAAAAAACTTAGCAAACTGATGTACACATTCACATTTACCTTATTTTTATGGCACACTCTTTGTTCTCAACCAACCAACTAACATAATTTGTAGCCTTGTATTAGGTAATAGAAGTTAGGATTTCAGAACATGATGGGAGACCTGGGGGAGACTGCTTCTTTTTTTTTTTTTCAGACGGAGTCTTGCTCTGTTGCCCAGCCTGGAGTGCAGTGGTGAAATCTCAGTTGACTATAACCTCCACCTTCCGGGTTCAAGAAATTCCCTGCCTTAGCCTCCCAAGTAGCTGGGATTACAGGCACCCACCACCATGTCCAACTAATTTTTGTATTTTTAGTAGAGATGGGGTTTCACCATCTTGGCCAGGCTGGTCTTGAACTTCTGACCTCGTGATCCACCTGCCTCGTTCTCCCAAAGTGCTAGGATTACAGGCGTGAGCCAGTACACCCAGACAGAGATTGCTTGTTTGGAAGTTTAAAGCAGTGCATTCAAAAATGTAAGTGATAGCATAGAAAAATGTAAATAGGGTTAACATGCAGATGTTTGTATTTAGGCTTTCCTATGAGTTTAAATCCTGTTGTTTAAAACAAATATTCAGATAAGAATAACCCTGTAAAACCATTCAAGGCCTGGGCATGGTGATTCATGCCTGTAATCCTAGCACTTTGGGAGGCCGAGGCAGAGGAGTCACTTGAGCCCAGGAGTTTGAAACCTGCCTGGGCAACATGGGAAAACCCCTATCTACAAAAACGTAGCCAGGAGTGGTGGCATGCACCTGTAGGCCCAGCTACTCGGAAAGCTGAGATAGGAGGATCACCTGAGCCCATGGAAGTCAAGGTTGCAGTGAACTGTGATCACGCCACTGCATTCCATCCTGGGCAGTAGACTGAGACTCTGTCTCGAAAAAAAAAAAAAAAGAAGGCCTGGTGCAGTGGCTCACACCTGTAATCCCAGCACTTTATAGTGTTAACTGTAATTTTTTGGCAGTTTTTTAAATCAAATTGAGGAAATTCTCTCCATATGCCTATTTTATCTGAATTTTATTATGAATTGGTGTTGAATTTTGTCAAATGCTGTTTTTCTGAAATTAATTGACATGATTCTTTTTTTTTTTAGCCTTTTAGTATAGTAGACTACATTGATTAATTTTTAAATATCAATCAGCTATGCATCCTTGGAATAAACCCCACTTTGTCATGTTGTGTAATTCTTATATATTGATTAATTATATTTGCTAATATTTTCTTAAGGATTTTGCATCTTTATGATGTGTATTGGTTGGCAATTTTCTCCTGTTTTTTGTGTGTTTTCTTTGGTTTTGGTGTCACAGTAAATACTAACTTAAAATAATTGAGCAATGTTCTCTTCTTTTTTTTTTTTTTTTGCCTTTGTGTGCGGTATTTATTTCAAATGTTTATTAAAACAGCACTGTTATTTCTCAGGACAAGAGCAAAGATCACCCCCTGCAGAAGCTTGGGAACTATGTACAGAACTTTATAGAACAGAGGCAACACTTTAGCTTAAGCCTGTCTGCCGACCAGAGAATGGAATTCTGCGTGGACTCAAGGAACAAAAGGAAACTAGGCAGGGAGAGGGAAGAAAAGTGCCCATCTGTATCAAACTTCAGCTGCCATCAGGGCACATCTTGTGGTGGTCACAGATTGTAGGCTGTTTTTTGGAAGGTTCGGGTTCAGCACAGGATTCCATTTGTCTACTTGGCTACACCCCTGGCTGAGGTGCCATGAGGTCAATGTCACTCAAGTTCCTGGCCAGCCAAACTCCCGCACCAGAGTCCCAAATTTAGTATCAAGTTCCTCCGGAAGTCATTCCTATCAGTGGCAAAGCGGTAGATGCCCCAAAGCCAATCTCCCACGTTGTCCAGTATTTCGGGAGTTTCATTAGCCCAGCCAGCAGCGCTCACTGGAACCCAGCTGGAAGCCATAGCAGGCAGCTTCGCATGGGCCTCGGTGGAGGAACCCGAGCAATGTTCTCTTCTATTTTCTGAAAGAGTTTAGGTAGAATTGGTGTCAATAATAATAATAATTATTATTTTTTTAGATGGAGTCTCACTCTGTCGCCCAGGCTAGAGTGCAGTGGCATGATCTCGGCTCACTGAAACCTCTGCCTCCCAGGTTCAAGCCATTCTCCTGCCTCAGCCTCCTCTGCCTTAGCCTCCCAAGTAGCTGGGATTATAGGCGTGTGCCAGCATGCTCAGCTAATTTTTGTATTTTTAGTAGAGGTGGGGTTTAACCATGTTGGCCAGGATGGTCTCGATCTCCTGACCTTGTGATCCGCCCGCGTTTGCCTCCCAAAGTTCTGGAATTACAGGCGTGAGCCACCATGCCCAGCAGTTTTCATTATTTTTATTTATTTATTTATATTTATTTATTTTTATTTTTTTGAGATGGAGTCTTACTCTATCTCCAGGCTGGAGTACAGTGGTGCAATCTCAGGTCACTGCAACTTCTACCTCCCAGGTTCAAGCGATTCCCCTGCCTCAGCCTACCAAGTAGCTGGGATTACAGGCAAGCGTCACCACACCCAGCTAATTTTTTGTGTTTTAGTAGAGATGGGGTTTCACCATGTTAGCCAAGATAGTCTCAATCCCCTGACCTCATGATCCGCCCGCCTCGGCCTCCCAAAGTGCTGGGATTACAGGCGTGAGCCACTGTGCTCGGCTGGTGTTAATTATTTTTTAACCGGTAGAATTCGTTAGTGAAATCATCTGGGTCTGGAAACTTCTTGTGAATTTTTAAGTACAAATTTAATTTTCTTTTTTTTTTTTTTGAGACGGAGTCTCGCTGTGTCGCCCAGGCTGGAGTGCAGTGGCGCGATCTCGGCTCACTGCAAGCTCCGCCTCCCGGGTTCCCGCCATTCTCCCGCCTCAGCCTCCTGCTGGGACTACAGGCGCCCGCCACCGCGACCGGCTAGTTTTTTTGTATTTTTAGTAGAGACGGGGTTTCACCGTGTTAGCCAGGAGGGTCTCGATCTCCTGACCTCGTGATCCGCCCGCCTCGGCCTCCCAAAGTGCTGGGATTACAGGCTTGAGCCACCGCGCCCGGCCAAATTTAATTTTCTTAATAGGCATAGGGCTGTTCTTATTATTCACTACATTTTGGATGAATCGTGGTAGGTTATTTTCATTTTTTTGAGGAATTGTTCCATTTCATCTAAGTTGTTGAATTTATGTAGAATTAGTTTTAGTATTTCCTAATTATCTCTTTAATGTCTGTAGAATATATATCTCCCATTTCTTCTTCTTCTTTTTTTTTTTTTTTTTTTTTTGAGACGGTGTCTCACTCTGTCACCAAGGCTGGAGTATAGTGGCATAATCTCGGCTCACTGCAACCTCCACCTCCCAGGTTCAAGCGATTCTCCTGCCTCAGCCTCCTGAGTAGCTGGGATTACTGGTGCCCGCCACCATGCCCGGCTAATTTTTGTATTTTTAGTAGAGACAGGGTTTCACTATGTTGACTAGGCTGGTCTCAAACTCCTAACCTCAAGTGATCCGCCCAACTCAGTCTCCCAAAGTTCTGGGATTACAGGCGTGAGCCACCGCACCAGTCCATTTCATTTTATTTTGTAACATTAGTAATTTGTATCTTTTTTTTTTCCCTGTGAGAGGTTTGCCAATTATTTTATCCTTTTAAAAAAATCAAATTTTTGTATTGATTTTATGAATTAGGTTCTATATTCAGTTTATTTGGTATATTCACTTGTCTTTACCATATTCTTTTTTCTTTTTGCCTTGAATTTATTTTTTTCTTCTTTTTCTAGGTTCTCGAGGCAGGAGCTTAGATTATTTATTATTAGATTATTCTAATTATACCTTAATGGCTATAAATTATCCCTCTCAGCTCCCCTTCAGCCATGTTCCACAAATTCTGTATTTTTGCTCTTCTTTGAAACTTCCTCCTTGACCGTTGGATTATTTAGAAGTGTGTTGTTTAATTTCCAAGTGTTTTGATATTTTCCTATCTTTCTGTTACTGATTTCTAGTTTCATTCCATTGTGATCAGACAACACAGTCTGCATGATTTCAAATATTAAGCGGCTATTTTGTGCAAAGCAATGAACAATTGCTTAGAAATGCTTCCTTGTACTACAAATATATACGTGAGTGAGGGGTACAGCCTCGGTTAGAAGCTCCCAGCTTCCTTCTGGGGGCAATAGGACTCACCTCTCTCCTGCCTCCTGGGCACTCACGCGCTCTCTGACTCTCTCTCTCTCTCTGTCTCTTTCTCCCTTTGCCTCCCTTTCTGTCTCCCCCAGACCCATACGATGTGAACAATATCAATATCAATGTACTATATCAATGTGAACGATAGCTGCTACCACAATTTAAGAGGCCAAGATAGTGGCAAAAAACTTAGCAAATGTACACATTCACATTTTCCTTATTTTTATGGCACATGCTTTGTTCCCAACCATCCAACGAACATAATTTGTAGCCTTGTATTAGGTAATAGAAGTTAGGATTTCAGAACATGATGGGAGACCTGGGGGAGACTGCTTGTTTTGAAGTTGAAAGCAGTACATTCAAATATGTAAGTGACAGCATAGGAAAATGTATATAGGGTTAACGTGCAGAGGTTTGTATTTAGGCTTTCCTGTAAGTTTAAATCCTGTTGTTTAAAACAAATATTCAGATAAGAATAACACTAGGCCGGGCGCGGTGGCTCAAGCCTGTAATCCCAGCACTTTGGGAGGCCGAGACGGGCGGATCACGAGGTCAGGAGATCGAGACCATCCTGGCTAACACAGTGAAACCCCGTCTCTACTAAAAATACAAAAAAACTAGCCGGGCGTGGTGGCGGGCGCCTGTAGTCCCAGCTACTCGGGAGGCTGAGGCAGGAGAATGGCGTGAACCCGGGAGGCGGAGCTTGCAGTGAGCTGAGATCCGGCCACTGCACTCCAGCCTGGGACAGAGCGAGACTCCGTCTCAAAAAAAAAAAAAAAAAAAAAAAAAAAAAAAAAAAAAAAGAATGACACTTTAAAACCATTCAAGGGCTGGGCATGGTGATTCATGCCTGTAATCCTAGCACTTTGGGAGGCCAAGGCAGAGGAATCATTTGAGCCTAGGAGTTTGAAAACAGCCTGGGCAACATGGCAAAACCCCATATCTACAAAAAATTAGCCAGCAGTGGTGGCATGCACCTATAGGCCCAGCTACTCGGAAAGCTGAGATAGGAGGATCACCTGAGTCCATGGAGGTCAAGGTTGCAGTGAGCCGTGATCATGCCACTGCATTCCATCCTAGGCAGCAGACTGAGACTCTGTCTCAAAAACAAAAAAAAAAAAAAAAAGAAAGAAGGCCGGGTGTAGTGGCTCACACCTGGAATCCCAGCACTTTGGAAAACCGAGGCGGGCAGATCACTTGAGGTCAGGAGTTCAAGACCAGCCTGGCCAACATGGTGAAACCTTGTCTCTATTTAAAAAAATACAAAAATTAGCCAGGCATGGTGGCATGTGCCTATAATCCCAGTTACTCCAGAGGCTGAGGCAGGACAATTGCTTGAACCTGGGAGTCAGAGGTTGCAGTGAGCCGAGATCATACCAGTGCACCTCCAGCCTGGGCAACAGAGCAAGACTCCGTCTCAAAAAAAAAAAAAAAGTAAGTTACTAAGATGCTATGCTGCTGACTTTGAAGGTGAAAGAAGGGGCCATGAGTCAAGGAATGTAGGTTGCCTCTACACACTGGAAAAGGCAGAAAACAGATTGTACCCTAGAACCTCCAGAAGGAAGGCAGCCCTGCCAACACCTTGATGTTAGCCCATTTAAGCCCATTTTCAAACTTCTGACCTCCAGAACTGTAAAGGGAATAAAAGTGTGTTGTTCTAAGCCAACAACAACAACAAAATGAACGACACTCTTCTAAATTACAGTATTAAGGAAAGCTAAACTTTCAGCATTAAATGCACCCAATTGCTTTGTCACAGCAACACTTGTAGACATATTTTTGAGGAAAAAAAATATGGGAGAGACACAATTCTTAGGGAATTCACCCTCTACTCTCTTCGTAAAATGGAAATCTACTTCAAAAGTAAATTGTGCATGTGCATGCCTTTGATGGGTATAAAATTTCAAATTCTTTTTATTCCCTTATGACTTCTAACTTGTTTTCAGGAGACTTGTTCATGCTTTATCAAATCATTGTTTTAGGTATCTGTCTCAAATATGACACCACCTATTTTATATCAATATAATTAATCCTTTGCCATAAATGAAATGTAATAGAACTGTCCATTGAAATGCTATAACAGCAACTCATTCAATAGCATTTTCTAAGAAAATGGTTTTTGTTTGTTTGAGACAGGGTCTCACTCTGTTGCCTAGGCTGGAGTGCAGTGGTGTGCTCATGGGTCGCTGCAGCCTCAACCTCCCAGGCTCAAGCAATCCTACCTCCTCAGTTTCCTGAGTAGCTGACACTACAGCCATATGGCAACATACTCTGCTGATTTTTTTTTTTTTTTTTTTAAGAGACAGAGCCTCACTATGTTGCCCAGGCTGGTCTCAAACTCCTGGGCTGAAGCAATCCTCCCGCCTTGGCCTCCCACAGTGCTGGGATTATAGGCATGAGCTACTGCACCCAGCCTACCAAAAGTTTTAAACTTTTTCATTAATGTATTTTACTAATCACTTAAAGTTGTATTCTTTATGACAGCATCCGAGACCATAAGTGAAAATCTACACATGGTTATCAGAACATGTCAAAGCTTTTGTTTAAAACATTTTTCCGTTTTCCAGGGCTAATGTCAAAATGTGATGTGACTCTGCAAGAAAATGCTTACCATCTGTGGTTGGTATTTTTTCTTCTGCTCCAGTCATTAATATATATTTTTACATACAAGAGTTGTCTCCAGTAATAATAAATCTGTCTGAGGTAAGGTTATGTTAATAATTGTACTCCTGCAAAGCTATTTTTGTAGTATAGATTTCAAATTTAATACAGCTTATCCACCATGGAAGAGGCTAACATCAAGTGCTCAGCAATTTATACCACTGCTTAAAAGTTAACTTTCTTTCATTTTGAAAATATCACTAATTTGGCCAGGCGCGGTGGTGTGCGCCTGTAATCCCAGCATTTTGGGAGGCTGAGGTGGTTAGATTGCTTAAGGCCAGGAGTTCGAGACCAGCCTGGCCAACATGGTAAAATCCCATCTCTACTAAAAATACAAAAATTAGCCAGGTGTGGTGGCAGGCACCTGTAATCCCAGCTACTCTGGAGACTGAGGCAGGAGAAAAGCTTGAAACTGGGAGGCAGAAGTTGCAGTGAGCCAAGACTGTACCACTGCACTTTAGCCTGGGTGACAGAGTGAGACTCACAAAAAAAAAAAAAAAAATGAAAAGACCTTATTGTAGTCTTTTTGTTTGTTTTGTTTTGTTTTGTTTGAGACAGTCTCGGTGTGTCGCCCAGGCTGGAGTGCAGGGGCGAGATCTCAGCTCCCTGCAACTTCTGACTCCCAGGTTCAAGCGATTCTCCTGCCTCAGCCTCCCAAGTAGCTGGAACTACAGGTGCCCACCACCACACCGGCTAATTTTTTGTGTTTTTAGTAAAGATGGGGTTTCACTATGTTGGCCAGGTTGGTCTTGAATTCCTGGCCTCATGATCTGCCCACCTCAGCCTCTCAAAGTGCTGGGATTATAGGCGTGAGCCACCACACCTGGCCTGTAGTCTTAAAGTGGCTTTCTCAGCTGCCAGCTCTAGGATCTCTCAACTCAGCTCCTCATGTCTAGCTCAGTCTCCCCGTGTCCCCATCTCATGTTTCAAGGAGAGAAAATTTCATTGGCTTCTTGGTCAGCCACACACCTTTGGCTCAGTCAGTGGAGGCCAAGCTCCCTTAGTGCAAACACAGCTACCTGGGCTTATCCGTGCTGTAAGGCAGGGGTTCTCTAGGTGGGTTCTCTGCACCAGTGGCATTGGAAATGCACATTCATGGGCCCCACCCCAACCTATGGAATCAGCATCTCTAGGGATGGAGCCCGGGATACTGTATTAGAGCTATAAGCAAGGGCAGATTTCCTCAGGAAGGGATGTGTGTAGGGACTACCTGCTTTTTTTTGAGACTCTGTCTAAAAAAAAAAAAACAAAAAAAACCCCCAGCACCCTGAGAAGGCAGAAGGCAGAAGGCAACTGGCACAGGGGAGCCCAGATCTGCAGAGACACAGGTAGGAAATATGACCTTAACTTCTGTGATTGGGTGATAGGATGATTTCATCATCTTGATTTTGGACTTCAACCCTTCACCGCACCTGGCCCTGGTCTTTTCAAGTAGATAAATTAATGATGAACTGAAGGCCAGGCATGGTGACTCACGCCTGTAATCCCAGCACTTTGGCAGGCCGAGGCGGGAAGATCACTTGACACCAGGAGTTCGAGACCAGTCAGGGCAACATCACAGGAGCCTGTCTCCAAAAAAAAGAAAAAGGAAATGAGTTCGTAGAAGGAGACTGACAAAGCAGACAAACAGAGAGAAGCTAAGAGACTTCTCAAGAGGGAGAAAAAGAGAGTGACTGACAGATTCCCTGCCAGCTCTCCTGGCTCAGGCATACTTCTCACACTCCATTTCCAAGAGGGCCCCCAGTGAATAACCATTCTGTCCCTTACTTAAGCAAGTTTAAGTGGGCCCCTGTTCTTTGCATTTATTTTGTCTCCACTTGAAACTCCTTTTCCTTTTCAGATCTGTCCTAAGCTCATCCCCAAAGATCCTTGATTGTCTGTCTTGCTCCTGCCCATGTTCTTCCCCAGAACTGGACTGTCGCCTGTGACCCAGCCCGTGGCTTGGATCCCACCACCAAGGTGCCGCACTTCTACAATCTAGAGCAGCCTAATACATATGACTAGTGTGCATTTGAAACCTGGCTAGTGATTGGCTACAAGTGTAAAATATACAGTGGATTTCGAAGACTCAGTATGGAGGGAAAAAAGCAAAACATCTTATTAATATTTTTACATTGATGACACGTTAAAATGATAATTTTTTTATATACCTGTATTGGGCTAAATAAAATACAATATTGGCCAGGCGCAGTGGCTCACACCCGTAATCCCAGCACTTTGGGAGGCCCAGGGTGGATCACCTAAGGTCAGGAGTTCGAGACTAGTCTGGCCAACATGGTGAAATCCTGTCTCTACTAAAAATATAAAAAATTAGCCAGGTGTGGCGGCGAATGCCTGTAGTCCCAGCTACTCGGGAGGCTGAGGCATGAGAATCACTTGAACCTGAGAGGCAGAAGTTGCAGTGAGCCAAGATCTCGCCACTGCACTCCAGCCTGGGCAACAGAGTACAGAGTGAGACTCCGTCTCAAAAAAAAAAAAAAAAAATATATATATATATGTATATACACACACACATATATACACACATATACATATAGTAATTAAAGCTCATTTCATCTATTTCTTTTACTTTTTTCAATATGGCTACAAGAAAATTTGAAATTACAAATGTGACTCTCATTACATGTCTTTTGGACTGTGGTGACCTAGAGGTAATGACCATTCACTTATGTACCTTCAGAATGTTTGACACAAGCTCGATTTGCCACTGGCGGGCTCTGTACTCCGCCCAACATCAGACTTTGCCTACCTCACCCCTCAGGCCTTACCTTACCCACCCAGCTCTCTAATTAATTTCTATGGCGAGGTCAGTTCAACAGCAACTATCTCACCCTGGTAAGAATGAAACAACCTAGTGTTAAGATTTTCTTTCAGCCCCTACCACACCTACCTGGTTTTGCCTTACATTGACTGTCATGTCCTGTGCGTAAGTCTTAAAACTGGACAGAGCTTGTACAGCAGGTTCATGTGTGCAGTACAGAGGTGGGCTAGATGACCTCTGTTATGGGTTAAATTGTGACCTCCAAAAAGATATGTGGAAGTCTTAATCCCTGGTACCTGTGAATGTGACATTATTTGGAAATGGGTCCTTTGGAGGTATAATCAAGCTAAGATGAGGCTTTTAGAGTGAGTCCTAATTCAGTATGACTGTATTCTTTTTTTTTTTTTTTTTTTTTTTCTGACAGAGTCTCACCCTGTTGCCCAGGCTGGAGTGCAGTTGTAAGATCTTGGCTCATTGCAACCTCCACCTCCCAGGTTCAAGCAATTCTCCTGCCACAGCCTCCCAAGTAGCTGGGATTACAAGTGCCCACCACCATGTCCAGCTAATTTTTGTATTTTTGGTAGAGACAGGTTTTCACCATGTTGGCCAGGCTGGTCTCAAACTCCTGGCCTCAAGTGATCTGCCTGCCTTGGCCTCCCAAAGTGTTGGGATGACAGGCATGAGCCACCGTGCCTGGCCCTGCATCCTTTTAAGAAGAGAAAAATTCCATGTGAAGACAGAGAGACACAGAAGGAATGCCATATGATGACAGAGGCAGAGATTGGAGTGAAGCAGCTGCAAACCGAATATTAAGGATTGCCAGCCACCACCAGAAGCGAGGAAGAGTCAATCTAAGATTCTACTCAAAGTCTCAGAAGGAGCTTGGCCCTGCCAACACCTTGATTTTGGACTTCTGTCCTTCAGAACTGTGTTGTTTTATGTTTTAAACCATCCAATTTGTGGTGCTTTGTCTTAGGAGCCCTGGGAAATGAATACTTCTAAGTCTCTTCCATACTTTATCACATACAATATAGGTAACAAAACACATTGTGCAACTGGTTTTCATTTTTTGTTGCACTTATAATGCTGTACTTTTTTTAAAAAAATAGAAAATCATGTAAATCTAGGCCATTTTATGCACCCATTTTAAGTATACACACCAGCCTGTTATAGTGTGAATTCTGAGATAAGAGAATGTAATTTGAAGAGATTACATATTTTCCAAGGCCAATTTGGTGATTTAAGCGTGGAAGTATTACAATTAAATGTTTGAAAAGTTATCTATGCATATTTTGCTGTAAGACGATAGCATGAAGCAACACATCTTTTCAGGATGAGGTAGCAGCCCCGGCCCCGGGGGAAGGGAGCTCAGGCATCACTCGACTGCAACTACTTTGGACAACTGAGCAACATGAGCAGGCTCAAAAAAAAGTCATATCCAATCATCCTCAAAATACAAACTGTAGTAGCTACAACACAATTCTCTAAGGGCGAGATGGGAGGAGAAGTGGAAATATTTGTACGATGCAGTCTTTATGGGTAATGCAGAGAATATGGGCCAGAATGAGATCAACATGACTCGTAAGCCCGTGGGTCAATGTCAAACCATTGCTTAAAATTCCTCAGTGGCTGCTCATTGCCCTCAGGACCCAGTCCAAAGAGCTTTGTGTGGCATTTCCAGCATTGCCGGGCCCCTGCCCACCTCCAGCCTTATTTCCTCCTTCTCCTCTGCTCTGCCTGTACCAAAGAACTCAAGACTCTCATCTTTCAGGTTCCTTTTGTCTTATTGAGGTCAGTTTCTCCCCTCACCCTCAGACAGTAAGTAGGCACCTGCTTTCCCATCTGTCTGGCCTATCCAAACAGGAAAGCATATAATATGAGTATTTTACATCATGTAATTGACTACTTAATTGATTCATAAATTATATTGTAGTGTGAATGTGTCTGATAATATATTATTTAGAGTTTTGTCGTTTTTGTTAGTTTTATTTATTTATTTATTTTTTTGAGACAGAGTCTCACTGTGTTGCCCAGGATGGAGTGCAGTAGTGCGATCTTGGCTCTCACTGCAACCTCTGCTTCCTGGGCTCAAGGGATTCTCCTGCCTCAGCCTCCCAAGTAGCTGGAATTACAGGTACCTGTTGCCATGCCGGGCCGATTTTTGTGTTTTTTGTTTTGTTTTGTTTTGTTTTTTTCAGTTGAGTCAGGGTTTCACCATATTGGCCAGGCTGGTCTCAAACTCTTGACCTCAGGTGATCCGCCCACCTCAGCTTCCCAAGGTGCTGTGATTACAGGCGTGAGCCACCGTGCCTGGCCTCATTCATTTTAATTAATGATAGAATTTTAAATGGGAGAACCACCAGAGATCATCTACCATGTTCACCTCCCTCTAGATGAAGAAAATTAGGCTATTTTTTTTTTTTTTTACATCTTAAAAGGCAGGACTGGAGCCGGGCGTGGTGGCAGGCGCCTATAGTCCCAGCTACTTGGGAGGCTGAGGCAGGAGAATGGTGTGAACCCGGGAGGCGGAGCTTGCAGTGAGCCGAGATCACGCCACTTCACTCCAGCCTGGGTGACAGAGTGAGACTCTGTCTCAAAAAAAAAAAAAAAAAAAGACAGGGCCAGGCATGGTGGCTCACGCCTGTAATCCCAGCACTTTGGGAAGCTGAGGCGGTCGGTCAGGAGTTTGAGACCAGCCTGGTTGAAATGGTGGAACCCCGTATCTACTAAAAGCACAAAAATTAGCTGGGCATGTTGGTGGGCACCTATAATCCCAACTACTCTGGAGGCCGAGACATGAGAATCACTTGAACCTGGGAGGTGAAGGTTCCAGTAAGCAGAGATCATGCCACTGCACTCCAGCCTGAGCAACAGAGTGAGACTCTGTCTCAAGAGAAAGAAAAAAAAAAAAAAAAAAGACACTCAGATGCCTCTTATAGTGTGTATAATTGTGATCATCACAGACTCTGACAATAAAGTCAATTATTGGAATACATCCTCTTCGTTAGTAGGGTCTTTAAGGGAGCACCCCGCCAAATTCCAGATAAAAACTTCAGGCCTCCCCTGAGGTAGGGCTGGACTTCCCCGGGGCCTCTATCATGGGAGGCTCATCCCAGTAAGACCTACAGCATGGAGGAAGTAAAGAAAAGACAAAGAGCTCTGTAAGTGACTGGGTACCAAGAGAAACTCTAAAATCCACAGTGGGGAAAGTTGTTCTATCTTTCCAAGGCCTGAGTGAACTAAGGAGCAGTGAGAGGTCAGAAGTATTCCATTAATTAATATCCTTCCACACGTAAGGAAACTTCCAGAGTTGAGTAAGAAGCAAACTCCCCCTGCTATTCACTAACAGTTGAATCGATGAATGTCAAGATCATTAGAAAGCAATGTCATTTCATATTTTCCAAATGACAGAGGAGAATATTTAATTGCATCCATTATCTGGGAAAGCTGATACTGTAACTGTGGAGATATTTATGAAGCAAGAAGGGCCCTTTATCTACAGAGGTGCATAAACACACTCAGACTAGAACTTCTAGATTTCTAAGTAGTTGTTTTTGGTATTAGACCCCCAGTGGCTATTCCTTTATTAAAACTTGTCCTTGTGTGTTTAAAATCCTATCCACTGAGTTGGTTTCAACCTTACTGGAAAAGAATTTGTAAATAAATATCAAAGCACATGGTAATGTTACATTCCTAGGAATCTATTCTAAGGAAATAATCAGAGATCTACACAAAGACATTGGTATGGTTTGGCTCTGTGTCCTCAACCAAATCTTGTCTCGAATCATGATCCCCACATGTGGAGGGAGAGAGGTGATTGGATCATGGGGGCTGTTTCCATCATGCTGTTCTCATGATAGTGAGTGAATTCTCACAAGATCTGATGGTTTTATAAATGGCATTTTCACTCTCTCCTACCATCTTGTGAAGAAGGTGCCTGCTTCCCCTTCCACCATAACTGTAACTTTCCTGAGGCCTCTGCAGCCATGCAGACCTGTGAGTCAGTTAAACTTCCTTTGTTTATAAACTACCCACTCTCGGATACTATCTTTATAGCAGTGTGAGAACAGACTAATACAGACATATATAAGGATATTCATCCAACACTGTTTACAAGCACAACAAAGTGAAAGCAATTTAGATGCACAAAAGGAGATTGATTTTAAAATACATGGCATACTTGTACAAAAAACTATTTTTTTTGTTTGTTTGTTTTTGAGATGGAGTTTCACTGTTGTTGCTCAGGCTGGAGTGCAATGATGTGATCTTGGCTCACTGCAACCTCTGCGCCCCACGTTCAAGTGATTCTCCTGCCTCAGCCTCCTGAGTAGCTGGGATTATAGGTGCGTGCCAACACATCCAGCTAATTTTTGTATATTTAATAGAGACAGGTTTTCACCACGTTGGCGAGGGTGGTCTTGAACTCTTGACTTCAGGTGATCTGCCCGCCTCGGCCTCCCAAAGTGCTAGGATGACAAGGGTGAGCCACTGCACCCGGCCTGAAAAACTATTACGTAATCATTGGAAATAATGTTCCCAAAGACATTTTTATTTTGTGTGTGTGTGTAATATATATATATATGTGTGTGTGTGTGTGTATATATATATATGTATAATTTGTTTGTTTTTTAATAGAGACAAGATCTCACTCCATCACCCACGCTGGACAACACTGGCATGGTCACAGGTCACTGTAACCTCGAACTCCTGGGCTCACGAAATCCTCCCGCCTCAGCCTCCCAAGTAGCTAGGACTCCCAGCATGTGCCACCAGGCCCAGCTAATTTTATTACTTTTCAAATGTTCTTTCTCACTATGTTGCCCAGGCTGGTCTCAGACTCCTGGCTGCAGGTAATCCTCCCACCTCAACCTCCCAAAGTGCTAGGATTACAGGCATGAGCCACTGCACCCAGCCTCTCAGATATTTTTATATTAAAAAAAGAAGAAGAGAATTCCCCTCCCTCTCTCTCTTCCTAGGCTCCCTAGAGAAAAGAACCAACACAAATTTGGCATGTATTCTTTCTGCGCAGGTTTTCATACTTCATTTATTTAGTGACATAAGGGAATGTTAATAATATACATATATAATTTTTTAAAAAGCAGAAAACTAAAATATACGTGAGGAATGATCCCAACTCCAATTTTAAAATAAATATACCTATACATTTATTCATTCAAAAATGATGTTTACTAAGGATATACTAGGGGCACTGGACTCCCACGGTGGGATTTCCAAGCCCTGCCATGGGAGACGCATGGGGACTGATGGGTTCCCAGATCCCTATCCTGGCAGATGTCTCTGGCTCAATGTCTCCCATCGGCTGCCTGTCACCTTTGAGGGAGCTCTGGGATGGAAGCCCCCTCTCACGTCCCACCACCCTCCCCAGGCTGGCCTTTTAGAGGTGACCCCAGGGGAACCGCATTGAGGCTGCTTTCAAATCCTTCAGTGAGAGTTCCACCAGATGGCCTGGGTGGACCAGATGGGACGAGACTGGACCACCCCGGACCGTGATGTTCTTTCTGGGGGTGGGTCAGGGGTTGGTTGACGTACAGGGTAGACAGGCAGCCCCAGCATTATAAAACTGTGATGTGGCCGGGCGCAGTGGCTCACGCTTGTAATCCCAGCACTTTGGGAGGCCCAGGCGGGCAGATCATGAGGTCAAGAGATCGAGATCATCCTGGCCAACACGGGGGTTAGTAGAAACCCCATCTCTACTAAAAATACAAAAACTAGCGGGTGTGGTGGCGGGCACCTGTAATCCTAGCTACTTGTGAGGCTGAGGCAGGAGAATCGCTTGAACCAGGAGGCAGAGGTTGCAGTGAGCTGAGATCGCACCACTGCACACCAGCCTGGTGACAGAGTGAGACTCTGTCTAAAAAAAACTGAGATGCATTCCTAGGGTGCCAGGGTATGGGAGTGTCACATAGAATGCCCTTCTTCCAGTCGGCCTGCCTTCAGCTTCCTTAGGCATGATGACAACTTCCCATCAGAGCCTCTTTTTCCCTTTTTCCACCACAGAGATAAGAAACATTAGAGGGAGAAAGAGCTCAATTAATACTGCTTATCCTCATTTGTGTAACCATCAGTGATCTACATACAGACAGGTGACTAGACAGGGATGCAAATCAGAGAGAAAAAAAAAGGAATATACTAGGGGCTGGGAACAGTGGCTCATGCCTGTAATCCGAGCACTTTGGGAGACCAAGGCGGGTGGATCACCTGAGGTCAGCAGTTTGAGACTAGGCTGGCCAACATGGCAAAACCCCATCTCTACTAAAAATACAAAAAAAAAAAATAAATTAGCCAGATGTGGTGAGAGGCGCCTGTAATCCCAGGCGGGAGGTTGAGGCATGAGAATCACTTGAACCAGGAGGCGGAGGTTGCAGTGAACCAAGACTGTGCCATTGCACTCCAGCCTGGCTGGTCCACAGAGCGAGACTCCATCTAAAAAAAAAAAAAAAAAAAGGAATATACTAGTTGCTGAGCGCTGTTCTTTGAGCTTGTAATTTAGTGGAGGAAGACAGATAACCAACAAAGAGACAACACATAAAATACAAAAGGTAAGAAGAGAATTTTCCATTGCTTTCTAGGATGCATTTTCAGTGCTGAGGTTGACAATCACAGTGATTCTCCAGCTTTACTGAAAATGTTGAAACAAAAAGAATTAAAAACAAAAAGAATATGTTGAGACAAAAATTATACCCCTTTCCCATTGGACACGGAAGAAGAAGGACGGACACTACTGGATCATTGCACTCAGTGGTGGACACTGTTTGAGATTGGCATCAACACAGACCAAGAGGGTCCAAGAGATAGAGTGAAATCTGATCTTGATTTTCCCATGGGAGGCCCTGTAGGAAGTCATTCATAAAGCCTCCACCTAGTTTGGGTCAGGTTTTCAGTCACCAGCCCATAAGAGTTTCAACTAGGCTGGGCAAAGCAGCTCACGCCTGCAATTGCAGTACTTTGGGAGGCCGAGACGGGAGGATCGCTTAAGCCCAGGAGTTCAAGACCAGCCTGGGTAACATAGCAAGACCCTGTCTCTACAAGAAATAGAAAAAATTAGCCAGGCATGGTAGCACGTGTTTGTAGTCCCAGCTACTTGGGAGGCTGAGGCAAGAGGATCCCTTGAGGATGGGAAGTTGAAGCTGCAGTGAGCCTGATCACATTGCTGCACTCCAGCCTGGGTGACAGAGCGAGACCCTGTCTAAAAAGAGAGAAAGAGAGAAGAACTAATTAATATATCCAGTGAAGCAGAATCTCTAGGTGGAAGCTGCAATCTGCATTGTTAACTAGATCCCCATGTGAATCTTTTTTTTTGAGACAGAGTCTCACTTTGTCACCCAGGCTGGAGTGTAATGGTGCAATCTCAGCTCACTGCAAACTCTGCCTCCTGGGTTCAAGTGATTCTCCTGCCTCAGCCTCCCAAGTAGCTGGGATTACAGGCACACACCACCATGCCCTGCTAATTTTTGTATTTTTAGTAGAGACAAGGTTTCACCATGTTGACTAGGCTGGTCTCAAACTTCTGACCTCAAGTGACCAGCCCACCTCGGCCTCCCAAAGTACTGGGATTACAGCCATGAGCCACTGTGCCCGGCCTCCCATGTGAAACTGCATTGAAGAGGTGAAGAATTTGCTCCAGAACAAGGGCAGCCAAAAAGCAAACTTTTTCTGTAAAGGGCCAGATAATAAATATTTTAGGCTTTGTATGCCATAGTCTCTGTGGCAACTACTCAACTCTGGTACTGAAATGCAGATGCAGCCATATATGAATGGGTGTGGCTGAGTTCTAGTAAAATTTTGTTTACAAAAGCAGGCAGTGGGCCAGATTTGGTTCACTGGCATGGTGCCCGCCCCTGCTCTAGAACTACAGCCATAAGCAAAGAGAAAACTACCAAATCTGGAAGGCTCAGTAAGATTCAATAAGTATTTTTCCAAAATCTATAAAATCTGAAACCATTTAATAGTTGAAAGAAAGAAGGCAATATAATTATAATAAGTGCTCATATTTCTTGAGGGCTTACTATGTGCCAGAGGCTATGCCAAGGGATGTATCATTTAGAATGCTTTCATCTCGTAGAACATCTCATATACCAAGTAGTTGGGTTTGTTTTTGTTTTTGTTTGTTTGTTTTTGTTTTTGTTTTGAGACAGAGTCTCGTTCTGTTGCCCAGACCGGAGTGCAGTGGCGCGATCTTGGCTCACTGCAAGCTCTGCCTACTGGGTTCATGCCATTCTCCTGCCTTGGCCTCCCAAGTAACTGGGACTACAGGCGCCTGCCACCACGCCTGGCTAACTTTTTTGGATTTTTAGTAAACATGGGGTTTCACCAGGTTGGCCAGGCTGGTCTCGAACTCCTGACCTCAGGTGATCCACCTGCTTTGGCCTCCCACAGTACTGGGATTACAGGCATGAGCCACCATGCCCAGCCCCAAGTAGTTTTAAGATAGGGTTGATTCCATGGTTGGAGTGGCAGTGCTTTCCTGATTTGTTCAAGGACACAGGTTCTTTCCACCTCATGCCTCTTTCTTTCTTGGGGCTTGAGCTTTGCCCTCAATTCACTCCCCTCATGACCACAAAATGGTGACTACAATTCCAAGTCACACATCCAGACCAAACAGTCTTCAGAAGAAACAGATCATCTCTTCCTCTGTCTTTTTAGGATGAAGAGCTCATTCCCAGAAGCTCCTCCATACCAGGATGTTTCCTTTCTGTTTTTTATTTTTTGAGACAGGGTCTCACTCTGTCACCCAGGCTGGAGTGCCGTGGCATAATCATAGCTCACTGCAGCTCTGATCTCCTGGGCTCAAGAGATCCTCTTTCCTCAGCCTCCCAAGTAGCTGGAACTACAGGTACGTGCCACCATACTCAGCTAATTTTTAAAAATTGTTTTTAGAGACAGGGTTTGAATATGTTGACCAGGCTGGTCTTGAACTTTTGGGCTCAAATGATCCTCCCACCTGGGTTTCCCAAAGTGCTGGGATTACAGGCATGAGGCACCACACCCGCCCTCCTTTCATGTCTTAATGGTCAGAATTTGATCATGGGCTCACTTTCAATTATTAGAAAGGGGAATGGAATTTCCAAGATTAGTTGAGTAATCAGGAATCCTCTACTGATCTTGGCTATGTAGAGGATGTGGGGGATGGAAGGCTGTGCCCGTAAAGGCTGTATGAATATCTGAATGAAATCAGGGCTCTGGTAGGAAGAAAATATGGGGGTCAGAAATGAATATTGAATAAGCAACCAAGTGATATGACCATAACACAAGTACCATGACCAGGTGCTACTAGTTTCCATGTTTTAGAGATAAGAAAATAAGTCAGAGAGGGGAAAGTGACTAGGTCAAGGTCACAAAGCTACTAAATGGAAGAGACTAGATTCAGGCAGGCCCAGGTCCATGACTATAGCACCCACTCCCTCAATCACTGTACTAAAGTACTATGGTGGGAAAGCTGAGGTCAGGAAAGAAAAGAATAGCTCCAAAGCTTGCCTCAAACTCAGGTAAACTTGAGCCACTTATAAAACCTGTGATGTCGCTGGACACGGTGGCTTGCCCCTGTAGTCCTAGCTACTCAGGAGGCTGAGGAGGGAGGATCACATGAGCCCAGGAGTTTGAGGCTGCAGTGAGCTATGATCACACCACTACACTCTAGCTTGGGCAGCAGAGCCAAACCCCATCTCTAAAAACAAATAAGCTGGGCACAGTGGCTGACGCCTGTAATACCAGCACTTCTGCAGGCCAAGGCGCAAGGATGGCTTGAGCTCAAAAGTTAGAGACCAGCCTGGGCAACATAGTAAGACCTCGTCTCTATTAAAAATTAGCCAGATATAGTGATCTGCATCTGTAGTCCAGCTACTCAGAAGGCTGAAGCAGGAGGATTGCTTGAGCCAAGGAGGCCAAGTCTGCAGTGAGCTATAATCACCACTGCACTCTAGCCTCAGTGACGGGGTGAAACCCTGTCTCAAACAAATAAAAATAAAAACAAACAAACAAAAACCCTGTGATGTCACCAAGCCTCCCTAGAACAAGCAACCCCATAATGGAGCGAGTAAAAGCACAATAATTTATTTAGCTCACAATTATATGGGTCAGCAATTTGGGCTGGGCTTCTGGTCTCAGCTAGACTCACTCATGCATCTTTGGTCAGCTGGGGACTGGCTGGTCTAAGGTAGCCCCTGGTGGACACATGGGCTGGTTCCACATGGTCCCTCACCCTCCAGCAGGTTAGGCTGGGCTTGTGCGTGTGGAGGCTAGACAGAGTGTCAAGAGTGGAGGGAAATAACGAAGGCGGCCAGACATGGTGGTTCACGCCTGTAATCCTAACACATTGGGAGGCTGAGGCAGGAGGATCATCTGAGGTCAGATGTTTGAGAGCAGCCTGACCAACATGGTGAAACCCCATCTCTACTAAAAATACAAAAAATAGCCAAGCATGGTGGTGCGGGCATGTA
The DNA here is from genome assembly GCF_009764315.1 of Trachypithecus francoisi. Lineage (NCBI taxonomy): Eukaryota > Metazoa > Chordata > Mammalia > Primates > Cercopithecidae > Trachypithecus > Trachypithecus francoisi. The sequence goes on along the minus strand of NW_022681466.1, from coordinate 42,213,147 downwards.
ATCCCAGCTACTCAGAAGGCTGAGGCAGGAGAATCGCTTGAACCCGGGAGGCAGAGGTTGCAGTGAGCCAAGATCACGCCACTGCACTCCAGCCTGGGCGACAGAGCCAGACTCCACCTCAAAAGTGAAAAAAAAGAAGTGCTTAAGGCCTCTTGAGGCCTTGTTTGGATCTAGCAAAAATTACTTTTCGAATGAGGACTGAACTAAAAAGGAATTTTATTTTCTCATTCTACTGAAAGACAGATGCAACAATGTTAAATGCCCTGTTCCCATGTTTGCAGTTCAGGGAGGTGTTCAACAGGTTGTTGGTCTGTTTCACAGCCAACATCACCTAGGCTCCTAAGGGACAAGTACTCTTAACCAGAGCTAGAAGATGAGGCTAAGAGATAGGACATGGATTCAGTACAGAGAGGTGGAAAGCAGCACCATGGTCAATGGATTGAGACTGGGATAGGGGTGCACAAAGAGGGCATCTGAAAGTCAAATATTTAAACACTAAGACAAGATTCCAACAAGTCTATTTGTGCCTGCCCCAAAACCAAAAAATCACATTCCATATGGCAATAAAGAGACCAAAGCATATATATACAAACATATACATATATACATATATATATGTGTTTTGCTTTGTTTTGAGATGGAGACTTACTCTGTCGCCCAGGCTGGAGTGCAGTGACACGATTTTGGCTCACTGCAACCTCTGCCTCCTGGTTCAAATTATTCTCATGCCTCAGCCTCCTTAGTAGCTAGGATTACAGGCCCACGCCACCACGCCTGGCTAATTTTTGTATTTTTAGTAGAGAGGGCGTTTCGTCATGTTGCCCAGGCTGGTCTTGAACTCTTGACCTCAGGTGATCCGCCCACCTCAGCTTCCCAAAGTGCTGAGATCACAGGCATGAGCCACCGCTTCTGGCCAGCGCCATATTTTCTACTATCCTGGTGAAGTAAATATTTGTACCAAACCCCATCAAACTTGAAATGAATAGAATGTTCTTAATTTTCAAGGTGCTATCTTTAAAGATCTTCTCCAGAATGACTTGTGATATCTTTATAGGGGCCGGGGGTTTTCCCCTCAGTATCAGCATTTCTTTACTTACAAGATTATAATCTAGTAAGATTATTATCTTACAATTACTTACAAGATTCTATAATTACTTACAAGATTATCATCTTGTAAGATTGTAATCTTACAATTACTTACAAGATTCCATAATTACTTACAAGATTATCATCTTGTAAGATTGTAATCTTACAATTACTTACAAGATTCCATAATTACTTACAAGATTATCATCTTGTAAGATGATAATCTTACAATTATTTACAAGATTCCATAATTACTTAAAAGATTAGCATCTTGTAAGTAAAGAAAGTACCAGGATAGTAGAAAATATAGCACTGGTGGGACGCGGTGGCTCACTCTTGAGATCTCAGCACTTTGGGAGGCCAAGGCGGGCAGATCATGAGGTCAGGAGCTCGAGACCAGCCTGGCCAAGATGGTGAAACCCCATCTTTACTAAAAATACAAAAATTAGCCGGGCATGGTGGTGGGCGCCTGTAATTCCAGCTACTCAGGAGGCTGAGGCAGAGACTTGCTTGAACCCGGGAGGCGGAGGTTGCAGTAAGCTGAGATTGCGGTCACTGCACTCCAGCCTGGGTGACAGAGTGAGACTCTGTCTCAAAACAAAAACAAAAAAAAAACACTGTGGTCTAATCCATATGTCTTTTTTCTGAATTCATTTGAACTCATTCACTGCTATCACTAACAGTTTAAAGACTGGGCGTGGTGACTCACGCCTGTAATGCTAGCACTTTGGGAGGCCGAGGCAACATGGCGAAATCCCATCTCTACAAAAAATACAAAAAATTAGCTGAGTGTGGTGGTGCACACCTGTGGTCCCAGCTACTCCAGGAGGTGGAGGTGGGAGATCACCAGAGCTCAGGAAGTGGAGCCTGCAGTGAGCTGAGATCGCGCCACCAGAGTACGACCCTGTCTCAAAAAATCAAAACAAAATAAAACACAGTTTAAATACTGTATGTAGGCATTTAAAACACTTTGGAGCTAATTTCTTTTCTTTTCTTTTTTTTTTTTTTTTTTTTGATTCGGAGTTTAGCTTAGTCACCCAAGCTGCAATGAAGTGTCACCATCTTGGCTCGCTGAAACCTCTGCCTCCCGGGTTCAAGCAATTCTCCTGCCTCAGCCTCCTGAGTAGCTGTGATTACAGGCACGCACTACCATGCCAGGCTAATTTTTGTATTTTTAGTAGAGATGGGGTTTTACCATGTTGGCCAGGCTGGTCTTGAACTCCTGACCTCAGCTGATCCACCCGCCTTGGCCTCCCAAAGTGCTGGGATTACAGGCATGAGCCACTGCACCTGGCCTTTGGAGTTAATTTCTAAGAAAAGGCAGTGGACACAAGCAAGTTGTATTTCATCTTATGAACTCAATCAGAAATTTACAGCATTTAAAAAAAATAGAGAGTAGAGCCTTGCTCTACTGCCAAGGCTGAGGTGCAATTACATAATCATAGGTCACTGCAGCCTCGATCTCCTGGGTTCAAACCATCCTCCCCGCCTCATGCTTCCTAGTAGCTAGGATTACAGGCACATGCCACCACAGTAATTTATTTATTTATTTATTTTTAGAAGAGAAGATGGAGGGAATCTAGCTGTGCTACCCAGGCTGGTCTCTAATTCCTAGCCTCAAATGATCCTCCTTCCTCAGCCTCCTGAGTAGCTATTATTGGCATGAGCCATTGCCCCCGGCTGAAATTTACAGTCTTTATGTATGAATTCATGAACAGCAGGAAGCTTGGCCCATAGCATTTCTGAAAGTGGAACTTGGCTCATGTGAATACTCATAACAAAAGAGAGATTGCCAAAACAAGCAACTTTCTCTAAATAGAGGTGAAATAATAGTCTTATAGAGTAAATCTTCACAATGTAAAAACATAAAGAGTCAGTTCACTAAACGTTCTCTAAAACATGCTTCCAACACGCTGTTAAGTGGAAAGAAACCTTCATGATATAGTATTACTGTATAAATTCATCTCTTAACAGAAAAATATACTATATATGCAGATTTAAACTCTTTTTTTGGAGACGGATTCTCACTCTGTCGCCCAGGCTACAGTACAGTGGTGTGATCTTGGCTCCCTGCAACCTCTGTGTCCTAGGTTCAAGCGATTCTCCTGCCTCAGCTTCTCCTAAATAACTGGGATTACAAGCACCCACCACCATGCCCTAATTTTTGTATTTTTAGTAGAGACAGGATTTCATCATGTTGGTCAGACTGGTCTCCTGACCTCAGGTGATCCACCTGCCTTGGCCTCCCAAAGTGCTGGGATTACAGGCGTGAGCCACTGCACCCAGCCGATTTAAACGTCTTAAAGGAAACACATCAAAATTTAACTAGAGGTTGTTTCTAGATCATGGGACCATGGGGATTTCTATTTCTTCGTTGGCATATTTGTATTTTCCACTTTTTTCTTTTTTTTTTCTGAGACGGAGTCTCGCTCTGTCGCCCAGGCTGGAGTGCAGTGGCTCAATCTCAGCTCACTGCAAGCTCCACCTCCCGGGTTCCCGCCATTCTCCTGTCTCAGCCTCCCATGTAGCTGGGACTACAGGCGCCTGCCACCTCGCCCAGCTAGTTTTTTTGTATTTTTAGTAGAGACGGGGTTTCACCGTGTTAGTCAGGATGGTCTCGATCTCCTGACCTCGTGATCCGCCCGTCTCGTTTTTCCACTTTTTTCTATAATGAACATCTATTGTTAAAACAGGTAAGATACTGAGTTTTAGCAAGATAAAATATGCAAATATAAAAGAAATAAAAGAAATGTACCAGATGTCAACAGTGGTTGCCACTAGATGATAGCATCATATGAGATTTTCCTTTTTAACTTTCTTTGTTTTTTTTTGTTGTTGTTGTTGTTGTTTGTTTGTTTTTTGAGACAGAGTCTTGCCCTGTCGACCAGGCTGGAGTGCAATGGCACAATCTCGGCTCATTGCAACCTCCGCCTCCTGGGTTCAAGTGATTCTCCTGATTCAGCCTCCCAAGTAGCTGGGACTACAGGTGTGCACCATCATGCCAGGCTAAGTTTTGTATTTTTAGTAGAGACAGGATTTTGCCATGTTGGCCAGGCTGGTCTCAAACTCCTGGCCTCAGGTGATCTGCCTGCCTTGGCCTCCCAAAGTGCTGGAATTACAGGGATGAGCTACCTTCCCCGGCAAATTTTCACGTTTAGCTTTGATGTTTTCTGAATTTTCCATAAAATGCATATATTAGAATTATATTGATAATATCACATATTATATCACCCCACATTAGATGAATGGGAAGAGGAAGATAAGTGATTACAGAGTTAGAAGGGTCACTTCAATAAACTAAGACTAAAAACTTCTGCGTTATCATCAACTGCTAGAGAGTCTTTCTTTTTAAGATGTCTAATTGTCGGCTGGGCATGATGGCTCATGCCTGTAATCCCAGCACTTTCAGAGGCTGAGGTGGGTAGATCACGATGTCAGGAGTTCAAGACCAACCCGGCCAAGATGGTGAAATCCTGTCTCTACTAAAAATACAAAAATTAGCTGGGTGTGGTGGTGGGTGCCTGTAATCCCAGCTGCTCGGGAGGCTGAGACAGGAGAATTGCTTGAACCCTAGGGGCGGAGGTTGCAGTGAGCCGAGACTGTGCCACTGCACTCCAGCCTGGGCAACAGAGCAAGACTCCATCTCAAAAAATAAAACAAAACAAAACAACAAACAAACAAACAAAAAAGATGTCTAACTGTCAATAGCAGGATCCCTAAATGAAGCAGATAAAGATGTGATTTGCAAGTAGCAATGACACCTTCATACCGGTCCTAATGGTAGAGGGGTTCCTTAACTCAACACTGCCCCCTTCCTGTGGTCAGAGCACCTCTCTCCAATGTCGTCAGGAACAACCCCAGGCCAAATTCAAGTGAGAAAACCGGAGCTTAACAGGGTTTCCTAGGTTACTTGGATCCAAAGAATCAGTTGCTGAAGTAGAAGTTGAGGGAGGTCTGAGTCAAGAACAGCCTCTGTGGAAACGACTTCAGGCTTTTAGTTGACAATGGGCTCGGTATGAGTCATTCTAGTGACATGCACTCTTGGCCAAAGAATTGCACTGAGGATGAGGGACATGATGGTGACCTGCTGCCAGCGGCCCAGCAGCCCACGCCACAAGCAATACTTTCAGTTCTGGGTGCTTTACTGTAAATGGGACAAGGAGGAGAGGAATCAAAGCGTTTAGGGACTTCGGGTCATGCAACACAGGAATGTTTGGAGAAGCTGAGAAAGAAAACTCAGGGGGCGGGGAGCGGTGGCTCATGCTTGTAATCCCAGCACTTTGGGAGGCTTTGGTGGGCAGATCACTTGAGGTTGGGAGTTTGAGACCACCCTGGCCAACATGGCAAAACCCCATCTCTACTAAAAAATACAAAAATTAGCCAGGCGTGGTGGCGTGCGCCTGTAATCCCAGTTACTGGGGAGACTGAGGCATGAGAATTGCTCGAACCTGGGAGCCAAAACTGCGCCACTGCACTCCTGCCTGGGTGACAGAGCGAGACACTGTCAAAAAAAGAAAGAAAAAGAAAAGAAAACTCGGGGAACCCTAACAGCTAGCTGCCTTAACATACCTGATAGGCTATCAAGTTCCAGTCAATTAAATTTGTTCCATGTGGTTCTACAGGAAGTAGCCAGGACTAGTGTGGTCGGGCTGTAATTGGAATTATACTGAGACAGACCTTGAGACAGACCTTGAGAAAGGATTTTTGAGTAGTTTGAAATGGCAGAAGATACATTGGTCTTGAACCTGCTCCTCAAAATGTGGTGCAGAATTGCAGCCTGGCTTCAGAGGAAGCCCATTAGACAAGTACTAGGTCTTAGCCCCCAGCTCAGACCTACTGAATCAGTGCCTGCCCAGGCCAGGTGTGGTGGCTCACACCTGTAAGCCAGCACTTTGGGAGGCTGAGGCAGGCAGATCACTTGAGGTCCGGAGTTCGAGACCAACCTGGCCAACATGGTGAAACCCCACCTCTACTAAAAGTACAAAAGTTAGCCGGACATGGTGGCAGGTACCTGCAATCCCAGCTACTAGGGAAGCTGAGGCAGGAGAATTACTTGAACCTGGGAAAGCAGAGGTTGCAGTGTGCTGAGGTCATATCATTGCACTCCAGCCTGGTCAACAACAGCAAGACTCTGTCTTTAAAAAAAAAAAAAAAAATTAATTTAATTAAAAATAAAGATTTCTGATAATTTTTTGTGCCTATTCTGCTTATGTAGATAAAAACATTTTTGAGACATGATCTCACTTTGTCATCCAGGCTGGTGTGCAGTGATGCCATCTCAAGTGATTCTCCAACCTCAGCCTTCCGAGTAGCTGGGATTACAGGGGCCTGTGACCATGCCTGGCTAATTTTTGTATTTTTAGTAGAGACAGGGTTTCACCATGTTGGCCAGGCTGGTCTTGAATTCCTGACCTCAAGTGATACACTTGCCTCAGCCTCCCAAAGTGCTGGGATTACAGATGTGAGTCACCGCGTCTGGCCTCACGTACAAGTTTTCATATGGAAGAACTCATCATCTTTTACATTTCTGAAAATATATTAATGTTATGCAACTCTTTGGAAAAGCCACACATAAAATGTCTATTTCTTAAATTTTTTTTAATTTTTATTTTTTTGAGATGGAGTCTTGCTCCGTCGCCAGGCTGGAGTGCAATGGCACCATCTTGGCTCACTGCAACCTCCACCTCCTGGGTTCAAGCAATTCTCCTGCCTCAGCCTCCTGAGTAGCTGGGACTACAGGCATGTGCCACCACACACAGCTAATTTTTCACCATGTTGGCCAGGATGGTCTCCATCTCTTGAGCTCATGATCCACCCACCTCAGCCTCCCAAAGTGCTGGGATGACCGGCATGAGCCACCGCGCCCAGCCTAAAATGTCTCTATTTTTAAGTTCCACTATCCCATTTCTCAGAACCTGACTCAAATAAATAACACACATGTAGAAGGTACTAGGTAGGAAGTTTCTAAGCACGATATTATTTAAGCATCACTGTTTTTTCCTTCTTCTCCAGTAAAAGGTACAAAAATCAGGGCCCATCTCCTTAATAACTGACATATGACTCAGGGGACATCTTCCTTTTATCCCAAGAGGCTTCTCCAAAGAGAAAATTGGCCCAGCTCCAAAGGGGCCTGACTAGTGGGTGTTGCTGGGTTGCTCTCCCATAGGGTCACAGTTGAGAAGATGCTGTCAGTGACTTGGGCGCAGGACGGCACCCCTGCTCATTTCCACACAATGGCAAATCCCAGGAGTTGCAGCCTCAGTCCCTCCCAGGTGCACCCTGGTGAGTCTTCCCTCCAGGCCCCTATGTCCTTCAGATGACCTCAGTGAGGATCAGCTCAGGCTACCAGAGAGACTCTAATACCATTAAGCCTCATAAGGGCAGATTTTCCCACCCCCTTCCCAAGAACTTTTGTGTGGTATGCTCCAAGGACAATGGGTGGTATAGCCTCACCCTTCCCCACAACATGGGGTAACCCTTGCCTTGCGTCTACCTAACCACAAAGAACCACTCAAGGGCATCTTCTCGAAGATCAGTACCACCGTTGGCAGTCTCTATTTTGAATTTGCAAAACGTAAATATGGTTTGCTTTTTTATGCACAGGCAATATATTTCACTGAATAATCAAAAAAATGCAAAGGAGTAATAGTGAAAAGACATCCTCTCAATCCTGTCTCAGTTTCCTGCTTAGAGACAATATTAGCGACTAGCCAGTATTACGGCATGGAAACCCTTTTTTGCATGTTGCTTTCTTATTCCATTTCTGTGCACAATCAGATTCTGCAAATTGTTTGGATGCATCATAACTTGCTTAACCAATCCCTTAGTAGGTTGTTTCCAGTCTTTTGCTAACCAATCAACAATGCAACAACTACCCTTAATAGGCATCACTGCGTATGACAAAATGAATTAAATGTATCTGTAGTATACTTTGAATTTGGGTAGATAACACCAGTTAATTTGGTCTCCATAGAGATTTAGTAACTCACCTAACTCATAGCAGGTGGAGCTGGGATTCAGACTCATATTCTCTAGGCCAGAGTTCAGGCTCATAACCACCAAGGTAAACTGCCTTTTTGATGTTTTGTTTGTTTGTTTGTTTTGAGACAGGGTCTTACTCTGTTGCCCAGGCTAGAGTGCAGTGGTGTGATCCTAGCTCACTGCAGCCTCAAACTCCTGGGCTCAAGCAATCCTCCCACCTCAGCCTCCCAAGTGGCTGGAACTACAGGCATGCTACCATGCCCCACTATTTTTTTTTTTATTTTTATTTTTTTGTACAGACAAAGGTCTTACTATGTTTCCCAGGCTGGTCTTGAACTCCTGAGCTCAAGTATCCACCCACCTTGGCCTCCCAAAGTGCTGGGATTGCAGGTGTGAGTCACTGCACCCGGCCACCTTTTTGAAATTTGCCAATCTGAGATCTAAAGACCGGTACTTTTCCATCATTTTAATGTGAATTTCTCTTTCTATGAAAGAGGGTAAACGTTGTATCATAGCTTAGTTTGTTTCTTTTTCTGTGAATTGTGTATACCTAGTATTTGCCCATTTTTCCATTACATTATTGGCTTATTTCCATATCAATTTGTAAGAATTCTTTATATATTAGGGAAATTAGTCCTTTCTGTATTCAGAATTGAAAATACTGTTCCCAGGACAGGTGCAGTGGCTCATGCCTGTAATCCCAGCACTTTGGGAGGCCGAGTCCAGAAGATCACTTGAGGTCAGGAGTTCGAGACCAGCCTGGCCAACATGGTGAAACCCCATCTCCACTAAAAATACAAAAATTAGCTGGGCGTGGTGGCACGCACCTATAATCCTAGCTATTCAGCAGGCTGAGGCAGGAGAATCGCTTGAACCCGGGAGGCCGGGGGTTGCAGTGAGCTGAGATGGCGCCATTGCACTCCAGCCTAGGCAACAAGAGCTAAACTCCGTCTTAAAAAAAAAATACTGCCGGGCGCGGTGGCTCAAGCCTGTAATCCCAGCACTTTGGGAGGCCGAGATGGGCGGATCACGAGGTCAGGAGATCGAGACCATCCTGGCTAACACGGTGAAACCCCGTCTCTACTAAAAAAATACAAAAAACTAGCCGGCGAGGTGGCAGGTGCCTGTAGTCCCAGCTACTTGGGAGGCTGAGGCAGGAGAATGGCGTAAACCCGGGAGGCGGAGCTTGCAGTGAGCTGAGATCCGGCCACTGCACTGCAGCCCGGGCGACAGAGCAAGACTCCGTCTCCAAAAAAAAAAAAAAAAAAAAAAAAAAAATACTGTTCCCAGCTTGTCTTTTGACTTATAGTGGTTACTGCCATGAAGAAAACAGATTTTTATATAATCATATTTATCCATTTTTTATTTTATGGATTCTGAACTTAGTTTTATAGTTGAACAAAATTTTCATTTATGAGATAATGAAAAAAACTCTCCAATGAATTTTTCAAGTATTTTCACCATTTTTCTTTTTTTGACATCTAAATATTGGGTACATTTGGAATTTGTCCCAGTGAAATATATGTATCCAGTTTTCCCCCCAGATGGCCACTCAGTTGTCTCCATACTGTTTTTTAATTACCTATCAGTTCCATTGATTTATACCACCCTTATCATACATTAAATCCCACTGGCAATATTCAAATGATAGCTTCTTTTAAAAAATGAACAAAATGTCCTGTGCATAGGCACCCTATTTCACTCCCTTTCTCCACTACATTTATCAATCCATATCAGGAAGACCTTAAATATTTGATAACAGAGTCCAACCGTAGAATTTTGGTTGAAGTATATTCTTTTACATCTCCCTGATGGAATACTATGCAACTTTTAAAGCAAATATTATAAAGATTATGTTAAAACATGAGGGAAGTACTTCTGATGAAAATGTCAAGTGAAAAAGAAAGAATATGAACATTATGCAAACCAAGAATATGACCACATTGTGAAAAAATGCACAGAAAATAATCACATGAGCAAAATACCAGAAGGATGATAGCGATGTTATTGGGATATGAGATGAGAGATTTCCCCCACCTTTTTCTCTTCAAATCTTTTGTAAAGTGATGATATCAGCATAATTTTCGAATTTTCACTTTTTTTTTTTTTTTTTTTGAGATAGAGTCTTGCTCTGTTGTCCAGGCTAGAATGCAGTGGCATGATCTCGGCTCACTGCAACCTCCACCTCCCAGGTTCAAGCGATTCTGTTGCCTCAGCCTCCCAAGCAGCTGGGACTATAGGTGCGTGCCACCACACCTGACTAATTTTTTGTACTTTTAGTAGAGACAGGTTTTCGTCGTGTTAGCCAGGATGGTCTCGATCTCCTGACCTCATGATCCGCCCACCTTGGCTTCCCAAAGTACTGGAATTACAGGCATGAGCCACCGCGCCCAGCCTATTTTCACTTTTTAATAATGGCATTTTGTCCATTTGTGTTTTTCTCCTTTGCCTCAAGAGACTTCATGAAAATGATGATAAAGAAATAAAAAGATGGCCAGGTACAGTGGCTCATGCCTGTAATCCCAGCACTTTGGGAGGCTGAGGCAAGTGAATCACGAGGTCAGGAGTTTGAGACCAGCCTGGCCAATATGGTGAAACCCTGTGTCTACTAAAAATACAAAAATTAGCCTGGTGTGGTGGCCGGCGCCTGTAGTCCCAGCTACTCGGGAGGCTGAGGCAGGAGAATCGCCTGAATCTGGGAGGCGGAGGTTGTAGTGAGCCGAGATCGCACCACTACACTCCAGCCTGGGTGACAGAGCGAGACTCCATCCACCCCTGAAAAAAAGAAATAAATAAAAAGATTACAAATTCACAAGTCCAAAAAAGAATAAAAGAGGAAGAGAAGATTTCATGGTTGGAAAATCCCAGCATGTTTTTGGGAAAGAGCAAGCTGAAGATAGAGTGGTAACAGACAGCACAGAGCTGTGAAGGAAGCAACCGGAAGGCCTGGGTGAGGCGTGAATAAAGTAAAACATGTCACCTGCACACGGGACTCCAGACTTCCCTTCGGGGAGACATCACTGACTCATGGTGTGTGCCCTTGGGCCAAGACACCGAGAGGTGCTCACGCCTCTTTTCTCCCAAATGAACAAGGGATGCTGTATTTAATATCTCTGGCTTCCACTTGGAGCCGAGGGGAGAGTTAATTGCTGTTTGAGAAAAGGTATATGAACTGGTGGGATAAAAGACTTGACAAGAGGAGGGTTATTACCAGTCAAGTAACCCTTTTTTTCTTTTTTTTTTGAGATGGAGTTCTTCTCTTGTTGCCTAGGCTGTAGTGCAATGGCGCAATCCCAGCTCACCGCAACCTCCGTCTCACGGGTTCAAGCAATTCTCCTGCCTTAGCCTCCTGAGTAGCCGGGATTACAGGCGCCCGCCACCATGCCTAACTAATTTTTTGTATTTTTAGTAGAGGCAGGGTTTCACTGTGTTAGCCAGGCTGGTTTTGAATTCCTGGATCTCAGGTGATCCACCCACCTTGGCCTCCCAAAGTGCTGTAATTATAGGCATGAGCTACCTCACCTGGCTCAAGTAACCCTTTAAACCCTCTGTTCCTCTCATGCTCACAGAGGACTAGCACTCAGGTGTATAGCTAGGCAGCTGCAGGTGCAGCCTAATGCAGGCTTTGGCCAAATGCTCATCCCTGTAAAAACAGAGCAGGGATGGCCAACTGTGAAGGCATGAGTGGGTATGACAGTCAAGTCACCAGCCCCTATGCTTCCTGGGCAGCTACCTCCCCTAGAGCTAGTGACATGTCCTCCTTGGTTCCTTTATCCAGTAACCTTGTTCCTCCCCAGATCTGGAGCCCTGTCTTAAACTCTCACCTAGTGTCCCTTGTTGCCCTGTCTTGCTCCTACTCATCAAGACAAATCCAGCTTCCACACACTGGGAGACCCAATGGCCTAGAGGTGCTGCTTAGATTATAACAGTCTTGCCAAGATGTAGGAACGTGGTAAAAATTTAGTTAACTCCAATCAATTGATGGTGTTGGCAGAAGCATCTTCTCGGAAGGGACACGTACACACACACACACACACCCACACACACACCCCATGACCTAGTGGGCTTGGATCCAGTCTCTTTCTACAGCTGAGAAACCAGATGGGGCTACAAATATTCATTCAATTGATTGTTTTTAATCCTTTGTTTGAGAGAATGAATTTCTAAGCCCAGAAATGTAGCTTTGAAGACCACAATAATCATTTATTTAAAATCTACTCTAGGCCAGGCACAGTGGCTCATGCCTGTAATCCCAACACTTTGGGAGGCCGAGGTGGGTGATCTTCTAAGGTGAGGAGTTCGAGACCAGCCTGGCCAACATGGTGAAACCCCCGTCTCTGCTAAAAATATGAAAAATCAGCCAGGTGTGGTGGTGGGGCCCCGTAATCCCAGCTACTCAGGAGGCCAAGGCAGGAGAATCGCTTAAACCCAGGAGGTAGAGGTTGCAGTGAGCTGAGATTATGCCACTGCACTCCAGCCTGGGTGACAAAGCAAGACTCTGTCTCAAAAAAAAAGGGAAGAAAATCCATTTTAGGCTGGGCACGGTGGCTCATGCCTATAATCCTAGCATTTTGGGAGGCCAAGGCAATAGGATTGCCTGAACTCATGAGTTCAAGAACAGCCTGGGCAACACGATGAAACCCCATCTCTACTAAAACACAAAAAATTCACTGGGTGTCGTGGCGCATGCCTGTAGTCCCAGCTGCTCAGGAGGCTGAGGCACGAGAATTGCTTGAACCCAGGAAGCAGAGGTTGCAGTGAGCCGAGATTGCACCACTGCACTCCAGCCTAGGTGACAGAGTGAGACTCTGTCTCCAAGAAAAGGAAAGAAAATCCACTGTATAAGTCAGAACCTGTCCAGACCCTATGAGAATATAAAGAAATATGATCCCCACCTCAGAGTTAGCTAGACTATTTATACTTCTCTTAAAGACCTAAGCATACTTTTTTTTGTGAGAGAAGGAACCATCTCTGTATCTCTGTCATATTTACTGCTTCATATTTCTTTTCTTTTTCTTTTTCTTTTTCTTTTTTTTTTTTTTGAGATGGAGTCTCCCTGTCGCCCAGGCTGGAGTGCAAGTGGCACAATCTTGGCTCACTGCAGCTTCCATCTCCTGGGTTCAAGCGATTTTCCTGCCTCAGCCTCCCGTGTAGCTGGGACTACAGGTGTGTTCCACTACACTCAGTTAATTTTTGTATTTTTAGTAGAGACAGGGTTTCACCATGTTGGCCACGCTAATCTCGAACACTTGACCTCAAGTAATCCACCAGTTTCAGCCTCCCAAAGTGCTGGCATTACAGGCATGAGCCACTGCGCCTGGCCTGCTGCTTCACATTTCATTTCATTCATCCAGGAAATATTTTGTAAACATCTACCATGTGCCAGGCCACTGGGATAAAACAGTGAACAAAAACAAAGTATCTATTCTCATGGAGCTTAGATTTTAGTGAGACAAATAGACAATAAATACATGAACAAATAAACCCATAACATGCAAAGTGATGATAAAGACTTAGGAAAAATAAAGAAAGGCCCTTCAGCCATGTGAGTATGCAGCAAAAAGCACCCTCTATGAAGTAGAGAACAAGCCCTCCCCAGATACCAAATCCGCTGATTCTTTGATTTTGGACTTTCCAGCCTCTAGAACCATGCGCAATAAATTCTATTGTTTTTAAATTTTCTAGAAAAGAAAAATAAAGGAGGGCAAGGGAACAAGAGTGGCAGAGGACATTATTTCACATAGATTAGTTGGGGAGGGCCGGGCGCGGTGGCTCAAGCCTGTAATCCCAGCACTTTGGGAGGCCGAGACGGGCGGATCACGAGGTCAGAAGATCGAGACCATCCTGGCTAATATGGTGAAACCCCGTCTCTACTAAAAAATACAAAAAAACTAGCCGGGTGAGGTGGCGGGCGCCTGTAGTCCCAGCTACTCGGGAGGCTGAGGCAGGAGAATGGCGTAAACCTGGGAGGTGGAGCTTGTAGTGAGCTGAGATCTGGCCACTGCACTCCAGCCTGGGCGGCAGGGCCAGACTCCATCTCAAAAAAAAAAAAAAAAAAAAGAGATTAGTTGGGGAGACTTCTCTGATATGGCTAAGTTTAAACTGAGACTTGAATTAGGCAAGGGAGTAGTCTATGTGGATATCTGGGAGACGATGGAGCTGTAAATGCAAGATCCTAGAGGAGGAAACAGCCAACAGAGTTCTGTTGGAGAACAGCAATGAGAAAAGGGTCACAAGAATGGAGTGAACAAACGAGCCACACATGGTGGCACGCACATGTGGCCACAGCCACTTGGGAGGCTGAGGTGTGAGAATCGCTTGAACCTGGGAGGCAGAAGTTGCAGCCAGCCAAGATTGTGCCACTGCACTTCAGCCTGAGCAATAGAGTGAGACTCTACCTTAAATAAATAAAACTAAATTAAAAAATACAGAATGGAGTGAACAAATTTGTAATTCAACTAGAAATATGGTTAGGGAGAGGGAGTGGTTTTATCATGTGGGGCCTGTTAGACAAGGACTTTGTGTAAGTTTTTCATGGATTATGGCACACGTAGAGAAAAGTAAACAAATTGTTAAGTGTACAACTCGGTGAATTTTTTTTTTTTTTTTTTGAGACAGGGTTTTACTCTCGTCACTCAGGCTGGAATGCAGTGGTGGGATCTTGGCTCACTGCAGCCTCTGCCTCCAGGGCTCAAGTGATCCTCCCACCTCAGTTTCCTGAGTACCTAAGACTACAGGCACAAACCACTGCACCTGGCTAGTTTTTGTATTTTGTAGAGACAGTGTTTTACCATGATGCCAGGCTGGTCTCAAACTCCTGGGCTCAAGCACTCCTCCTGCCTTGGCCTCCCAAAGTGCTGGGATTACAGGGGTGAGCCACTGCACCTGGCCTGAATTTTCACCAACCCACCCATTTAAACCATCATCCAAACCAAGTTATGGAACACTAACAGCAGCTGGCTGGGTGCAGGGGCTCACACCTGTAATCCTAGCACTTTGGGAGGCCAAGGCAGGTGGATCACCTGAGGTCAGAAGTTTGAGACCAGCCTGGCCAACATGGTGAAACCCCGTCTCTAATAAAATTACAAAAATTGGCTGGGCATGGTGGCGTGCACCTGTAACCCTCGTGAGGCTGACGCAGGACAATCGCTTGAACCTGGGAGGCAGAGGTTGCAGTGAGCCAAGAGTGAAAAAAAAAAAAAAGAAAAAGAAAACACTGCTAGCAACCCTGGCCAGGCGCAGTGGCTCACACCTGCAATCCTTGACCCTTGGGAGGCCGAGGCGGGCGGATCACCTGAGGTCAGGAGTTTGAGACCAGCCTGGCCAACGTGGTGAAACCCCATCTCTATTAAAAATACAAACATTAGCCAGGCGTGGTGGCAGGTGCCTATAATCCCAGCTACTTGGAGGCTGAGGCAGGTGAATCGTTTGAACCCAGGGGATGGAGGTTGCAGTGAGCCGAGATCATGCTGCTTCACTCCAGCCTGGGCAACAGAGCGAAACTCCGTCTTAAAAAGAAAGAAAGAAAGAACACTACCAGCAACCCTGAAGCCTCCTTCAGGCCTCCTCTCTTGTTACTATCTGCCCATCCAAGGATGACCACTATTTCACCTTCCGTCACTCTGTAGCAGTCTTGCCTGTTTTGAACTTTGTGCTTGTGAATCATACAGTATTACCCTTTGGTGTCAGCCTTCACTCCCTCAGTGTTATGGTTGTGAGATTTGTCCATGTTATTGTGCATAGTGATGCTTCATTTTTTTCATTGCCCTGTAATATTGCACTGTGGAAATATATCACAGTTGATTTGTCCATTCTACCACGGATCAGCATTTGGGTTGTTCCCAGTTTGGGGGCTATTTCAAATGCTGCTATGAGCATTCTCATTTGTGTCATTTGGAACACATAAGTATGCATCCAGGGGTGAGATTATTAGGCTTAGGTTTTACTTTATTTTTTTGGTAGGGGAGACGGATTCTCACTCTGTCACCCAGGCTGAAGTGCAGTGGCTCAATCTTGGGTCTCTGTAACTTCCACCTTCCAGGTTCAAGCGATTCTCTTGCCTCAGCCTCCTGAGTAGCTGGAATTACAGCCACCCACCATTATGCCCAGCTAATTTTTGTATTTTTAGTAGAGACAAGGTTTTGCCATTTTGGCCAGGCTGGCCTCCAACTCCTAACCTCAAATGATCTGCCCACCTCGGCCTCCCAAAGTGCTGGGATTACAGGTGTGAGCCACCACACCTGGCCATCTACGTTTTACTTTGATAGACGCTACCAAACTATCTTCAGACTTTGCTTTTCAAACTGAATGAAAAGGGAAATAATTTGAAGTTTCAAAGTAGAAAAATCACATAATCTGACTTACATCTTTAAAGGGTCACATACTATAAATTTTTGAAGATTGCATTTTTTAAATATTCACCATATGAAACAAAATCCAACCTGACCAGTCCCAGCACTAAAAGCATGACTCCAGGTTTGTACCTCTAGCCAGAACCTCTCCTCTGAACTATAGACCCTTATCTCCAAAGTCTGCTTGAAAGCTGCACATGGATGTCCAATGGGCGTCTCCACCTTTCAATGGCCAAGAACTTCTGATATTCTGCCCTGAGCCAATTCTTCCTATGCGTTTCCCATATTTACTAACAGCAACTCTGTTCTTCCATTGATTTAGGCTGGAAACATGGGTGTATCTTTTTCTCTATTTTATCATGCTCCACATCTGGTCTATCAACAGATCCTGTGAGCTCTGTCTTCAGAATATTCTGGAATCACCGCTTGCCACTCCTTATCACTACCTATCCAAGCCACCATTCTGTCTCTCCTCGCCTACTGCAGTGCCCTCCTATTTTTTTCTCTTTTATTTATTTATTTTATTTATTTATTTTTGATATGTAGTCTCCTTCTGTTGCCCAGACTGGAGTGCACTGTAGTGATCTCGGCTCACTGCAACCTCTGCTGTCCGGGTTCAAGCAATTCTCCTGCCTCAGCCTCCCCAGTAACTGGGATTACAGGTGCGCACCACCATGCACGGCTAATTTTTGTATTTTTAGTAGAGACAGGGTTTCGCCATGTTGCCCAGCCTGCTCTTGAACTCCTGACCTCAAGTGATCCACCCACCTCGGCCTCCCAAAGTGCTGGGATTACAGGCGTGAGCCATCGTGCGTGGCCTGCAGTGCCCTAAGTGGTTTTGCTGCTCCCACATCCTGCTCTCACCCTGTTCAGGACACTATTAGTGCAGCTTCCCAAAAGATCCTGTTCAAACATAAATCAGATCCTGTCATTTCTCCATTAAAACCTTCCAGTGACTTCCTGTATCATGCTGGGTGCAAACCAAAGTCCATACTACCACCCACAAATTGTGGCAAGATATTGCTCCTTTTAACCTCCCTGACTTTAACCCCTGTGATGCTCCCATCCTCACTCCATTCCAGCCACACTGTTCATCCCATTCCAGCCACACTGTTCATCAAACTGGCCTTTCCCCTGTTCATCAAACTGCCCAGGCGAGCTCTCAGTCTCAGGAACTTTACGCTTTCTCTTCCCACTGCCTAGAATGCTCTTGCCCTAGCTAACTGCCAGCTCACTCCCTTGCCTCCTCCAAGTCTCTACTCAAAATTTCCTTTCTCAGCAAGGACTTTCCTAGCCCCCTGGTCTGACATTTCACACTTCCCCAATGCCTGACGTTTCATATTGCTTTCCCAGCTTTTTTTCTTTGCTCAGCATTTATCACTATCTCACATGCTATAACTTTTATATCTTTTATCTTGTTTATCAGCTGTCCCTCCCAGCAGAACGTAATTGCTATGAGGACATTGATTTCTATGTTTTGTTTACAACCGTAGCCCAGCATCCAGAACAGGGCTTGGTACATAGTAGGCACTTAATAAATATTTACTGAGTGAATGAATAGATGGATCCTTGCCCTAGATCTTCTCCTGATTACCTGTGCTTGAGAAGCTGATGAGACATCAGCAGTGGTTTCTAAGCACCTCCAATAAGTTGGAGTTGCCAATAGAAACATGTTCCTTCTCTACTCTCCCTCCCTGGCGTGCAGGGACCTGGGAAAAGCGGAGATGCTGATCGATATCTCTGACTGGGAAGGAAGATGGGATTAGGTACTAGAAATAAGAGGAAGGATGTCTCCGCCCGTCTGCTCAGAGGCTGCAATCTGCTTGGCATGCCGCCTGCTCCCAGAAACAGGATGTGTCCAGAGAGGAAGTGACTGCAGACGTGGAGTGGGGGAAAATGCCCCGTGCCTGAGACAGAACACTTGAGGCTAGTCATTCTGGAGCCTTCCAAGGGTCCATTCCTGGGGGATGAGTAAAATCCGCTCTGCAGTCCCACAGTGACTCATCCTGAATGGCGGAGAATCCAAAGTCCTTCCCTAAGTTAGGGCAAAAACAGGTGCTTCCTCCTCTGGGGCTCCCAGCTTGGGTGACTGGATGCTGAAGGAGAGAGGATGCCCACGCACCTTGTTGGAGGCTCTGCAGGAACTGACAAAGGAAGTAGCATGGTAGAAAGTCGTTTTAACCAATCTTCTCTTCCTTGATTTGAGGTCAGAAGTAGACAAGTCTAGAAGGCCATTGCCCAGGGGTCTCTTAGGAAACCCACTTTCTGCACATTCCCCAGTAGTGGGTAAAGAGGCAAGCTTGGCCTGACCGAGCCCTGGGGCCTCAAGCTCAGGCAACCTGGCAGAGGGAACCCCCTACTTCGTCGAGCTGGTCCAGCCCCAAGGCCACAGAGGCTTTTTTTTTTTTTTTAAGACGGAGTCTTGCTCTGTCGCCCAGGCTGAAGTGCAGTAACATGATCTCAGCTCACTGCAACCTCCACTTCCTGGGTTCAAGCAATTCTCCTGCCTCAGTCTCCTGAGTAGTTGGCACTACAGGCGCCCACCACCACGCCCAGCTAATTTTTGTATTTTTAGTAGAGTCAGGGTTTCACCACGTTGGTCAGGCTGGTCTCAAACTCCCGATCTTAGGTGATCCACCTGCCTCAGCCTCCCAAAGTGCTGGGATTACAGGCGTGAGCCACTCTGTCGCCCAGGCGGGAATGCAGTGGCACCCTTCGCCTCCTGGGTTCAAGCGATTCTCCTGCCTCAGCCTTCTGAGTAGCTGGGATTACAGGTGCGTGCCACCATGCCCGGCTAATTTTTGTATTCTTAGTAGAGATGGGGTTTCGCTATGTTGGCCAGGCTGGTCTCAAACTCCCGACCTCAGGTGATCCATCCACCTCAGCCTCCCAAAGTACTGGGATTACAGGCGTGAGCCGCTGCACCTGGCCTGGCCCAGCCATAAGTCTTATTTTGCAGCCCAAAGAGAGGAAAACAGTCCCTACAGACACTCCCTGGGAGCTCTGCCTTGGTGGGCTCTCAAATCTGGACTCTACTTGTAGGCCAAAGGGCATTAATGTCATAAAACCCATACCAGGAAGCTTGCGAAGAAAAACAACTTGGCAGTTTAAGAAAAGACCCACAAACACGTTACCGAACATGGAAATGGACAGAGGCATCGACGCAAGTTTCCAGAAGGTCAGAAAAGGCTAGAAAACTCTCCCAACACTCTGAGTAACTGCAGCAATCTCTAGACAGGCTCTGGGCCTTATGTTTATCATGAAATGCAGGAGCAGCTCGAAGCCTAGAATGTTATGGTGAGCATTAATATTATGTTCATAAAAGCTGTAGTATTTTTTTTCTTCTTCTCCGAAAGCCAAAGCAAGCATCTCTAAACTTGTCCTTGATAAGAGGTTAAGTTTGTAGCAGGAGATATCATGCCAGTATGCTGCTTCTAACTTATTAATTTACAGAAAAGAGCTCCTATGGTGCAAGACATTCTGCAAGGTGCTTTTTTGTTTGTTTGTTTAAACAGTTGATCATGAGCATCTTTTCATGTTGGTATGTATACATCTACACAGTTCTATGTGCTTTCTGTAAACTAAGAAACTAAGGGGTCTTCCTCAGTGAAAAAGGCAGAGCTTTTGTAGGAAATTGCCTGGAAGTGCGTATGGCCATTGAGGCCCCTGGGCCCCAGCCAGGCATCCATTCTTCCTCCTGGCTGCGGTGAACATTCTTGTGACCAGGAGCTCACACTTCAACCCTTTCTCATATTCAGCAGAAACTGATGCATCGCAAGTCTGAGCCCCGCTTCTGTTACAGCCAGAAAGTTGGGGAAGCACCACCCCTTGGCTGTCTTGAGCTCCCCAATCCCTGCAATTTCTCCTCACTTTGCCCCAAGCTCACGTCTTCCTTTCTAGAAGCTGGAGATGAAGGCAAAGCAACCATTCTTCCTGGGAGAGTCACCAACCATCCCTGTTTGCCTGGGACCAGAGGGTCTCCTGAGATGTGAGACTATGGGTTTTAAAACCAGGACAGCCCCAAGAAAACCAAGAGAGTTGGTCAACCCACTCTCAGAACTGGAGGCATGGCCAGTCCTGACAGAGCTGCTGCAGGTCCCCTTTCCACAGTTCCAGCAAGGGTCAGGTTGGAATTTTCCAGAAGGCATACCTACAGAGATTCTCCAGCTGGGCCTGCTTGAGTCCCATGCCCACCCCAGAGATAATTGCCAGGACAGAGAGTGGATGCAGAGGAGGCAGATGAGAACTGCCCACCAGGAAACAGGCATGTTCCATTCTACAAAGCCTTCACATGTCTGAAGCCAGCCTGACCTCTCCCGAGTTTCTCCATTTGTCCTCAAATGCAGGGCTTCCCAGGCCCTTCCCCATCTGTGGGATTAGGGAGGAGACCACTCTGGAAGGAGACCCGAGGCTTTCCCTCCTACCTGAGTGTCAGTATCCTCAGAGGAGCCCATCTGGAAACGAGATCTCAGGAGGTCTGAGGGGAGCTGTGGCCAATGGGCAGGCCTGCTAGGGCAGAAGACACCGACTCTACTGCTTGCCTGTGGGAGACCCTCGGGACCAGCAAAGTCAGGCAACGAGGCTAGACTCATGTTTAAGCAGAATGTCAGGAACATTTTCAAATAATCGACTCCATTTGCTCCAATTCAGCCTTCCAACACTGCTTCAGGTGAAATGCCTCTTTCTACATTTCAACCAATGGATCTTATTATCAATCTGGAAAATGCACAATAAATGCATTATTTTCCCTGTATTTCTAGGCTTTCTAGACACTCTGGCACACGTGTAGTACTTTTTTAGTTTAACAATTGGACCCACTAATTTCAATGTAAAGGTACTTTGCAGGCAGATGCCTGTAATCCCAGTACTTTGGGAGGTTGAGGCGGGCAGATCACCTGAGATCAGGAGTTCAAGACCAACCTGGCCAACATGGTGAAACTCTATCTCTGCTAAAAATACAAAAATTAGCCGGGCATGGTGGTGGGTGCCTGTAATCCCAGCTATTTGGGAGGCTGAGGCAGGAGAATAGCTTGAACCTGGGAGGTGGAGGTTGCAGTGAGCTGAGATCATGCCATTGCACTCTAGCCTGGGTGACAGAGCAAAACTCCATCTAAAAAAAAAAATACAAGTCTGGGCAAGGTGGCTCACATCTGTAATCTCAGCACTTTGGGAGGCCAAGGCGGTTGGATCACCTGAGGTCGGGAGTTTGAGACCAGTCTAGCCAACATGGTGAAACCCCGGCTCTACTAAAAATACAAAAATTAGCTGGGTGTAGTGGTGCATGCTTGTAATCCCACCTACTTGGGAGGCTGAGGCAGGAGAATTGCTTGAACCCGGGAGACAGAGGTTGCAGTGAGCCAGGACTGCATCATTGCACTCCAGCCTGGGCAACAAGAGTGAAACTCTGTCTCAAAACTAAAACTAAAACAAAACAAAACAAAAACCTCAATGTAAAGGTACTTTGCCCACTAGGCACCATGGCTCATGCCTGTAATCCCAGCACTTTAGGAGGCTGAGGCAAGCAGATCGCCTGAGGTCAGGAGTTCAAGACCAGCTTGACCAACATGGTGAAATCCCTGTCTTTACTAAACACAAAACAATTAGTCAGGCATGGTGATGGGCGCCTGTAATCTCAGCTCCTCAGGAGGCTGAGGCAGGAGGTTGCGGTGAGCTGGGATTGTGCCACTGCACTCCAGCCTGGGAGACAGTGAAACTCCATCTCAAAAAAACAAAAACAAAAAAAAACATACTTTGCCTGAAAACATAATAAGCACATTATTTGAAAATGTCAGTAGCATATACTTTAAAAAATAAATGTAAATAAATAAGTAAATAGAGACAAAAGACAAATCTCCCATGTAGTGTTCCAGATAATTTCGGTAGATACTCCACCTCCTAACTCCCACTCTTTAAACGTGGGTTGTACATGGTGAATGACCAAAGAGGATGGTATGGAAAACAGGAAGAAAAGACTAACTTTACAGTGGAGAAACTGACAAACACTACTTCATCCAGGTAATTAATAGCGGAGAGAGAGAAAGCGTGTATGTCCTGTGTTTCTCAACTTTGCTGACACCCTATAGTCCTGTGGGGAGCAATCTGGTGAAGCATAAAGATCTTGGATCTGGAGTCAGCCAGCTCTGAGCTCCAATGCTACCTCTGTGTGCTGTTGGAGCAGTCACTCAATCTCATTGAGCCTCAGTTTCCCCATCTGTGAGAAGAGGATTAGAATGCAGTGATGAGGCCAGATGCAATGGTTCATACCTGTGATCCCAGTACTTTGGGAGATCAAGGCAGGAGAATCACTTGAGCCCAGGAGTTCAAGATCAGCCTGGACAACATAGAGAGACTTCCGTCTCTACAAAAATTAAAAAATTAGCTGGGTATGGTGGTGCATACCTGTAATCTCAGTTATTTGGGAGGCTGAGACGGGAGGATCACTTGAGCCTGGGAGGTTGAGGCTACAGTGAGCCATGATGGTGCCACTGCACTGCAGCCTGGGTGACAGAGTGAGACCCTGTCTCAAAAAAACAATTAGATTAAAAAACGAAAAGAATGCAGCGACGTCTGTCTTGCCCTTACTGTGAGTGCTGGAGGAATCATGTTACATTTGAAGGCAGCTCCGAGGTACTGGAGTGAAGTCAGTGGCTTCGCAGAAGGGTCCTGCTGTTACCACACTTTCCCTTGAGCAGATCCCCTCGTACTGCCCAGACCTACCAGTCCTTCACTCATTCTCACTAAAGGCTGCAAGGGGCCAGGGCGCGGTGGCTCACGTGCCCAGCATTTTGGGAGGCCGAGGTGGGTGGATTGCTTGAGATCAGCAGTTCAAAACCAGCCTGGCCAACATGGTAAAATCCTGTCTCTACCAAAAAAAAAAAAAAAAATTAGCCGGGCATGGTGGCGTGCGCCTTTAATCCCAGCTACTCCAGACGCTGAGGCACGAGAATCGCTTGAACCCGGGAGGCAGAGGTTGCAGTGAACCGAGATTGCGCCACTGCACTCCAGCCTGGGCAACAGGCAAGACGGTCTCAAAAAAATTTAAAAAAACGCTCCAAGGTCAAGGGCTTTTCAGACCCTCTTGGTCCGTTTGGTTAGGGGGTGTTTTCACAAAGCTTTGCCTGTTAACTTTATGGGAACTGGAGGGCATACTTCATAGAACAAAATCTTCATACCAGTGTCTCTAACCACAAACCCCAAGAGTCTGAACGTTGAGACACTCAGGAAGTCGAAAGGGACCTCTCCTCTTCAGAGGCCTGGCCCAGCTCACGGGAAGGGCATGCATCAAAAGGCAGGAAGTCCCTGACAAGTCTGTCCTATCAAGCCACCAGACACTGGTTACCTTTATGTGGCTGCGCAAGAGGCTGAATTCTCAGGGAGGGGCGAGGTGGTCTGGGGCCTTCAAGCCGTGATGGAACCCACGCCTGAGAAGCGAAGCCTGCCACTCCCACGACAGGAAGCCTGGCCCCGGCAGCAACAGAGAGACTCAGAGCCCAGGCCTCAGTGCCCTCATGGGATAAGTGGCATTTTGGTTCCCGTTTCCTTCCCTCTCTGTTTTTCTTTTTCTTTTCATAGATTCTCCAAGCAAATATTAAACATGTCCTGCAAATCTCAGGAACCAGCCCACAGGGAAACACAGACAAGAGTGAGTGGCCTTCTTCCAAGACCTGGTTTATCAAAGGTCTGAGACAGTCCTGATCCGCTGCTCTCCTCCTGCTGGCTGAGCCTCGCCCCTGGCTCAGTGGCCCAGGGTGCCAGCTCCCTTTCCTGGGCCTCCCAGGGAAGGGGAGGGAGAAGGTAGAGGGAATGAGAGGGTCCCAGGGCTGCCTCCCAGGGCTGGCCTGGCAAGTTGCAGATCTGCCCCTGGGGATTTCCCTGCAGCCAATGGCCGTGGAAGAGGAAAGGAGAGGACCTTTTGGTGTGGTGGAGAAGCATCTTTGTAGAAGGAGAGGAATAAGTAAAAGGTTGGCCAGGGAGCCACGGCCAGGCATGGTGGCTCCTGCCTGTATTCCCAGCACTTTGGGAAGCCACGGTGGGCAGATCACTTGAGGCCAGGAGTTCAAGACCAGCCTGGCCAACATGGTGAAATCCCTTCTCTACTAAAAATACAAAATTTAGCGGGTGTGGCGGGGAGCACCTGTAGTCCCAGCTACTTGGGAGGCTGAGGAGGAGAATCACTTGAACTTGGGAAGCAGAGGTTGCAGTGAGCCGAGATCATACCACTGCACTCCAGCCTGGGCGACAGAGTAAGACTCCGTCTCAAAAAAAAAAAAAAAAAAAAGGTAAAAGGTTGGCCAGGGAGCTTTGCTAGCCTTCTCAAGGCAACCAAACATTAAGCACACCTGTGGTCACAGAGTCCAGGTTAAGGCAGAGGCAGACCAGAAAGTGAAGAAAGTATGGGAGAAGAGACATGGGTGGGGGTATAGATCAAGGCAGAAATGGGAGGCAAAAGGCAACGCTCCTAGGGACAGAGAGTGGTGACATGCTAGCTTCTGTTCGTTAAAACCCTGCTCTGGACCATGAACACTGCTAGGCAATTTTGCTATGACAGCTCCTTGCGTCCTCCCAGCATTTTACAGCTAAGGAAACTGAAGACTGTGAGGTTAAATTCTTCACCCGAGGTCCACAGCTAGGGATTAGCAGAATCAGGGTTTGAACCCAAGGCTGCCTGACTCCAATGTCACACCCAAACTGTTCCTATCTCTCTGTTAGCAGTTCTTAGTTGCTGGGGATTCAGACTCTATTTTGTTGCTTGTGTAGTTCAACACAGTTCCCCCCACCGTGGCCACATTGCAGCCTGCAGATGTAATAAAAAGGAGGGGAAGGCATGCATTTCCTTTAAGGGCACACCTGAGGTCAGGAGTTCAAGACCAGCCTGACCAACATGGAGAAACCCAACTCTCCTAAAAATACAAAATTAGCCGGGCATTGTGGTGCATGCCTGTAATCCCAGCTAACCGGGAGGCCAAGGCAGGAGAAACGCTTGAACCCAGGAGGCGGAGGCTGTGGTGAGCCGAGATCACACCATTATACTCCAGCCTGGGCAACAAGAGCAAAACTCCAACTCAAAAAAAAAAGCTGTGTATGTTGAACTGAGAATGCAATAGACAGCAAGAAAGGTTCGGTGGCATCTTTGAAGGAGCCTTCATCTCCTATACTTTCAGGGTAGACATGATGGAAGACTCAGCCCAGGGCCTCATTGTGCATGTAGGAGCTCCAAGTAAATGCTTAGGAGTGGGGACGTAGTGGGACCCTGAGACTTAGAATAGGAGCATCTAAGTGGTCACAGACAAGGCTGAGACTTCGGCACTTTTGAATTCTCAGATCCTGTCTGTTCAGGCAGGTCCTCCTGTGTAGAGGTAACTGTTATCCCTGCCTAAGGGACCTTCTGTGACTGCACCTAGGACAGTTGCTTCACTAAAAAGGGACACCAGATCTTCTCTTCATTCCTCCAGCATCAAAAGGAGAATTAGATCCCAACATAGTCCACTTGGGCAGTACAAGGCCTGCTCCAGAAAGAGAATGTCTATACACTAAAGAAGTTGCAGGACCTTGCGAATTCAAATCCAGAAGGGTCTTGGGAGCACGTGTGGGAGTGGATTCTAAGCATCGTGTTAGCCCAAAGATGGTAAATTCAAGGCTTGACTGGGCACAGAGGCTCGCGCTTGTAATCCCAGCACTTTGGGAGGCTGAGGCAGGCGGATCACCTGAGGTCAGGAGTTTGAGACCAGCCTGGCCAACATGGTGAAACCCTGTTTCTACTAAAAATACAAAAAATTAGCTGGGCATGATAGTGGGTACATGCCTGTAGTCCCAGCTACTCGGGAAGCTGAGGCAGGAGAATCGCTTGAATCCAGGAGGTGGAGGTTGCAGTGAGCCGAGATCACACCACTGCACTCCAGCCTAGATGAAAGAATGAGACTCTGTCTCAAAAAATAAATTAATTAATAAAATAAAATAAAAATATAAATAAATAAATAAAAGGCTTGATTGGGCTGAATTCACTGATATATTTACCCAGGTTTGGGTTTTGGAGTTGGCATGAATAGTCTACAACGACTAACTCAGACTTGACTTAATAGAGACGTAAAGATAAAGTTCCACCACCCAGTAGCAGCTGGCTTAGAGGGCAGTGAAATGGCTGCTGAAAGTTCATTTACAGGGTTAGCCTGGAGACGACACCCTGTCGGCTTCAAGTGTTGGCCTGCAGGATGCACTTATGCCTTTTAAAAGCTGCTAACATTGGAGTTGTCTCCTTCAAAACTAGAAAGTGTACATCTAGATGCTGGGCGCGGTGGCTCACAACTGTAATCCCTGCACTTTGGGAGGCTGAGGCGGGTGCATCAGGAGGTCAGGAGTTTGAGACTAGCCTGGCCGAGATGGTGAAACCCCGTCTTTACTAAAAATACAAAAAATTAGCTGGGCATGGTGGCGGGTGCCTGTAATCCCAGCTACTTGGGAGGCTGAGGCAGGAGAATCATGTGAACCTGGGAGGCAGAGGTTGTGGTACACCGAGATCACACCACTGCACTCTAGCCTGTGCAAGAAAGCAAGACTCCATCTCAAAAAAAAAAAAAAAGAAAAAGAAAGAAAAAAGAAAGTGTACATCTTGGAAACAGAGGGTGAAGTAGTAGCTACTCTCACTCTTACATCTAAGAACACACTTGAAGAACTCTTGCTGCCAATCCCCATGACCTTGAATTTGGAGTCTGAATATTCTAGTGCCTAAGGTGGGGACTGTTTCTACCAGGGGATTGTACTACCCTGGTCATGGTTCTGATAAATTGGAAGCTAAGGCTTCCCTTAGGCCATCTGAGGATCCTCATGTCACTGATCCAGCAGGCAGGGAAGGAAAGACGTGTGTCTTTCCTTTTGGCCACCCAACACCTGAACCTTCTTCCTATATATCTAGGGTATAAGCAGATGACCTGGGCTCGGTCATATAAAAACACTCAGCCCCTTGTCAGGCATGGTGGCTCATGCCTGTAAGTCCAGCACTTTGGGAGGCTGAGGCAGGAGAATCGCTTGAACCTGTGAGGCGGAGGTTGCAATGAGCCGAGACAGCACCAGTGCCT
This sequence comes from Trachypithecus francoisi, assembly GCF_009764315.1. Classification (NCBI taxonomy): domain Eukaryota; kingdom Metazoa; phylum Chordata; class Mammalia; order Primates; family Cercopithecidae; genus Trachypithecus; species Trachypithecus francoisi. Next base: position 42,185,657 of record NW_022681466.1, on the reverse strand, counting down.
TCCAGCCTGGGCAATAGAGCAGGACTCAGTCTCAGAAATAAAAATAAAAAAGTTAAAAATAAAAACACTCAGCCGTAAGTCAAATGGAACATGAGTAGCCCCACCTCCAGTGGCATAGGATAGAGTTCCTAGAGCAGGTGCAGCAGTGCTTACTGGCAGTCTCTAGGATTCAGCACTGGAAAGGTGGGAGGAGCAAGCAGCAGCATCTACAGTTCAGAGAACCAGTCTTCCCTGTAATTCAGAGAGATGCCAGTCTCCTCCTCATGAATCATTTTACCACCTAAACCACTAGAGTTGACTCCTATGGTCTGCGACTGACAACTCTTAGTGAAGCTGTTGTACTATTCTCTATTTCTCTGCTTTTGAAGTATTTCATGATAAAGAAAATGAATAACTAAGGAGGAAAGATGTAGGATCATCTTAATAAAAGCAGAAAAAGCATACAATAACATTCAACATTCATAAATAACAGTAATAGGCTGTACGCAGTGGCTCACACCTGTAGTCCCAGCACTTTGGGAGGCCAAGGTGGGCAGATCACAAGGTCAGGAGTTTGAGACCAGCCTGGCCAATATGGTGAAACCCCATCTCTACTAAAAATACCAAAGTGTGGCCGGGCACGGTGGCTCACACCTGAAATCCCAGCACTTCGGGAGGCCGAGGAGGGCGGATCATGAGGTCAGGAGTTCGAGACCATCCTGGCCAATATGGTGAAACCCCATCTCTACTCCTACAAAAATTAGTTGGGCATGGTGGCAGGCACCTGTAATCCCAGCTACTCAGGAGCCTGAGGCAAGAGTTGCTTGAACCGGGAGGCAGAGGTTGCAGTGAGGTGAGATCGCGCCACTGCACTCCAGCCTGGGCAACAGAGTGAGACTCCATCTTAAAAATAAACAAATAAATAACAGTAATAACAAATCCATAGAAAACTAGACTAGCTGCCAACTTCCTTAACATGATGAACATTTTCTATCAAAACACACAGGAGAAATAATAATGGAAATGTGGAAGCCTTATCTTTAAGATGAGAAACAAATAATGAAAGCCCATTGTCATCATTTCTATTTAACATTGGAGGGCCAGGCTGGGCATGGTGGCTCATGCCTGTAATCCTGGCACTTTGAGAGGCCAAGGTGGGTGGATCACTTGAGATCAAGAGTTCGAGACCAGCCTGGCCAACATGGTGAAACCCTGTCTCTACTAAAAATACAAAAATTAGCCAGGCATGGTGGCAGGCGCCTGTAATCCCAGCTTCTCAGGAGGCTGAGGCAGGAGAATCGCTTGAACCCAGGAGGCAGAGATTGTAATGAGCCGAGATCGCACCACTGAACTCCAGCCTGGGAGACAGAGCAAGACTCTGTCTCAAAAAAAGCAAAAACAAAAAATCCCATTTACAATACCAACAATAGTTATAAAATGCTTAAGAATAAATCCAGCTGGGTGCAGTGGCTCACGCCTGTAATCCTAGCACTTTGGGAGGCCAAAGTGGGCAAATCACTTGAGGCCAGGAGTTTGAGACCAGCCTAGCCAACATGATGAAACCCTGTCTCTACTAAAAATACAAAAATTAGCCAGGTGTGGTGGTGTGCACCTGTAATCCTAGCTACTTGGGAGGCTGAGGCTGAGGCTGAGGTGGAAGGACTGCTTAAGCCAGGAGGTCTGCAGAGGCTGCAGTGAGTCATGATGGTGCCATTGTACTCCAGCCTGAACAACAGAGCCAGACCCCGTGTCAAAAAAAGAAAAAAAAAAAGTGTAGTATTGTGCAGGGAGAACCAAAGAACCCAGTGGAACAAAATATAACCAGCAAATGACCCATGCCATATGAAAACAATATGTGGCAGAGAAGACATTACAGATAGTGAAAAGAAGACACTGGTGCTGGCCTAATTAGTTACCCAAATGGGAGAAAATAGTTTGATCCTTACTTCACAGCATACACAAAAATAAATTATAGGTGCATTGAAGACATAATTGTGGAGGCAAAACTCCAAAATGGTTAGAAAAAATATATAGGGATTTGCTTTATAGCAGAGTAGAAAAGAGTTTCTCAAATAAGACAGAAAAAGAATATACTATAAAATTATTTTAGAAACTTCTTACCAAAAGAAAGAAAGGAAACAAGAAGGAAAATTTAAAAACCATAACAACAGTGAAACTAAAGCCACAGACTTTAAGATTCATTTTCAGAAAATATTTTTTTAAACTCCCATAAAATCAAGAAGAAAATAACAAACAACCCAAGTGGAAAATGGGCAAAAGGATATTAACAGGAAACTCACAGAATGGTCAAGGGCATGTGAAAAGAGCCTCCAAACTCATTAACAGGGAAATGAAACTTAAAACGACCCGGAAAGACCACTTTACATCCTTCAGCTTGGCAAGCGCTTGAAGGACTGACAATGGCAAGTGTTGGCAAGGACACTGGAAATGGGAACTCACACACACTGCTGGACAGAGTGTAAATTACTACAGTCACTTTGAAGAACAATTTGGCCATAGCTAGTAAAATCTGTAGTGAACAAATCCTTCAGTCCACCAGTTCTGCTTCTGGATATACACCACAACTCATACACTTGCCCGAAACAGAGTAAACAACACTGCCTGTTACAACTCTGTCTGTAATAGCAAAAAACTGCAAACAGCTCAAATATTCATCAACAGAAGGCTAGAGAAACAAATTGCTTACAGTTGGAAAATAAAAAAGAACGAGAGCCACGTATATGACTATGGATAAATTTCAAAAACTAATTTGAAAGCATGCTGAAGTGGTTTTTTGTTTGTTTGTTTTTGTTTTGTTTTTGACTGAGTCTCACTCTGTTGCCCAGGCTGGAGTGCAGTGGTGTGGTCTCGGCTGACTGCAATCGCTGCCTCTCCGGCACAAGCAATCCTCCCACCTCAGCCTCCTGAAGAGCTGGGACTACAGGCATGCACCACCACACCTTGCTACTTTTTTAGGTGTTTGCTTGTTTGTTTGTTTTGAGACAGAATTTCGCTCTTGTTGCCCAGGCTGGAGAGCAATGGCGCAATCTAGGCTCACCACAACCTCTGCCTTCAGGATTCAAGCGATTCTCCTGCCTCAGCCTCCCGAGTAGCTGGGATTACAGGTACCTGCCACCACACCCAGATAAGTTTTGTATTTTTAGTAGAGATGAGGTTTCTCCAGTTTGGTCAGGCTGGTCTTGAACTCCCAACCTCAGGTGATCTGCCTGCCTCGGCCTCCCAGAGTACTAGGATTACAGGCGTGAGCCCCACGCCCAGCTGAGTTGGTTTTTTTTTTGTGGTGGAGACTGGGTTTCACCATGTTGATGTCTTTCTCAAAATCTTAAACACAGAGTCGCACTGTATCTCCTTATGACCCAGCAATTCCACTTCTGGCTATACATCTAAGAATTGCAAACATACGTTTACACAAAAATTTGTACACAAATGTTCATGGCAGCATTATTCATAAAAGTCAAAAAGTGGATATAACCCAAATGCTCTTCAATTGACAAACGGATAAACAAAATGTGGTATCTCTATACACTGGAATGTTGCTTGGCAGTAAAAAAGGAATGAAGTACTGATCCACGCCACAACAGGGATAAACCTTGAAAACACGCTAAGTGAAATAAGCCAGACACAAACGACAACAGAGTGTATGATTCCATGTATATAAAATGTGCAGCGTAGGCAAGTCCATAGACACAGAGAGTAGATGAGTGGTTGCCTAGGGCTGGGGAGGAAGGGATCAATGGGGAGTGACTGCTAATGGATACGCAGTTTTTTTAGGGAGTGAAGAAATCTTCTGAAATTAGATAGTGGTGATAGCTGCATAACTCCGTGAATACAGTAAAAGTACTGAATTGTACACTTTACAAGGGTCAGTTTCATGGCACATCAATTATACCTCAATTAAAACACACACACACACATTGAGAATCTTATGTTAAAGTTTGGGGCCTGCTCTGCCCATTTCTATATCACTTCCACCATTTGCCCCTAGGAGGAGGTTCAGGACAGCATAACGGGAGTGTGAGCTGGACACTGTTCGAATGCTTGCCCTCCTACAAAGACCCTGAGGAAATGAAGCTGGAGTTCAGTGTCAGAAATCCAGTTTTATAGGCTGCAGGGTGGTCATCAAGAATGTTTGCCACTTTCTCCTATAGCCAAGCAAATGTTTAATTGTAGGAAACAGGTCAGCTTCAGAGTGGCATGTGATGGTTTAAAATGTTACTCCAGGCCGGGCGTGGTGGCTCAAGCCTGTAATCCCAGCACTTTGGGAGGCCGAGACGGGCGGATCACAAGGTCAGGAGATCGAGACCATCCTGGCTAACACAGTGAAACCCCGTCTCTACTAAAAAATACAAAAAACTAGCCAGGCGAGGTGGCAGGCACCTGTGGTCCCAGCTACTCTGGAGGCTGAGGCAGGAGAATGGCATAAACCCGGGAGGCGGAGCTTGCAGTGAGCTGAGATCCGGCCACTGCACTCCAGCCAGGGTGACAGAGCGAGACTCCGTCTCAAAAAAAAAAAAAAAAAAAAAAAAGTTACTCCATATTTTATTATATTATTTTATTTTATTTTATTTTTTGATACAGAGTCTTGCTTTGTTGCCCAGGCTGGAGTGCAGTGGTATGATCTCAGCTCACTGCAGCCTCTGCCGCCTGGATTCAAGCGATTCACATGACTCAGTCTCTGAGTAGTTGGGACTACAGGCATGCACCGCCATTCCTGTCTAATTTTTTTTTTTTTTTTTTTTTTTTTTTGTATTTTTAGTAGAGACGGGATTTCACCATGTTGGCCAGGCTGGTTTTGAACTCCTGGCCTCAAGTGATCCACCTGCCTTAGCCTCTGCAAGTGCTGGGATTACAGTCGTGAGCCACCACGCCTAGCCTAAATGTTACTCCATGTTTTAGATCTGCTTAACTACTCTGAATTTATTTATAAGACTGCTATAGTCATGTCACAAAATCATGGCAGTCTCTTGATAAGCAGTCATTTTTATACATTTTGTAAGCAGATCTGAATGCTGTAGTATTTCCAGTGTCTAAAATATATATAAATAAAAATATGAGGCCGGGTGCAGTGGCTCATACCTGTAATCCCCACACTGTGGGAGGCTGAGGTGGGAGGATCAGGATCACTTGAGCCTGGGAAATCAAAGTGGTAGTGAGCCCTTATCATGCCAGTGCCCTCCAACCTGGGCAACAGAGTAAAATGCTGCGAGAGAAAGAAAAGAGAGAGAGGGAGAGAGAGACAAAGAGAGAGAGAAACAGAGGGAAGGAAGGAAGAAAGGAAGGAGACAGATGGGGGTCCGGGTGAGGTGGCTCACGCCTGTAATCCCAGCACTTTGGGAAGCCAAGGCAGATGAATCACCTGAGGTCAGGAGTTCAAGACCAGCCTGGCCAACATGGTGAAACCCCATCTCTACTAAAAATTAAAAAATCACCCGGGCGTGGTGGCAGGTGCCTGTAATCCCAACTATTCAGGAGGCTGAGGCAGGCGAATCACTTGAACCCAGGAGGCGGAGGCTGCAGTGAGCCGAGATCGGGCCATAGCACTCCAGCCTGGGCAACAAGAGCAAAACTCCAAAAAAAAAAAAAAAAAAGAAAGAAAGAAAGAAAGAAAAAAATTAGCCCAGCATGGTGGCACACGCCTGCAGTCCCAGCTACCCCAGAGGCTGAAGTGGGAGGGTCATTGAACCCCCAAAAGTCAAGTCTGCAATGATTCAAGATTGTATCACTGTACTCCAGCCTGGGCATAGGAGTGAGACCCTGTCTCAAAAAAGAAAAAAAGAAAAAAAAAAAAGCTCTGAATCTATAGGTTCTAGCCCTGGGAAATTCTGGATAAAATGGAGTTAACAGTTCACCTGCCTCAGGTGAGATAATGGAAAACTAGAAAGGTCCATACCATTGTGATGTCTAATTGAATCTATTTGTCAAAACAGTACCCAAATGCTGTATGTTCAAATAAACTTATAGTGTTAGGTAATAACAACCATAGACAAGATAAAAACTATGGGCTGGATGTGGTGGCTCGCACCTGTTATCCCAGCATTTTGGGAGGCCAAGGTAGGAGGATCACTGGAGGCCCAGAGTTTGAGACCAACCTGGGCAACATAGCAAGAACTCATCTCTATAAAAATATATATAAATACAATATAAAGATATATATATATTTTTTATATATTATATATATATATATTTGTACATGTTTACTTGGGGTGAGGAGTGCAGGGAGGGCAGAAAGGAGAAAGTCGTAATATTAAGCATCAGTAAACAAGTCTAGAGCCAGGCACGTGAATCACTCCTGTGATCCCAGTTTTTTGAGAGGCTGAGGCAGGAGGATTGCTTGAGGCCAGGAGTTCAAGACCAGCCTTGGCAACATAGTGAGACTCTCTCATCCCTAAAACAACAACAAATAATTAATTAAAAATTAAAAGAAAAGAAAACTCCATAGCCGTCTTCTCCGGGAAAACAAGTCCCAAAGCCACTTGTCACTGACACAGAGGTGCGCAGAGCCCGAGGAACACAGAGTCATAGTAGCTCTGCAAATTGATTTTATTCCAGGCTAAAAGATGCTATTTCTCAAAGAAAGGAGCTTGAAGTGTCTCTGTTTATGAATTCATTTTTCAGGGGTGGGGTGATTTCAAGAGCCCAGGCCGTTTCCTGACCGTGCACACTGAGCGGGCCTGGAAGCCTCAGGCCCCAGCCAGGCTGACCACGAGCCAGACCCGGAGTAAGCTTCGTCCCACGCTTCCTGTCGGTCCAGGCAGCCTGAGTTTCCTGGTGACCCTTGCCTGCACCCAGCTGATTCAAAGGCCTGGCAAGGCCTGGTGCCAGCCAAGAAAATCTGAGGCGGCCAGGTTTGTTATTTCAAATCTCTAAACCTTCAGACCTCTGTGCTTGGCTATATATGTGAAAGTTAAAACAAGGATGTGTGTCACGGTGGTGATTATAATTCAAGAAGGCAAAGATCCCTGCATGACCAGCCTTCAAATGTCAGCCCATGCTGAAGTTAACACATTTAACTCATAGAACAAAATAATTAAAATGAGCAGTGGATGCAAAATGGTACTGCCATTCTAGAAAACAGTTTGGCAGTCTCTTATAAAGTTAAACATACACTTACTTCAAGACCCAACAATCACCCTCCTGGGTATTTATCCCAGAGAAATGAAAATTTATGTTCATATAAAATATTGTACATAAATTATTATAACAGATTTATTGTAATAGTCATGTATCAATCTGGATTCTTCAAAGGAATAGGACCAACAGAAGACAGATATATACATAGTAAATCATATATATAAATGATATATGTAAGAAGCTATATATGTATACACACATATATATCTCAGGGTTCTCCAAAGAAATAGAACCAATTATATATATATTATATATATATATAAAATAAATCATGGCCAGGCATGGTGGCTCACACCTGTAAACCCAATACTTTGGGAGGCCAAGGCAGGAGGATCACTTGAGCCCAGGAGTTTGAGACCACCTGAGCAACATAGTAAGACCCTGTCTCTACAAAAAAAAAAAAATGTTTTTAATTAGCCAGGTGTGAGCCAGGCTCAATGGCTCATGCCTGTAATCCTAGCACTTTGCGGGGCTGAGGCAGCAAATCGCCTTGAGCTCAGGAGATCAAGACCAGCCTGGGCAATGTGGTGAAACTGTCTCTACAAAAAATACAAAAATTAGCCAGGCATGGTGGCACATGCCTGTGGTCCCAGCTACTCAGGAGACTAAGGCTGGAGAGTTTCTTGAACCAGGGAGGTGGAGGTTGCAGTGAGCCAAGATCATGCCACTGCACTCCAGCCTGGGTGACAAAGTGAGACCCTAACTCAAAACAAAACAAAAAAATTATCCAGGTGTTCTGGCGCACACCTGTGGTCCCAGCTACTCAGGAGACTGAGGTGGGAGCATTGCTTGAGCCCGGGAGGTTGAGGCTGCAGTGAGTCATGATCACACCATTGTACTCAAGCCTGGGTGACAGAGCAAGACCCTGCCTCAAAGAAAAAAAAGAAAGAAAAAAAGCAGGTATAAGAAATGATATATATTGATCTATATAGATAAATGATATGTATATAAATCATATATATATTTATAATATATACATTTGTCACAAAGAATTGGCTCACATGATTATGGAGGTTGACAAATCCTAAGATGTGCAGTCAGCCAAGCTGAAGACCAAAGAGGTTCAATGGTGTTGTTCCAGTGCCAAGGCCAGCAGGCTGGATACCCAGGAAGAGCAGATGTTTCAGTTCCAGTCCAAAGGCAGGAAAAAAACTGATGTCTCAGCTCAAAGGCAGTCAGGCAGGAGGAATTCTCTGTTATTCAGGGAAGATAGTCTTTTTGTTCTATTCAGGCCTTCAACTGATTGAATGAGGCCCACCCACCTTAGGGAGGGCAGTCAGCTTTATTCAGTCTATTGACTTAGATGTTAAACTCACCCAAAATCACCCTCACAGAAACACCCAGAATAGTGTTTGATGAACTATCAGGGCACCCTATAGCCCAGTCAAGTTGACACATAAAACTACCATCAAGTCAAAAATCGGAAACAAGCCAAATGTCCCTCAGCAGGTAAACAGATAAACACATGATGGTATATCCATTCAATGGAGTAACTCAGCAATAAAAGGTAAGGAGTAATTGATCCAGGCAACAATGTGGATGGGTCTCAGGGTTTTTTGTTGAGTGGAAAAAGCCAATCTCAAAAGGCCAATCTGATTCCATTTATATAACATTATTTTTTTTTTTAGATGGAGTCTCGCTCTGTTGCCCAGGATGGAGCACAGTGGCATGATCTCGGCTCACTGCAACCTCTGCCTCCCGGGTTCAAGCGATTCTCCTGTCTCAGCCTCCCAAGTAGCTGGGACTATAGGCGCACATCACCATGCCCAGCTAATTTTTGTATTTTTAGTAGAGATAGGGTTTCACCATTTTGGCCAGCATGGTCTCGATCTCGCGGCCTCATGATCCACCCCCCGCCCTTGGCCTCCCAAAGTGCTGAGATTATAGGCATGAGCCAACGTGCCCAGCCAACATTCTTTTGTTTTTTGTTTTTGAGATGGAGTCTTGCTCTGTAGCCCAGGCTGGAGTACAGTGGCACGATCTCAGCTCACTGCAACCTCTGCCTCCCTGGTTCAAGTGATTCTCGTGCCCTGGCCTCCTGAATAGCTGGGATTACAGGCATGCAACACCATGCCCGGCTATGTTTTGTATTTTTAGTAGAGACAGGGTTTCAACACGTTGGCCAGGCTGGTCTCGAACTCTTGACCTCAAGTGATCTACCTGCCTCGGCCTCCCAAAGTGCTGGGATTACAGGCATGAGCCACTGTACCTGGCCTTATATAACATTCCTGAAGTGACAAAATTATAGAGTTGGAGAATAGATCAGTGGTTCCAGGGGTTATAGTAGGAGAAAGGATATGACTGAGGGGTAACAGGAAGAAATTTTTTCTTTTTTTTTTTTTTGAGACAGAGTCTTGAACTGTCACCCAGGCTGAAGTACAGTGGCACGATCTCGGCTCACTGAGACCTCCGCCTCCCAGGCTCAAGCAGTCCTCCCACGTCAGCCTCCTTCATAGTTGGGACTGCAGGAGCGTGCCACTGGGCTCAGCTAATTTTTGTATTTTTTGTAGAGATGGAGTTTCATCACGTTGCCCAGACTAGTCTCAAACTTCAGAGCTCAAGTGATCTACCTGCTTCAGCCTCCCAAAGTGCTAGGATTATAGGCATGAGGCACTATATCTAGCCCCAGGAAGAAATTTCTTAGTGGTGATGGGATACTTCTGTATTTTTATTGTGGGGATGGTTACTTGAATCTATGCACGTGATAAAGTTTCATAAAACTTGTCCAGGCTCAGTGGCCTAGAATCCCAGCACTTTAAGAGGCCAAAGTGAAAGGATCACTTGAGGCCATGAGTTTGAGGTTACAGTGAGCTATGATTGTGCCACTTCTCTCCAGCCTGTCTCAAAAAATTTTTTTTCATAGAATTACATACCAAAAGAAAAAGATGAGTGGGTCTTTTGTGTGTATCTATTATGTTCCCAACACTGCTTTTGGGACTTTACACACAGTAACTGGCTGGGTGCGGTGGCTCACACCTATAATCCGAGCAATTTGGGAGGCCAAGGCAGGCAGATCACTTGAGTCCAGGGGTTCGAGACCAGCCTGGGCCATAGTGAGACCTCATTTCTTTTTTTTTTTTTTTTTGAGACAGAGTCTTGCTCTGTCCCCCAGGCTGGAGTGCAGTGGCGCAATCTCGGCTCACTGCAAGCTCCATCTCCCAGGTTCACGCCATTCTCCTGCCTTAGCCTCCCAAGTAGCTGGGACTAATTTTTGTATTTTTAGTAGAGACGGGGTTTCACCGTGTTAGCCAGGATGGTCTCGATCTCCTAACCTCGTGATCCGCCCGCCTTGGCCTCCCAAAGTCCTGGGATTACAGGCATGAGCCACCACGCCCGGCCGTGAGATCTCATTTCTACAGGAAAAAAATAATAATAATAATGATGATGGTGTGTGCCTGTAGTCCCAGCTACTCGGAAGCTGAGGTGGGAAGATTGCTTGAGCCTGGGAGGTCAGGCTGCAGTGAGCCAACATTGCATCACTGCACTCCAGCCTGGGCGACAGAGTGAGATTCTGTCTCAAAAAATAAAAACAAAAACAAACCAGACAGACAGTCACCTTAGGAATAAACATTATATCCCCACTTTATAGTCAAGGAAACACTGAGAGAGTATAATCACCACCCAGTCACATAGCTGGTAAGCGGTAAAACCAGGGTTTAAACAAAGTGTACCCGACTCCAAGGCTTTGGCCCTTTCTCATGTTCCCTGCTAACATACACACAAACTCCAAGAATGGGGCCTCCATCCCGCCCGTGGGAGATCTTTCTAGCCCTGATGTTGCCTCACACCACGGCGGAGTGTCCGCACTGTGTTTTCTGTACTCCCTGGATAAACACAGAAAGTCCTGCTCTGTGAAGAGGCCGTCAAAATTAGCACAGAGATGAGGCATTGGAGATCAAACTCCAGGACAAGTCCAGAGAGACAGATGGCTCAGCCCGAGGTCAGGGTCCTCTTTATACCTCACTTGAATTTAGACGGCAGGCCGGGCATGAGGGCTCATGCCTGTAATCCCAGCACTTTGGGAAACCGAGGCGGGTGGATCACCTAAGATTAGGAGTTCGAGACCAGCCTGGGCAATAGGGCAAAACCCTGTCTCTACCAAATAACTAGCCAGGTGTGGTGGCATGCATCTGTAGTCCCAGCTACTCAGGAGGCTGAGGCAGGAGAATCCCTTGAACCCGGGAGACGGAGTTTGCAGTGAGCCAAGATTGCTCCATTGCACCCCAGCCTGGGCAACAGAGCAAGTCTCTGTCTCAAGAAAAAAAAAAAGAATTTAGATGGCAACCAACTCCCTAAGGGTGTGTGTCTCTGGGCTGCTTCCCCTGACTCCCTCCAGGCTGAGCTGCAGACCCCTCTTCCATGCTTCCACATCAGCAGGATTTACCTTAATTGAGGGCCTAATGTACGGTTCTAGAATCACCAATGTATAATTTGTTGACGTGGGAGCCTCTCACAGAACTTGGCCTAGGTAGAAGCCCAGTAAGCGTTTGCTGAGTGAATGAATGAACTGCAAGAATCTCATGCAAGGGCTGTGGACTCAAACACCTTCAGAGGCCAGGCAGACACCACCAATGAATGAGGTTGGGGATGGTGATTCGTAGGGAGTGGAGAGGACAGGGGTGGAGTGGGGACATGTGCCAGAGCCACGGGGGCAGCTGCCACTCCGCTTGCCCTCATGCTGCCAGGCAGGAATGTGGGCCATCTATTACCACATCTGATTTTTCAAAAGAAGCCAAAATCCAGTCTTTTATGATAAGCTCCTGATTTGTTCATGTTTTCATGTTGTGGACTAATTTTAAGTTTGTGTTTTTTTTTTTTTTTGAGACGGAGTCTCGCTCTGTTGCCCAGGCTGGAGTGCAGTGGCCGGATCTCAGCTCACTGCAAGCTCCGCCTCCCGGGTTCCCACCATTCTCCTGCCTCAGCCTCCCCAGTAGCTGGGACTAAGGCGCCCGCCACCTCCCCTGGCTAGTTTTTTGTATTTTTTAGTAGAGACGGGGTTTCACCATGTTAGCCAGGATGGTCTCGATCTCCTGACCTCATGATCCGCCCATCTCAGCCTCCCAAAGTGCTGGGATTACAGGCTTGAGCCACCGCGCCCGGCCTTTTTTTTTTTTTTTTTTGAGATGGTTTTTGCTCCGTGGCCCAAATTGGAGTGCTGTGGTGCCATCTCAGTTCACTGCAACCTCCACCTCCCGGGTTCACGCCATTCTCCTGCCTCAGTCTCCTGAGTAGCTGGGACTACAGGCGCCCACCACCATGCCTGGCTAATTTTTTTTTTTTTTTTTTTTTTGTATTTTTAGAAGAGACAGGGTTTCACCGTTTTAGCTGGGATGGTCTCGATCTCCTAAATTCATGATCCACCCGCCTTGGCCTCCCAAAGTGCTGGGATTACAGGCGTAAGCTACCGCACCCGGCCTAATTTTAGGCTTTTTAAATTAAGTGAGGGCCAAACGAAACACATATGCTAGTTGAATACTGCCCAGAGGACATGGTTTAGAATCTCTGCTTTGAAATTTCAGGATGTTCCAGCGTTTCTGATGCAGTAACAGTGATTTTCCTGATGACTACGAGACAAAGGTGTCCACAGCAGGTAAAGGAAAGCCAGTGTCACCAACAGCCATGAGCCAATTCCATGTGGACAGCCGCCTCTGCTGGCATCCCAGTGGGAGGGGCTCCAAGAGCCGATAAGAGCTCTGAAGGCAGGATTGCAGGGAGGACAGGGTGGAGGGTACAGATGACCCATGACTGCCGGCTGGAGTAGTATAAGACTCTTGTATAACTTGAATTCTCATGAAACATGCATTTTTGATGGATTATTAGATTATTTTCATCCTTGCACTAGTGGCACAAAGACTGGACAATCCCATGTAATGGACAAAAGATACTGCCACTTGCACCAGACAGAGGGAAGCTAAGACAAGGTTGGACAAGGTCCTGGGAAAGAGGCCACAGGTGGCAAATCCACCCCGCCTGAAGGACCTCATCTGGGTGCAGACTTCTACCTCCCACCCTTCGCTTCAATATCGGAGGTCTTTCTTATTTTCCTCACCAGACAGTTCTTTTTCTCAAACTAAGGAAATGAGTGCACATCTCAGAGTGGCCCCAGGTCAAATCCTTCCTCTACCATTTGCTGACTGTGATGAACAGCTCTGGAATCCCCATTTGTCCACCTTTCCAACATGACTCGTAAATGTTGATATCACACCTTCCGGATGTGATAGGATGAGGGCACTTCATCTCTTAGGTGTTCTTCCCAAAATTCTGCAGTCCCAGTATAATCATGAGAAGACCAGAAGGCCGGGCGTGGTGGCTCAAGCCTGTAATCCCAGCACTTTGGGAGGCCGAGACGGGCGGATCACGAGGTCAGGAGATCGAGACCCTCCTGGCTAACACGGTGAAACCCCATCTCTACTAAAAA